>NC_080386.1:5263606-5889814 GCF_014773155.1 Arachis stenosperma
ATCAAATAACACCTCAATCAATATATGAAGTTATAAAGTTAACATTAAAAATTTAGAATCCAACTTTTTCAAACATCATTCGTCCATAAAAATAATTTTAAAAAAATTTAATGGTCAAAATAATAATTTTTTTAATATTTCATTTTCATCCTACAATATAATATATAAGGTAATATATAATATATTATATTTATATTAAAAAAGAATAAAAAATAATGTCATGTAAGACTAACGACAAAACGACAAAAAGTACTCTTATATTAAAATTTATCATAATGATTTTATAATAAAAAATAAAATTTATATATTAAAGTAATAAATCAATGTAACATTAAATTTTTTAACAACACTTTAATTAAATTTTTTTAAATTCTTTATGTTCTTATCTTTTAGAGTTTTGGTAATGACATATATTTCTAAAAAATCAAAAATAAAATTAGGATATATCTCACTTGCATATAAATATAACGGTTAAAAAAATTACAAGAATTATTATTTTTTATCTTCTGTGATTAAAAAAATATTGCATAAATAAAGATTAATTCCTTTTATTATCAACGTAAACACAAAAAAACAAGAATATAACAGTATAACAAATAAATTATTTTTTAAACATATTTTTGCATTCTTAATTATCTTAATTGGTGAAATACTCATCATATCATTAATTTATGATAACAAATTAAAAAATAAATTAAAATATCTCAAATATTAATGGATGAGATTCGAACATTTGAAAAAAATACTATAAAAAAATATAATAGAAGCATAAAAAAAATTATTTATATTATAATAAAAAAATATAGATCAATTTTAAAATAATTAAAGTTATTGATTTTTTGTTTCACGCAATCCAAATTAACTAATATTATGATAACTAATTCTTCTTTTATGAGTTTAACTTATGCTTATTTTTTATATTGCTATTTAAAAATATAGGGACGGAAATACATCGTAACAGAGTTGGTCTAAGTAATAGATCCCTAGTTAGTATCTTTATATGCTTTAAACATGTAAACACATCGATATAAGTTATTTTGTTTGCACATTAAATCTTCTTAACGTATAATATTAACAAAATTAACCAATTTAATTAACACGCTTTATTTTATTGCTAAGCACTAATTTTTTATTAATTCTAAAATAATTAAAGTTATCAATATTTTGTTTCACACAATCAAAGTTAACTAATATTATGATAACTAATTCTTCTCTTTTGAGTTTAACTTATGCTTATTTTTTATATTGCTCTTTAAAAATATGGGTATGAAAATACATGGTAACGGAGCTGGTCCAAGTAATAGATCACTGGTTAGTATCTTTATATGTTTTAAACATATAAACACATCGATATAAGTTATTTTGTCTGCACATTAAATCTTCTTAACGTAGAATATTAACAAAATTAACAAATTTAATTAACACGCTTTATTTTATTGCTAAGCGCTAATTTTTTATTTTTTTCAAAAAAGTATATAACGTATACAATTTGTTTTTTTTTTTAAATATAGGTGTACGTCGAGACACCATTGTTACTACTAATTCAATTTCTCAACCAATTGCTTCTTATGAACTAACTACAAATAATACTAGAAGCCATGCAAATATGAATGGTGAATACTCTATTTATATTTCTAATATTCTATCATCATCATATAATAATCATTTAAAATATTTATTATATTAAATAAATATAAAATTTTATTAATATACATTACTATATAAAATGTGGTTAGTTAAACTTATTGTATTATTATGCTTATTAGTTATCATAATAACAAATGAATTTTTATTATGTTTATTATCTGTATTGCTCTTTAAATTATGCTTACTAAATATTGTAAACAAAATTTTGAATTTAATAAAAAAATTTAAAATAAATACTTAACAAATAAAACATTTAAAATAGTCGATACATCCATAAAACTAATAATAATGAGAATAACTTTATAATAAACTTTTCGTAACAATATATATCTTTTAAAATTAAAGAGAAAAATTGAACAAAAAAAAATAATTTAAACACAAAAATAACAATTAACATATACTATAAAAATATTGATGTCCTATTTCATGTATTTAAAAATAAACTGTACAAATTATATGGTTCTTTTTATTATAAGGTCATTAACAAATTAAGAATTTAATAAATGGTGAAATTTACTAATGGCACAATGTATTCTAATTTCTTAAAATAAAAAAATATTGTATTAAAAGTTATATTAAAAGTTACAAGTCAATAGGTAACTAAATAACGTAGACCTCAAATTAAAAACATAGATAACAGTGTATACATTCTTATGAGTTACAAAATTTTTTTTAATGAATCACTAATTTAAGTACTAACAAAAAAAATGCTACTACAACTGTCATCCAATAGCAAAAACTATGAGATACATAATATCATGTAGTGATGGAAAATAAATTTTAAAGTCGTTACAGTAACTAAGGAATAAACTCTTGATGATAAAAAGATTATCAAATTAAAATTTAAT
Source organism: Arachis stenosperma (assembly GCF_014773155.1). Taxonomy (NCBI): domain Eukaryota; kingdom Viridiplantae; phylum Streptophyta; class Magnoliopsida; order Fabales; family Fabaceae; genus Arachis; species Arachis stenosperma. Next base: position 5,266,102 of record NC_080386.1, read on the forward strand.
AATGTAGGAAATATTATTAACATAAACACCAACAAAAATAACAAAATAAAAGTACACCATGCATGTTAACCATAAAAAATATTTATGCAATTTTAATAGACAAAATTTTTATTGTATCATTAATTTATCATAATAATTTAAAAAAATAAAATTAAAATTATTACAAATTACTGGGTGACATTAAAAACTTTCATAAAATTGAATAGCAAATAAAAACACAATAGAATCATATCATTTTAAAAATATTCTTTATATATTTCAGTATAACTCAGAATAAAAATTTGCTCTATTAATTAAATATTTAACCTCATATATTACCTAGAATTTTAAACTTTGACAATCTTATATGAATTTAGGCAATAGAAAAATCTAGAAAAAGATACTACATCTTTAAAAATTACGTTTATTTTTTAAAAAATAAATCTCAATTGAAAAGTTGTATACATATTCTTTCTTCACTCTTTGATTTGACTATCTAAAATAATATGAAATAATTAATGAATTCTACCCGAGTACCTAACCATACAATTATTGGCACATATAGGAAAAGAAATCTATAATATAATATTTTATTTACCTATACGAGTGCAAAAATTAGACACCATGTCCGAACATCCCATAATTGTGCTAGAAATTTTCAAAAGAATACAACAGTGCTTCAAACTACACTATCTACTACAAGGACATGTACATACTGTAATGCACGTCTGTTTCACCATGAAATATTTGATATGTGTTGCAATGGAGAAAAAGTTTCTTTGCCCCAAGTAAATACTCCTCAGGAATTACTTGAAATCTTCTTAGAACCTTCTAAAGAAGGGAATCATTTTAGGAAACACATTCGTGGTTACAATCATGTTTTCATTCACTTCGTGCGGTGTATACATAGACGAACAATTAGCAACAGCAAGTAGGGGTGTAATCGGTTCGGTTTGGTTCGGTTTTGGACCGAAAACCAACCGAACCGACCTAATCGGTTGTACGTTGATACCAACCATTCGGTTGGCTGCTTTCTGGACAACCGAACCGAACCGAACCGAATCAACAGCGGTTTGGTTCGGTCAGTTTTTTCGGTTTTTTTATACCTAATAAACAGAATTTAAAATATCATAAAATGAAGTTTAAAACCTTCAATAAACTAGAATAACAAGAGTATATTACATCTAAATCCAATACAAATTCAACTTAATTAAATATAAAATAAAAGCAATTAAAAATGTCTAGCAAAACAACAAAAATAAACACACTTTAAACCACAACAGTCACTTTAAAATAAATAAAAATCAAACAGCCAGTCAACCACCATGCTTAATCTGAATCCACACCAGACTCATCCTCATTTGGTAAGCACGCCGCTGTCCGTTGAAGAACGTACCGCAGACTCAACAATTTCACCCCCAACTTCAAGCGTTGCATTTATATAAACAGAACAATGAAAAATTAGCATTTTTAATTCATGAACAACACCAAAAGTTTTTCAGCAACAAAACCACAACAGCTCATAAGCAAGTTATGAAAAATTAGCATTTTTAATTATATGCAGCCATATATATGCAGAACAAAACAACAGCAGCTCATAACAGTACAACTAGCTAGTTTATTTGCATCATTTAATACTCACTAACTACCATATAATCAACAGAATTTAAATTCATTAACAGCTCTAACAGTCCACCAAAACAAACATCATTAGATTTAAAAACAACATATTCTAACAAGTAGAAGGCAAGTTATTATTTCACAAGCAATGTATTCAATGAATGTCTCTATTTTTCATCCAGGAAAAAAATTAAAATAATAAAATAAAGCGATGCATTATCCAGCCAATTCTATTTTATATATACCTTATTATGTATATGACATTATTATTACAGAAAATTACCCTACACAAATCACTCTAATAATTCAGTAATTGCACAAAATCTTCACATTAAAGGATCTTGGTTCCTTATCATATTTTCTTGGAATTGAAGTTCATAGAACAGATTCTGTGCAATTTGTCCCAAACAAAATATATAATAGACCTTCTATCAAAATTGGGAATGAGTGAAGCTAGTCCAATGCCTATCTTAATGATTTCATCCCTAAAATTACTATCAACTGGATTAGAGAAGTTTAATAGTAACGAAAGTTAGCCAGTTCATGCATAGTCCACTTTTAGCCAGTTCATGCATAAAGCTGAATTCTAAAGCTTGACAGCTTGTGAAGCAGAGATCACATGGGTTTAGAATCTACTTCAAAAATTAAACATCAAACTTCATATTATTTCACAAGCAATGTATTCAATGAATGTCTCTATTTTTCATCCAGGAAAAAAATTAAAATAAAAAAATAAAGCGATGCATTATCCTATGAGTTCTTGATGCAGCCAATACAAATAGAATTTCTAAAAACAGAATTTCTAAAAAATATAACCACAAAGGCACAAACAGAATTTCTAAAAATCATAACCACAAACAGAATTTGTAAAAATAATTGTTCAGGTTAAATCAAGCACAATATCACTAAACAGAATCTCTAAAAACAATTGTTCAGAATTGCTAACCTCCGAAGAAGACATTGTGGAGTTGCTTTTTGCAGGAGATGGCTTGGTGACAGGAGTGCTGCTCGGTGCTCGAGTTGGACTGCGATGGCCACTGGAGTCTTGCTTGGCGACTGGACTGCTGCTCGGTGACAGAACTGCTTCTCGGTGAATGGATTGCTCCTCGGCGACGGCGACCCAGCAAGGCAGCGACGGCGACCCAGCGACGGCGACCCTGCGATGGCGATGACTGAAGAGAAGAAGAGAGGAAGAGAAGCTAGGGTTCTCCTTCAGGGACAGGGTCTCCTTCTCTCGAGCATGGTGGAATCGGAAGTGGAAGTGTGAAACCATGGAAGAGAAGAAGAGAGGAAGAAAGCTAGGGTTGTGTGTGAAGTTGCCCTTTTATACCTAGGTTAAAGGGCAACTTAGTAAAAACACACCATTGAACCCTCATTCTTCGGTTCGGTTTCTGCCGAGCCAACCAAAAATCGAACCGAACCGATCGGTTTACTTCAAAAAAACCAATTTTTTCGGTTTTCTAATCGGTTGTTGTAAAATTCGATTCGGTTCTGCGGTAATTTTCGGTCCGGTTCGGTAACTTACACCCCTAATAGCAAGTCATGGTATATATACATTCCATGCTCAAGGATCAATGTACCATAGTATAGGAGGATTTCATCCGGATCAAGGAGCGCGGCCACGTTTCTTGCAACTGTATATATACGATACTGAGCAAGAGTTACAAAATAGGATGCTGGAGAACACACAACTGCGTGAAAGTTTGGTTTTGAAGCTACAACAATTGTTGCATCGATATAATCCTTTTATCCATGTATTCTGCCAGCTTGCACAACGACTAGATGTGCAAGAATGTAGTTTAGTGATTAGAGAGCGACCTGCTAATCAACCACAATACAGTCTCCTAACTGCTTCACAAGTAGCAGCCATAATAGTCGGTGATGACATTGAAACAATGGTGTGTGGACGAGATATCAAGGTTCAAACTCATGTTGGTAACCTCAGAAGGATTCAAGAGTTTGTTGGCTATTACGATCCTCTACAATATCCTCTTCTTTTTCCATTTGAAACCCATGGATGGGATATAAATACTCGAACTCAACGTGAAAACAAAGTATCATGCCGGACATATTATAGCTATATGCTCCAAGTACAAACTCATATATTTGCTACATCATTTATAGACTTCCGTAGATGATAGTTTGTACCAATACATTATTTCACAATTTCTAACAATTTTCTATAATCCTCAATATTCGTAGATCTGTCCTGATGACCACTCAACAGTTTTGCAAGTGGGGCGACTTCTTCAACAATATGTTGTTGACAACTATGTGAAAATGGAAACAGGCAAGTTAAGATGGGTTCGACAAAGACAAAAGGAACTTCGAGCTGAACTGTATCAATGCTTACAAGATGCTTTGCACACAGGAGTGAATAATGCTGGTAATTATTCAATTTAATGGCCACACGATTGATCATTACGTGTTCATGAATTTAAACTTTAAAACTAATAATACTTTTCTCTAAAATTGGTTTTAGAAAATGTTGGCAGAAGAAGGATATTACCATCATCGTTCGTGGGCAGTCGTCGAGACATGACTCAACGCTACGAGGATGGAATGACTATTGTTCTTAAAGAAGGCAAACCAGATATTTTTCTAACTATGACATGCAATTCATCATGGTCAGAAATAGCTTCGCAACTCAGTCCTACTCAAACTCCACAGGATCGTCCGGATCTAACAACTAGAATTTTTAGAGCCAAGCTTGAATAATTAAAGCAGGATATTATTACCAAAGGTGTATTGGGAAAGGTGAAAAGTTATATTTATGTCACCGAGTTTGAAAAAAGAGAATTGCCACACGTGCATATGTTGCTAATCTTAGAAAATAATGACAAGTTGAGTGATCCTGACCAATATGATAGTTTGGTCCGAGCGGAAATATCATGTAAAGAAACAGAACCACACTTACATGAGGCAGTGCTAAGGCATATGGTCCATGGTCCTTGCGGAACACTAAATCAATCTTCACCATACATGAAGAACGGTCAATGTAAATGCAACTTCCTAAAAGAGTTCGTACCAGAGACACGACGAGGTGATGACTTATATCCTCAATATAGGAGGCAATTTGATATTCCAATCCCTATAAACTAAAATCTCACAATTGACAATAGATGGGAGGTTCTGTACAACCCTTGGCTACTACTAAAGTCTGATTGTCATATCAATGTAGAGATATGTAGCATTATCAAGAGCATAAAATATCTATACAAGTATTTCTATAAGGGACCAAACCGTGTGGCAATGGAGGTTCATAGAAGTTCTCATTATGATGAGGTGCAACAGTTTATTGATGCAAGATGGATTGCCGCTCTAGAGGCATGCTGAATGATATTTAGATTCAACCTTTACCGAATGTATCCATCAGTTGAAAGGTTACAAGTTCATTTGCCAAATCTACATCAAGTGAGATTTTATGAGCACCAAACTATTTCTGAAATAGTTAATAATGACTATTTCTCAATAACAATGCTCACTGAATTCTTTGCACTTAATCGGGCTGATGACCAACAATCTAGGCATCTTTTGTACAGGGAAATCCCAGAATATTACAGTTGGCACAGCAATGAAAAAGAATGGCGTCGACGCAGGTCACAAAAGAGAACTATCGGTCGGATCTATATCGTTTCGCCAACAAAAAGTGAAAAATTCTATTTGCGTATTCTGTTGTCAAATGTAAGAGGCCCAACTGGTTGGGATGATTTGCTAACAGTCGATGGTGTCCAATATTCGTCCTTTAAACAATCCGCTCAATATCAAGAACTGTTGGAGAGTGATAGTAGTATAAGATCATGTTTGGTTGAGGCATCCATTTTAAGAATGTCATGTGCTTTAAGAAGGTTGTTTGCCACCATTTTAATTTTTTGTGAGCCAACAGATGTAAGAAGTCTGTGGGACGAGTTTCTTTCATGTATGGTGGATGATTACGCATCAACAAGCACTACAACATGCAATGGGTTGACAAATCGTTTGCTTAGGGATTTAAATGACATCCTCCTACAGCATGGAAAACATATTGTATAATACAATTTATCAGCTCTAACCTCGGACAACGACAACGACAACTTCATGCCTAGAATTATTCAAGAAGAAATGTCCATCGAAGTTCCTCAAGAAGACCTGTGTTCTATAGAAAGATTGAATCATGACCAGTCTACAGCTTTCAGGTGCATTATGAATACAATTGATCGAAGAGAAAGTGGAGTGTTCTTTGTTGATGGACTAGGAGGAGCAGGTAAGACATTTCTTTATAGAGCTATAATTGCAGACTTAAGAAGTAAAGGGCATATTATCTTGGTAACTGCATCCTCAGGAATAGCTGCAACTTTACTGCATGGTGGTCGAACAGCTCATTCTAGATTTAAGATACAATCAATGCAGAGCCATCCTTCACGTGCAATATAAGTAAACAATCTGATCTCACAAAACTGATTAGGTAGACGACAGCGATAATTTGGGATGAAGCGCCAATGGCTAATAAAGAGACAATGGAATTATTAGACCGCACATTGCGAGACATATTAGAAAACAATAATCCATTTGGAGGAAAGGTGATGGTTATGGGTGGGGATTTCCGCCAAGTACTACCTGTTGTGTCGAAAGGAAGTAAGTCGCAAATGATTTCAGCTTCTATTGTTAAATCACATTTGTGGACATCCACCAAAATTCTCTACTTGCGACAAAACATGCGATCTTTTAATGATCATGATTTTGCAGAGTATCTCATGCGAATAGGGGATGAGATTGAGCCTACCATACCTGAGGACTTGGTACACATAGAAGCACACATGGCAATACCATGAGAAGGTAAGGCACCATTACACAAATTAATAGAAGAAACTTTTCCAAATTTGCAATCTCATGGGTGGGATGCATCTTACATGGTGGAGAGAGTGATATTAACACCCAAAAACCATTATGTACAACAGCTCAATGATATAATCTTCAACCAATTTTTGGGAGACGAACGAATTTTAGCATCCTTTGATAAAGTAGAAGAAAATACAAATAATCTATATCAACAAGAATATCTTAACTCAATCTCCACGGGTGGATTGCCACCTCATACATCAGAGGTAAAAAAAGATGCTCCTTTGATGTTACTGAGAAACATAGATCCTAAGGCAGGCTTATGCAATGGCACAAGGTTACTGTGTCAAGGAACTTTTCAAAATATGTTAGACGTGGAAATTCTAATAGGCCATCACTTTGGACAAAGAGCTTTTCTGCCTCGGATAAAACACAAAACGACTGAGAACTCAAGATTACCCTTTGTGCTTATTAGGAAGCAATTTCCTGTAAGGTTGAATTTTGCCTTGACAATAAATAAATCACAAGGGCAAACTATTCCTAAGGTAGGGATTTATATCCCTAAACATGTGTTCAGCCATGGTCAATTATACGTTGTTCTATCTCGAAGTATTTCTCAGTCAACCACAAAAATCTTAGTCAAAGAAGGAACAGTAGCTGGAAAAAGTGGACAATTCACAAGGAATGTGGTGTTCAAAGAAATTTTGTTACCTGCACCTCAGGTAATTTATGTGTTTAGCAAATACGTCCGTCTTTTTACAAGTATAATCCGTGTATTATATAATTTTATCATTGCAATATCAACATTGGAATAGATAGTTTTGTTCACTAATTTTAACAATTAATGACTAAGATTTTTAACAGATAAATTGATATCAAGAGAGCTTATAAGCATATTAAAAGAGATAAACGAAAGGAACTTGAACCTCTACTTTATCCAACGGGTATGCACTAACTACGATTCACATAAATGATAAAAATTATATCATACATCCTTAAAATATATTATTATTGATTTTTTAAGAAATTATAGTTTGCAATATTTATATTTACCTTGAAAAAATTTCAAAATTTGATTTCTTTAAATGTTTGCTATCAATTTCATAATTTTAGAAATAAAATTATAAAAATTAAAATTTTAAAACCAATAAAAGGTAGAGGTATGTCTTATTTGGGATGTATCATTACTTAATTCTAAAGTAATATATAAAACATTACTGAAATATATTGTAATACATATATGCAATAAATTACAGGAAACAGGATTCCAATCATTATGGAGTACATGGAAGGATGAGCAATCAATTGCATCAATGAGACCAACCGACAATAAAGTAAGGATTTCAGTATTAATGACAGTGATAATTACATTGATAATACATATTTTTATTTTAGTGTTATTGGTCAAACATAAAATTGACTCAGGTTCATCCACTCAAAATAATTTATTCTATTAGTTGGGGAGGTACAGTTAAAGCAGACAAAACTCAATTATGGAAGATAGTAAAAAGAGAAATATTGGATCAAAAGAATAAAAGGTAATGCAATAAACTTTTATTACATAATAAATACTTTCGTCTATTTCGTCCTATATACCAATTATGTTAAAACTTTAACTTTTCTTTTTTAGCCATAAACTTAGAAGAACACAACTAACTCATTTCGACACAAAACAATATCATTGCAGGTAATTGTTATTAAAAAAAAATACCTAACAAAAAATATGTTATATCATTTAATTTACATTTTTTCAATGGTAAACAAGGATTAATGTCATTTCTTTTGTCCTTTCAGAAAGTTTAATGCAAAACAAGAAATCACAATTCTACATGTTTTAATTGAATTCTTCTCTATAATAAGAAATCAATTTAATTGAATAAACTTGAAGCGTTTATATGGTTATTTTTATGGTAAACAAAATCTGACAGTTTTTCAAGACGCAAGAAGTTATTGATAAGGAGATGTATGATGAATTATGAAGAATTTTTTCCAGGTACACAATCTTTGTATTCTCCTAATTTTTTCATTAATTCTCTTATAATTTGATATTTAAAAACAAAAAAATAAGCATATTCATTTCTTCTATCCTGCCAATATTTGTAGAAAAATAAAGGCTTTTCAGATTCAAAATCATATTTTGGCCTATCACTTAAAAAAGAAAAAGATAAACATGAATATCTATGATATTTAGGCAAAATTAATCTTTTGTAAATAACTAACATGCATTTTGGTTTATAGATATACTCTTTTTAAATTAGGATAACATTTTTGTCATAATTTCTTGAACTATACCTTTTTCTGATAATATATACATATATCTTTATTGTGTACTTTTATACAGGGACGGATTCATGTATAAGTAAGTGGGGGCAAGTGCCCTAGTAGAGTTTAAAATTTTTTTACTTAATAGATAGTAACAAAATTTATTTGCCCCCACTATATAATTAAATTTGACCCATTATAATTTCACTTCACTCATTAACTTCAATTATGTAAAACAAATGGTAATTTAAGATTTAAATAAATTTATTACAATAACTTTAAATAGGAATGAAATAATTATAGATTTATTATTTTATAATTATAATTAATAAATAAATTTAAAATTTAAAAAATTTATTTATATATTTAGTGAATATCACTATGGTGCCGTGTATATATATTATATATATTTGATTATTTGTTCAAAACAGAGGTAACTACCAATTTAATATCCAAAAGATTCAGGCACAGACAAAATAATCGTTGAATGATTTGAAAATTGCGATAAAAATAACTAATAAATATTATATTTATTAAAAGTGACAAAAAAACTTTTTTATTTGACAAATGACATATTCATTTAATCTAAATTGTTTTGCCAATATTTGAATAAATATTTAGAAGATACACAAAAATATTTAGAGCAAAATTTGATTTCTAGATTTTTCTTTTTTATTTTTCAAAAAATTTTAATCATTCACAATTAAAAAAATTTTAAAAAATTCAGTTGACATAAAATTATAAATTTTTAAGAATAAAAATATCTTATTTTTTTAATATTACTTGCAAAAGATTACATCAAAATATGACATCTAAAGTTTTTTTTAGAATATATATATATATTTAATGTATATCTAGTTTTTTAGGACTTATTTGTTGGCAACATCTTTTAGAGTTATTTTTTATTGGCGATGAATAAATAAATATTAAATATTAATATTAAATTAAAAATGAATAATAAAAATATTAATCTTATAGTGACTATTAAATAAAAAATGGTTAAATCTATTATAATAATAATAATAATAATAATAAAATAAAAAATCAAAATAGTATTGTTTATTTATTAGTGTCTTCTTTTTAAATTAACTTTAGTTATTTTTAGGACAATATCATTTGAAAAAAATATTTTTAAATATGAATATTATAAAGAATTGATTTTGTAATCGTATGAAAGATGAATTTTTAAATCGTTATTTAACGACATATATAAAACAAGAGACATTTGATTGTATTGATAATGAAAAGATTATTTATTTTTTTTTTAAATATAAAAACTAAAAAAATGAAATTTTAATTTATATATTATTATTATTATTATTATTATTATTATTTAAATTATTATTTTAGTATTTTAATTTGTTGATTAGATAATTTAAAGACTAATTATATTTTTATAATAACAAAGTATAATTATAAAAATTATTATCATATTATGTATATTTTTGTCCCCACTCACAAAATTTTCTGGATCCGTCACTGTTTTTATAATTTAGCATTTTAAAGGTTTTTTATAGTAATTTTACTCTCAACAAAATATCATATAAATAAGGCTGTTAATTTTAAAATGATGAAAAAAATACTTATCTGACAAATTTAAAGGGTGAATGATATATTAACACTAACACTAAAATATGATATAAATAAGATCACATTAATATTAAAATAAAAAAATGATCTAATAAATTTGAAGAGCGAATAATATATTATAAAAATAAAATTAATTTCTTCAAAACAATAGAAAAGCGGATGAATATGTACGTTAGTGCCTATTGAGCCGCTAGTTATATATAACGTCTATTTCAAATAAGTTACTAGTTAAAGATTTAATTTTACTATAAAACTAAAAAATATAAATAACTTAAACTAATAGAAATATAATAAAATTCTTGGCCACAAAACAAAAAATATAACCACTAATAGAAAAAATAATTACAGAAGATTGGAAACCCAAACGCATTGCCTTTCGTGAATTTTATTTTAACTTTGGACCTTTTATTCATCGTCACGATATCTATTTTGGTTGAAAATGATTACTAAATATGCGGGTTGATAAAAAAAGATAAAATGAGTATAATTACTTTTTTAACCTTTGTTTTGTTATATTTTTTGCGATTTTCTCCGTTTGAAATAATCATTAAAATTCAGCGTTTAAAAAATTAATGCTTTTATTTATATTTTCAAATTAGAAATCTAAATTTAACAGTTGAAATTAAATTAAAAAAATAAATCAGCTTAGGTTATCTAACATGTAAAAGAAAAGGGAGAGTACTACATGTATTTTGTAGAAAAAAAATCGATGACAACATGAGCAGGGACGGTTCTACATACATTGTTGTGGGGGCAAGCGCCCCCACTACAATTTGAGATTTTTTTGAGTAGTATATGATAATAATATTTATTTGCCCCCATTAGATTATTAAATTTGACCCCACAATAAATTTTTACTCAACTTTTGGTACTTAATCGTCAATTTAAAAATTTTATATTAGAAATTCGTTAGAACTTAGAATGATCAATTCTCAAATTTAAACGAAATTAGTGTTCTTTTTTAAAAATTAACTCAAAAGAATATTATTTATCTTCTTTTCAAATTAACTTTAATTTTTGCATAGCAACTGTATTAATTGAAAGAACTTTTTTAACTATAAATATAAAGGTGAATGCTATGGTGCCTATAATGTAGTGCCTATTTACTAAAAAAGGTTAAAAGTTATTATTTTATTTAAAAGATATAAAAATAAATAATTTTTAAAAACTCAAAACTTACTACAAAAAGTAAGTTAGGCAACATTTAGGCAAAAACTCATAGTCACTATAGAATTGGCCAAATATAAATAAGAGTCGACTTCTAATTGTGTTAGGAAGTGAATTTTTAAATAATTATTTAGTAATATATATAAAAAGAGAGAAATTTTGATGATAGTTAACAGAAAAATTATTTAATTTTTTAAAATATAAAACCTAAAATAATAGAAATTTAAATTATATATTATTATTTAAATTACTATTTTAGTATTGTAATTTATATATTAGATATTTTGAAGGCTAATTATATTTTACAATACACTACTACAAAACTAGTTATTACAGACGGATATTTCCGACGGATTTTATCCCACGGAAATACAGAGGGAATTTCAGAGGGATTTTTTGTCGGAAAACCAAAAAAATGGATTAGCATAAATTACAGACGGAAAAGAGAATCCGTCGATAATTCCGTCGGAAAAATTATTTTTTTTTCCGTGAAAAATAGTTACAGACAGAAAATCCGTCTGTAATTAAATAGACTAAACGCTGCGTTTTATTAAATTATTACAGACGGAAAATCCGTCTGTGATTTAAATTTTCCGTCGGTAAATATTGAGATAACCCTCTTCTTATCTCTATCCACTCGATCCATCTACACTCCACCCATATCAAATGAGCTTGTTCTTCTCTCAGTCACCGAGTTGCTTCTTCTCTCCGTCGCACCAGTTTCTTCCGCCGCTGTCGCCGCCGCTGGCGTCACAGATCTCTCTCTGTCGTCCCTTGCGTCGCACGGGCTCCCTCTGCCTTCACATCCAACCCTAACCCCGAGCTTCGTCGCGCCTCCAACCCTAATCCCAGAACTTCGTCGCGCTTCCAACCCCTGCTTCGCCGCTTCCTCCATCGACGCTCCCTCCATCTCAAAGCCTCCGTCGTGCTCACTCTCTCGTAAGCCTTCAAACGTCGCTCCTTCCTCCATGGCTGAAACCCGTAATGCTCTGTTTTTCCTCCTGCGTCGCCGGTCTTCGTCTCCTCCTGCGTGTGGCTGTGCTGAAGCTCCATGGGAAAGATATACAACGGATTCCATGGGTGAAGCTTAACCACAGCTACAGAAGTACCGCTTGACTCGATTGAAGCAGTACAAGAACTACGAGAACCTCTCGTTCTCGTGAGGATCTCGACAAGGTGAACACCTCAGCTGCTCACGCTTTCACTTCTGATTCAGATGAAATTATGAATACTAATTCTAATTGGTTTCTAAACTCCATGTTTATTTATTTATTTGGCAGGAGTGTTTGGAAGTGCAGAAGGAGAAGGCCTTCTGTATTGGCACCACTTGGGGTAATGATCACCACATGTTTGATACAATGACTGTGATGTCTTTTACCTTCATTTTTATCCCTTTGTTCTACGATACATTACATTACAAGAATGTGTTTTGTTTTTCTTCACTGACTCACTTTTGTTGTTTGGGTTCAGGAGCCAGTACCTATTGAATCCAACATGAGTAGCTTTTATGGGAAGAACAAGAACAGTAACCCTTTTTTTAGTTTTACAATTCTTTCTTTTTCTTTCTCCATAGTATATGCTTCTTTATATATAACCCTCAAATTGTTGTGATGGCTGTAGCTTTTCTTTAAATGTAACATGCTGTTATTTCATTTGCCAAACACACTCACATAACATGTTTGTCTATCTATGTGATTGCAGATCTTTCAGAAAGCTATCTCCTCCTCAAACGCTTACAATGATCAGTTCAGGTATGTCAAACTCTTCCGCTAAGTATTAATGGAATTTCTTCTTGCATATGTGAGTTTCATTTTATGGGAGTAAAACATGGGAATTTAGCTTAATAAACCCTGTTAACATTGCTCCTAAGTTTCTAATTTGATAGGAGGATTAGCTCTTCACTGCCTCAAGTGTACTGTTCGTTTAGCAGTTTAGCTGCTATGCTTATATTCTAATGGCTTTAGCATTACAAGGGAAAAAGTAAAAATAGAAAAAAGCAAATGCGATTTATTTTTTCTCCTTTTTGGTCTGTAATTGTACTATGGTGAGCTATTTCATTTTCTGCTTATATAGCTAAATAGAAATTCCTCAATGACACAGGAACTCGTGCAAGCAGGGAAGGACATTGAAAGTGAATATTGGGAACTTGTGGTGAAGGACATTCAAGATGCTTGCAAACTATTTGAACCAATTTATGACCAAACAGATGGCGGTGATGGCTATGTCTCTGTTGAAGTATCTCCTAAGCGGTGAAGGGCAAAGAAGCAAAGGCTCCTCTGGGCATCAACCAGTGTCAAGAATCTTTCCTATCCTGACACCTTATATGTTGCTCCTCTCATTGGACCTGACACTGTAACTGTTGTTTTGTTAAGCATCTGCATGCTGATAGTTATGAACTTGTGATGGAGTTGATCCTAATCCAGTGAAGGCAATAGTATTGGATTTAATAGACTTCTATTTTGGTCTTGATTGTTTTAACTTCCAACAGTCTTTGAAATCAAAATTCCCAAAACCTTGATCTGAATTTTTCTTTGATGCATCTCATCATGATCAGAGCATTACCTTGTTCCTTTCCAAGTATCAACCATGCCAGACCAAGCCCTTCAAGCATTCATTGATCATGGCACTGTATCGAGGACAATAGATTCGAATGCATCAGAAGCGGAAGGGGTGTACAATGCTCTGCAGAAGTTGGGTTTTGACTGGGGCTTCGTTGGTGACCAGCTTGAAGCAGAAAGGGTGGATTCCTTCAAGAAGAGCTTCGATAGTCTCTTGGATTCCCTGCAGAAGAAGGCAAACTCTTTAAAGTTGGTCAGCTAAAGTGTTGAGGATCGTGGTTAATGTATAATTTTATTCTATTCCATGGTAATATCTTAGGCAAAGATCCAATTGACAGTGATTCCCAATTTTTAGTTTCTTAATTAATTTTTTTTAATCCTACTTTCAATACGATTCTATCCTTGCTCAAATTATTTAATGGTGCTAGTTCCCCTGTCTCTTGTTCATTTTATTCAGTTGCAATTGTTTACTTTGATACAGATTCAAGGCTAAATTTTCTGTTTAACCAAATCCATTTACTTTGAGTCATGCCCCATGTGTTTCTAATGCTAATCTCATAGCTCTTTTTCTGAAGTTTGTTTCTGGATTTAATTACTTTTGGAGATTCCATTTAATTTATGCCTTTTTTGGCAGTTCTTTTGTAGCAGTGACAAGGAGTATAATGATCTTGCGACTATTTTCTTCAATACACAGGTTTTGAATGAACTAGGAATCATAATTTGCTTTTTCATTTATTGTTATATTATGGTAAGTTACTTCTCTATTGCTTCAGGATGATGCCATCAGGAATTTGTTCAGTGTGAAAACAATACATGAGTATAGTTCCCAAAGTCTGTTAACCTTTTTGGTATTTCACTCTTGCTTACTGGGTTGGACTTTAAATGCATTAGCCTTTATATTGAGATATTTTCTATTTTTTGATTCAATAGAGTTCTTGGATACATGTATGTGGCCCTATATGGTTGATAGGAATTCTTGTTGATTTATCTTCATGCCCCAATGTTGAATAGAGTTGCCACTTGGTGCACTTGATTATATACCAATTATTTTCTCTGTATGTGGCAGGTTATGTTTTATACTTTAGCAGTGTTGACATTTGGTACTACTGTGCTAGCCGGTCAATTTGTCCCTGGTATAATGATAGGATCAACTTATGGACGTCTTGTTGGCATGTTTGTTATAAAATATTACAAAAAGCTCAACATTGAAGAGGGAACGTGAGTGTCTTTCTTGACATTCCTTTAAAGTCATGGTAAAAAAGATATATACTTGTTCCATAGTTATATTTTTTTAAGCCTTTTGTTTCTTGATAAAAGGGATTATTATTATTATTAAAAGAGAAGGATAATACTAAGACCATTGAGGACAAGAAACAAAAAATATCGAAAGAGCAAAGCTTTCTAATCCCTACTATACTGAATGATTTTCTTTTTCTATATGTGGAATCCCCATTTCCCCTGTAATATTCATCTAATACTTTCTTATTCTTGTTTCTGGTTGTCATGTTGCGCTATTGGTTTCTGAAAGCCAAGAAACAAGGTAAGTTAAGAATTCTGCTCAAACTTTTTAATGTGGGCTTCTTCATGCCTACCTTTTAAGTTGTTCAAATTTCATCATGGAAGGGAGAAGAACGGATCGCAAGTATTCATTTCGTCTTAGTTTTGAGGACTTTACCAATCTACAAGAATTTGATAGTACGCAAAATTCAGATTTACCATTCTTTGATCTAAGCTCAATAGCTGCTGCAACAGATTATTTCTCCCCTGACAATAAACTTGGTCAAGGTGGATTTGGTTCTGTATATAAGGTACCTTTTCTTTGCTTCTTAAGTTATACACTTCTTCTAAGTAGATTGAAAATTTTAGGTAGAGTAATTAATAACTACCATGCTGACTCTTACTAATTACTTCAGGGGCTATTAAATAATGGAAAGGAAATTGCATTGCATGAGTGCCTGTAGGTTCTTAGCTTCCTTTAATTTTAATTTGTTTTGTTTTGTTTAACATGAGTCCACCTTAACTTGCATATTTGTGAGGCTCAAGAGTCAAGATTATTTTGATTTTGAATGAAATGTCATATAGAGTGTTCTATGTGACCTGACAACTGACACAACCCTCTATCTCTAACCTTATTAATTCTAAGTCATTCAATTCAATTCTCTTTTCCTTCTTTTTTATCAAATTAGATTGATTCAATAAGATGGGACGTACATGCATGTCTGTAAAGTGCAAGGATGACTATATACAATTCCTCATTATGCAGATAATTGGTTTAATAATTGGAATTGTTCCTCAATTTCAAAAAGTATTAGTTGATGAAAATGCACCCCTTTTTGTGATTCAAGACTCTTTAGTCATGTTGAACTAATGATTCGGTTGTAATCTCTTGTTGGTTTGCAGGGATGCAGCAATTCCAGCAATGACCTTGTTGGTTGGTGCAAATCTTGTTAAGGGTAAGCAACAATAACGTCATTTCATCTCTATTGCAAATAAATGTTATGATATGTATAAACTAAAATAAATTCGATGTTTTAATTTTCAGGTTTAGAGGGAGTAAGAAAGCAACTTCCACTTGTTATTGGGATTACTATAGTTAGATTTATTGCCTTGCCAGCAATAGGTATATGAATGGTTTTTGTACAGATGAAGTTTCAATTTTAGAACCTAATTAAGCAACCTTATTGTATATTTTGACTTAATTAGAGGACAATAGTTGATGTATTAATATACTTTGTTGATGTATAGTTGTTACTTGTTATTATAATTGATGTATCAACACTTCGTTTATATTTTGAATTATATTAACTTGTTTGTTTATAGTACTATTCTTTTAGTTTGATAATAGGATGAATTTGTTTATTTTCTAAAATATTATAAATATTCGAATATAAATTAGATAAAAATTTGTATTAAATTTATATTTATTTTGTATGAAAACAAGTTTATTTTGTAATTAGAAAAATAAAAAATTCTATTTTATCTTACTGACGGATTTACAGACAGATTTTTTGTCTGTAATTAGAGTGTGAGATGATTTTCCAAAGTTCAAATTACAGACGAAAAATCTGTCGGAAAATCTGTCTGTAAATTACAGACGAAAAATCCGTCTGAAAACCCGTCTGTAAATTACAGACGGAAAATCCGTCTGAAAATCTGTCTGTAATTACAGACGAAAAATCCGTCTGAAAATCCGTCTGTAATTACAGACGGAAAATTCGTCTGAAAATCCATCTGTAATTACAGACGAAAAATCCGTCGGTAACTAGTAAAAATCCGTCGGTAATTTTCCGACGGAAAAAAAATCCGTCGGTAAATAATTTCCGACGGGGCTTTTACAGAGGGACAAAATCCGTCGGTAATTTCGTCGGTAACCAAAAATCCGTCTGTAATAAAGACTAAATCTGTCTGTATTAATCCATTTTCTAGTTGTGAATAATAAAATATAATCATAACAATAATTATGTTATATGTACATAAAAAATAATTATTTGTATAAAATATATTAAAATATAAAATACGCATTAAAAATAAGTTAAACAATACATATATTTATACACAGATATATAATAATTAATAAATAATTTAATATTTAATTTTTTATATACATATATTATTTTTATTATAAAAATAATTATGATGTTATATAAATTTTGCCCCCACTACCAAAATTTTCTGGATCCGTCACTGAACATGAGTAAAAGTTATGTGTAAACAAAAAATGGTGTGAAAAAAAAAATTGACTGATAATTATATTTTTATCCAAATTTTAAGATGACAGTTATAGTTATTATTGTATAGTAATTAGAATAAGATGAAAAAGTAAAAATTGAACACCAAACTCTCTTATTCTCTTTATATATTATTATAGAAATGATTTGAGAAAGAAAAAAAATTGAACAAAGTCAATATTTAATAGATTTTTATAATTTGAAAAAATTATTATACCATAATTAGTTGTAATTTTTATATTAAATATAAAGATAAACTTAACCATAAAAAATCACTTCAATGCATCAAAAAAATATTTACACATATAATAAGGCATAACTTATTCTTTAGAAAAAGTGTGGATTATTGTTGCAGATATTTTTTTATTTAGATATATTTTTAAAAATAAAAGTAGTTCTTCAGAAATAATTTTTTTTTAAATTAAATTTATACATAACTCCATTTCTCTTCAAATTATTATCATACTATTATAATTATAGTTATAAAAACCGAATCAAACTGGTCGGTTCAACTGAGTTAACCAAAAATCGATCACTAAAACGGTTCGATTCATCTAAAAAAATGTATAACAAAAAATCGGTAAAAAATGGGTCGATTTTTTTAGGTTTTCTGGTTTGATAAATCCCCTAAAATGGCACCGTTTTTATTTTGATAAAAAAAAAATTCCCTAAACCTATTGGACTACCCGAAAGCTCCCCACTCCTCCCAGGCCCCCACTCATCTCCTCTCTTCTCTGAAAATTAAAACGACAAACAAAAAAACCCTAGCCCCCCATCCCCGTACCGCAGCCACCGCACACTGCAACCACCGCAGCCCTCGACAGCCCTGCAGCACTGTGTCGTTATCATCGCTGAGTGCTCTCTCTGTGTTTATCGGCGTCGTCGGGACATTCGAAGCAGGGTTGAAGATTCCTCACCGTTGCCGTTGTCGAGCGCTCTTTTCTCCTCACACGTCGCTGCTGAGTTCTCTCTTCTCCTCGCCATCGCCGTCGAGCTCTCTCTTCTCCTCGCCGTTGCCGTCGAGCTCTCTCTTTGTCGCCGTCAAGCTCGCTCTCTGTCTCTCTGTCCCTTTTTTTGGTCAGCTTAAACATTGCTTCTTGAGTTTATTTTTTCTTATTTTGTTGATCTGTTTTTAATAATACTGAATTACTGATTGAGTTACTGGGGTAGTTCACTGATATTGAGTTGTTAGGATTTTGTTAATTTCTGATTATTCTGAGTTACTGAGATTGCCATAATAATATTGTTGATTGTTTTTCTGATGTCTCTCTGTCCCTTCCTCTGGTCAGCATTAAGCATTAAGTACTATTTGTTGAATTTGATTTTGATTTTTTGCTTGTTTTGTTCTGTTGATTTATTATTAATAATACTGTTTGAGTTGCTGAGTTAGGTTACTGATTCTGAATGGTTGAGATTTTGTTAATTTTGTTAATTTTTATATGCTATTGTGAACATGTTTTTTAGTTGTATATTTTTTTTGGTTAAAAATTTAATTTAGCAAGGGGCGTTTATTATGATTTAGACTCAAATTAAAAAAAGTATAAAACGAGGTTTCAAATAGTACATACATGAGACGCAGAAAAACAATGTTACTTACCTGGTTGAAGATCCATATAACTAGCTATTGGTGTAAAAATTAAGGCCTTCAAAAAACTGAAAAATAAAAAAATAGATTCATCGTGTGAAATCAAAATAATTTAATTTGAAATAGTTCAAAGTAGCATATAAATAAATCTTTAGAGAGAAACACAAAAAGAGGAGAACCAGATAGGTGAGTGATGCTTCAGAAATAATTTATGCTGAAATTGTGTAAACTGATTTTATTGCTTATCAGTAAAGTTTATTTAATTGAAATGGCACGTTTATATACCTTTGAGAAGCACAGATTTTTATAACTGATTTGTTCAACAAACATTTGAAATTAAACCGATATTCTCTACTTTTTTGTTAACCTAACAGTTTAAGTCCATATAAATTATGCAAGTGGTTCAATTTAATTTTTTAAAGAAACAATAGTTAACTTGTTTAAGTTAATCCCATAACTTCTAATAGATTTGGGGTGACGATAAAGGAATAGGGATACATTGCATAATACAAATTTAAGGTGATTTAAAAATACAAAAAAAATATTTGAAATGATAAATGTTAAATCCATAGGTCAAATATTGTTGTGATCTCCTCCTAATTTTAAGCATTTTCTGTTTTCTATATACGCCCCAACTTTTCTATAACTCTCAAACTCTCACATAAGCTGCACGTCATTCTCATCAAGTGTTTGCGGTTAACATTTCTTGACGTAACCTTATGTGAAAATTAGATATCCTTCAATTGTATCATTGAGCCATGTTGTAAATTTTTCTCCCGGCAAAATTACTAGTTTATGAATTAAATTAAGTCTCAATATTAATTCTTTCTGTAAAATATAATTCTAAATGCTTTTATATTGCCTTAAGGTTGGGTCCATGACTAGAGGAGTTCAGACATCACGTGAGCAACCACGTGATAGAGCTCCTCCAATTTCGTCCTCAGCTAATAGAGCTCCGGCATCCCATATCAATGAGCCATTTCGTGCACCGCGCAACAATAATACGCTTGCGCAGTCAAGTAGTGATGATGACCCTCAAACTCCCACAGAATGCCTAGAGATTCGGCATCGCGTGGAAGTGGCTGATCATGAATTAGAGGATGAGGATTACGACCTAGAGGTGGATGAAGTTCTGTTGTTTGATGACTACATCGATGACTTGTTTGCTGTCCAAGAAATCGAAGGTCAGCACAACAACCAGAAACGCAAAGATACAGATTTCTGAGAAGTTACTGTTATCGGTAAACTTTTTTTTCTCTTATTTTTGTAAACAGTTATCTTTAAAGTCCTTTACTTCTATTTTTCTTTTGTTCAATGATTAGATAGTAATTTTGTTTCCCACACACTTCTTAGAGGACGGTGTAAGAAAAATTTCTAGGCTGAACGTGAAGGAGGCTATAGCACTTCCTTCCAATACAAAGATAGTACTCCCATTTAGCAAAGAGCTGCAACCGATTGGTCAGGCGGCTGGATTATTCAGTGGTTTCTTAGGGAGTTTAGGTGTGGATTATTCTCAGTTCCCCATATATGCAGAGAGTTAGAAGCATGTGAACAAAGTTAAGAAGGAACATGCATACGACATGATTAAGGTACATCTTTAAGCTTCAACAATTTAAGCAATTTTGGTATTCCATTTTTTTGTAAGATCTTTTGCATGTGTAAATTATATGGTTGGTAAAATTTTCAAATTTCGTTTTTCACATGTTTATTTAAGCAATTTTCATTTATACGTAATTGCGACTGCTTGTACTGGATTTGAGTGTCATACTTTATCAATTTAAATTAGCCTCTAATGGTTGAGGAATTTCTTCAAATTATCAGTCTTATGCTTGTTAGTTGGTCTTGGTTAATGACAATGTCAACTAATTGCAGCAGGTCTTTCACTATGAGGACGATGCCGGAGGAAAAATAAAGCACAAAATTATGAGGAGGATAGGAAAGAACTGGAAGGATACAAGGCACAACTTGTATCATAAGTGTTACAAAGAAATAAGGACTTATGAGAAAAATCTTGAGCATCGCCCGAAAGTAATAGAAGAAAATGAATGGAAAAAGTTCCTCGACTATCGCCAAAAGGAAGAAACAAAGGTAAGCCTTGGTATTTTTTATTATTTCCACAAAACATACATGTGTATACATATTACACCCGTTATATTTTATATCCAACATCTCTTTCTCATTTACATTTGTTCTGTTATTTGTTCATAGAAAAAATGTAAACAGAACGCTTTAAATCGGAGCAAGCAACTTTACACACATACTGGGGACACCAAAACATTGGCAAGAAAAAAAGATGAAGTGGTAATAAGTAATTATTTGCATTAAGATTTTGATTAATCTTCCTGAATATGTTGTTGTTGTTTACATAATTGTGTCGATTTCAATGATATAGGAGAAAGAGCAAGGAAGGCTCGTTGGTAGAGGAGAGTTGTTTATCATGACTCATAAGAAAAAAATGGCTCGTATATCCAACCCGATGCGCGTGTTGTTAGTGTAAGTCATGTTTGAAAATTTCAAGCAACATAGCTTATTGTATATATCGTGCTACTGTTAACTCATGCCTTTCCAATGTGTTGTATATTTGTAGGAAACAATTGCGAATGTTGAGAGGCAGGATGAATTCTCTAAGCACCTTTCACAAAATGATTCGCTAGCACAAGTTCTCAGAAAGGAGCACCCAGGACGAGTTCGTGCCCTAAGTGCTAGACCATGTCCCACCCAAGTCTTTGGTAACGCTGCTGGACAACCACTGGGTTCTGCAGAGCCCAATGAAGAGTACGAGAGGAAGATTACAGAATTGACGGCTAAGCTAGAAGAAGAGCAGGCGAAGAGACAGTCGATACATAAGGTCTTGAGATATCTAGTCCAACAGCAAGGAGGCAATTTGCCAGCTGAGGTTGCTACAGAGCTAGCTTTTTTGGGTAGTACACTGGACTCATCACGCGCAGGGTCATCTACATCTGGCAATCACGACCCGCAACAAAAATTTTGAATTTCAATCAATGTTCTTAGATACTTTTGCATTTAAGTTGGTTTAGTACTTTTTGCTTATTTTATTCAAGTTAAGCATTCTTACTTTATTTTGGATGATGTTATGACAATCTCATTATATATGTTATGTTTGCAAATATTTAATTTGGTTTGTTATGTTATTTGGCTATTTTACTTGGTTGTAATTTCTTTAAATTAATTGAAAATAAAAAATTAAAGTTTAATAAACAGACGTTTTAGCAGCGGTTATCACCAGCCATAAAATGGCTTCGTTTTGAAATCACTAGCATTTAGCGGCGGTTGCAAACTGCCGCAAAATTGGAAATATCATTTTTCACCCTCATACTGTAGCGGGTAATAACCACCGCGAAACCAATTCAAATTTCGTGGCGATAATTCCAGCAGTTTAAAAAAACCGCCGCTAACCATTTGCCCCCGCCCCATCTTCTGGCGTTTAATTAAACGACGCAAAGTGTCGGAATTATTGTAGTGAATATTATTATGCAATTAATTATTATTATTATTATTATTATTATTATTATTATTATTATTATTATTATTATTATTATTATTATTTTATTTTATTTTTGGATAGAGAATTGTTATGTCTAACGGAGAAAAATGTTGGGGATTGATTTGTATATTAATTTTTTTGGGGACTAAAATGTCCGTTTTTAAAATCTTTGGGGACTGATCTGGGTAATTATTCTATCAAAAAATGAACTAGGGACTGATTTGTCTGCAGGAGTAAAACATTGGGAATTGATCTGTGTATTAATTTTTTTGGGACTAAAATGTCCGCTTTTAAAATCTTTGGGGAGTGATTTGGTTAATTACTCTCTTAATTGATAATGTTACTTTCTATTGTATATTATTTTCAAAAAAAATAATATTAGAGGAGAATTAAACTTTATTATTTTTATTCATAATTTTAGTTATTAATCAATTTTTTTAGTTTAGTGATCCAATAATATATTTCAGTCTACACTTTTAAATATTAATAACGAAATGATAATTAAAAATAATAAATTCTAATTGTCATCTAGTATTTTTTTTTCAGATTATCTTCAATAAAAATTTTATCTTATCACTGTAAAAAAGTAAATAACAAAAATGGATTATAATTTAAAATGTTGACAAAAGAGAGAAGTATGTATTTAAGAGTGACAAAATATTCTTTTTTTTTTAATTTTTGAAGCATTAATACTTCAATTTAATTTTTAAAAGATATCAATCTAAATCATATTCACTACAAGAAAGTCGTTGGATACTGGTGGATTTACTAGCAAATTTATCAAAAAATCTGCCAGTAATTATTTTTCGGCGAATTTTTTCGTCCGTCGCTAATTATTGGCAGATATAAACTTTTAATTATAAAATTCTGGAGTTTGTTATCGTCAAATTTTTTTCTCGATAAATCCGATGGTAAACTTATATTTTAATTTTTAAAAAAAAGTTTGTTTAAAAATTTAATATATAATTTTAAATATTTAAATTTAATAATTTTTAAACTAACAAAATTTAAAATTTTACAATTTTTTTATAATAATTTGTCTATAATTTTTAGTTGAAAGTTCACAAACAAGTTTAAATATCAAAATATATTAATAAAAAAATTCAATTAAGTAAGAAAATCAGATTTAAAATGCACCAATTAACTAACAACTAACAATTAACTAATTTATTATCCACAACATCAACCATACATTGTCATAAATTAAGGCAATATAATAGCCAAATCAAATACTAATTGATAACCAATAAAAATTTTATTGTCAACTATCATTAATATTAATGATCTGAGACCATTCTAAGAGTTGAAAAGTAAATAGTTTTTTTTATTTATCCAAGGTTCAATCCTGGTTCTTTAATTAAGTTTGATAGAATTTGACCTGTCAAGTTATTATTTTGTAGAAATCTACAATAGTTAAAGAGAGTCCAATAAAAAAATAACAAAGAATAAAAAAGATAAAAGAACTATAGGGACAATAAATTAATAATCAATAATAAGTAGTAGATAAAATAATGTGCAACATATATATTAGTTACTTGAAAGAGAATGAATTACTATATATACTCATTTTTATTATCAAATTCGCCTTCACATTTTTTGGCTTTACAGGTCCATATAAATCATTTTAATCATGGGAAAAAATAAGATGTGCCAACAAATTCATGATTGTCCTTTTACACCAAACAATACTTAATTTAATGCAACAACAAAGCGCTAGTTTAGATTAAAAAAGATGTGCCACATACATATATAATTTGTAATGCACCCTGGATCAATTGCATTACTAAAATATGTTCCATGGACAAACCAAAGAAATAACATAGCAAACCATAAGCATAGTGCGAACTAACCACAACATAAAATTAACATTAAGGCCACTAAAACTCAAAATTCTAACAAATAACTTGCATCAAATACTCAAGCAATAATAACAGTAACAGTATCTGTACCATCATTTGTATAACTTTTAGAACAATTATTATCTAAATGCCCAACTACTGAAATAGATAACTTTTTTAATTCAAAATTCTTTAACATTGTACAATGAATGATATCCAAATTACAAAACAGTCGTAGAATGATAAAAAACGTGGAAGGAGCAGTAAAGCATTTATCTAAAAGGAGCAATGAAGTAGCCACAGACAGAAGAACCAGAAACAGAAGTAGATCTGAATGGTGGTTCAAAAAAAGGGTTAGGGAAAAAAAGGATTAGGGTTTTTATTAAAAAAATAAAAACAGAATAGAATAGGAAGAGGGAAGAGGGCAACCTACCTGGACGACGGAGGAGAGACACAGCTCCAGCAACAGAGGAAGCGGCAGTGGCAGAGACAGATGGAGCAACTTCATTTGATGCAACGAAACATGATATAGAAAACTTGACACAAATTTTAGAGGAGAACGGAGGTGGGTAATACTGGCGGAGGGTGGCCAGAGGGCCAGGGTAGCTCCGACAACAGAGGGAGCGGCAGCAACAACTTTTTCAACAGTAGCAGAAACAGATGGAAGAACTCCGTTTGAGGAACTTGA
Organism: Arachis stenosperma; assembly: GCF_014773155.1. Lineage (NCBI taxonomy): Eukaryota > Viridiplantae > Streptophyta > Magnoliopsida > Fabales > Fabaceae > Arachis > Arachis stenosperma. The sequence continues at coordinate 5,291,440 of NC_080386.1, forward strand.
CACAGACTTTAAAGGAAAATGGAGGTGGGTAGGGCTGGCGGAGGGTAGCCGGAGGGCTGTCGAAGGATGTTGCAGGAGAGAGTGAAGAGAGAGGAAAATGGGAGAGAGAGAGAGAAAAGGGTGTTCTCGAAAATGACGGAAGAGAGCCGCACATTTTAAATTTAGATCCTGTTTATTGTCGAATTTATCAACGGATAAATCCGACTGTAATGCATTGCATATGACCAAAAAGCAGTGTTCCATTAATTGAGATTTACTGGTGGAAAAATCTATTTAATAAAAATATAATTTTATATTTTAAAATATTATAAAATTCATTTTAAAAATAAACCAGCTAAACATATTTTTATTATTTTCAACATTTAAAAATAAGATATCTTTTAAAAAAAAATTTAATGTAAAAAATTGAAAATAAAAATTATTTTTTAAAAATAAAAATAAAAAAATCTAAACATATTCTTAACAACTCCTTTTCTCTTTTTGTAAAACATCCAAGCTCATTATTGTTTAATTAGGAAGATTCAATATGATCATTCCTTATCCATTCTAATATTCTAATAGAAGTCATTTCGCCTAGGACAGCAGAAAAATGGCCGCTGCTTTATTTTGTAAGCGTCCCATTTCGCAAGTGTCAATGGACAGATATAAAAAGATGATTTCAATCTCCAATTCGCAGGCACCATAACTGAAATGATGTGCAATTTCATTTCGTATTTAAAGAAATAATCATTTTATTTTATTTATTTATATAAAAAAGCAAAAACCACACCTTGGTCTTCGAGCTTCAGGATTTTCTACTGATGAGATGTCAGACATGGGTAAAGCACTGAAGCTGGTGAAAACTATACTAAAATTGAAGGTTCAAGTTGGAAAAATGTTTAACTGGGAGCAAAAAATACATATGCATAGAAACCGCGGTTTCTAACCATTTTGCATATCAACATAAACCGCTCTAGAGATGTAACGATTTATGCACGTTTGCAATTCACACACAAATCGCGATACCCTTACCGCGGATTATGTGCAGTTTGGCTTGGAACGTAATCTGTGAGACCCTGTAGTGATTTATGTTCATCTGTAAACCGTGAGACTCCTATCGCAGTTTACATAATTTATAAAAAAAATACGGTAATTAAATTTGGAGGCCAGAATATTATTTTGAACACCAATCACAAATATAAAGTAGTAGACTTGTATTTTTCTAAGAATTTTTGGAAGAGGGCCGGTGAAACCAAAATTTGCACTAACATTGGACGTATTATTGATATTTAATTACTTCTTTTTTGTTGACATGGATCACAGCGAGAGAGTTGAGAAGTATGAAATATGGATACTTCGCTGAGTTGTTGTGTCTGTATCATGGATATATTTTAGATATAATATTCATCAACACTCGTTTGATATGTGTGTCTACTATGTCAAACCGTGTTTTAATAAAAAATAAAAAAAAAATTTTCGAATACGTCTGGACACACCTAAATACATTACGTGTCAGCGTGTCTAGTCTTATTCTTAACATATATTTTTAAAATAAATTTTGATATAGTATATATTATTATTTAATAAAATAAATAAATATTTTAAATATTTGATATAATTAAAATAAGATATTGAAAATAATAAAAAATTTTAATTTATATTTTAATATCAATAAAATATCAAAACATCATTACGATTTATCTAAAAAATATTTTATATTTCATATGTATGCGTGTCCCCATATCATGTAAAATTTTAAAATTTGTGTGTCGATATATCCTGTATCGTGTCATGTTCCATATCAGTGTCAGTGTCAGTATCCGTACATCATAAGTTGAGAATGATATGTAAGTAAAATAACTATTATTATAAACCTAGTAATCTTTATGGAGTAAAACAAATAATTAAAAGCGGAAAAATAAAATTTATTGGAACACTACATACTTTAAACTATTCCAATAATAAATTTTATGTTTTCAGATATGATACTATTAGTTACAAAATTTTTAATGGTTTAATCATGTACGAGGATCTCAACCAAACGTGACTTGTTTATTATAACATTGAATTAGTTAGTTGAGCAAGCTGTAAAGGTCTTTGTATTGTTTTCAAGTTCTTTTTTAATTATACTAGTTATATATTAAAATTTATTATATATTATTAATTTTATAATTAAAATATGTGAGGTATCATTTTTTTATTGTAATTGAAATCATATTTTTTTTAAATTAAAAATTTTTCTCTTTTTCCTTACTGATTTTATCTCTAAACATGCCACATGTCACTTTTTTATTGCAAATCTTTTTCTCTAAAATTAAAGAATTTTTTTTCTTCCTTACGAATTTTACAACCAAAATATATATACTACATGTCACTTTTTTATTACAATTAAATTAAATATTTCTCTTCAAAATTAAGGAATTCTTCCATCCTCCCTACTAATTTTACAACCAAAATGTGCCACATATCACTCCTTTATTGCAATTGAAATCAAATCTTTCCCTCCAAAATTAAAAAGTTATCCACTCTTTTCCTCTTCATTTTTCTATCTCTCTTATTCGATTAACCACTCTATCTCTTTTATATATCATTATCAATAACTAATTATGAATTTAACAATTAAAATGTGTAACATGATATTCTTTAATTGCATTAAAATTAAAATTAAAATATTGAAATTGAAATTGAAATATACCTATATTATGCATCATATATTATTATCTAATTTAATAATCAAATGTGTCACATGACACTCTCTTATTAAAATTGAGAGAAAATATTTTCCTCCAAAATTAATAAACTCCCTTCATAAATTCTCCCATCTACCTCTCTCCATTTTTCTATTTCTCTCTACTATTTTCACTCTATATATAATTTATATTTTATATAAGTAATTTGACAAATCAAAATATATCATCCGATATTTTTTTATTACAACTAAAATAAAATTTTTTCATCTAAAATTAACAAACTTTCACTTTCATTCTTCATCTTTATCTTTCTCTCTCTTTTCTCTCATTCTCTATTTTTCTACTTTTCTGTTCTACAGAAAATCAAATTAACAAAATAATATAATTTAAATAAAAAATATTATTATTATTATATACATATTTTTTATTTTTTTATTTAGTTTTAAAATTTAACCACTTATCTTTTTAATTTATATTTTTATTTCTCTTCTTTCAAATATTTATTACATATAATTTGGAGAGAATACTAATGTTATAATTAAAAGCTAGAATCAAAATTCAATTGTTTAAAAAAATTAATTGAGTTAATTTTATAACTATCAATATAATTTTTTATGCTAATATCTAATTATATTTTTATATACATAAAGAAAAATATTATTTTTAAATAAAAAATATAAAAATAAATTATTTTTATTTGTACAACAGATTTAACACCTAATTAAATGTAAAAGTATACATGTTAAATTATTTCAAATTTTAGATAACGAATATTAAAATTAATTATTAATAAAAAAATTAGACTTTTTCATATAAAAATAATACCTAAAATCTTATTATTTGATTTTTTTATTTACAGAGACCTTGGTCTTCTTAGCCGGAGACTTTTGTTAATTTACAATTTTTTTTTGTAAAAGTAGTTTGATTCTATAAATCTTTTGTGCCGCGCATAATCTATACTATTAGGATAAAGTAGACCGTAATTTTAAAAAATTATATTTTCATAACGTTATTACGGGTAAAAATACTAGTCAACCACTAAAATTAAAATATAAAATATATATTAAAAATGAAGAGTTAAACAATACATATATTAAAATATAAAATACATATTAAAAATAAGTTAAACAATATATGTATTAATAACTAATCTTAGTGATTGATTTTAAAATACAAAATATATATATTTTTTTCAGATCCTAATAAGAAAGCTTTTCATTAATTTAGTGTTTGGCAGTATTAATTATAGTTTTTTGTAAGCTTCAGTTAGCTGTTCAATATATAATTATATATAGTTTATTTCATTATTTTTTAATAAAAAATTAAATAAGTATATAGTTACATATATATTCGGCCAAAAGTTTATTATTGAAAATTTGAAATAGCTATTTGAACTGAAAGCAGGAAACCTAGAAAGTTACGAGCTTATATTATTGGGTGATTATTGTTTGGTGAGAATTCATACAATAAATGAAGATATATAATTTATTAATATATATTATTAAAATAGATGGATTTAGATTTTTTAAATTTTAAATTTTATTTTAAAAAAATATAATTTTTTATTATTTATTTTATAAATAGAATAAAAAATAAAAATAATAATAAAAAATAAAAAATTATATTTTATTTTTTAAAATAAAAATTTAAAATTTAAAAAATTTAAATTCATATATTGACATGAAAAATCATATATATTCATATATAACTAATAAGTAATAACATTAGTAATATTAGCTTATTAAACACATCTGCTATAGAAAGATTATATCTCATCACCATCTTCAAAATAGATACTATACTTGATCCTAGATGCCGGGACTCGTAAAGTCTAAAGAAACTAATAAGGAGTAGTCATGACTCTTGCAAATTCTAAGGGTCTCACCACTGAGAATCGTATAGGAAGTGGTCAAAATTAGTTTTCGAAAAAGCATTTTTTATAAAATTAATTTTTAAAATTTTTTTTAATTTAAATTTGTTTTTCAAAAATTTTTAAATTAATTATTTTAGTCTTTCTGTCACTTCTATTATTAATAGTATCAAAATTTCTTGAGATAATGAAGAGTGCAGGAAAAAGAATTAACTGACAATTTTAAACATAATTCTTGAATTAAAAGAATTCGATGACATAAAAAACAATACAATATTTTAAAATAAATTCAAGCTAGTCAAAGAATTTGGCCCAGACTCATATGTTGGCTGTCACACCTGAGCAAGTGTCCGTGCAGTTCAAACTTGGTGTAGCGCACGACGTGGATGACGGTGTGAAGGTATCAAGCTTAAGGTGAAAGAGAGTGAAGAAGGAGCAGAGAAGAGAAGAAGTGCAGAGAGAAAAGAAAACAGAGAAGAGAGAAAACTGATTAGTGATTCTTCAGAGAAAAAATGAATTAGCCTCAGATATTTTACAAGTTCTGCAGGTATATATACACAGTTGGTAGGTAACTTGATTTGGTTAACTAAGGCCTAACTAACTTCTTATGGAAGATTCTGATTGTAACTAATTCTCTAACTGAATGTTGGTTTGCTATTTGTGCTGCATCAAGCTTGCTTGTTATTACTGCTAACATCAACCCTACTATTTTGTCTGTCTAAGTTTTCTTTGGCAGCAATGTATTTGTTGGAGCTGTTGATTTGGACTCGTTCTATGATTCTGAGTTTGGATCTGAATTTGTGGAAGTTGAGGCTGGAGATGGGTTTCGTGAATATGTCTGCTATTTGGTCTTGAGAGGGAATATGCAAGACACTAACTTTCTTTTGAGTAACATAGTCTCTTACAAAGTAGAGGTCAAGCTCAAAGTATTTGCTTTTGCTGTGAAGAACTGGGTTTGCAGCCATTAAAACTGCACTTTGGCTATCACAGTAGAGGTTGGGTGTGATGGAGCATGGGATTCTCATTTCACTCATTAAGTTTTGGATCCAGAGAATTTCAGTTAGGCAAGCAGCTAGCCCTCGATATTCTGCGTCTGTGGAGCTCCTAGAGACTGTATTTTGTTTTCTACTTGACCATGAGACTAGGTTTGGTCCGAGGAATACGCAGAACCCACTAGTTGATTTCCTGTCATCAATATCACTGTCCCAATCAGAGTCACTGAAGCCATAGATTCTGCATTCACTCATTCTTGGGAATCTTAGCCCCCAATTTGATGTCCCAACAAGGTATCTTAGGATCCGTTTGACTGCTTTCCAGTGGCTTTCCAGAAGAGTTTGCATGAATTGAGAGACTTTGTTCACAGCATAGGTAATTTTAGGTCTGGTTATTGTAGCGTATTAAAATCCCCCAACTATAGACCTGTAAAGAGTTGGGTTGCGGTAAACGTCCTTGCCATGCGCTGACAGCCTGACACTTGATATCATATGTGTTGTTGCTGCTTTGGCATCGCACATTTCCGCCCTGGTTAATTGGTCCTGAATGTACTTTGTTTGGCACAGGAGTATGTCAGTGTCATTGAGTTTCACAGTTTCAATGCCCAGGAAATATATAATTCATATGCCCCAAATCTTTGAGGATAAACACAGCATTCAACTCAGAGATTAGGGTGGAAATTTTAGCTTGGGAGCTCCTAGTGACCAAGATATCATCCACATAAATGAGAATGTAGATGACTGAGGAAGGGGAAAACTTGGTGAATAGTGATGAATCCGATTTGGTGTTCATGAAGCCAAATCGATTGAGAGTGTCCTTGAGCTTTATGAACCAGGCTCGAGGGGCTTGTTTGAGGCCATAGAGGGACCTTTGGAGCTTGCAGACATGGTGAGGGTGAGGGGGAGAGGTGAACCCTTCTGGTTGAGACATGAAAATGGTCTCATGTAGATCCCCATTGAGGAAGGCATTATTGAAGTCAAATTGTCGGATGGGCCATCCCTTGGAAAGTGCGAGGCTGAGCATGATACGAACTATGGGTGGGCGGACAACAGGGCTGAAGACTTGGTCATAGTTGACCCCTTCTCGTTGATGAAATCCTTTCGCGACAAGGCAAGCTTTGTACTTCTGAATGGTGCCATTTGGGTGCCTTTTGACGCAAAACACCCATTTGGAGCCAATGACGGGGTCAGTGTGTGGTGGGGGTTTGGGTACCAGCTGCCAGGTTTGGTTACGCATTAGAGCATCAAACTTCTCCTGCATAGCTTGTTTCCAGTGGTGGCTGGCCAGCGCTTGTTGAACAGAGGAAGGGAGAGATTCAGTGAGATCAAAGGCAGGGGTGGCGAGGACTGCAGCATAGGTTTTGGGCTTGAGGTTCCTTATCTTGCTCCGAGTTAGCATAGGATGATGATTGATGGGCGCTGGTTGAGGAAGTGGCAGGACAACTTCAGAGCGGCCTGGCTGCAGGGTACCTGTGGTGAACAAAGGAACACTGATAGGGTCGTTAACAAAAGTAGAAACACAATCATGAGTTACAGAGCCAGGTAATGTAGATAATGAATCAGGTACTGAATTAATTATATTGGAGGTATCATTCAATGTATGCAAGGGTGGAGGGGAGGGCTGGGTAGTGAGGATTGGGTGAGTTGTGGAGTTATGGTGGGTGGGGATGGTTGGGGTGGGGAAGGAACTATAGAGGGGATAATAGTTGGGGTATTGGGTAAGGGTAGGTAGAGAAGGGGAGAGGTTTGGGATGGTGGGACAGCAGTGGTTTCGGGAGGGAATAGCTCATTGTAGGGGAACTCAGATTCATTGAAAATGACATCTCTGGAGGTGAACTCTTTTCCATTTGAAGAGAGGCAAGTGTATCCCTTATGATCTGCAGCATAACCAATGAAGATGCATTTCTGTGATCGATGGCTGAATTTGGTTTGGTTGTATGGCCTGAGAAAGGGATAACAGGTGCAGCAGAAAGGTTTGAGGAAGGAATAATCAGGTTTGGTGTTAGTTAGGGCTTCGTAGGGTGAGATATTGTTTAGTTTAGGATTTGGCAGTAGATTGATTAGGTAGGTCGCTGAGAGGACTGCTTCTCCCCGAAAGGTTAAGGGAAGGGTTGCTTGGGCTAAGAGGGTTAGGGTGGTTTCTGTTATGTGTCTATGCTTTCTTTCTACTTTACCATTTTGCTGGTGAGAGTAGGGACATGTGAGTCTATGCTGGATTCCATTGGTTTCAAGAAATTGAGTGAATGCTGTAGATAGGTATTCCTTCCCATGGTCAGTTTGCAGTGCTTTTATTTTCAGCCCAGTTTTTTAGTTTAATTGCTGCTTTATACTTTTGAAAGGCAATAAAGGCTTGCCCCTTTGTTTGCAGCAGATAGATGCTGGAGTATCTTGTACTGGCGTCAATAAAGCATATGTAATACCTGCAACCATTTCTACTATACACAGGAGCAGGTCCCCAGAGGTAAGAGAAAATCATATCTAAAGTTGCATAGGTAGTGCGTGAGTCAGAGTGAGGTAATTGATGTATTTTGCTGTTACAACAAGCATGACACAATGATGATTCAAGATTCATTTTATTTATTGAATCATTGTTAATTACATTGCATTGCTTCATTACAATAGATGCGATTTTTTCAGATGGGTGGCCCAATTTTCTATGCCATAGTTGAGCAGTGGGACTTATCTTTTTACAGGTTAGCAGTGCATTTGCACTGGACATGTTCATATCTCTATTTGGTATATTTGTTATTACATTGGTAGAAAGTAGAACATTAGCAGACTTCACTTGCTCTTTTGGTTGGCTGAGTATGTTGTGAGGACTTGATTGCTTGTCGTGTGAGTGTGGACGTGTGGTTGTTGTGATATTGGTTGGGATAGTGCCTAGGTTGTAGAGGATGCAGTTTGGGTTTCTGCTGAGGTCTTTGAGGGCTGCTATGAGGTTGAGTTAAGGTTGGCTGCTTGTGCTGTGGGGTGTGTGGCTTTACTGGTGATAGTGGTAGAGGCTTTATGTGGTTTGCTATTTGTTGTCAGGACTGGGCTTTGATTTTTTGAAGTATTAGGAGATAGTGTGATTTTTGAAGTTAGCTGTGAGGGTGAGTAAGGGATGAGAGCAGGGGGCTGTGCTGTGGAAGAGTAGGTGGCAGGGAGGTGTGTGGTTTCATTTGGTTTGGTGTGTGGGGTGTGATATAAGGGTGGATGAAGGTTGGTAATTGTGTAGTAGCAGGTTGAGTTGGTTATACTATGATTATTGGGGCTGGGAGTTTTTGGGATGATTTGAACTCCCTCAAACCTGTACAATCCATCCTTAAGCAGTCATTGGAGGAGGACTTTCTTGGATATCTGGCATTTTACATAGCACGAGTAAGGCCAGAATTCAAAGTAGACATAGTTGTCTAATGCAAATTTGGCTACACTTATTAGGTTTTTAGATATGACAGGGACATGGAGTAAATTTTGTAATTGGAAGGGTTTGTTTGATAATGATGCATGCATAAATGTACTTCCAATATGCTTAATTTTCATACCTTGACCATTACCTCTAAAGACCTGTTTTGTGCCATCATAACTAGTTCCTGTGGCTAGGTTCCGTGCATCATAGGTGCAGTGGTGAGAGGCTCCCGAGTCAGGATACCATGTTGTGTCTGGCATTGCTGAGGGGACAGTGAGGAGAGCCTGCGGATTTTGGGAAGCCGGTTATGCTGCATTTTGAGTTTGTTGTTGTTGCTGAGTGGTTCTTGAGTTGAAGTTGTTGTTGTGGAAGGCAAAGGATGGGGGCTGAGTTGTGTTTAGAGGTTGAAGATGAGGGTTCATAAAATCTTGATCGAAGCGGTGATAGCACTGGATGACTGTGTGTCCAATCTTGCCACGGAGTTGGCACTGCGGTCTGCTTCCTTGCCACCAGGAGGAACGGCTGCCTCCTCCTCTGTACTGTCCTCTGCCTCTGGACCCTCGAAAACCGCCTCTATTGTTGAAGTTGCTATAGTTTCTTCTTTGAGAGTTTTCTTGAATTTCTTCATTGCTTTGAGCTACATTTACTTGCATTGCTCCTAGTACTGTCTTTCTGAATCTTTCAATTAACTCTTCTTGAGTTAAGAGTTGTGTTTCAAGTTTACTTTTAGTGTTGTGATATATTCTTGCTGTTGCAACTGTGACAATATATTGTATTCTTCACCAAGTCCTGCCAAGGCTGCTTCAATGTAATCTTCTCTTAAGAGTGGAGCTCCCAGTGCTTTCAGTGAATCTGCCACCTGGTTGATTTTTGCCATATATTCTGTTACTGTTGAGCCATGCTTCTTGAGCGTTCTCAACTGCATTTTCAGTTGCTTGATTCTTGTCTTCACTCTTGCAGCAAAGTGCTCCTTTAATGTGAAGCAGATCTGGTAAGCATACTCACATTCGATCACTCGGTTTACAAAGCTTGGTTCCATGGATGCAATTAGCCAGGCAACTAGCCATTGATCATGAATTTTCGACTCTTCATATTCTTGATTTTCAATTCCATTAACTCGATTTAACTTTGAACTGAATCTTGCTGGAATCTTCGAAGGATTGAGGTGACTCTGCAATTTGTTGACCTTGATGCATGCAAGGGCTTGCTTTTTCCATGCGTTGTGGTTGTTTTCGTTGAGCTTGATTGCAGCGAAGGCAGCGAATACGGTTTGATTCGGTGCACTTACAGAAGCACTAGTGGTGAATTGAGGTGTGTGCTCCATGGATCAGCAAGCTCTGATACCATGTGAAGGTATCAAGCTTAAAGTGAAAGAGAGTGAAGAAGGAGCAGAGAAGAGAAGAAGTGCAGAGAGAAAAGAAAACACAGAAGAGAGAAAACTGATTAGTGATTCTTCAGAGAAAAAATGAATTAGTCTCAGATATTTTACAAGTTCTACAGGTATATATACACAGTTGGTGGGTAACTTGATTTGGTTAACTAAGGCCTAACTAACTTCTTCTGGAAGATTCTGATTGTAACTAATTCTCTAACTGAATGCTGGTTTGCTATTTGTGCTGCGTCAAGCTTGCTTGTTATTACTGCTAACAAACGGTATGTTAAGTGATACTACAACACACACTTAATAGTTTTATTTGGTGGCTAACACGATAAATTTATAAAATTAAATCAAATCAACTCTAAATTGTGGGATTCTAATACCTCAAATTCTCTCCTCAATTAGGTTTTAATTTAATCTAATTTCATAAATTTATCATGTCAATTAAAACTTCTATGTGTGTTATAGTATCACTCAATGTGCTACATTAATAAATTTTGATACGGTTAATATAAAAAATAACAAAAAAAACTATTATAATTAATTTAAAATCTTTAAAAAATAAATTTAATTAATTTTAAAAAAAAACTAATTTATAAAACGAATAATCTTTCATTGCGAATTTCATCATTTATCCAAATATTATACATTCATATGATCCAACTAGCTAATTTAAAATTGGCCATAACACAAGCCTAACATCTTATATTAACTTGATAAAGTCAGAACATTCATATTACTAATGGATCTTTGTATTTATATATATTAAATATAATCTCATCAGATATATAGTTGGGTAAGATTGAATTTTCGATATATAGTTGGGTAAGACTTTACCTGTAAAATTAAAGATTTAAATCATAAAATATTTTTTTGAAAGAAGCTATTTCAAATACCAGTTAAATTTTTCCATCGACTTGTATATAACCTTTAATCACCGAAGGTAATATAAATTATTTTTTATTAAGTAATTAGTTTAATTTGATATATTTAAAAATATTAATTAAAAATATGATGCTGAAGTGCTAGACTACTAAAAATGTTGAATTACTGACTAAAAGTACTAACAAATGCAAATTAAAATTGTTGGTACTTGAAATATTGTTTAGATAAATGTTGTTAAATAAAATTCTTTAATAATAGGTTTACAACTTTTGTATATAGACTATATTGCTGAAGAGATTTATTTTAAATGCTGAATAGTTTTACTAACACTTAATATAATATATAATAACATTAATTGGTACTTTTTAAAATGTCACTAAACTTCATTTATGCAAAAGCTAACTATGTATTTATTTATTTATATTGGTTGATACATCTATATATAATTAAATTTATCGTTATAATATCTTATTGATATTCAAATTATGTGATAGTTTAATGTAATAAGCTTCCATCTCCATAAATTATTTTTGAATTAAACATATCTAATAGAAATAACATACATAAATTTTATATTTAAATTTTATTTGTTGGTCAATAGTATAATAAAGGGATAAGTATTGTTTTGGTCCCTCATGTTGAGGGTCAGAATCGAAATCGTCCCTCGTGTATATTTTGATTTAAAATCATCCTTAAAGTTGTATTTAAATTTAGAATCGTCCTTTATAGTGTAAACTTTTTCTAAATGACAACAGTACCCTTCTGACCTTGAAGTGTTACGCGCGAAACACTTCACCCCTTCATATGCTTCCAAACCCTCAACGTAAACACCAAAACTAATCAGAACGTTTCACTTCACCAATGTAGTTGCACTGTGCCCTAAGTAAGAATCTGAAACGACAGAAGGTTGTCTTGGACTGAAGATCGAAGCCGAGTCTGGTTTACTGGAAGGCAAGGTCGTGCACAGGCATTCAGGTATGTTTTGCTATTTACTGAGATTAGGGATAAACACACTGTGCAGTTTATTTTTTAATTTTTTCTTCTATTTCTGTGACATGGCACTGTAGGTTGTTGGAGAAGACAATGGTGTACTTTAAACTGAAAGTCTACCATGGGGGTTGTTTACCTATCGGAATGGGCCGTTACAGTATGTGGGGGGAGAAACAACAGTGATAGAAGAGATTGATGGTGATCGGTGGTCCGTATTTGAAGCCTATGCAGAGTTAAGGCAGTTTGGTTATGTGAAGGAGAATATCTCTTCGTTGTGGTTCAAGGATCCTACACACGAAGACTTGGAGAAAAATTTGAAGTTGTTTAAATCTGATGCAGATTCCATTGCTATGTGAAAAATAGCTGAGTTAAGAGATTATGTTGAGTTGTATGTAGTGCACAAGGTTGAGGAGGAAGACATATTTTTTGTTTCTGGCTACATTGATGTTGGGGGAATCATAGGATGGATGATGAGGGACAACAGCTGGTTGTGTATAGACGAGAACATGCTGATTTAAAACATGCTGAACCATGTGATTAGCTGCATCAAGTTCAAGGGGCTTGGCTTGGAACCTTATGTGGCCGATTGCTACAAGAGAGAAACATACCTGAAGTGCTACGAAGCAGTAATACACCCATTGAACGGACCTGATCTATGGGAGATTACCCCACATCCTGATGTAATGCCTCCCCCATACAGAAGGCCTAGTCATAGGCCAGTCAAAAAAAGAAAACCATCTGCTGGAGATGAAGAACAGAGCAGTCGCACTCACATGTCCAGGAAGGGGGAGAAACAAAGGTGCTCTATATGTGGTGTTGTTGGACATAATAAGAGCAGATGCCCTAAACCTATTGAGAATGAGGTATAATGTTTTACATTGCTTGTCTCAGATTTTTCATTAAGCCTTATGTTCATCTATATTAATTGCAACTGTTTCATAGGCCCAAAATTCCAAGAATCTAAGCAAAGGCAAGCAATCCAGGGGAAGTAACAAGTCAAACCCTCTTGCTGCTATGGGAGGAAAGAAAACTTCATCTACACAGCCCACTCCTAAGCTCACTGTCAAGAGAAAAGTTGACTCAGCAACACAACCACCAACTTCAGCCCAGTCCAACACTGTAACACAGCCAAAAGGGCCTAGAGGCAGGCCCAAGGGGACCACCAAACCCACATCTTCAGCCCAACATGATCCACCAACCAAGAGGATTGCAAGCCCAAAAACCTCAGCACCTTCTGCATCCTCATCACAGCCAACCACCACAACTCTTCCAGCATCTCAGCCATCCATTGCCACAGCTTCAAGCCAACCCACTAGGCACTTCTCTGTCAGCCTTACTGGAGGACCTCATGTTTCTCCCAGGAAACTGAAGTTAATGGCAAAGTTGCCTCCAAGAAAATGGGGATTGCTTTAGGAAAATGACAACACTTAGCATCAAATTGTCATAGTTATATACCATGGATGTTGGTTTATTTTGCTTTAAGTTTGTGTTAAGGTTCTGGTTAAACAGTGTGAACTTGTTGGTTACTTTTTGTTGCTTATGTTTTGCTTGTTAAGGTTCTGGTCAAACTCTTGTACTGAATTATTGGCTTGTTCCCAGCCAATCCTTTTGATGGTTACTTTATTTTGAGTTAAGTTTCTTTTAAGGTTCTGCTAATGTCAAACACTCTGCTTATGCTTATCATGTATTCAGACATTTACCATTTTAATGACACTGTTATGTTATTGATCAGTAATGGAACTCATGTTTGTGCCAAGAAAAATTTTTAATCTCATTTCATTATCCAACTATGCTTACAAAACAATCATATATACATGTTGAAATAGATTCAACATAACACAATCAGGAACCCCCTAATAGATAAACCCTAACCCAATTCACCAACAATAACAACAGCAGAATACACATACACATGTTTCATACCAGGTTCAATGGAATTACACACTGTTACGTTGCTTTAGACCAATTCTGCAATAACAAATAAAGAAACCCAACCCACCCAAAAAACTCTAACACTGTAATGACCTTCAGCTTCCATTCTGCCGCTTTGGTTCTTGATCTCATCATCGAAAGCTTCTTCCTTATTCTAGCAACTTCTGAATGTTCCACCTCTATCTCCGGATCTGCCCAACGAAAGAAATTGTAGCCTTGTTGCACTTGCACATACCCACCAAGATCATCCACCATTCCATCACCCAACAGATCCAATTCAGAGGAAAGGTAACAAAACAAACCTCGAAGTAGACACAACCCCAAAATCTGTGACCTGGGTTCTCCTTGGTCCTTGAGATTCACAACACTGGCTTCTCACCATGGGAACAAAGTAGCAGCCTACCATGTGACGAAGCCCTGCTACGAGACGAGGTTGAGCTTTGTGCAGCCATGGCGTTCTCTGTCCAGCAGATCCTCCACGGTAATCTCTGCTCTGCAACAGTGGCTTCCATGATGCTTTACCCTTTCTTCCTTTCAATTCAATGTATACTTATTAAACTTTTCTATTCATTTTAATTTTCTATACAAATATATATTTATAATTGTTTTCGGTGGTCATAATTGCCTTATAACGACGCAAGGACATTTACGTCCGAAAATGTTATAAAGGACGATTTTAAATTTAAATACGATTTTAAGGATGATTTTAAATCAAAATATACACGATGGATAATTTCGATTTTGACCCTCAACATGAGGGACCAAAATAATACTTATCCCTTTAATAAAAAATTAAACTTATAAAATAGGAGAAACTACATAGTATACTAGGTTTCTAGGTGCATATGTAGTACCAATACTAACTGGATTGCAATTTTTATAACAAAAATACAATAATAAATAAAAAATTAATTATTAAATCAGTTATTATATATTTATATATATTATGTTATAAACTTTGAATATATATTTTATACTAAATTAATTTTTTATGTGTATTATTTAACTTTTTTTTTTTTTGAGCGAGAAGGGTAGCATGGTTGTTTTTCTTAAAGATAGATTTTCTTCATTGGATGAGATACACATACATGGATTGGTCTCCCATTTTTTGTTTGGATTATCATACGCGTCGAATATTGTGCATGTTAGGCTTACCAAGTGTATCAAGAAAAAATGGACTTACGGGCAAAAAATAAAATGAACCTCTTTAATTATTCAATTATTTCTAATGTTTAAGATAGACCACAACGAGAGTTAAACTCTAAATTGGTCTCTGAAATTAGCGTTGTGCATTAAAATCGTCTTTGAGATTTTAATTGCACTAATTACGTTTTTAAAATTGACAACAGTGCACCATATTAGTCTCTGGCCCATTTTTCATTAACGACGTGATGACATGACTTAATGACGTGAACTGTAAATAACACGTGTCACTCCATGATTTGGCCACGTGTAATAATATGATGATGTGGTGACCAATGACACGTGACATGCTAATGTGGATGGTTGTGTCACGTGTCACAATGTTATTTGGACATGTGTCCGTTTGTGTCACGTGTTGTAACAGTATTCGTCCACGTGTCGTCCATTATGTCATCATTGTAGATGCACCAAATTAGTCCCTTACATTACATTAAGTGACTCATTTTAGTCCCTGAAATTGAATGTCGTGCACCAAACTAGTCATTTCACTAGTTTTTTCTCAATTTTTTCTATAAATTCAAAATTCTCAATATTTATTAATGCATTAATTTTAATTATATTTTTTCACATGTTAATCAAATAAAAGTGCTTTTATAAAAAAAATTTCTCTTACGAATACCCTAACCGTCGACTTAGAGTTGAC
Source organism: Arachis stenosperma (assembly GCF_014773155.1). NCBI lineage: Eukaryota > Viridiplantae > Streptophyta > Magnoliopsida > Fabales > Fabaceae > Arachis > Arachis stenosperma. The sequence goes on from NC_080386.1 coordinate 5,307,390, forward strand.
GTGAAGCCGTGAAGGCATTTCAAGCACCTTCACTACCATCTTCGACCTCTTTTAGTGCCTTTATAAATATTTTTCCCTTGTGGATATTTCTAACCGCCGTTTTGGAGTTGATGTGAAGGCATTTCAAGCTTTCCTCATTACCATCTTCGACCTCTTTCGTCTAGACTGCAGAGGTTGGAGATGCATGGTAGTGACGGTGATTGAAGTGCCTTCAATCTAACTCATTTACACATAACGAAAACGTCTATTTCATAAGAACAAAAACAATGTTTATTTTAATTATTGATTTCTTGTTAAAGCACATGTTTTTTTCTGAAAAAAATGTGTCTAATCAATCATATAATTATTTTTTTATAATAACATACTTATATATTACAAAATTTACTAATTTTAAATTATTAAAAAAATTATATAATTTAAACTAAAATCTTAAAACTTTTTATGAAAGCACTTGTATTTAAATGATATATGAAAAAATAGAAATGAAGTGCATCCAAGATATTGAAAATTTTAAATTTAAAAAAATGAGAAAAAATTGGTGAAGGGACCAATTTGATACACGACATTCAATTTCAGGGACTAAAATGAGTCACTTAATGCAAAGTGAGGGAGTGATTTGGTGCATCTACAATGATGACATAATGTGTAACACCCTAACTATCAAAAGTCACACTTCCGGCTGCGCCACTCTAATAGCTCGGGTATTACAACGACTCTTAAAATATTTAGTACTAAAATATGAGCCTATTTAAAACTGAAATCGAATATTCAAAACATACATCCATACGTTGCAATATAGATTACAATACTTACAAATATATATATATATATATATATATATATATATATATATATATATATATCATACCAATATACAAACTCCACATATCAAAACTTCTATCCCTCTTGCAAAAATTGCTAAAAATAAAGGCGAGGGAACAATAATACCTAAGATAATACAAAATAATATTGAATAAACAGAAAATGAATATACTCTTATGAAGTTTCGTCGCTCATATCCTGAAAAGGAAAAAACCTGTAGGGGAGTGAGAACATCGTTCTTGAAAGGGTTCTCACTATAGGGTCACAGAATTGTTATAATAAGATACGAAATTAAGACCATTTTTAAAGTACAATGATTAATAACTGCCTTATGCACCTTTTCAAAACCAAAGATTTAATATTCAAAATCCGAAATTCTTTTTGAAAGGGAAAAATGTTGATTTCTCATAAATCCAAAAGCATTTTTAAATGTTTTTCCTAGACAGCATAAATGACCAAACTGTTCCAAGCATAGGTTCATCAAATCTATGCTGAACCAGTTTAGTTTTTCATACTTTTCTAAACCAAAAACTCAAATCAAACACGGCCTTTGACCCATCCCGTAATCAACTATGGCTCTAGGCCCAAACAAATCAATCCACAGCCAATTCACCACAGATTCAACCAATTTTAGTCACAAACACAGGTAGAAGGTTCAAGCATAATCAAGCAGTTACATCAAGTTGAGCAATTAATAATTAAGCATAATTATTCACATAGGCAAATCACATATACAATAAACACACCCAATCAATGTCACATAGATGCAAATGATGCATGCATGTCCTACTGGCCATGAGCTCACGCGTCGGTTATGTTGCCAGACCCGACTTGGATAAGCGGGATTAAACCACCATCCTTATCCGTAGGTTCCATAAACAAGCGGGATTAAACCACCATCCTTACTCGAAACATGCAAACGGGATTAAACCACCGTCCTTGCCTCTACAGTAAGTGGGATTAAACGACCATCCTTACTGGGCACACAAAACAAGATGCAAGCGAGATCACACCACCGTCCTTGCTAAACAATTTATCAATACGTGAGCGGGATAAAACCACCATCCTCACTGCAGGCGGGACCACCATCCCTGCACAACAGTTTACGCACTGAACAAGCGGGATTATACCACCATCCTTGTCAGGCCAAAAATCCTCAACATATTCTCAGCAGTATCCACAATCAATCAAACTCAATATCTTATTGCACAAATCATTCTTGGCCAATTTACTTTCAAATAACAAACGTATTCAATTCACCTCTTACCAAGAATCACTTTTCAAAATGGAGCCATTTTCCATATCTTTCCAAAACTTTCAAACAATTTCAAAATCATGCCAAATTCAAAATCTCATTTGAAAGACTCAAAATCATTCATTTCTAAATCAGGATTTGGCCATAAAATTTCTCACAAGAGTCTCAAGACTTTAGGGGTGAATAACCTAACTCATTTTCTTAAATTCATCAAAAACCAAAACCAAATCATATATCCAAACATTCCGAACCGATTTCAAAACTTCTTAAACCAAAACCAAATCCTTTTAAACTGGAAACCAATTTTCAATGTCATTCTTAAACCTGTTTCCAAATGCTCAGAACTTGTTTTAGTTTTACTAAATCAAAGTTTTAGAGAATATTTCAACCTTTCCTAAAACATCGTCAAACGAAATTAGTTACTTGAAATTCAAGTTTCTTTTAAATCCACTAAACTCCTCCAAATCTGTTTACTTAAATCAAATTCCAAAATATAAGAATTTTCATTTTAAAATGACTTTAAAACATAACTATTTTCTTAAATAAATTACATTCACAATATAATAATTTTCTTAATAAAATAAGTTCCAACATAATTCATTGTCAATAATTCAATTCAAAGCATAATTCATTATTTTTAAAATAACATTTCAAATAAAGTCTCGAATTTTATAGAAATTTCGACAGCATCTCCCCTAAAGCTTGGACTTTACCATCCTTTCGGGTCCAAGTCAAACCAATCCTCAACCCCTTTCCATCGGGTTCAAGACCAAATCAGTTTCCAATAAAACCAAATTCAAAATTTCAAATATTAAAGATCATTTCAAATCAAAACAATCAGAAACCTCCATTTAACAAAATCAGACATTATTTTAATTCAACAGACAACCATATTTATCCAAGACAAATCAGACAATGCATAAGACTTACATAATCACCAGAAATACATTTAGCATGTCATATCTATTTATAACAATTTCAATTTAAAATGAATTAGTTTTTATAAACAGCCCCTACCTCGACAAGCAAAATCATACACCAAATGCGCAAACGGAGCTCTTTTCTCTCAGCTTGAAACCAACAGCAACCAAAACCTCGGCCTCTGATCACTTTCGCAGCAATCACAGCAACTTAAAAGCAACATGCAACATACAGAACTCAAACCTACGTTACCAAATCTCTGAGTTTATAACCAAACATAACAAAAGCTCGTATATGCTAGCGACGAGGGTTTCGAAACAGAGATACCTATTGTAATAAGGAAGAACAACTGAATTGAACGGAAGTAGCTCCAGTGGTGGCCCCAACGGCGGCAACTCACGATAAATAAACTCCTAGCACAAACAACTTCCGTAACAACTCTCATTATACTAACGAACTTAACGGATAAGGAAGAATTGAAGCAAGGTTAGAGCTTTACCAAGAAAACAGAAGCTTCAGTGGCGGTTTCTGACGGTAGCAACGACAGAGATGGCTCGACGGCGGCGATGCAGGTGGCTTCCTTCCCTTCCATACCGTTCTGGTCGTATTTCCCTCGTCTCCTCTGGTCAGATCTGCGTCGACGGCGGCTCGGCAGTGGTGAGGAACGACGACGGGAAGACCTCGACGGCGGTGGCAATGGCAACGACGCGGGCTCCACGGATGGCGACGCCTCCTTCTCCTCGCGCAGCTCTCTTCCTCGGTTCTGGGCTTCCTCGCGATGGTGACAAATGGCGCAGTGGTGGCTCGAGCTGGACGGTGGCGGCGCTGGCAACAGGACGCGGTGGCAGTGGTGCAGCTGCAGCGACGGTCTCCCTCCTCCTTCCTCTGTGGATCGCAGCTCCCTCTCTTCTCCCCTTCCCCTGCTTCCGTCTCCCCTTTCTTCCTTCTTTCTTTGCGGATCCTTCTTCTCCCTTTTCTTTCTGTTTCTTTTCTTTGTTGGGTGTGTGTGTTGGTTTGTGTTTTGCTTGCTGATGGAGGGGTGGCGGCTAGGGTTTCATTAGGAATAAAAGAAAAAAATTGTAGTTTAATTGGGGTTAGAATTTGTGTATAAAATTAAGATTTTGGGTTTAATTAGAGTAACGTAATTTTAATAAAATTGGGGCATGGAGTATAAATTTTGAAATCTAATTAAATTTCTAAAATTACTTTAAAATATTATTTATTGTATCAAAATACTAATTTGATTCCCAATCAAATACTCTAATTAAAAATATAAGATAATATAATTAATTTTCTTTATTCCTAAAACTTAAAGTATTAAATTATAAAAATATAAAGTATTTAAATTAAATCATATAAAATTCTTATTATTTGGTAACTACTAACTTTATAATTTAAATATGGAGAATAACTCAATAATTATAAAATTAGATAAACTCCTAATTTAAATAGCCAAATCTTATTATTTTTGGATTTCTAAAACTTTAAATTGTAAATAGTAAAATAATCCATAATTATGCAGTTTGGATAAAAATTCTTAATTTATTTCAAATCCAATTAATCAAAACTGCCTTTAATTATTTTCAATAAAATAATTTCTGAAATTAAAACTGTAAATAAATATATGATTTGAGATTAATTCAAAATACGACTTTTCAAAAGTCTTGGGTCTTAAATAATGGATGACACATGGACAAATACTATTGCAACACGTGGCACAAATGGACATGTGGCCTAATAACATTGTGACACGTGGTACAACCATCCACATCAGCATGTCACGTGTCGATAGTCACCACATCATCAAATCATTACATATGACCAAATCATAGAGTAACATGTGTCACTTACAGTCCACGTCATTAAACTATATCATCACGTCGTTAATAAAAAATAAGTTAGGGACTAATATGGTACACTTTTTTCAATCTCAGGGACGTAATTGGTGTAATTGAAATTTCAAAGACGATTTTAGTACTCGACGCCAACCTTAAAGATCATTATAGGGTTTAACTGAATGAGTCACTAAATTAAAGAAGCATTTCCCGGTCCTATCCACAAAAAAAAAAAGGGCAGCTGCTGAGGCAATGTCATAGGAGAAGAATTGTTGGTCTCCTAAAGTTGCGTTTGGTTTACGAATAAAGATATTGAAAATAAGATATAAATGATAGATACACAATAATTAATGTTCATATATTTTGTTTAGTAAAAAATTAGAACAAATTATTAAAGTCTAATTTATTTTATTTTTTTTGTTTAAAAATTTTAGGAAAAATAAATTAATAATAAAAAATATAATTTTAAAAAATTAATAAATTATATCTATTAGTATATTTTTATATTTTTTTTATTAAAATAAATATAAAATATACTAATTTAATATTTTTCAACATGATATCTTTATATTTTTGTCTCAATAGTTTGTATATGTAAACAAAGGGAGGAGTTTGAGTCCTGGTTATAAAAACTTAAAATAAGGAAGTGGATTGTATGTGTTCTAGACCAAAAGAAAAGCATTGAAGCAAGGAGACCACGTACCGGGTCGGGTTGGAGCATATGTTTTGTTTATTGGGTCTGGGCCAAGTTTGGCCTCCGACAAAAAAAAGTATTGAATACAAGATAAAAAAAATCATTATCGGCAAAAAAAAAAACCATTGAATAATGATAAAAACTAATATCATAGTAGACTATCATAAAAAAACTGATAGTAGACAATTTTAGCTAATATAATAACAAGATATAAAATAAGTTTAATATAAAGTCCATCAAAAATAAATTTTATTGAGTTTGAATTTCAGATGTTCTTTTTATTTAGTTTTAAATGTTTTTATTTTTAAAATTTTTGAATATTTTTATTAAATAATGAATGCAATATTGGTTGAGCGATATTAGCTCTTAAGACTTTTTTTTTATTGTAATACATGATAAGTTTTTTCTTTTAAAATAGCCATATATAATTTATTTGTTTATGCATTATGTCTGCATTTGGGATTCGGATCTATTGTTACTTTAGAAAAAAAAGTACACTATTAATTACCATTTAATTAAGATAGTGAAATTCACAGAGATAATAAATGTTACAAATTCAAAAATAATTAAAATATCACTTTACCACTTTATTAACATGGTCACTTTAAAAAAAAAATTTTCCTGCGTTTGACAGAGTTGAGGAGTGTTTCTGAAAACGACATGAAAAGGAAATTTATCCAAATATACAAGTAATTCCAATTCAATATGTTAACTTAGCTTATGAAAGAGCCATAAATAAAGACGTCAAGTGTCGATTTGTATTGATATTACGTTTAGTTTCGGACGCCATAGTAGTTCTTAAGATTATTTTACTAGAGGTAACAACTGCTAGATGACGTGATAAAATTATAATTATATCCAAATTAATTTCTTTTTCGTTATAAAATTCTAATTCATTTTCAATTGTCTGAATTGTGTTTTTCTTCTTCTTATTTTTCTTTTTCTTGACTCAGGCAACATTTATCTTTATGCATAGAATACTAAACTAATCAACGCCTTTTAAACTTTTTGTGCATAGAAGAATACCAAGCGTTAGTGGTAATATGGTTATAAACGTCTGCAGGTGCGTAATCACAAGATATATCATTTGATTAATACACAGTTTGATCTTACAAAATGAGAAATAAATTATGGAAAATAACATGAACGTGGGCGTAGACTTTTATCACATGCTTTCGTCATCATGAGGTATCTGCTTTCGTACTATTCACCTTCTTAATCCTATGCTATATAAACACCATTCATGAATGAATTTGCCTCATCAAAAAATTGTGAACGCTAAGAGAACAAAGAAAACTTATTAACCAGGTTGGTTCTTATTAATTAACTACTTCTTACTTGCCTTATAAATCCATGTGTAAGACGTTTCATGAAAATTGAAAAATAATTGTGTTTATGGTGAAACAGAAAAGAAAACAATGAGTTCAGAAGATTGCCTTGGTTGGGCTGCAAGAGATACATCTGGACATCTCTCACCATACAAATTCAATCGCAGGTAATTAATAATCAACTTTATTTATGGCATATAAATATATATTAATCAACTTATTCCATGATTGATCATCAGGGCTGTAGGAGATGATGATGTTTATGTTAAGATCACACACTGTGGTATTTGTTATGCGGATATTGCTTGGACAAGGAATAAATTTGGTGACTCCAAGTACCCTGTTGTGCCAGGGTATGTATTTGCCCCTAATAATTTTTTTCTAATTCTCAGAAACTTGCAAACTGAATTAAGCTAATGTATCTGTAATCTGCTTTTTTATTTGTTAGACATGAGATTGCAGGCATTGTGAGCAAGGTTGGTTCCAATGTCAAGCGTTTCAGTGTTGGTGATCATGTTGGAGTGGGGACTTATGTCAACTCATGCCGCGACTGCGAGTACTGCGATGATGGACTAGAACATCAGTGCAGTAAGGGAGTTTTTACCTTTAATGGGGTTGATTCTGATGGTACAATCACAAAGGGAGGATACTCCAATTTCATAGTAGTCCATGAAAGGTAATTGGCTACTATAGTTTATATATTTTGAGTTAAAAAGGTTAGAGTAAACTGAATTTGATGTCATATTTTTTTGTTGTATATGTGTAGGTATTGTTTTAAGATACCAAAGAGTTATCCATTGGCTTCAGCAGCACCTTTGCTGTGTGCCGGAATCACTGTTTATTCGCCGATGATTCGTTACAAGATGAATGAGCAGCCGGGAAAATCTTTAGGAGTGATTGGCCTTGGTGGACTTGGTCACATGGCTGTTAAATTTGGAAAGGCTTTTGGTTTGAATGTAACAGTTTTCAGCACCAGCATATCTAAGAAAGATGAGGCCCTCAATTTGCTTGGTGCAGATAACTTTGTGATTTCCTCTGATCAAGACCAAATGAAAGTAAGCATAACAAATTAAAAAAGCATCCTCTGTTTCTTATTTATTTCTTTTCTCAAAATTGAATGTTTACAAATATTGCTACATGCTGCAGGGATTAACAAAGACATTAGACTTTATAATTGACACAGCATCTGGTGATCATCCTTATGATCCTTACATGGCACTTCTGAAAACATTTGGTATCTTAGTTGCAGTTGGGGCTGGAACTGAAATCAAGTTCAGCCCTAGAAGCCTATTTTTTGGTATGTTACATACATTACGTCTGAATTATAGTGTTGTAATGTGAAGTTTTCATTTAGATAATAATAACAAATTGGTTTATGTGCATTATGTTTATTTGACAGGATTGAGGAGTATTTCTGGAAGTATTGTAGGAGGTACAAAAGATATACGGGATATGATTGATTTATGTGTTGAAAAGGAGATTTATCCAAAGATTGAAGTAATTCCTATTGAGTATTGTAATGAAGCTATTGAAAGGGTCATAAAAAGTGACGTCAAGTATCGGTTTGTGATTGATATTGAAAACTCCCTAAAGTAAAAAAGAAAATGTAGTTTAGTGATATGTATCTGTAATGAATACTTTGTTACTAGTGTGGAATTTGTCTTTGTGTGAGAATTTATAGAACAAGCAATTTTCCTTGTATCTTTTGTATTCTATATTCAAGCAATGTATTAATTTTGCGCATTATGAATAATAATTTAATGGATACTCTTTTGTGGAGGAGAATGCTAAGCATTATTGGGTGTTAATATGATTATGAAAGTGTGTATTTTCATATATGAATAGACAAAAGCTAAGTTTGTAGCAGATCATGACCAATGTGTGACAAAGATGAGTCAGCAGCTTAACCAATTTGGAAACCAGTTAGTTAGATTATAGTCCAGCTGGCACAAGTTAGTTGGAATTGTAACTAAAACAGTTAGGAAGTTAGCTTAGTTGACTGCACTTTAGGTGTGATCATGTGGTGTATATAAGCTTCTAATTGCAACTAAGGATACAAACTTTGCACCATAGCCAGAGTTTCCACAATGTTCATAAAATAAAATGAAATTTGAACAGAATAAGAAAAAATTCTGCCCTCCATTTAGGATAATAGATAACGTCATTCAACTATAAAATTTGACTGATCAAAGCAAATGCGGAAAAGTCTTAGAAAAAAGCATACAATGAAACATAAAATCCACTCAAAATCAGCCCAATTTTTTCTTTTTTCACTTCTATTAATTACATTAATAACATTTGAATATATCATCCTCACCCGCATGTATTCATGTACTGATAGGAAGTTAAAAAAGTGAAAATCAATTGTAGTAATGATAATAATAGGAAATGCATTACAACTTCTAAAATTGTATCAATTTTATTAAGAGAAAATACATGTAACCAATTTTTTAGTTAGTCAACATTAGCTAATTCTAGTGTTTAGATTTATAATTTAGGATTTAAAATTTAAAAGATTTAACTGATGCTGGCTGAAAAAAATTAATTACCTAACATTATTCTTTAATTGATAATAACAATGGTGTAAATATTATATAATAATATCTAATTATGACATTCTATATTTTTTACATTTTCTATCAATCATTTTTTAATATACTTTCTTTTAATTTTTCTTTTTAATTATAGCTCCTTTCAAGTATTAATCACTCTATTATTTATTCTATTTTATAGAATTTACACAAGTCCTAATAAGACATGGTTGCAAACTAATTTAACATGTTTTAATTGTTATTTATATGTGTGCTTATTTATTTTAATTTACAATAACAATAATAAAATCTTGTCCCATTAGGTGGGGTCAGCTGCATAAATCAAACAATATCATTGAATTTTATCATGTATCATATTGACTACAGAGAGACCGTTTACGTGTAAATCTCGTTTAACCACCTTATGAATGGTCTTTCTAGGTCTTTCTCTGCCTTTCACCCCTTATCCATCTTCCATCTCATCCACCCTCTTGATTGGATGTTCTGTGGGTCTTCTTCTCACATGTCCAAACCACCTGAGACGCAATTCTACCATCTTTTCCACAATAGGTGTTACTCTAACTCTCTCTCTTATATCTTCGTTCCTTATTTTATCCAATCGTGTATGACCACTCATCCATCCTAACATCTTCATCTTTACCACACTTAACTTATGTTTGTGCTCCCCTTTGGCCGCCCAACACTTTATACCATAAAATATAGCCGGTCTGATAGCAGTACAATAGAATTTACCTTTAAGTTTAAATGCACTTTTTTGTCACATATAAAACCAGACGCACTCTGCCATTTTGACCAACTTACTTGGATCCTATGATTTACATCATGTTCAATCTCTCTATTATCATGTATGATGCACCTAAGATACTTAAAACTTTTAACTTTTCATAAGATGTCTCCAATTTTCACCTCCGTGTTAGGGTTTCTCCTTCAGCGGCCGAACTTACATTCCATATATTCCGTCTTGCTACGGCTTATGCACAGACCATACACTTCTAGAGCTTCTTTTCATAAATTCAACTTCTTATTTTAGGTCTTCTTTTGACTTTTCTATAAGGATGACATCATCGGCAAAAAATATGAACCTTGGCACAAGCTCTTGGATATGCTCTGTGAGTACTTCCAAGACTAATGTGAAAAGGTATAGACTTAAAAATGATCCCTGGTGTAATCCTATATCAATAGAAAATTCCTCTATCATACTAGCTTGAGTCTTCACACTAGTTTTAGCCCTATCATACATGTTTTTAATTGCACGAATATATGCGATCCTTGCTCTCTTCCTTTTCAAAATCTTCCATAAGACCTCCTTTGAGACCCTATCGTACGTTTTTTCCAAATCAATAAACACCATACGTAGATTCCTTTTATTACTATAATACTTTTTCATCATCCTTCTTAATATGTATATCGCTTCAGTGGTGGATCTGTCTAACATAAAACCAAATTGGTTTTCTATTACTTGTGTCTCTTGTCTCAGCCTTCGTTCTATCATCATTTTCCATAACTTCATGATATGGCTCATGAATTTGATCCCTGTATAGTTTTCGCAATTTTGTATATCCCCATTATTCTTGTAGATAGGTACCAAGGTGCTCTTTTTCCACTCATCTTGCATCTTCTTTGACCTTAAAATCTAATTAAAAAACTTGGTTAACTACTGATACCTTTCTCTCCAAGGCCCTTCCAAACTTCAATCGGAATATTATCGGGTCCTATTGTCCTGCCATTTCTCATCCACTTTAGAGCATTTTTTACCTCGAAGTCTCAAATCCTTGGATGGTAGTCGAAATTTTGATCTTCTTTCCTCGTGTATAACCGACCAAGACTTGGAAGAGTCTTCTGTCATTCATTAAATAACTCGTAAAAATAGCTATTCCACCTTTCATTGATATTCTCCTCTTGAGCAAAAACCTCTCAATCTTTATCATTTATACACTTAACCTAATCCAAGTCTCTCATTCTTCTTTCATGACTCTTTGCGATTCTATATACTCCTTTTTCTCCTTACTTCGTGCCTAAAGACTGGTGGAGACTAGGGATGGAAACAGGGGCCAAACTTTGCTCTTAATAGGCCTGGCCTGTTATGTAGTTAATTGACCTGAGTTTGGCCTGCAGCCTGTTATAGGCTCTTTATAAAGTACTGGACCTGGTTTGTTATTCTGTCTAACCTGGCCTGAAACCTGTTAAAAGGTCTGATAATTTTTTTTAACAAAAATAAAAATATTATTTAAAAAATCATTTTTTAATAAAAATATTTATATGTAATATGTCATATTTAATATTTATAAGAATTTTTAATCTTTTAAAGTATTTAAAATATACAAAAATATTTATAATAAAATATAATAAATCTAAAATATCTCATAATTTTGTTAATAATAAAAATTTATTTATATATTTAATTATGTTTTAACAGGTCCAAACAGGCTTGACAGGCCAACAAGGCTAATTAGTGAATTTGGGCCTGACCTATTAACATATTAAGGTTTTTAAAAGAGCTTGAGTCTGTGCCTATTTATAACAGGTCAGGCCAAATACAGGCCAGACTGCAGGCTCCTGGCAGGCCGCCTGACCTTATTCCACCCCTAGTGGAGATCCTCATATGCTCTTGTCCTTAATTAACTTACAGCCAATTTTGTCTCTTTCTTAGCCGCCTTATATTTTTTCCAATTATTTACATTGCGACACAAAAAATCACTCCTTAAAGTATTCCCTTTTTGCCTTTATTTTTTCTTGTACACTTGCATTCCACCACCAGGATTCCTTGTCTCTTGATCATATCTCTCTAGATTTACCAAAATTTTTTTTTTGCTATTTTTTTAATAACTTCTGTCAGTTTCCTTCACATTTCCTCCACGTTTTCCATTTCAATCCCATTTTGCCTATTTTCTTACCCGTTTTAAAAATCTTCTTTGTTCTTTACCTTTCATCCACCACTACCTCGTCTTTGGGTTTTTCGTATGATGTCTTTTTCTCAACTTTTGCTCAACGTGAATCTATGACGAGCATCCTATGTTGTGTTGTTAAACTCTCCCTCGAAATAATTTCACAATTAATGCAAAATTTTCGGTCAATTCTCCTCAACAAAAAGAAGTCGATTTGAGAGTTTGTCATGCCACTCCTATAAGTTATAAGATGTTCGTCTCTCTTCTTAAAACATGTATTTGCGATAAGAAGGTCAAGGATTGAGGAAAAGTCTAAAATAATTTTACCATCGGTATTGACCACCCCGAAACCACGGCCTCCGTGAATACTTCCATACTTACTCACTTCTCTTCCAACATGGCCATTTAAATCTCCTCTTAAGAAAATCTTATTTTCCGAAGGTATGTCTTGGACCAAACTCTCTAGATCCTCCTAAAATCTTATCTTGTGTTGCTCGTCCGAACCCACTTACGGTGCATAGGCGCTAATCACATGAAAAGTACCTCCTTCCACCCTCTTGACATCCACTACGTCATTCTTCCACTGTTTATCCACGATAATACCTACCCTATTCTTATTCTTCACCTTTCCTGTATACCAAAATTTGAACTCGAATTATTCAACTCCCTAGCCTTCGCACCGACCCATTTTGTTTCTTGTAGGTACATGATGTTAATCTTTCTCCTTGTCATGATTTTCACCACCTCCATGGATTTTTTTTGTCAGAGTGCTTATGTTCCATGTTCCGAATCTCAATCTTCTATTGCTCCAACCTTTACCTTTATCTTTTTCTTTGTGAACTAGCTTATTTATCCTCGTTCGTTCATGAAAATACAGGAATTCTTGCTCATTTAATACTACATCCGGGCACCGATGCAGCGGCTCTTGCTCATTTGGCACTATACGTAGTTATACAGCGCGTTACTTCCGAATAACGATATCACTACAAAAATAATAACTTTTAGCGGCCATTTATTTTACTTTTAGCGGTAATAAAAATAGCCGCTAATACATTTACCGGCAATTAGACATTAGCCGTCTTATGCTTTGCCGCTAAAAGGTTTTAGTGGCCATTATAACATTTGCCGGTAAAGACCATTTTAATGGCCGCAAAAAGTATATAACTTTTAGGGGCAATTTTCTTGGCAATTTATATGGCCACTAAAAGTAATTCTAAGATGGAAACATTGTTCACTTTTAGTTGCCATTACTATTGCCACTAAAATCTATTTTATCGGCAATTTATATGGCCACTAAAAAAAAAATTAAAACTATACTATTATTCACTTTTAGCTGCCATTACTATTGCCGCTAAAATCTTAAGACTTTTTTAGTTATATTATACTTATTTTCTTAGAAGCAACGAACTATCTTTTTTTCTAGAATCTCAATTATTTTTGCCAACAATTATTATTATACATAATATAAATATACTGAAATTAATTACTACAAAATGAGATATTTCATTAAACTCAAAATATTTATACATAAATTTCTCTTGAAAAGTAATAAATCATGTTACAAATCTAAACAACAAAAAATACTACAAACCTATAAGCTTATGTAACTATATACATTCATTAATAAATTCACTGATATCTCAATGACTCAGTTATGATCTCCTTCCACTTGTGCAAGTTGAGTGTATGGGGTTCATATCTTTATTCATCATGGCTACCTACATGTAAAAGCATAATGATCATAATTCTATTATGAAGGGAATTAATAAGATCAAAATAAGAGATTATATATAAAAGTTGTGTATATATTACAGTTCTTTTCAAGTAAGCCACTAAGTCTACGATTAGAGATAAATGTTGCTATGTAAGAAACATCTTACAACTTTATTAGAAAATCCATAATGGTTACAAATATTTTACATATCATTCTTAATGAATGCAACTAATAATATACATGAACACAAAATTGTATACTTGAAAAGATCAATTCTATATGCTCGTACCGTTATATCCTTGAGTTTTAAGGAACCAAGATCAAGATCAGCATCCTCAAATACAATGCATGCATCTTTTCCTCCCAACTCCATTGCCTTCTTTGAAATTGCAATGCCGGTGTCTCCACAAGTGAAGCTATTCTCACACACACATACCAAGAAAGTAAAAGTCAATTTTTTTTAATGGCAGCATGATTCATATCAGAATTCACAAGGGAACAAATTAAACTCTCACTCACTTTATGCAATTCACACCTGGATGCATTATAAGAAAGTCACCGATCTCCGAGCCTTTGCCGGTAACACAGTTGATTAGGCCTTTAGAAAAACCAGCCAAGTGAAAACAATGAACCATGTGAAGAGCAGAAATAGCTCCCTGAAAAAAGAATTAAGTATTGCACTTTCTTTCAATGGCATGAACTATGTGAATGGAGGATATGATTGATTACCTGAGTTGGAGGCTTGAGCACAATGGAGTTTCCAGTAATAAGAGCAGGAACAATTTTTGCAAGGCCCCTAAATGAACAAGTACATAGAAATGTTGCTTACAAAGTTTGTTTCACAAGATTAACTGACGGAATAATAATCCTATTAGATTGACGTATTTCCTTTGCTTTACAAGCTGAAATTCAATCCAACTTATTTTTCTTTTTAATCTATAATCAATGGCTAATCATACTTTACATGAGATATGTTATCGGCAACTAATATAGCTCGATTTAAATTGAAATAAAAACACATGCATAGTTTTATCATCGAAATACAATTAGTTGATCTCATTTTCTATAGAGATTCTCATATAATGCTATCTCAGTTTAGTGTGGGGGTCATGTGCACCCTGCAACCAGTATTTGTGCAGCAAGCATTTATAGTTTTAACTTTTATATACTAACTCCATTTGTGTCTAAATTTTTCTTTTATTCATGAATATCAATTGTACACATTCTCTTATACTTGGTGGTGTGCACAAAACATAAATAAAAAGAGAGGCAGAATGATGATGTGAAGGCCTACTATACAAAAACATTTAAAAAGAAGTGAAATAATTTATTCCATTTATACCTAAAAGGAGGTTTCATGGCTTAATTACCTTATCAGGTTTTTCCTTGGAATGCTTGTGAGATTTCAAATTCTAAGACATGTCTTCCAAGTCACAAGTTATTAGAATGATAAATGAATGAATACATTATACAAAGCAGTATCAAATAACATATCACCTATGTTAGAGTGATAAATGAATGAATACATTAAAGCATTGAATTTACCTTCATTTGAACTTTCCACCACATTACACTTACCTACATTGAATAATTAATAAAAGGAAAAACAATTGAACCATGAATTATGTTACTTCTATCAAACCTATTAATCAAGAGACTAATGCACTAAAAGACCAGAGAATCATACTAATTGCAATACCGGTAAGTGTTCTATCTCTGGTGTTTGGCAGAGTATCTTAATATCCCTCAATTTCACAAAGTAGAAATGGTGCTCCTTCTCGAGTCTATCAATGGATAGCTTTAGCTCAGTTATCGACATTGATTTTGAATTAGTCAAGATAAATGCACTTTACTATTGCTTTCATAAAATTTAGATTGTAAAAAAAAAAGAAAAAGAAAAAAGAGACACACACCTTTTTCATCATGAGCAGGGCCACCAAAAGAATAGGGCCTCTTTGCAACTTGACTTGCAACAGCATTTGCAGACGGCACTTCATTTCTTCGAGTAGGATGAGAAGAATGAGATTTCAGTGTTGAAGAAGCCTTGGTGGAGGCTTGTGATTAGGCTGATTTCTTGCCACCTTCTCTTCCTCCCTTGCAAACCTCTCTCCTTTTAAGAAGATTATAACTGCAGCATTCAAATTTAAATTGAGATATCAAACCAAATGCCTATATACAAATCCATAGAAAACTAAACTTCACGAAATTCAAAACTAGAATATCAAGGCACTTAATATATCTATAGCCAATTTTATTCAAAATCACTTTTTAAACTCAAAAGCAACACAACCTTTTTAATTGCAATTTATTTTGAAGCATACAGTTGAAATTTCAATTTTTCATATTTAATGATTATAAATTATAAGCTAAGAAAAACACCTCCTAAAACAAGATAATACTGTTAAACCAAACTACAAATAAAAACAGATTGAATAACAAAATAGAAAGTAATTAAAAATTTTAGATACCATTATAACAAAAACATAAAACAATTTAGAATTTCAGATAACCTTAAAAACATATCCCCCATTATACTAATGCACTTACCGGTATTGATAGAATCAGGCTAACTCGTTTTATGGCTATATATAACCAATAACAAAATGATGAGAAATATACTGACTGAGTAATTGATTTCTTTCCAAGGTAGAGGAGGCCTCTGCTTGAACCTGAAATAAAAAAACAAAAAGTTAAAAGTAAAGATATTAGGAACTGAGTTGATATGTGATACCAACTCTTTGGGCATAAGATACTTTTAAGTGAAAGAAAAACCTGCAGTTTCAACATTGATTATGGACTACTTCTCTAGTTTTCAATAAGCTCTAAATTAGTTTAGAACCAGTCCATCTAATTTTTAACCAGCTCAGAATTGTTATCCATTTTCTGAACTTGCATCCAAGTATAGGGATGATATTCTAAAAATCATACAATTAGAAAAACCACAGAATTAGAAACATTTTTATATTCTGAGCATTAATGCAAACAAAATCTTAATGAAACTCTATAGAAGCATTTCAAACACTTAAAATTAGGATCTAAAATCCAAATATAAACGGAGCAAGAAAGCAAGAATGGTGGATCAAGAAGCAAGAATGGAGAAGACAGAGCAAACAAAAAATTAGGATCTGAAACACTTAACCACTTCAATTTTAGCTTGATATGCCAGATTCATTAGAATCAAGCAAGCAAACAGAGCAAAAATAATAATACAGAGAGAGCATCACAGGCTTCTAAATATTGAAACCTAAATCGAAAAATAAACAGAGAAGACCTACCGACAGCGATGATCTTGTGCGTCTACATGTAAGAACGGCGGCGGTACAAGCGGCGGAGGTGTGGTGTTGTAACAAGAGCTGTAATGGTGGCTGGAAGACCTTGGCAACATAAATTTGAGATGAACAAACGATGACATCGATGTAGATCTGTGGTGGATCGGATGGAAATGAGGTCCAATGAGTAGGATGATGGACGGCAACTGTCAGCGATGGCAATGGTTACGGCGGCGGTGATCGGCGATGGAGGAAAGCACACGAATTAACCCAATGTCGATACTTCTCTTCCTTTGATACTTCTCTTCCTTTTTTAGTCTCTCTCTCTCCATTTTTCAATTTCATTTAGGGATAATAAAAAGAAAGTAATTATAAAGTTTAGTGGTAATAATGATAATGGCCACTATAATAATTTAAAAAAATTAAAATTACAAGTCATAAAAGATAATAATTTTCTGGTAATAGTAATAATGGCCACTATAACATATAGTAATGATGGCAAATATATAATTACGGCAAAAACATAACTTAAATTAGAGAATTAGTGGCCATTATGTTATTGCCACTAAAAGTTTGTCGCTAAAACACATTTTTCTTGTAGTGTATAACTTTAGCGCAATAACGTTTTTGATCCATGTCATGATTCATGAATATTCGACTAAATTTTTATATTGGCTGTCGAAAGCCTAATACAACCCCTCCTTTATTCAGACTTAGGAATCGACTATGTATTGTAAGTGCAGCATAAGCAGAATTTGTTTATTTTAATTTAATCACATAAAAATAATATTTAAAATTGTTTTATAATTTTTTCATATTTTAAAGTATATTTTTTTATTTATAACGTTCTATGAAACACAATGGGTTTTATAATAGAATTGGGTACAAAATTTTTCACTTAACATCCATAAGGCAAAGATATTTTACATAATTTAGATTTTAGACAACTTAGTGATTTTGTTTTAGCTTAGTGCAAGCTCTAGATATTAGATGATTTGGGATGTAATTCATTAATATTAGTATCTGAAATTTAATTGATTATACTAAAAATTTTATCATGATTTATGATAAAAAAAAGGGCATAAATCTCATTACACAAATAGTTGAAATTAGGAACGGATTCAAAAATTTTAATAAGGAGGACCGAATTTTAGATAATTTTTTTATTTCATAAAAATAATTAATATATAGTTATTAAAATTAATTTTTTAAAAGATTTATCAATATATATAATTATAATTTTTTTTAAATTTTATTTTTTATATGATAATTATATAAAAAAATATAACAATATCAATAATACATTATAAAATTATAAAATACCAATAATTTATAGCGTGTTTAGTTAAATATTATCACATATCTTATTAATTAAAATTATTTTTTTCAAAATTTTAAAAATTTGAAAATAAATTATAAATTATTAATTATTTAAAAGACACAATACTCTTATAGAATACAAGATATAAGATATTTTTATAAAATTTTTTCTTTTAACAACATAAATTTAGAAGAAAAATAAATATTTTTTACAAAAAAAATATCTAAAGTACATAATGTGATTACCAAAATATAATTATGTAAGTCATTATTAATATAATAATATAAATATTAAATATAATAATATAAAAAAATAAATGATTTTTTTTAAATAAATATAGAGATTATTATGTAAAAACTAATTTAAAAGGTACAAAGACTTGAGGGTATGATATTAAATTAGTTAAGTAAAAAATATTAGTGAATTAAACAATTAAGACATAAATTCATTACATAATAAAAAATAATACATATAAAACTATTAAATTACATAATATTTTTTTATTTTTTAAACACATCTCATATATAAGTATAATTTTTTAAAGTTTTGGGAGGCCGAGGCCACTACTTGCCCCCTTTAGGTCCGTCCCTGGTTGAGATTGAGATAAAATAAAAAAAAAATCAAAATTTTTGTTCTACCATCTTAACAATAAAGTGTCTAATTTTTTTTAAGAAAATAGAGCTTTTGATTCAGAATAATTCTCCACATATAAGTGTTTTTTTATACAAGTCTTTACAGGCCATTTATATTAACGCGCTTCGAATCGTTACTGCACGTTTTTACTGCACCTTCTTCTTCTTCTTGCTGCACATTCTTCTTCCTCTTCCTCTCATTCTTCTTCTTTTCTTTCGTTTCTTGTCTTCTCTTTCTCCTTCTTCATTTACATGATTTTCTCTCTGTTTTCTTTCTTTGTTATTTTCGATTTCCATTGTTTTTTGACATCAAACTCTGAAATCATTTTTGAAGAAGAAGAAGCATCAGAAGATGAGGAGGAGAAAGAGAAAGAGTTATGAATTATGCATAAAGTGTACTTCAACGAATTTTGGGTGTATTTCTGTAATCCTTTTGGTGTATTTCTGTAATCCTTTTGGGTGTATTTCTGTAATCATTTGGGTGTATTTTTGAAGTTCCATTATCTTTAAATTTGGCAAAAAACTCATTTTCATGAAGGAAAAAGAAGAAGAGTCGTTCATAATGCATGCTGAGTAGAGCGCTTTGGAAACAGAAAGTGGTTGAATAACGTGTATTTATTTACTCTTAAATATGAGAGTGTAATACGTGTATTTTATTGAACTTGTATCAATTTATAAGATTTATAAGCTAAAAAGACTTATATGTATAATATTCCTCTTTGATTCAACCCTCCTTCCCAAAATTATACAAACACTTCAATTATGTGTATCTAGTATACTTGCCAATATGCCATCATTAATAAGTGCCTATGAACTAGGGAGCCAATGGCTTAACTGTACAATGTGTACAATGGGCTAAATTTTTGATCCATGAATAAAATGAACATCACCATACTAGCTAGAATAACCATCCGATACCAAGGATAACCATCCGGATACCAAGGATAATAAACATCTCAATAAAAAATTGAACTGATTTTGGGGTTCTCTAAGGATCGAACTCTTGACCTTTCGAATCTAGAACTCTAATACCATATCTGAAACCACTCATCCCAAAAGCGTAACCTAACAGGACAATATAACACTAATGGTCATATCTCTAATACTTCTTAAACCTCCATTGTACACATTGTACGCTTAGGCCATTGACTCCCTAGACTTTTTCAAAAACTTTATAAACCGATTTAACAGGCGGCGGTTATAACTAGTTGAAAAGGCCCCCTCCCCAACCAAAAACAAATATTACTATAATAAACAATTAGAATTTATAAAATAAAAAACCATTAAATAATTTAAATGAATTGACTAAATATTTATTTAATAATTCTCGATTATCAATTTTACATAAATTTGATTACATCTAAATTTTCACTAATTAAAAAATTGTTATCGGCAGTGACATTGTGTTACGGTTTTGTTCTAATATTTTTTTTTTCTCATCTTAGATAATGCCTAATAGAATACTAATCTAAACAATGACTTTTGGACTTTTTGTGCACATAACATCAAGCATTATTGGATAAACGTCATCAGATGCGTAACCAAAAGATTTTCATTTGATTAATACTCAGTTTGGTCTTAACAAAAGCAGTTAATATAGGTAATTAATCAAATAAAAATATTTTCATATAAAAATAATAATTACAATTTAATAAATATTATATTAAATAATTTATCACGGCTTTTCACATAGTTTTATAGGTACGAGGAGCGTAGACTTTTATGTTGATATTGCAATGGCGTGTTTAACCCAAGTTTCTACAGTCTACATGCTTTGGTCATCATGACGTATCTGCTTTCGTAATATTGAGCCTGTTATTGTTCTATTATATAAACACCATTCTTGAATTTGCCTCAAATTGTGAAAACAAAGAAAACTGATTAAACAGGTTGGTTCCTATTAACTACTTATTACTTGCCTTAAAAATCCATGTGTAAGACGTTTCATGAAAATTGAAAAATAATTTGTGTTTATGGTGAAACAGAGAAGAAAACAATGAGTTCAGAAGATTGTCTTGGTTGGGCTGCAAGAGATGCATCTGGACATCTCTCACCATACAAATTCAATCGCAGGTAATTAACCAAACTAACATCTGATTGAACTTTAATTTATAACATATATATTAACTTATTCCATGATTGATCATCAGGGCTGTAGGAGATGATGATGTTCATGTTAAGATCACACACTGTGGTGTTTGTTACGCTGATATCGTTTGGACAAGGAATAGATTTGGTGACTCCAAGTACCCTGTTGTGCCAGGGTATGTATGTTGTCTTTGAAAACAATGCTATATGACCAGTAAATATTATTTTTTTTAGTCAGTAGTTACGTGGCCAATAATAATTTGCATCCATATTTATAAGAGTTTTACACACAAAAAGCATATAATTTTCATTTATATTTACCAGAATTTGCATACATGAATCAATACAGTTTACATCCAAATTTTTTGAAATTTATGCTCATAAATTAATAAAATTTATTTGTTAAAAACAATTTAAAATTTGTGCTGGTCAAATAATGACTAAAAATACTAAAAATTACTGGCCTCCAAGAATTTCTCATTCACTAATTCTCAAAAACTTGCAAACTTAACGAAGCTAATGTATCTGTAATCTGCTTCTTTTTTTTTTTTTTTTTTGTTAGGCATGAGATTGCAGGCATTGTGAGCAAGGTTGGTTCCAATGTCAAGCGTTTCAATGTTGGTGATCATGTTGGAGTGGGGACTTATGTCAACTCATGCCGCGACTGCGAGTACTGCGAAGATGGACTAGAACATCAGTGCAGTAAGGGAGCAGTTTTTACTTTTAATGGGGTTGATTCTGATGGTACAATCACAAAGGGAGGATACTCCAATTTCATAGTAGTCCATGAAAGGTAACTGGCTACTATAGTTTATATATTTTTGAGTTAAAAAGGCTAGAGTAAACTGAATTTGATGTCATATTTTTTTGTTGTATATGTGTAGGTATTGTTTCAAGATACCAAAAAGTTATCCATTGGCTTCAGCAGCACCTTTGCTGTGTGCCGGAATCACTGTTTATTCGCCGATGATTCGCCACAAGATGAATGAGCAGCCGGGAAAATCTCTAGGAGTGATTGGCCTTGGTGGACTTGGCCACATGGCTGTTAAATTTGGAAAGGCTTTTGGTCTGAATGTAACAGTTTTCAGCACCAGCATATCTAAGAAAGATGAAGCCCTCAATCTGCTTGGTGCAGATAACTTTGTAATTTCATCTGATGAAGACCAAATGAAAGTAAGCATAACAAATTAAAAAAACATAATCTATTTCACATTTATTTATTTTCTCAGAATTGAATGTTGACTAATATTGCTAATATATGTGTATACATGTAGGCATTAACAAAAACACTAGACTTTATAATTGATACAGCATCTGGTGATCATCCTTTTGATCCTTACATGGCACTTCTGAAAACACTTGGTATTCTAGTAGTAGTTGGGGCTGCAAATGAAATCAAGTTCAGCCCTGTAAGCCTATTCTTCGGTATGTTACATTACATGTGAATTATGGTGTTGTAATGTTAAGTTTTCATTTAGATTTATAGTAATAACAAATTGGTTTATATGCATTCTGTATATTTGACAGGATTGAAGACTATTTCTGGAAGTTCTGTGGGAGGTACAAAAGATATACAAGAGATGATTGATTTATGTGCTGAAAAAAAGATTTATCCAAAGATTGAAGTAATTCCTATTGAGTATGCTAATGAAGCTATTGAAAGGGTCATAAAAAATGATGTCAAGTATCGGTTTGTGATTGATATTGAAAATTCTTTGAAGTAAAAATATACTGTAGATTAGTGCTATGTGTTAGTAATGAATAATTTGTTGTTGTGTGGAGTTTGTCCTTCAGTGAGGATTTCTAGAATATAATCAATTCAACTGTTCAAGCAAATTTTGTTTGTATCTTTTGTATTTCATATTTAAGCTGCGTATTAATTTTGTAACATCATGGATAATTATATAATACTATTTTGGCTCATTTATGGTATTTATTATAATAAATTTTAAATATTTAAAAATTATTTTTTTTATATTATATGGAGAAAAAGTCTTATTTTGATGTTGGCAGTTGGAACATTCAAAGCTCTCCTGATCAAAGTAAATGGAATACAAGTCTTTCTGATGTTTACAATTCTTTTTGAATTTGATCTAAAACAAATCACAGTATTACACGCACTACATATATAATAACGTTCTATTAAAATGCTATTTTGTCGATACATGATTCTAATATAACTATGTTACGGTGATTATGATAATTATAATGTTTTAAAAAATGTTGCTAGAATTAAAATAAAAAATATTACTTAAAAAAAGTGTTATTAAAATATAAAAAAAATATAATTTTAATTTTAACAATACTTACACCATAATCATAATTACTATAGCATAATTATACTAAAATCTCAGCATTAAATTGTAACTATAATTCATATGGGTAGGCCAATGTGCGTGGACTTCGTTGACTTGATTTAGTCACAGTAACGTGTCTAAGACTCTTAAGTGTCACTATTTTAGTCCTTGTTGCCATTACGCTTGTTATTTGATTCTTCTGCTTTATAAGGCCATTGAATTTGCTGAAATGCTGAAGTAAAGAAGCCTGAAAAAAAATATATAAAAAAAAAGAACGGATTTCTGAAGAAACTCAAACAGGTTGGCTCCTATTGACTACTGTGTTAGCTTCTGATCTATGCTCTTTCAATATTATTTATTTGTTGATTTTTTTTATTTTTTTGCATTCTTTCTCTTTGAGAGAAAATTCTATCGTTTTCTTATTATTATTATTCTATTTTGTTTTATTCATTTGAGTATAAAGATATGACATATAAGTATAACTTTCTTACTTACATACACATGTATGTTACTTTTAAGTGAAAATTATAGTTAAAAATTCTTACATAAACTGGTATACGATTAAATTAATTAATATAATATTAAATATTTGTTCATATTTTAGCTATCATTTTTACCTAAGGCATGTTTGTGTGAGTATAAATCATAGAAATTCTCATGAAATTCTTTGTCTAAATCTAAAGTATTAGCCAATTGGGTTTGCAACAGAAAATAATGATGAATTCCGAAGGTGGCAATGAAGATTGCTTAGGTTGGGCAGCAAGAGATGCATCTGGTGTTCTCTCACCATACAAATTCAGTCGCAAGTATATTAGTCTCTATCACTATTGCCAACACTCTTTAGCATAATTCTGTTTTCTTGGTACAAAGTATTTAATTTATATCATGATGAATGGTGATTGTTTAGGGCTGTAGGAAACGATGATGTTTATGTTAAGATCACACACTGCGGTATTTGTTATGCTGATGTAGTTTCCACAAGGAATTCATTTGGTGCCACAAATTACCCTGTTGTGCCCGGGTATATGATCTTTTAATAAATAATGGTTAGTTTATAATCCAATTTAGTCTTAGTCTAATCTATGAGTTTTGTTAGACATGAGATTGCAGGCATTGTGACAAAGGTTGGTTCCAATGTCCAACGTTTCAATGTTGGTGATCATGTTGGAGTAGGGACTTATGTTAACTCGTGCCGCGACTGCCGAAATTGCAATGCAGGACTTGAAATTCAATGTGGTAAAGGACGAGTTTTTACTTATGATAGTGTTGATTCTGATGGTACAATCACAAAAGGAGGATACTCCACTTTCATAGTAGTTCATCATAGGTAATGAAAGAAAATTTATATGCAAAAGGTTATAGTCTTAGATAGGTTCAGTTGAATTTGATATCATATTTATGCAGGTATTGTTTTATGATACCAAAGAGCTATCCATTGGCTTCAGCAGCACCTTTGCTCTGTGCCGGAATCACTGTTTATTCGCCGATGATTCGTCACAATATGAATCAGCCTGGTAAATCTCTAGGAGTTATTGGCCTTGGTGGCCTTGGTCATATGGCAGTTAAATTTGGAAAGGCTTTTGGTTTGGATGTAACAGTTTTCAGCACCAGCATATCTAAAAAAGATGAGGCCCTAAATCTTCTTGGTGCAGATAATTTTGTTGTTTCATCTGATCAAGAACAAATGAGTGTAAGTAGGTTGTTATTACAACAAGAATCGAATTCTAATCCTTTTGGTGAAAGAGATTCTGAATCATTTAAAAGAACATTGACATTGTAGCTTGTGCTTCTTTATTCATCTTGGTCAAAATTGATTATGATTCCTACATATGCAGGCATTGGCTGAGTCATTAGACTTTATAATTGACACAGCATCTGGTAATCACCCTTTTGATCCTTACATGTTTCTTCTGAAAACATGTGGTGTCTTAGTCTTAGTTGGGGCTCCAAGTGAAATCAAATTAAGCCCAGGAAGCCTTATTGGTGGTATGTTGCTTCTGAATTATGGAAAAAGAAATTGTTGTAATGACAAGCATTAATTTATATTGAAGCAATGAAACTTTGAATGTGTATTATTTGTGGTTGACAGGGATGAGAAGCATTTCTGGAAGTGCTGCAGGAGGCACAAAAGATACCCAAGAGATGATTGATTTGTGTGCTGAAAAGGAGATTTATCCAAATATAGAAGTGATTCCCATTGAATATGCTAATGAAGCTTTTGAAAGGATCATAAACAAAGATGTCAAGTATAGGTTTGTGATAGACATTGAAAATTCCCTCAAGTAACAGGACTGTTAATGTCTTTAGTGTTGAATAGTTTCTTATTAATAATTAATGAGTTGAGTGAGGAATTTCAAATTCTGAGAGAACAATAGTTGCTAGATTATAAAGAAAGGATAGGAATCATTACATGCTGCTACACTAAAATACTAAGTTCTTCTGCATTATTAGCACTTAAGCATAGTTGTATTTGACAAAATTAATTAGTAAACATTTATTTAATATATAGTGAAAGCATGAAAGATGACTAGACCAGTAATTAATAAAAAGATACCACTAATTCAGAATCTTCCTGTCACAAGGAAGACAAAAAAAAATATTATTGTAATTCGTTAACGTATTTTTATGGGAGCTTATGAATAAATAAAAGTATTATTACCATGTTTGATTCACATTTTTACTTTTAGTATTTTTTTATTCATTTTTGTCTACAAAATTCTAAAAATAAAAACTAAAAAATATTGAAAATAATAAAGAAAATATGGATACATATATAGGATATGGTGAAAATTTAAGTACAATCGATTTCATGTAAAGTTGATAGTCGAGAGTTGTTAAATGAAAATTTTGTCAAATCAGTTAAATCATCTAACAACTCTCGATTATCAATTTTACGTACGGGAGTTTCCACCTAAGATATTGATTGGAGACATAACGATGTGGCAATGATGGTGACGTTGATATCCAGAAAACAGTGTGCCAATATCTGTGGTGGATTGTGGGAATTAAATAAGAATAATAATAATTATTGATTAATGATTAATGGGCAACGGTATTGAAAGTTTTACGTACCTCACTCGCACACACTGAAATGCAATAATAATAATAATAAATAATAATAACCCTCCCTCTATTTCTTCGCCGAATGCATTTGCAACCACAACTATCTCCATTCTTGATTCAGAGGGGTAGCATTACGTTGCTGCTGCTGTTGTTCTTGAAAATCCAATGAATACAGAGGAGACATTGGTCGTAAATTGATAAGTATGATAGCAAGAGAAAGAAAAGGAAGTGGCGTTGACGCTAAGATTGAAGAAGTTGTTGGAGTGTGAAAGAGAGAGAGTGGGCGGTACAAGGTGGCCCAGATGCAGATGCAGATGCAGACTTGCTTCTTGGTTGCAGTTCACTCCGTTCTTGGCTTCTACCACCGCTTTCTCCGAATTACCCTCGCACTCATGGATTTCCCTTCCACAATCCGATTCATCGCTCAGGCCAGCGAGGTCAGTTGCGGTTTCATCCTCCTCGGTTACGTTTCTAGAATCTTCAACATCCTTGGTCTCATCTTGATCCTCTTCTTCACCCTCAAGATCTACCGCATCTCTCATCCCAATTCCAAGGCTCTCAAGCATTTCCCTCCGTACTATCCACCGCCCAGATCTCCTCCCGCTCCTGCCCCAGCCCCCGCCCCTAAGATTCATCACGCTGTCGACGCTGACATCCCCAAACCCTCGTCCCGGAAGAAGTCTCAGATGGAGGACACTCTCGATGACAAGGAGGACCACGTTGAAGATGAGGTGTTCGACGTAATGGCGCTGAGAAATCTCGTCAAGTTTGAGAGGCAGAGGTTCAGTGCTGCCTGTGCTGAGATCGAGAATGAGAGGATTGCGGCTGCCTCCGCTGCTGAGGAGGCCATGGCCATGATCCTCCGGCTGCAGAATGAGAAGAGCGCCATTGAGATTCAGGCCAATCAGTTTCGGAGGATGATGGATCAGAAACAGGACTATGATAATGAGGTCATTGATAACTTGAGATGGTCCATTGTCCATCATGAGAATCAGAAGTCTTTGTTGGAGGAGCAGTTGGCCATTTACAGGGAGAAGCTCAGGCAGTTCTTGACTGATGATGAGATTGACCTGCTTGATGGCTCTGATAACCCTAGAGGTGGATTCTTGGATTTTGCTATTGAGTACGATGTTGATAATGCTGATGTTGATGATCCTGGTTCGGGGCCTGATAATGTTTATTCAGAAAATGATGATGATCATTCCCGTAATGCTTATTCAGAAAATAATGATCATGATGAGGATCATGCCCGTAATGCTTTTTCAGAATATGATGATAATGATAATGATGAGGATGATGCTGGTAATGCTTCTTCAGAAAATGATGTTGATGCCGGTAATGTTTCTTCAGAAAATGATGTTGATGCTGGTGATGCTTCTTCAGAAGCTGATAATGATGACGATCGTCATCATGCTTGACTTGTAATTTCCTCAGGTGGAGAGCTAATTGGAACAGGAACTGGAACTGGAAATGAAAATTGAAATGCTTTTCAGATGGGTTTTACTATTTCTTCTGAAATTGTAGTTATGCTGCATATTTAATATTCTATTTTAATAAGGTTGAACGACTAATAAAGTGTATATATGTTTCTTCTTTGTTTGTTTCTTTATCTTTTGCCATGATGGATTAATCTCAACGTTTAGGTATACTGGAATACTTATGTGAATGAATTTCATGAAGCACTTAACACTGCAACAATCTGATGCAGGTTGTAGATTAGATAATGATCATAGTGGATTACTAGTTTCTCAAGTTTCAGTGTAACTTGTTTAAGTTTTATGAAAGAATATTGGAACAGAAAATTGCAAGGATCGGATGTCTGTCAATTCAATTCATAAATGTTAATAACTCTGTGTTCTAATTGTACAGAATCTGAACAGAGTTAACCTCAGCTCTGACTTACTAGTTTGTGTTGTTTTTAATCGAATTTGGTTGCTGTTGTTAACCTTGCTGTTGTTAACTTATGTAATTTATGTCCTATACACATATTTCTTATGCCCCGTTCTTGCAATCACGAAGGAAGAATATCATATGAACCACTTTTATATTTATCTCTTTAATACATAAAAAGACGTCTAAAAAATATATACACACACAAAAATTGTACAAACATTGCTTCTCTCTTATCTAAAGCCTTCCCTCAGGAAACATAACTAAGCTAATTGGTTTTCGTTAAATAGTTTACCTTGATATTTAAAGTTCTAAGAGTAGTTGCAACGTGACAATGTGATTAGTGACTCTCTGAATGAACACGCAATGCATACATCAAGTAGGCTGATTTGACGTCACAACCAATTATAAACCTTCTCAACTTATTAATTACTCTTACTTTTCTTCACTTAAAATTTTCTGTTTCAATGCTTGATACCCTATGAAGTTTCGAACTAGATTTATAAATGGCCATTTTGTCAAATTGTTAATTTCAATGGCTAAACACTTTTACTGAGCAAAATACATAATACATTAACCAGGACATAATTATGAATTAACAGGATTATCTATAACTAATATGAACTTTACTGCGCTTGTACAAAAATAAAAAACAAAAAAGCAATAATAACAAGATTGTGTTATGCTATAACCTCTCATCTACTGCCTCAATTCTGCTGAACCCATTAGTCTTCTTAACCTTCTGCAGTTTCATTATTTCCCTGACTTTTTCTACACCAAGCCAATGACCATGCTCGGCATAAATCATATTCAACAATGCATAGTTAGCAGCATTATTTGGTTCTGATCTTATAAGCTGTGGGACTAGTATTTCTGCAATGTCCAATCTTCCATGAAGCTTACAAGAGGATACCAGAGAGCTCCACATTCTTGCACTTGGTTCCATGGGCATGGTTCTCAGTGTTTCCATTGCATCTTCAAGCTTGCCTGACCTTCCAAGAAGATCAATTAGGCATGCATAGTGCTCTAAGGTTAATTGAATTTTACAATCTGCACTCGCTTGTCTGAATACCAGTTGCGCCTCAGTTACAAGACCGGCATGATTACAAGCAGATAATATGGCGAGTAAGGTAATTGCGTCTGACTTCACTCCTCTCTCTTGCATTTCATGAAAAAGTTGCAATGCTTGGTCACCACATCCATGAAGACCGTAGGCACTGATCAAAGTGCTCCATGAAACAGAGTCTCTATTTGGCATTTCTAGGAATATCTTAATTGAGCCATCCAGACAACCACATTTGGCATACATATTTATAAGTGCATTTCCTACAGAGATGTGTGAACTAAACCCAAATTTGAGGACATAGCCATGGAATGGACAGCCATGTTTCAGTGAAGATAAGTTTGTGCAGGCAGAGATTACTTCGAGCAAAGTAACATGATTTGGTTCAGTTTCCTCGCCCAGCATCTTGTTAAATAGCTTTAAGGCTTTGTAGCCATCCCCTCTATGCGCATAGCTCCCAATGATTGAACTCCATAGCACCACATCTCTAAAACTTGACCCTTCAAAAACTAGCTCAGCAAGGTGCAGTGATTCTCCACATTGGCAATACATATTTATGAGAG
Source organism: Arachis stenosperma (assembly GCF_014773155.1). Taxonomy (NCBI): domain Eukaryota; kingdom Viridiplantae; phylum Streptophyta; class Magnoliopsida; order Fabales; family Fabaceae; genus Arachis; species Arachis stenosperma. Next base: position 5,337,582 of record NC_080386.1, read on the forward strand.
CTGATGAAAAATCATGACTTGATGCAAACCAGTGACGGAAGGCATAACCATGAATCTCCTTCCCATGCTTTGCAAAGCCTGACTCGGCACAAGCCTTTAAGAGAGCAATTAATGCACTCTCTGGGATAACTCCCTCAGCCTGCATTGCTCGAAAGCATGCAAAAGCAGCACCATAATGATGATTAGTAGTGCAGCCAGATATGATTGCAGTCCAAGTAACCTCATTCTTCACATCCATTCCATCAAATACATGTAAAGCCATCCAAGACTCGCCACACCTGAAATAAAAATCCACAAGAGCTGTTGAAAAAATCACTGACTCCGATTGCTGCACCCTCTCATCAACAATAACAAGGGCATGAATCTGTTTCCCTATCCTTGAACACACATTCCTCCCACACATGGACACAACTCTAGCCATCAGCTCCGGCTTCGGAGCAAGGCCGAGCAAGTGTGCACCTTTCAACGTCTGCAAGGCTTCTGTTAAGTACCCATTATACAGATAACAATTGATCATGGAATTCCAAGTGATGGGGTCTCTCTGAGGCATTCTGTCGAACACTTTCCGTGCAGATTCAGTATCCATAAACTTTGCATACATGGTAATGACAGAATTGGACACAACATGGTCAGAGTGAGAACCTGTCTTGAGAGCCAAGCAATGAAGGGCAGTGCCGAAAGCGTGGCACTGGGCGGAGGAGCACGCCTTGGTGAGTGATGGAAGAAGAGAGAAGATGTTAACATGGGTGCCAGAGAAAAGGAGTTGTCTGAAAAGTTGAAACGTTTGGTGATAAAGACCGTTCGAGAGCAAGGTTTTGATGCGTTGGTTGAATGAAGCAGAGGCTTCATAAACGGCCATGCAAAACAGCAGAAGTTACAAATTATAAGTTTAGCTTCACACATATTTTAGTAACAAGATTTTTAAACTAGTGCCCCCAGCATCAAAAACATTCTTAACATATGTTTATTTTGGATTAATTTGTTTAAAAAAAATACTAGTTAAGTCCTCCAAATTAGTAAAGAGTGGATATATATATCTTCTGTTAATAAATAGTGCCAAAGGAAATTGAGACGTAGTTTTTAATAGTAAAATATTTATTATTATTTGAATTTTTATATATTATTTATCAATCTCATTTTATTTATTACAAATTCTATTAAAATAAGTGAAATTTCGATTCAAAATTATTATCTATATGACTATAGATAAAAATGTCACAATAATTAATCATACATATAAATATTACCGTTAGATTTTAATTTATGAATTAATAAAAAGACATCATATGTTCACTGTTATTTCAAAAAATCAAAAATATTTTTTTTAAGAACTAATTTATCTAAAATTAAAATCTTCAGGACGTAATTATTAATTTATTCTATATTTTAAGTTACATTGTAGTTAAAATACGGTTCGACAAGATTCAAAATTTACAACAAAAACACTTTACTTCTACAACTTGGTGTCCACTTTTTGCATAATCAGAAAACTTGAGCTGGAATATCTTCTGAAACTGATCCCTTAATAGTTAATATACACGAAAGGAAGAAAAAAAGGGAATTGCATTGTGAAGAGATAATATTCAGAGTGATCCACAAAAAACAAATGTAGAATTAAAAATAAAATAAAATAAAGAAAGAGAAAAAACCAAAAAAAATTCTTTTAAATGGTCGGAAAGTAAGAGAGGAAAAAAAAAGAGAAGGAGCGCACTCTTTTCACGTGTATGGTGTATTTACGGTTTTTTAATTGAAATAAATAAAGAAAATTCATTATTTCTTTAAATACACACTTATGAAAATTATTATTTAAATGTACAGTACCATTTTTTGGCCACCACCCACAAAATGGGTTTAGCCTCCAACTCAAGCAAGGCGTCCATGAATTGGGCCAGGGTGCCATTATTCGACAGGCGCCCAAGAAATGGGCATTTAAGGCAGGGCACTCACGAATTGGGCCATTTTTTAGGAGGTATAAATGAAATGGCACCTGAGACATATAACTGGGATGCCAGACGCGAGTTGGCCCAAATTCAGTTGCACCCCACACGAATTAGTGCAATCAGGTGCACCTCCTGCGAAATAGAGCATGAATTTCTCTATATAAAGAGTTGTGGCAGCCAGTTTAAAACCACATTGTGAAATCATTGTTGTGTCTTCGAGTAATCCATCCCCAACCATTCTCTTCCATCTCCAACAACTCTCTCCCATCTCCATCTCTTCACCTTCTTTATAAAATACTCAAGTTGGTATGTTGTTGTGCCTATGACTTCTAAAAATATCTACGTTATCATATATCCTATGGAGAAATTTTTCATACATATGAAGGCATTGCATTTGTTTGTAACGATCCACTATGGATAATGACCCCGCCCCAAACATCATTGCAAGAGCTAAAAAATGTGATCCTCATGAATATTGGTATGGTCGGAAAGAAGAAAATCACGAAGTTGACTTACAGAATACCAGTTGCAGTCGCCAACTCGTTTGCGTATGAAAAAATGCAAATTAAATCTGACCAGGAAGTTTCGATGATGTTTTCTTACCATCGGAGCATAGGAAGTATCTACTCGTTGGAACTATGTGTAAATCTCCAAGATGTTGGAGGAAGCTCCTCTAGTTCCAATAATGTGGAGCAAGCTCGAAATTTCGGTGCAACAGATTTGATGCCAGGTCAGGATATTTTAAGAGCTCGTAGTCCAACCTTCAATGCCTTTGTGACACCTGGTCAGACTGTAGCAAATCGTCGTTCACGTCCCTTCCCTTCTAACCGTGATCCATCCCCAGAAGGTATTGTTGGTGGGTTAGCAGAAACTTCTAATGAAGATGAGATTGAAAATGATAGTGGTGAAGAAGTAGAAGTGGTTTCCGAAACCCAACCTATTTACCACGAGAGGGATGTTCCGAATCGTGTCTAATCGGTTGCTGTAGGAGGGGGTGGTAGTGGATCTAGCGGTACCCCAGGCCACTACTTGTCTTTAAATCTTGGTGCCATGATGTCGACTACCGCCGAAAACACATCGAGCAACTATGTTTTGTTCGGTGAGATGGAGTTGGAGGTTGGTTTGAAATTTCTGAATAGAGAAACTGTGATGCTTGCTGTAAAGAACTACAACATTTGAAGAAGTGCGGAATACAAGGTGGTAGAGTCAGATCAAGTTAGGTATGTCCGTCAATGCAAGCAGTTTGGGGACCAAAGTCCTTGGATGGTACGGGTTGTAAAGACAAGGGCCTCTAGATTTTGGGTAATTCGAAAATATGAACGGCCCCACACTTGTTTGGCAAGCTCCATGTATCAAGATCATGCTCAACTTGATAGCAACATCATCTGTCAGCATATATTTCTCATGGTTCATGCAGATGCTACTATTTGTATTAAGGTGTTGCAAGGATCAGTCGAGGCAGCCTACGGGTACAAGGTTTCTTACAAGAAGATTTGGTACGCAAAGTAGAAGGCAATTGCCAAAAATTTATGGTGATTGGGAGGAGTCATACGACCAGCTTCGGAGATATTTCAATGCACTGCAAGCTTTTGTTCCAGGTATTTTTGTCAATTGAAAGTTACGGTAATTTATAAGTTGGAGTCGTTACGGTGTGGTTCTAATTAAGTGTAGTCATGTCAGGCACAATTGTTGATATCCAAACACGATCAAACTATGTCGGCAACATGTTGGACCGTCACAGTGTCATGTTTCACCAGGTTTTTTGGTCGTTTCCGTCCTGTGTTGAATCCTTCAAGCACTGTAAGCCATTGATCTCTGTAGACGGAACGCACTTGTATGGTAAGTACATAGGGACCCTGTTGATGGGGATAGCGCAGGACGGAAATAACAACATCCTACCCGTTGCTTTTGCGATTGTCGAAAGGGAGAAGACGGAGTCCTGGCTCTTTTTCCTTTCGAACCTTAGGAGACATGTAGCGACTCAACCAGGGATACTGCTTATCTCTGATTGGCATGCAGCAATATGAACTTCGTCCAGCCGATTTAAATTTTTCTCGACGTTGCTACCACCACCGTCGCCCATGTTTCACTTTTCTAATCAAATCACAACATAACATTATTAACCAAAACACACTTTTTTTTCTCTCCTCCACGGTTTATGATTTTCAACCCTCTCTTCCACCCATTTTCATTTCATGTTGCACTTGGTCCCCTCTCCTCCCCTCCCCTCCTCCCCTTTATATACACACCAAGCCACTTATCCCTACCATGCTACAATATGTACCCAATGCATACTTGTATCGGACTGCCACAACCTAAAACTTGTAGCCTTCACCATAAACCTGCACCATTTCGTTGCTATTGCCAAGGGCTTCGTCATTTCGTGGGCGCCGCAACAAGTGTGGCCCAACTCGTGGATGTCAAAAGCGAGATGATCCATTTCGCATGCGTCGTTCTTGATGTGCCCATTTTACTGCTGCCTCCAATAATGTGCAGTCCTCTATTTTGCGGGTGGCAAGCTTGAAACGATGGACAACGCTTTACCTGTCAGCTTGTTAGTTCTATTTCGTGGGGGCATTCAAGAAATGGTAGCTAAACTCATTTCGTAGATGGTGGCCAAGAAATGGTGCTGCGCATTTAGATAATAATTTTTATAAATGCGTATTTAGAGAAATAATGAATTTTATTTATTTATTTCAATAAAAAAACCCTACATTTACTATTGTGTATCTTATTATATTAGGTAGAATTTTGATTTAATTCATCATATCTTTTGATATTATAATTATAGATGAGTCTATTAATTTTATAAAATTTATATAATTTTATAATTTAAATCTTATTAAAATTTTCTGTTTTACGTTTTTATTTTATTTTTTTAATTTTACCTAAAATTTCAATTTTTTCCATTTCACACCCGTTAAGTTAACAAGGTTGTACCACTTGGGCATATTATTGGTGGTCAACATGTAGTCATCGTAACCCCCAAATGTGCCATATAAAATTAGTTCTAGAAACTAGAAAGCCAATGTTTGTTTCGGTCTCTCACTTTCACTTCTCACCTGTCACATCATCCACCTACGTCATTAATTTTAGATTTTGTGTGTTTTTTACGAGTTATAAGTGTCACCATTATTTTCCTTGAATGAAAGTTTTTTTTATTAAAAAAGAAAGAAATTGGTTAACAAGTTAATTTGACTTTTAATTTTCAACAACTATAAAAATTAATTTGTCTTTTTTCTATATTTACATGCGTTGCATTACAAATTATTATATAAATAAATAACTTTTAATATGTATATAATATTTTTATTTTTAAAATGACCAACTAAATCTCTTTATTTAATGTTGAGGTCTATAAAATATAATTAATATGTTGTTAAAAAATATTTAAATTTAGTTAAATAAAAATTTACAGACACTAATTAAGGATTATGAAGTAATTTTAGAGAGTATATTAATTAATTATAATTAAAGAGTATTAATGCTCAATTAACTCACATTAATAATATATAAATGAATTTCTTAATACAGAAGACTAATTAATTAGTCATTTAAAAAAATTAATTAAATCAAAATTATTTGATTCGATTTAGTGATACTTGTCTAATTCAAATTTATTAAATTCAATTTATGTATAAATTTTAAATTAACTAATTCAAATTAATTTAGTACGATCAACCCTAATTAAAATTTAATGAATTTGATTTACATAAAAATATACAACGAGACATTTACATAACGTTTTTTGCTTTGAAAGATACACATAAAATTAGGCTAACTTTGGTTTATAAAAGTCACTTACCCACAAATTAACCTCAAATTGATTTACAGCTAAATTAGTTTAATTTATTAAAAAAAAAGGGAACTAGTTCACGTTATTGTAGTTAGTTAGAAGGATTTTGGTAGTTGCCAAACACCTGACAAGAGTAAATATCCAACTAATAAGTTGGATCTTATTTATTATATTGAAAGATCCATAATTGGAAAAAGAAATAAAAAATAAAATATCTATACTATAAAATACATTGGTCCCCATACAATAATAACAAATTTATTCATTAACACATCACAAGTTTGGTGTTCATTGAATCATCCATCTATGTGAGATAAATAATTAAAATTTATTGTCTAAACAATAGACACCAAATTCATCAATTTACACAACATACATCTTTATTCGAATGATTGAAACACTGTAAACTTGAAAACTGAAAGATGAACCAAATTACCAGAAACAACATAAACTTATTTATTAGGCATCAATGAACTGGGGTCTCATCGGCAATCATTTTTAAGTAAAATTAATAATTAAAAAATATTAAAATAATTTAATATATTTAACTAACTTAAAATTTAATAGGTGAAAACTTAGGTGCAACCAACTTTACGTAAAATTGATATTGAGAGGCGTTAGATAAAAATTTAGTCAAATCATCTAACGACTTTTAAGTATCAAGTTCACGTGAAAGTCGACTGCATCTGAATTTTTACTCGTCCTTTAACAATGATGAGAGAAAGAAAGAATGAGTTGGAGCAAAGAGGTGAAATGACGTGGTGCCTTCCCTCGTGGAGAAGCTGCATCCATAACCTTCTTCTTCAGAATCTGAGCATTCTCCCTCATCTTCTTCCCCTCTTCTCCAACCATAATCGCATTCAACCCATTCACCAACCAATCTTTGCTCAACACAACACCATTTTCAACTCTCATTCCGATCTTCCACACATCCTCCACCATTCTCCCTACCATTCCTTGATCCCCAAAAAACGGCCTACAAATCATGGGTACTCCATTGGAGATGCTCTCGAACACCGAGTTACACCCACAGTGAGTCACAAACACCCCAACACTACCATGTCCCAAGACCTCACTCTGAGGACACCATGGAACCACTTTCCCTTTGCTTTTTGTTCTCTCAACAAACCCTTCTGGTAGAAGCTTCTTTGCATGCTCCTTTAACGACCACAGGAATGGGAAACCACTCTCTTCCAGTGCTTCTGCTACAGCCACTATCTCCTTTTCCGGCGGCGTCACCACCGTCCCGAAGCTTACGTATGCAACGGATCTTAAACCTTGCGTGTCCAGCCACGACAGGCAACCGGTTGAGTCGGTTTCAGAGGGCGGCAACGGCGGCAGCGGCAGCTTCAGAGTGAGGAAACCGACGTAGAGCATGGATTTGAGCTTTGACCTCATGTCTGAAACGAACATAGGAGGGTCTAGTTCTTCAAAGTAATTCATAACCACTGCTTCAGCGTGAGGTAAAACCCTTCCTAACGAAGCTAGAGTCTTGGAGAACAGAGTCTCGTTTTCTCCACCGTTGATCACATCCTCTGGAAGATCCTCAACACGTACCATGTTCAAACCTGGAAGAAAATCCAAGGAAGAACATGAATTGTTATAATTGTGGCGTATGATATCAGTGTAGAAATGTGCAGAGAGGGAAGATGAGAGTGGAGCCCAAACAGGGATCCATGGAACACTGAGATTCTGAGCAACAAGGAAGGAAGGAAGAACAAAAGCATCTGCAATGATGCATGTTACTCTGTGGTTTGTTTGTTGAACGGCCATGTCTATGGGTTTTTGGAGGTTTTGAGGGGTGGCTTGTTGAAGGAAAAGGTTGACCATCTCAAGAGACTGATCACGTGGTGGCGCGTGAGCGTCATAGGAGATGAAGTTGATGTTGTTGTGTGGGGATTTTGAGATGAGAGTGTGGGTGGATGATTGGGTGGAGATGAAGGAGAAGGAGAGATTAGGAGCAGCGTGAGAGAGTTTGAGGACAAGGTTGAAGAGAGGAAGGGGGTGGCTTCCAAAGGGGAAAGCAAAAACTGCCACGTGTCCAGTGTTGTTGGCCATGATGGGTGGAAGCAAGTAGAAGAACGAAGCTAAGACGGTGGTGTTATGGTGTATGTGATGATGAGAGCTTCAATTTATGCTAGTGTTGCACCACAAGCAGACAAAACGTGAATATGTAATTGAGAGAGGTTGGGTATGCATGTTTCTTATGATTATTGTACCTACCTCCACTTGTTTTTTTTTTTTTAACTAACTTAGATCGATCAAGAAATTAATAGTCCTAATTCATTCTCTTATTATATAAATTTATATAGTGTAAAGACTCACATGTAGTTAATTGTCTTTATGTAAGGTTAAATTAAAAATCATTAGATATAATTTTTAATTAAATATTAGATTCACGTAAAAATAATTACATATAAGTTTTTATCATGTTTAAAAAATTAGGGTTTATAGATTATATTTAGATAGACTAAGATAATTGAAGGCATTTAAAATTTGAAGAATTGGGTCGGGAGACCTAAAATGAAGTGGGCTTTAACAAGCCTCCTTCCGAGTGATTTTTGTCCATTTGTTTTCTTTTTCTTTATATTGTGCTTTGGGCAGATCACAAGCTATAAATGAAAAAGAAAAGGTGAGCCCAAAAAGGAATAAGAGAAGGGGTTGTCATTTCAATAAAGGCAGCTAGTCAAAGAGTTATAATTTAATTTTTTTTTTTTTTGGATTCAAATTTCATCGGTTGCAATGTGTGATAAATGTACTAGAGAGTATGTGAAAAAATAAATGAATGCAGTTCCAGACAGAAAAGAAAAATCAATGAATACTTCTTTTCAGCAGTATCATTTACATTTATCAATCAAACGATAGAGTAATATAATATATATGTACTACTTTTGTGTATATTTTTCTACTATAAAAAATTATACAAAAAATAGTACAAATGTAAAGTGTCATTTGTTTAAAATTTTAAGTCAAAATTACTTAAGTCCAACCATTTAAAAGTATCACAAAGTTTGTTTTTCCATTTTAAAATGCAGCGACCTAAAGCAACTGAAATCTATCATTTATATTCAAAGATTTGGGAAAACTCCGAGTGGAATCTTTGTTGATTTTCCAATGTGTTTCGGACATATACTCGTACAACAAGTCAAAATTTATAGTAAGTAGATTGAAGATACGATTCATTAGTATTACTATGGCTACCATTGTCGCCCACAAAATACAAGGTAGCGACTTGGTAGTGAAATACTAGGAGAGAAATTTTAGAAACAAAAATTGAAATAAATTTTAATATTTTTTTTAGTGTAAAGTATGAGATAGAAATTGAAATAAAAATGAAGTTTTAATTTAATTTGTATAAAAGGTAAAATTGGAATTAACTAATTGAAATTGGGGTATTTTAGATATAAAATGTTATTAAAGTTTCAGTCTTTATCTCTAAAAATTTCAATCTCCTGTTTCCATTTTTTTGAGATACTAAAATACTAAAATTTTAGAGACAGAGACAGAAATTTTAATATCTGAATCAATAAACATAATATTAAATTTTTGTCCCATACCTCAAAACAAACGCTACCCAAAGGAATGTTTTAAATGAACTAAATAGAATATTAGATTTTAATGATCCATATAAAAAATATATAAAATAAGGTGATTTATTTGATACTCAACTAATTTGAGGGTATTACATACCCTTCTTACATGTTTCAATTAATAGGTGACAAGTGTATTTATTAATTCTAATTCGTAAATGAATTTTTAATTTTTAAAAAATTAAAAATAATGAATTTAATATATATATTAAATACTTTATATATACATATCTTAATAATATACTGCTTTGGTTAAATCAAATCACGTAAACCTTAAATAAATTATTTAAAAAAAATTAAAATTGTGTCGTTGTATATGCTGCAAGAGAAAGAGAAAAGAACATAAAACTATAATAATTCTTTTCATCTAATTTCGTCTTCTTCTCTTTTCTATATTTACAGACAAAATTCGTTTTTATCTTCTTCCTTCTCCTTCACTCTCAGGATATACCTTCTTTTTCCTTCTTCTAATCTTCAAAAATCATCGATATGTAACCAGAACAATCCATCGTTCTTCAATTCAAAGTCGTCGATTTTGTTGTTGGAATCCAGAACAATAGTTCTTTTTACTATTCTTCCATTCGAAGTCGCCCTGATACTGTCACGCTCTCAATATTTGTAGATTGTTACACGTAAGTCACTCTTTGTTCTCTTTTTTTTTTTCTCTTGATTCATTCTTTACATTGATTAAAATTGGTACAAGTGTGTTATTCTTTGTTACTGTTTATCATTTACATCATCTATTTTAAAGCCTATTATCTTTGATTTTTTTCTTTATTTTTTCTCCTTCAGTAGCAATATTATTTCCTTAATTTAGAATTACCAAAACAAAGAGTACTTCAAAGAGTACTAGAAAAAAAATTAATAGTAACAATTCTTAATAATCGTACAACATAGATACAGGTTATAGCTCATATAAAATTTCTGTATTGATGATTATAATCTCCTATTTATGATTTATTAGTTTATACTTGATTATATATAGATGTAATGTTCATTTTGAGTAGCTGAACAAATCAATAAAAATTGGTACACAAATTTAGATAGAAACAGAACAGTTAATTTGAAGCATTTTGTAATATTTACTTGTATAAAATTTACTTTGAACATACGGGTTTAAATTAGTTATGTAATAGTTATCATTGTTGAGTTAAAATTATTGTAGATGTGATCTTTTGTAATTACTTGTGATACAAAATTATATTTTGGAGGTTCCTTTATTTTTATTTAATGATAATTTCATGACATACAAGTAATGAATAAGTTATAAATTTGATTTGTTAAAAATTAGTCACTCCTTCAATTAGTTGTATAAGAAAAGGATGCATTATTTTGCAATGTTTGAATGAAATTCTCTTTGTAAATAATGTAATTAGGGATTACTTTTCTATATGTATTTAAAGTGATATATACATTAAAAATTTGTAAACATAACCTTATTTGTTGTTGATTTTTATATAGTCTTTAATCAATAGAAATTTCTTTGAATGATAAAAACGGTTGAAACATTCTATAAAAATATAAATATATAGGATTGTTATAGATTTTAATTTATATATAGAAAGATTCTATAGCAATAGATAGCTATCACAAAAAAAAAGTTGCATTACAAAGTACTAGTACCAAAATAATTTATTTATATCATTTATAGTTAACATAATTTATTTAGAATTTTTTCAACTGATGTAATAAGAAGTAACATATACTCTTATTTTTTAACTAAATTCTTGTTATTTTTCTCAATCTTTTTGTAGTTCTTCTTAGCAGCCTTGATAATGGTGCTTTTTTTCAGATTGTATGACTTCATGATCAAATCTATAGCAATGCGCATCCTAGTTACATCATCAATCTTCAAATGATAAAACCAGTAGTAAGTCATACTTATGTAATTAGAAATTAAATAATTAGAAATTTATCATGTAATATAACTTACATAAATGTTATAATCATCAATTCAAATGCAGTTCTTCATCATACCGCAATCAAAGCTAAGTTCTTCATCAAAGTTGCTATCCAACACCGCAATCAAAGTTATGTTAAATTTTATATGAAAAAAGTACTAGTTAGACAATGTAACAAAAGAAAAAAGATTGCTTGACAAACCAAATAAAGAACTAGAAAATTACGAGTAATTTCTTTGTCTTTCTATTCCAGAGCTTCCAAAATAGGAAACTCAGACACCTTAGGCCTGATCGTACTCTCAAAATCATAGAAAGAGTCATATGGAAACATCCCTTCAAAGTACAAGGCCTAATAAGTGGTTAAGATTGAATTAGTATTTTTATAAACGGTAAAAATAGTATAGATGAAGATGTAAAATTGATGCTATAAATATTTGAATACAGAAATGATATACCAATTGCTTAATGTTGAATATTTTACTTGCTTTCTTTTTAGGATCTAGGTTGAAATCCAACAAAATTATTTGACACTGATTCATGTCGAAGATAACAGGATACTAATGAAGATTTTTTTCATTAACAGGCATCTAAATCTGTATATATATACAAAACTGAAAACCATTAAATGAATTAATTGAAGATTGACCAATACTTAGTAAATTTAACATAACAATCTGAGAAGAGATAAGAGATTACCTTGTTAAAGATGGTTTCACCTGTCACGTCCACTTCTTTAGATTTTAATTCCTCCTTATTTTCTACCGTCTTGACGCTTTCATTGAGATTGAAAACTGTTGAGTTAAGAAATTAACTAAATTAATTAGTGATGACAAACATTATTTTTGAGCAAAATAAATAATTAGTGTTGATTAATTATAATTGTATATTACTAATTATTTATAAAATATTACAGGCCAAAATGTGAATTACAGCCCAAATGGAATGAGAAATAAAATAAGGCTGACGGGCCAACAATGTAAACGAAGCCCATAAGGAAACAAAGCTGAAGAAATCAGAACGAGCCAAGCATATCACTACCCGATCCAAGCCCGATTTTATTTCAACAAGCAATTCCCTCCATCTTACTCTTACCAAAGCAACGTTCATCTCTCTTTTGTCTTAGTCAAATCAGAGTTTCAGAAAAGTAAGAAAGAGAAAGAGAAAGAGCTTCTTCCACATGCCATTCACAGAAGAAGAAAGAAAGAGAAAAATCAAGCTTGAGAGGCCGAAGTCTAATCATCCAGTTCAAACCAAATCAAGTTTAGGTCAAGATTAAAGGTAAACTATTTCCTCTTCCATGTATCAGATCTTCTTCTCTTCTTCCCAACTCTCTGCAAGTCTAAAAATGGCATACAAGGGAAAGTTGCCTTCAGCTCCAATTTGCTGTGTATTCACGGTCTCAAACTTGTCTTGGGAACCAAGTTGATTTTCAAGGGTCCAGATTAAGTTGACCATTAGAAGACTTTTGTGATTGCTGCTTTATGGCTTTCGGCCAAGATGAAGGAGTTAGAAGAAAAAGTTTTTACTCTAAGGTTTAATGAGAAAAAGTGAATCTGTGGCTCAAGGCTCAAGGTGTTGACTTTGGAAGAAGAACCAAGCAACATGCAAGGAGATAAAAGAAGTTTGGTGTTCATTCAGAAACCAAGGAGAGATAACTAGAGTATTGAGGTTTTGTTCTGAGGAGTGTTCTTTGAGAAAGTTCAACTAACTGGACAGTGTAACCTAATCAAAGGTGCATTCCGCCAGTATGAAGAACTGAATCAGAGGCTTGCTAATCTGATTTTCGCATAGCACAAAGGCTGTTGATGAAGTCAATCTCCTTCATGTTTTACTGATTGTAATGTGCTTTTCTATGTTTATCTTTCTGTAATTTCTTGTGAGAAAAGGCATTGTGAGAAAGCTCAAATAAAAGCCATGAGTGAAAAAAGGCTGAGTGATACACTTGAGAGAAAAGCCTAGAGTTATTTTCTAATTTCTTTAGTTGGGTTAGCACTAAGAGTGAATAGTTAGGTGTTAGCATAGCCAATGTCAAGTTAGGATAGAACTTGAGTGTGAAATTGGTGTATGTAATACTTTTAACTATAGTGAAAATTCCTCCATCAGTGTGGAGGAGTCTGGACGTAGGTTGCATAACACAAGGCAACCGAACCAGGATATATGCTGGTGTTAGCTTTTCTCTTCTCTGCTGTGTTCTGTTTTCTGATATTCATGAGACAAAAATAAATTGTCTCATAAATTTCTGCTGCTGAGTACAAATAGAATCAGAATTGAAAGTTTTGTTTAAATAAGTCATAACAGCAAATTAAAAGAAAGCATAGATTCAACCCCCTTCTTTAAATCTATCACAACCTTCAAAAACCATTATAAATAAATATCAAAATTCTTAAGAAAAATATGAAAAAAAATTAAAATTTATAGAATCAATTGAAGTGTATTCTAACTTAGACGAAATTTCAATGGCCTCTATCAGAGTGTTCTTCACTTATGCTTTTGTTACATTTGGTTTTTGTTGAGCGTTGCCAAGGTCTTTCCCAATGTCGTCGGATGGTGATTGAGGTGTGTAATTACTTTCCGTTTTGGCTTTTTTTGAAATAGAGTTGTTAGTTTTTCTTGAAAATATAATTACAAGTAGAAAAAATAATATGCATATATGATTGTAAGACATTCGAATTTCACGGTAGTAACTGGAAATAATTTAATATATTACAAAATATTTCAAATTAACTACTCTGTTTCTATCTAAATTTGTGTACTAATTTTTATTGATTTGTTCAGCCGCTCAAAATGAACATCACATCTATGTAATCAAAGTATAAACTAATAAATCTTAAACAGAAGATTATAATCATTAATACCAAAAATTTTATATGAGCTATAACCTGTATCTATGTTGTATGATTATTAAGAATAGTTATTATGAATGAATCAAGAGAAAAAAAAAAAAAGAGAACAAAGAGTAACTTATTTGTAACAATTTGTAAATACTGAGAGTGTGACAGTATCTGGGCGACTTCGAATGGAAAAACGGTAAAAAGAAGATTGATTGTTCTGGGTTCCAACAACAAAATCGACTACTTTGAATTAAAGAATGTATATCCTAATAGTGAAGGAGAGGAAAGAAGACGAAAACAAAATTTTTCTGTGAATATAGAAAAGAGAAGAAGACGAAATTAGATGAAAAAGATTAGGGTTCTATGTTTTTTCCTATTTCTCCAACAGCATATACAACGGCCAAATTCTAATTTTTTTTCTTTTTTTTTTAAATAATTTATTTAAGGTTTACCACGTATAGTGATTTAATTTAACCAAAGTTAAACGTATGTACAGTGTATTAATATATATATATATATATATATATATATATATATATATATAAAGTATTTAATACATGTATTAAATTCATTATTTTTAATTTTTAAAAATTAAAAATTCATTTGCTGATTGAAATTAATGAATACACTTGTAACTAATTAATTGAAATATGTAAGAAAAGTATGTAATACCCTCAAATTAGTTGGGTATCAAAAAAATCACCGTAAAATAATTTTATGAAATATTTTTTTATCCCTTTTTTTATCTTCTGTCCGATAACACCAAAAATACTATTAATAACTTTAGTTGATAGTTAAAAATTATTAAATAATTTAATAAATTTGATTAAATTAAATTTAACAATTCTCACCTATCAATTTTACATAAAATAAACTATATCTGAATATCTACATTTTTAATGATAATGATTTATAAAAAATTTTGGTCTATGAGAGACCAAAATATACTTTCTCCATTGAAGGCATCTAATAGTTGGGCCCCTTAATGCCACGTTACTCTTCACTAATCTGAGTGATATTATGTGGATTCCATTTTCATGGATATCATTGACTTTGCTTTTCCCTGTAACTCTTTTCTTTTCTTTATTTTATTTATTTATTTTCAAAAAGAATAAAACTTTTCATGTAAATATTACTTATATGATATAAATTAAGTGAAGAAAAATATTAATAAAAGTTAACTAAAGAAATGACTTCAAATGGCTCATTGCCTATAAAGTTATAATAGTATAGTTAGTTTTTTCTATTTTCAATTTACACTTTTATCATCCAATTACATATTTTATTTATAAAACTTTTGATATAGTATTAGTCAATCGAATGATATATAATTAAATTTACCCTATATTTTTTTTTCGAAAATTAATTTTATGTATACTAACAATCATGTTAATGGACACTAATTTGTTAAAAAAAGAGATATGATTCTAACTTAAATAAAATGGTTACTCATATATGTGTGTATATAAGGCTTTAATTTGATAAATGTAATATATTAGTTTCTTTTAGAAAACAAAAAAATAATACACTAGCAACTGAAAGTTGATTTTATTAACATCTTCTCAAAACTAAGTGAATCACAATTGTATTTTTTTTTTTTTTAATGCTAAGAAGAAGAGTGAAGTTTAGTGAAGAGTAAACATCATACTTTTTAAAATAGAAAAAGAAAATAAAAAAAAAAGAAAAAAAGAAAAAACAAAGGAAAGTGTAGCTAGCTAGGCATGCAAAACATGTTGCTTCTCTTGTCCCGATTCAAAACATTCAACATAATTTCTCTTTTACCTTGCAGCTTGTTTTGCCATCAAATCAGCAGTACTGTTAGCAGTCCTTTAAATTAAACAACGTTACACTTTTCAATTATTTTTTTGTAAAATTTCACGGATCTTGTAAATATTGTCAAACATGATTATATCTTCTTTTTGAAATAAAAAAAGTTTAACACATTAAAGTGTAGCAATTAAAGAAACAATCATAACAAAAAATAAATTAGAACATAAAAATATCAATCTCCTGTTATTTTTAATATTGCCATCACAATCAAAAGGATCAGTATCAGTCTACTTCTTATAGTTTAAAAACATCTTTCTTTATATGATCTCAACACTTGCTTTTTTATTGTTGAAAATTCTGTTGTTGCGTTCCAATCAAATATTTCAAATCACTGCAAAAAATCTAGTTAGCCACATCTTCTGCTCCTGTTTTCTGTTAGGCAAGTCAGACCAACTCTCAAACAGTTCTTTAATGGTTCCTGGGACAATCCAATCTTTATAAAAAAATCTCAGCCAAGCGCACCACATCTGCCACGTAAACTCACACGAAAAAAATAAATGTTGTACAAATTCCAATTCCTTTTTACATAAAATACACATAATGTCACTCTGTTAAAGAACTCCTAATCTGCTTAACCTCTCTTTACTATTCACTCTACCGACTAGCACAAACCAACCAAACAGCTCAATTCTCGGAGGTACTAACCCTCTCCAAATTGAACTTGTGAAACTATAGCTCGTAATATCCTCAGAAAGAGTCTCCGATTGCAACACCTGCATAAAAGAGCTAGTAGAAAAAACACCTTTATTATCAAATTTTCATACAACATTATCCTCATTACCAGCTGACAACTTAACTGGCCTTAATCTCTCATGAAGTTGGTGAACAAGTTCCAACTCCTAATGGAACAACTCTCTCCTCCACTGGAAATTTCAAATTTACTCTAACCCATCCCAAAACCTATAGTCCCCTATCACAGATCCCTGTTGGTTTGAAATAGAGAAGAGTCTTGGAAAACTCGCTTTCAAAGGACCCCCTTATATTCAATTATCTTCCCAAAAATGAGTTCTTCTCCTATTCCCTACTTCCATTGCCAGTCCACTTACAATTTTTTCCTTCACCTGTTGTTCTTCTATATTCAACTGACAGGTGTCTTTCCACGGGCTACCCTTTACAGGTAACGCATAATAAGATAACATTACATTATGATTCAAATTATTACAAGAGCATACACCCTTCTTTCATAACAGACAGTCCTCTTTTGAAAATCTCCACCACCACTTAAACAGAAGCGCTGTGTTTCTTAGTACTGCATCTCCGACCCCTAATCTTCCAGCCTTTTTCGGCGCCTGAACCACTTCCCACTTAACTAGAGGTATACCATAGTTTCCATCGTCATTACTCCACAGAAATCTCCTGTGTAATCAACTTGTCTGCAACTACTTTTGGCATTTTATACAGACTAAGGTAATAGATCGGTAGACTATTCAGTACCGACTTGATGAGAACCAGCTTACCTGTTTTGTTTAGAACTTTCGCTTTCCATAAGCTGAGCTTTTCTTCCACATTATCTATGATCAGTTTCCAAATTTTTACCAAACGCAAATTTGCTCCAAGAGATATCCCGAGGTATCTAACAGGTAGGACCGCTTCCTTGCAACCCAAAACGCCACAAGCGTGCGCCACCCACTCCTACTCACGGTTAACCGTGATCAGATTAGATTTGTCGAAAATCGAAATTGATACTCAAATCGGACATCAACTCAAAACAACGCAACAGTTTCTTATAATTCACTATTATCTCTGTATCCAGAGGGCAGAACAAGATAGTATCATTTGTAAATTAGAGATGTGACAACTCAATATGATCTCTACCAACCAATAAAGGAGCCATTCACTCGTTCCTTACTGCTTCTCCAAACGTCCTATGCAGCACGTCGACCACAAGAACAAACAGGAAAGGAGAAAGCGGGTCACCTTATCTGAGGCCCCTCTCCATTTTGAACGGCTTGGATGGTGACCCATTAACCAAAACTGACATAGTGGCTGAACTGACACATTCCGTCATCCAATCCCTCCATCTTTGTCCGAATCCCATCTTCTGCAACAAAAAAATCCACAAAACTCCACCTGACCCTATCATATGCTTTCTGAAAATCCAGCTTTAATATTGCTGCCTTCTTCCTATGTGCCTTGAGCCATTGAACCGTCTCACATGCGATAAGGGCATCGTCATGAATTTTCCTACCATTCACAAAAGTACTTTGTGTTTCTCCCACCAAATCCGGCATTACTGATCTCATTCTTCTCACCAAAACCTTCGATATCACCTTATAGTTATAGACACACCCAACCATACTGATCGATTGAAAATTCTTGATCTCCTTAGCACCCACATACTTCGGAGCTAGTGTCACCCACGTGACATTCGCATCAGTTGGTAGTTTCGCACTTTGAAAGAACCCCATCACAGCTGTAGTGAACTCATTACCAATCTCATCCCAGCATTGTTTGATGAAGTTCATATTGTACCCATCACTACTTGGGGCCTTAGAAGATTCACAATCTCACACTGCCTCTCTAATTTCATCCACAGACGGCATCACCTCCAACGCTATAGCCTTATTTCCATCAATCTGCTTTACTAACCCATCCCGAAAATCAATTTTTGGGCATAATCCTATTGATAAAACTCTCTATAAAACTCTCTAATTGCCACCTTTATTCTAGTCTGATTCCTCACTAGTTGTCTATGAATCATCAGAGCATCAATCCTATTATTCCTTCTTCTAGCTAAAGTGATGTTGTAAAAGTATCTAGTATTTTTGTCTATGTTTTTTGCATGTTAAGACCAGGACATTTGTTTTTAGTGTATCTCTTTCGTAACATATTATTTCTCACAAAAACTCACCAAATCTTTTCTTCTAGCCTCTATCGTACTATCATATGTATTTTCACTAACTAAATTGTCAATCTTCTTAATCTCCTCCTCAAACATCATTAATCGCTTATCCATGTCTCTAAAATTATCCTTGTGTCATTTTCATAAAGATACTGTTAAGGCTTTCAGCTTACATGTGAACGGAACATGATTATATCTTTGTATTGTTAATTAATTATTATTAATGTTTCCCAATGTTTGCATCATACATGATACTTTTCATCGAGGAAACTCGGGGAGTTCATTTTTTATTTTTGCACTCTTCAATTAACAATATTGAATGTAAACAATATAATAAACTTGTTCTCTTGGAAGAGGCCTTCAATTTTTCAACTTCCAACTTGCCCGCTTTCATATTATATAATAAGATTGATGTATGTTAAAATATGTTATAGTAGTCAACCCTAGATCATGATGATATATATGCATCAATGCATGACGATGGACATGTTATATTAGGATGAAGGTAGCTAAGATGTATTTATATGATGTTATACTTATATATATAAAATAAAATTAAATAGATAAATTATAAAATTAAACGTCCAGAAGTGCGGCTTAGATGGACGGCACCCATTTGCTAAAGTGTGCACGTGATTACAAACCAGGTGACAGAAGATCACGTGTTTTTCGTATACATTGGGCTCACTACCCTAAACGACAACAGTTTTGACTTTGAGGCATCATCTTTGCGGAATTTCTCTCCAGCTTATTATTTTTCAAATCAGCGTGTAAATTACACAAAATGAAATACGACAAATATATTAAAAATGAATTAAATTTTATAAATATTTATATATAAATAATTAAATATATAATAAATAATTTTTATATGAATATAATAATTTTTATTACTTTTAGAATAAGGTATAAATACATAAATCTCCAATCAATTTCAATTTTCAAATGAAATATTTTTTTAGAATAGTTTTTTGTCTTAAAATTTTGTGAATTATTATGTTAGACAGATTTATTTTTCTGTCTTTTTGAAGGAGACTGATTTATATTGTAATGATATTTTTTAAAACTTAGTTGTCTTATAATAAGATTTGTCATAAATTTATTTGTCTAATACAAATATTAGAAATTTGATCGGAATTGACAAAAAAAAAATCAATTTGTCTCATAGAGTAATTCTCAACAACATTCAAAGCAATAAAAAATTATTGTGAACCAAAATTTTCAATTTAAAATTCATTAAATACTGTTAAAGATATAATTATTATTAATGTGTGTGATTCTATTAGATGAAAGTTTTTGAAAAAAAAAATTGTTTTATGATACGATATCAAAGTTTTTATCACTTAAAGGTCTAGAATTCAATTTTTATTGAACTAAAAATAAAAATTTTTAACATAAAACAAATAAGAAAAAAAATCTAAGTAAAAAATTAAAGCAAACCAAAAATGATTTTATCGTAAATACTGATTTGAATATCTACTTCTTGATACAAATGTTATATTATTAGAAAAATGTTACTTGTACAATAATATTCAAAAATAAAAATTTTTAACATAAAACAAATAAGAAAAAAAATCTAAGTAAAAAATTAAAGCAAACCAAAAATGATTTTATCGTAAATACTGATTTAAATATCTACTTCTTGATACAAATGTTATATTATTAGGAAAATGTTAATTGTACAACAAAATTCAAAAATAAAAATTTTTAACATAAAACAAATAAGAAAAAAAATCTAAGTAAAAAATTAAAGCAAACCAAAAATGATTTTATCGTAAATACTGATTTGAATATTTACTTCTTGATACAAATGTTATATTATTAGAAAAATGTTACTTGTACAACAAAATTCAGTCTTTGATCAATTTTTAATATTATTTAATTATTTTTTAATTAAAACATATTCCTATTTTTTAGGATATACATTTATAATTAAGATTAATTTAAATTTTAAAAATTAAAATTTCTCTAACTTCCTACCCATTTCATAGTTAGTTATATTTTCTTCTTGTACGTTCTATCTCTCTCTATAACACAATTTTCTTCTTTCTTCTATTATGCTACAAAAAAAAAAAAAAAATTCAAAGTCAATGCATTTAAAAGAAATTAATTCCTTACTTATTGTACCTTTGATAAACTATTTTATGATTTTTAGTGATGAATGATCGAATATAATTATATACACAAACTAAAATATTTTTAATTATAGTTTCTTTTTCAATTGTAACACATCTAAAATTATTAAATTATACAAAAAATATTTTTGAAATACATCCAAAATCTTAAATCTTAAATTTAAATTTAAACATTAAAAAACAATTGTAACACATTTAAAATTATGAAGTTATACGGAAAATATTTTTGAAACACTTTTAAAATACAAAAATTGCACATGCAAAAATAATTTAACATTGCAATATATATGAAATCTCTTCAGGCCATTTTATTTGATTTTTTATTTCAAAAAAAAATACAAAATTTATACAGAATAATAAAAAAAAGTAATTGTGTGAGAGATTCATCCAAATCTTAGGTAAGTTTTCGGCGTGGACGAACGACGACGTTAATGCAGAAGAACGGTGACGAGAAAAAGGAAGGCTGCGACGAAGATGAGTGTTGACGACGGAGAATGCGGCATTGTGAATGAGCGTCGAGAAGGAGGAAGGCAGCGTCGAGAATGAGCGTAGAAGAGGAAGGTGGCGCGGATGCCGGCGGAGAATGACTTTTCTGGATTTTCGATGTGGGGCAAACATGACACTCTGCTTCTTTGAATGTTTTGTACGAGTTTACTTAATAAATAGATGGTTTAAGGTTTATTTTAGAATTTTAAAATTAAAATTTTGAATTTTGAATAATTTGATTTTTAGATATGTATTTAAATTATAATATGTTAATAATTAAATAGAAATAGAAATTTAAAATTTTAATTTTAATTTTTAGTTTTATTTAGTTTATATTTTGAATGTGTATTTAATTTTAAAAAGATACTAATTTTATTTATAATTTTTAGATGTATTTATTTTATTTTTTTTAAATTATTGTAATAAAAGATTGAATATTGTACAATTTTTAAAAGATACCTAGTTGAATTGATATTATTATTATTATTATTATTATTATTATTATTTTCTGTCTTCGGCCATATATTAGTAAAAATCTTTGTTTTTCAGGTTTTAGAAACATATATATAATCTGTAATATATAATATAGACACAAAGTGATTAACACAAATTATAGCTAATGATGATGATATATTAGTATACATTTAAGACTGCTTGTAAGACAAAAGATGTAAACATCGTAGTATTCTTTTATTTTAAAGTTAAATTTTATTATGTCAGAGATAATATAATATATTATATTGTTTGAACGGGACACAAAATATTGAGAGTCAAAACCTTAAAAATAGGTTTGAAATTCTGGTAAAAAAATTTGGTTCCAGGTATACCCTTATAAGTTGTAACATTCAAGCATGAACTGATCCGTGCCACTTTTAAGAACATGCCAGGTTTTACTCCCTTCCCCATTTTCACGACCACATTCACGTTTATTTTCGGTAAATGCAAACCAAAAATCTGTTTAATGCCATCGCATTTTATTTATTTTTTAATGAAATCAGAACGGTGACAATATCGTAATTAACGTAGAAAAACGTGGCCATTTTCATAGCCTCAACCTTTATAAAAAAAAAAACGCAACATTCTTCGAACGTTGCCATTACCCGCAAGCTCACAACACCTGTTATACCCAACCTTCTCTCTTCTCTCTTTTTGCTTCCTTTGCTTAATCATTAGCAGAGAGAAGAGAGAATGGAGCAAGAGATGGAGAAGAAGAGGTTTGGGGTGTTGCTGTGCGCGGAGGATTCAGAGTTGGTGAGGAAGAAGTACGGAGGGTATTTTGGGGTTTTTGTGAGAATGCTGGCGGAGGAAGGTGAAAGGTGGGACGTGTACAGGGTGGCGCGTGGTGAGTTTCCCGATGATGATGAGCTGGCATTATATAACGGATTCGTGATCACTGGCAGTTGCAACGACGCACATGGCAATGACCCTTGGATCCATCAACTCCTTAACCTCCTTCAAAAACTCAACTCCATCAACAAGAAGGTTCTTGGCATTTGCTTTGGTCACCAGGTAGCTATTAATCTTACGATAATTCATGATTATTATTATTATTATACGATTTTGCAATGAATTTAATTTTGGTTATCACATATATTATGTTAAATAATCATTCACATAATAGATATAAAAAAAATATTTTTGTTACAGTGTTAATGGATAATTGAATATATGAATGTGGAGAGGAATTGAATAAGATTAGGACTAGTAATAGATTCGGTTTAGGTTCTATCTTATTTCTTAACTTTGTTCGCAGGTTTAAACTCCTGATCAAATTCTAAATACACCCTAAATCGATCTCTTAATCCAACTGTACCTGAATTGTAAATCTATATTTATATGAACATGCTTTTATATATTAAAAGTGTGAGTTGGACGGATCAAGTTGCTAGATATCCTTTCTGGGTCAGGTGGTCCGGTTAATAATTCATTCCGATTGGATACCCGCGAATTAGAATAGTGTTTAGTCCATTTTACAGTGAATTTAAGCATGGGAATAAAACACGTGATGTCATCCTAGGGTAGATTTAAGAATATATATGGGAATGATGAGAAGGGTTATTGTGGATTAGGAATTGTGTTGTCCCATTGGTTGGTCCCCTCAGGTCAGAATCTGTGTCATTCCAATCTTCACATGGAAAATTTGTTGAGATTCTATTTTGAAATTTTTGAAAGGTAGAACTCAGGTGCAGTCGACTTTACGTGAAGTTGATACTCGAGAATCGTTAGATACTCGAGAACCGTTAGATAATTTGATTGATTTGACTAAATTTTCATACTCAAAAACCATTAGATGATTTGACTAATTTGACTAAATTTTCATTTAATAGCTCTTAGATATCAACTTTATATGAAGTCCACTTCACATGAATTTTCACTTTTTTCAATAATTTTTTATAACTACCAAATGAAGATTTTAACTAAAAGTGCAATTTATTTATTTCACTACACTTTAAATAAAAATATTTTTATAACATATCAAAATTTAATTTCATAATTTATTATCCAAGAGTCAAAAAAATTTTCACACGAAAACAATTATAAAATCTTTATCGGAATGTCTACTATAATTTTTAGTTCCAATTTCCTTTTCGATGTGGTCCTGTTCATTGGTATTATTACTACTCACCATACCGCTTGTTAATTTGTGGTCTGCCTTTGTTTGGATAAAGGGAAAAATCAATGCTACAGAGAAAGATTCTAAAACAAGAGGAAATTAATGGTCCAACAGATTATGAAAAGGAAATTAGAAGATTATCATTCTACTGATAATTTTTTTTGGCTTATTATTTTTAACACCGAAAGTTGTTAGATGCTGATGCATACTGATCTTAGCATAATTATGAAAAAAAGGTAAAGTTGTTTTCGTATGAACTAAGAAGACATATGCCAACCCAATGACACGTGCTTTATTTGCATTTCACTTTCGTTTATGAGTAATGATTAGTGTTATTACGCGTGATTTGTTGGATTTTCACATGCTTCTTTTAAGCATAATTCACATTTGTGTTGGCAATGGTCGGTTGATACAATGAATTAACCAATATTTTTTCTTTGTTCTTGTCTTACATTTGAATTAACATTTTCCTAATGAATCAATCATGGTTTAATCAGATACTTGGTCGTGCATTGGGAGGGAAAGTGTGTCGCTCTCCATCCGGTTGGGACATTGGTATCAGAACCGTAAACTTGTCATCATCTTCATCTCTCAAGCTTCCATCAAAGCTCTCTATAATTGAATGCCATCGTGACGAGGTTTGTGACGAACTCTCTCTTTTTCTCTGTTGTGCGTCTTCATGTAAAGATGCTATTGTAAACTATTAAATAATTTGATATATTTAATTGAATTATTTGACGGTTCGTAATATCATCTTCATATGAAGATATTTTTACGTAAATAACCCTCTGTTACTAAATAGGACTGATTTGGAATGTTGAATGAATGGTAGATATGGGAGTTGCCTCCAAAAGCAGAGGTGATAGCATGGTCAGAAAAGACAGGAATTGAAATGTTTAGATATGGAGATCATATAATGGGAATTCAAGGGCATCCTGAATACACAAAAGACATTCTTTTTCATCTCATTGACCGTCTTACTCAACACAATTATATCCACCAAGATTTTGCTATGGAGTCAAGGCTTAAGGTTGCAATGTGGGAGCCAGATAAGGACTCATGGAAAAGAATCTGTGTTAGTTTTCTTAAGGGTCCATTGTAACCCAACCTATATATATATATAACATGTGAAACAGACCAAAATAAATAAATAAAGTAGTTCTGTGTAAATAGAATTAAGAACTAAGATGTGATATTTAGTTAATTAAGTAGTAATCTATGTGGAAGAATGAAAGGTAGCAATTGTATTGTGTGTGACACTTGGTATGATTATGATTTGTGGCGAATTTTCTCTAATTTGTCTTAAGAAACCAATGGCCAACTTGCCTTCCACAAATTAATTTCCTATGCTAATACCATGTGCATCTTTTCATTTATTAATTCTTCACATCCAGATTAATACTCACACTTTTAATAATTTCAAGAATTAGCTAAGAGCGCAAGTTAAAGTTATCAATAATTTAAAAAAAAATCATAAAAAATGAGGTAAAATTAATTTTCTAATGTATTTATTGTGTGTTTATTAAGGGTTTAGTTATTATATATCTTAAAGGACATATGTTAAAATTATTACAAATAAAAGTTAGTTAAATTTTCAAAAATATTATTAGAACACAAATTAGTTAAATTTAAAAATATTTGTAGATACACTCTCAAACAAGAAGCTTAATCAAAGTCCTCAAGTTGCTGATTCGAACTTTTTGAAGATGTTGAGAATTGACTTTCCAAATTTCCAATTACAAATAAAAAGCTTTGGTATCTTATCAAGGCAATTATTAAAAGATCGATATGGCTGTCTAAATATACATATGAACTTTGACCTACTTACACTACGAGTAACTTGCGAAGGATCTATGTGTGGATGAAAATGATGCCCCTGAAAATGTGTACTCTTGTGTTAAATTATTTATGTACTTTAGAAATTAAAGCACTTCAATTGTTATTTATTTATTTACTTTTTCAGAAAAGTAAGCCCTTTAGGCTCGTCAAACATGCTAAGCTTTTCTATAGTAAGCCTATATATATTGCTGTTGTCTGTTGAGGTGGGAAAAATGAGTGGATATAATGGATGGAGAATATATAGTATTTTTTAAGGTAAATGCTATCCAACCCTCTCTAAAATAACATGTAAGTTACCCTTCATTATGTGTCACATTGTAATTGGTCCTTATCTTAACCATAGTTGAGTTATTTTATAATTTATTATTCTTAAAATATCAAAACTCCACTCCCGTTAATTGAAGCACATTCCACTCCTCCATTTTTTGTTCATCACTTCATCACCTAGATTCGGTCCTTCCAAGCACCGTTGCGTTCGTGACAAGAAGCACCAACGTCATCGCCATTTACTGTCTTCCCACACAACCTCTAATTAATGGTTAATTTTAGTTATTAAATTTTTTTATTAAAAAGTTATATCTTTATTTAATTACGTGACGGAACATATATTTATATGTAAAATATAATATAATAAAATAAATCTATTCAAAGTATTTAAAAGTTTAATTAAAATTATGAACATACAAATATAATAATAAAATTTGTACTCCAAACAAATAAACATATTTTTTTATCATACATATATTATTTAAAAAATAAATATATTATTAAAATTAATAACAAAAATTTAAAATAATAAAATTTAACTTTCTTACCGTATTTTTTATAGTATTTTTATTTTTTTAATTTTTAATTTATTAGTACTTTATTATTTAATTAAAAATTAAACAAATTATTTTTATGAAAAATTATTTTTTGTATTATATTAGAGAAGAGACTAATATAGCAGTTTAAAAAATAAATTATATAAATATTTAAGAGATAAATATGAAATACATACCTAAAATAAATAAAACGGACAAAATGGGAGTACTATTGAGAAATGGAGAATTATTTTTGTCTGTTTTATTTATTTTAGGCATGTATTTCATATTTTTCTCTTAAATATCTATCTATATAATTTACTTTTGTATTTAAAAATTTTAATATTATCTATTTTTTATTTAAAAATTATTTTTACATTATTTTTTAGACTGTTATATTGGTCTCTTCTTTAAGATAATACAAAAAATAATTTATCATGAAGATAATTTATTTAATCATTAATTAAATAATAAAGTACGAATAAATTAAAAATTAAAAGAATAAAATATTATAAAAAATACTTGTAAGAAAGTTAGATTTTATCATTTTAAACTTGTGTTATTAATTTTAACCATTTATTATTTTTTAAAATAATTTATGTACAATAAAAAATATATTTTTTCTGATTTTAATTATACTTTTAAGTACTCTAAATAGAGTTATTATATTATATTTTACATATGAATATATGTTCTATCGTGTAATTAAATAAAGATTTATTTTAATAAAAAAATTAATAACCAAACTAAACATTACTTAGGTATGTATTTCATATTTATCTCTTAAATATTTATACAATTTATTTTTTAAACTGTTATATTGGTCTCTTCTCTAATATAATATAAAAAATAATTTTTCATAAAAATAATTTGTTTAATTATTAATTAAATAATAAAGTACTAATAAATTAAAAATTAAAAAATAAAAATATTATAAAAAATACGGTAATCATTTTAAATTTCTGTTATTAATTTTAATAATATATTTATTTTTAAATAATATATGTATGATAAAAAAATATATTTAATTTTTTGGAGTACAAATTTTATTATTATATTTGTATGTTCATGATTTTAATTATACTTTTAAATACTTTGAATAGATTTATTTTATTATATTATATTTTACATATAAATATATGTTTAATTAAATAAAGATATATTTTTTAATAAAAAAATTTAATAACCAAATTAACCATTAATTATGTGGGTAAGCAGTGATTCACGCCAAAAAGAGGCACTGGCTATACTATACTGGGAAGAGAGGTTGTGTGGGAGGGCATGGCGATGACGTTAGCGCTTCTTGTCACGAACGCGAGGGTGCTTGGAAGAACCAAATCTATGTAATGAAGTGATAAACAAAGAATGGAAGAGTGGAATGTGCTTCAATTAACGGGAGTGGAGCTTTGATATTTTAAGAATAATAAATTATAAAATAACCCAACTATGGTTAAGATAAAAACCAATTACAATGTAACACGTAATGAAGGGTAACTTACATGTTATTTTAGAGGGGGTTGGGTAGCATTCACCATTTTTTAATTATTCTATCAATTTTTATATTTTTATCAAATTTGTAACTAAGTTTTATATTTTTTTCAATTAAATTAGTTTTTAATTTTATAATTAGGTCATTTTTATATTAAAATTGTTAAACTTAATAGAATATTTTTTTCAAAAGATATGTGATAAAAAATTTAATTAGGTTCTTAATTATAAATATCTTCAATTTATGAAAGAATATTCAGTTAATTCTAATATTTTTTATACTAAAAAAAATCTAATTACAAAGTTAAAAATCGTGTAAAAACCTAATTGAAAAGAAAAAATCTAAAAACTTAATTAAAAATTTAATAAAATTATAAAGTCTAATAGAATAATAAAGTTAGAGAGAGAGAGAGTTCTTTGAGTATACTATAAAGCTTGTTTGGGTACTATTATTTTGATAAAAAAAAAGATATTCTAGTAATAAAAATAAAAGTACTAGAGAAATAAAAAAACATCTTTTTTTAAAAGATCTTTTTTCTTTAAAAATAAAAAAGAAATTTTTCATGTAATAAATAAACAAAAAAGTATTTTTATATTGTTATACCCAAACATAATTGATAGATAAAAATATCTTTTTGTATGAGATATCTAAACATAAAATTACTTTTACTTTTACATAAAATCTTCTAAAAAAAATAAATCGAAAAAAGATATTTTCTTAGAAGTTTACTCAAACAAGCCTAAAGTATACTTCAATAGACGTTATTCTCCGAAAGGAAAACTAATAATTAGAGAGGAAAATCATCTTTAGAGCTAGTTTCCAAAATAGCCAAAAGTGTAGTGGAGTCTTATATTGCAACTTATTACACCGAATAATGAACCAACAACAACAAGGCAACAAGTATTGGAAGACCATATAAAAATGAAAGCTGAAAAGCAAAGTCATGAAAAAAGAAAAACGTCGACTCGTCAAGCTATTTCATTGAATATGGAAACATATTATGCCAATGGAATTACAAAATCTTGGGACACATATTCAAACTTTTGAGCCTTTACTTATATTCCCTTAGGGGAAAAAGGAAAGCTGCAAGAAGCACCAATACGAAACTCTTCTAAGCAGTATGTATAATGTGGCTGGAGTCTTGGATTATAAAAACCAAGGCAAATAAAACATGTATTTCCACATCACTGAGCATTATTATTATTATTAAAGAATACTGATCATAGATGATACTAATTAATTAGAAACTATATGATGGGGACTGAGGATCATTTGTTGGAATAAATTAATTTTAATATCCCAAATTATCCATATTGAATCACCAAAAATAACATAATGCGGATAAACATGAATCATACTATTGGAAGAGTTTAAATTTTGTGGTTCTTTCGATCTTCCTCGATCAAAGCCTTCTGTATTCCTAGGCAGCTGAACTGTAACTCTTTTGATGGGGAAAGAGCAACAAAGGCGGCTTTTGGTATATTGGAGACCGAAACCCTGAAGGTCTATTTATATTTGAGCATGGCACCGATTAAACCCTTAAGCCCAAATATAATAGTATCTAAAGCCCAAAAGATAATATATCTAAAATCCAAAAGATAATTATCTAAGAAACAAAAGATAATATCCGGTTTTATTCTCATTTAATTCCAAATTAAAAGTAACAATGACTTATTCAATTAGCATTTATAACAATAAATGAGATCATCATTATATAAGTCATTTAATTTAAAATAGCATTATTTATGATTATAATTGATATATGTATTACCCACAAATAAGTTAGGAAATTAAATAATTTCCTAACATCATTTTGTGTGATTGAGTGCTTTCCACTAAACTAGCACCCAGTAAAATGCACGTACATTGTGAAGCATTGACATCTCATTTCATAACGAAAAGTTGGTGGGAAAATGAAGCGAAATTATTAAAAAAAGAGAAGAGAAAGTTGAAGTGAATAAATCTTATCCTTGTTGGAAAAAAAGAAAATTAAAGTTCTATTATTATTGCACTTACCTTGGCGCTCACACAGTACATCTGTAAAGAATTCCAACAATGATCAATAATTTAGAGAAAAAAGGAGTTATAATTCCACAAGGAAATTATACAATAATGCAAACATTAGTGTTGCTGCTCAAAGGGCTCGAGTGGAAACTTTGACGGCACCAATAATTTTGGCTACAAGGGAAGATTGCTGTTGTCATTTCTTTATGAAAATGAATTTTTAATCAAGTAATATTAATATATTATCCACTTTTTTCTTTGTTTATTCCTTTCTTGGCATGGTCCTATAAAAATATAGGATCAATAATAGCAAACCAATTTCCAATTGAAAGGTTCCATTAATTTCCCCTTGTCCTCATGCTTGGGAAGGTTAAGCTCTTAGCAAACCAATTGGATATTCTTGGTTGCTTATTTGAGGCTGGAAATGTCAATAACCTGGTCTCACCATTGGCCAGTTCTCTCATCAAATTCAAATGTAGCTTAATTTGTATTTAGTTTCTACTGTAATCGATTCGTGGTGAGTTTGGTGGATTAGTTCGAAGTTGGAAATCATGGTAGCTTGATATGTAAGATATGCAGGCTAAAATCAGAGAACAGATTTTTTTTTTGGAACATATCACACACACCACACCACAATCACACGATACACTCGACTACTCGAGGGTTCTCTGAGGTTTTGATATTTTTTATTAACGAGATAAATCCTCTTATTTTTTTCTTTAAATTATTATAAAACATAATCTCTCACCATACAATATTTAAATAGAATTGAATAATATAGAATCAAATTTCATTTGAGAGAGAAAATGGAAAAAATCTATTTTCAAAATACCAGAACATATTGTTTTCACGTCCTTGCTTGAAGGCAAAACAGGATACTATCAGCGTTGCTTATATATACCAAAAAAAGTTAAAAAGGGGCACAAGGGGCACAAAGCAATGTTGTGAGAGCTTATATATGCACCAGTTTGTTATGTGAAAAAGGAGTTAAGTCAAGTCCGTGAAAACACTGAACCATGAACACCCGTACTTGTATATCCCATAAGAAAAATAAAAAAATAAGAGACAGCGTTGCTTATATTTATATTTTATAATCTATGATTTTCTAGGAGTTAAAACTTTTATCCCTAATTCATATAATATCCCCCCACAACACCCTTGAACAGAGAAGATTGCTTATGAATTATTAGCTAAGAAAATCGTGAAGTGGATCAACTCCTCGGAAGAGGTTTTAATTCAAAAACAAACCTTGCTGAAAGAAAGCCCTATGTTTTAGTACCATCACTAAGAATTTCAAATTATGGCAGCACCATAACAAGGATCCGTATCTCAAGAAACATGGGCAGCATGAACCAATCATCAATGAAACCATAAAAATTGTAGTCCAGGTAAAATTTCCGACCAAGTCACCAAGATGTAGCTATAAGAAATCAAGTAGAAATGAATACTGGTTTCATACCAGTTTGGGAAGGTCTAATTTTCAACTAGGATTATTTGATGAAGAATATACTTAATAAACCACATGCAGTTCGAAAAACGAAACATATTAGAGCACTTATACAAACTCAAAGCTATTCTCCATTGCAGGGAAAAGCATATGAAGAGCACGTTCAAGCACTCATTGGGGCACCAGAGTTCTTTCTGCATTCTGCAAGCATGTCCATGTAAAACTGGCACTTGCTAATATCGCTTCCATAGCTGTTGATGCACTGCAAGGAAATCAATAACATTTAGCGTCAAGTAATATTATCACATCTAAACTTGCAAGTAAAAAACAGCACAAGCAAAAGACATAATTTTGCTTTTTAGATCCATTTGGGCGGCATAGTTCTGAAAATTATGCTATTTTTATGACTGGTTTTAGCCTTGAAGAAATATTAATGAATGTTTTCAAACAGAAGACGACGCAACTAGGTATAAAACAAATGTACACATACATCCTGGAATGCCTTTGAGTGAATGTTGCATGCATCCATACTATTAGCGGTAGGTACAGGGGCAGCAGCAGCAGCAGCATCATTCCCAACGACTTCAATTGTTCGGGGTCCCATGATTGAATCCACAGCCCTATGTGCCACAGCACTTCCAGTGCCCAAAGCCATTCCTACAAAAGACAGTGGAGTGTATCAAATGTAGCAACTATGGAGTATGAAATTTGTTTTGACGGATTAAATATAATAATGGAAGGTGATCTTATGTAGCATACCATGGGCTATGGAAGATCCAATACCTCCAAGCATAGATCCACCACCGCTCTGAGCAGGAGCAGGAGGAGGAGCTTGGTGAACTGCAAGAAAACAGCAATGGAAGGCAAGTCAGCAGAATAAATTCGATATCAATTTCTTGCAGAAGACATAAATTTCATCAAAATTCACTACATGTACTTTCATAAGACGATGCGGAACAGATTTCATATTTTACGACTATTGAAACTCGAACTTAGCCTAGCCTATTACTATATCACATTCATTCATACCTGGAGCAGGACGTGGAGCTGCACGTGGAGCTGGGCGTGCAGATCTTCCTGCAGATATAATCAATAATACAATATCATTGACATAAAAGGTTTATTTTTATGTTGTGAAAATATGAATGTTATATAATCAAATTATCATATTATTGTTAAGCATTAAGATTTCTTCTATATATATATATATATATATATATATATATATATATATATATATAACAGTAAATAATTTCACTGTTATCGCTTTTCTCTCCTAATGGCACTGGATAACCCCGTGTCCAAAACAAATATGCACCGCGGACCAGCATTCTACAACAAGGGTCATCAAAGTCATGGAAACCAAAGCAGGTAAACCTATGGGCATAATCATAGCTTCGGAAATTCTTAAGTGATGAAAAACAAATGTTATCTAGATAGAACCAGAGATACTAATAAACACTCATAGTATTCTCCGTTCAAAAGCACCATGACAAAATCCCTATAAATTTATTCATGCTTCATACCAAACAGAACAATTAATAGAAACGATAACAACTTCACAAAACAGGTGACTAATTAAGTCATCTTTCCTTTTATTTTTATTTCATTAAAAAAACATAGAAATCCCTATCCAATATTTGCCAGGAAGTGTAAGAGGCGAAACAAAATTCATTGTAAAATCACAAGATAGCTAGGTCAAACAATCCAGGCCTAGAGTTTCTAACTTCCGTGAACAATTAAACAAAGGGAGTTAAACAAGAAAATTGCATACTCGAAATAATAACAAAATAAAGAGTATAGAACTGAAAAAAATACAAAAATAAATAAATAAATAACAGATCTGGGAGCAAGAATGCATAAACAATGTAAACAAAGAGAGATTAGAAATGGAGGAGCTTACCACCGGAGCTGCGGCGAGGCATGATTAGTTGTTAGGGCAAAGACGGTGAAGAAGCGAAAGGGAATATGGAATATGTTGAGGTGAGAGGTTGTTGCGGAAATGAAAATCTAAAGAGAAGATAACAAAACCCTTAATAACTCTTCAGCGTTTAATTTATAGCCACATTTGTGGAGGCGGTCGCGGTAAGAGGGATACGTGTCAATTCCGGATTCGTGGATTTCGGAGCTGTTTGACGTGTTCTCCACGTGCTCAGTAGTAGGCTAGTAACGATAGATAAACTTTTTTTTTTTGGACATGCCTTGGCCCAGAGAATGACGCAGGCAAACAACCAGAACCAAAATTCGTCCCATGACCCGACCCCCTTGTGCTCGATCCTAATAGTATTAAGGTAGCCTTTGGTAGAGAAATAGAAATTGAAAAACTGAGATTGAGAAAATAAATTTTAATATTCTATTTGATGCAAAGTGAGAGACAGAAATTGAAATAAAAATAAAATTTTAATTTAATTTGTATAAATAATAAAATTAAAATTAATTAATTAAAATAAATATATTTTAAATATAAAATATTATTAAAATTTTAGTATTTTTTTCTAAAAATTTCAGTCATCTGTTCCTATTTTTTAGAGATACTGAAATATTAAAATTTAAGAGATAAAGATCCCAGTACTTTAAAACAAATGCTAACTAAGGTAATCTTCTTCGACTTCAATCTATCAGAGCTTTGCCATTGTCGCCGTAGGCTCCCTCAAAAGGCCGAATACTTGATGCATGGATCTAAAGCCAAGATCTTTGTTCCTCATTGTTGTCCTCAGCCCGCAGCCGCACTATATCCCTTTGTGTTCTTCCGTAAACGAACCTCTCCGCGGACGCCACTCGGTGAAGCTCCTGGTGATGGTTCCGCCGCGAAGCTCCAGCAATTGTGTTCGTGTTCTCCGCTTTGCAGCTCCCTTTTAGGCAAGTCTTTGGCGGAGAAGTAAGTCTCTCGGTGCCCCCACCTCGATCCATCCTCTCTGTTTCAATTGTGTGATTGCGGGTATCAGTGGTAGGTCGTCGCAAAGCTGTGGGTCGTAACTGCTCTCCCTCTTCAGTGATCGATAAGCTTTTTTAATTTCTCTTGCTTGGAGAAGAAGCAGGGGGGTTTTGGATTGATAGAGGGTGAAATGTAGACCTTAGCCCAATCCAAAGCTGGAGTCTACAGATAATGCTTTAGTAATCTTGGATTTTATTTTTGGTCTCTGTTGTTGACCTAAAAAAGTATTTATTAATCATATTAGGTGTATATTAAAAATTAATTATTAAATTAATTACTTATAAAAAATATATATTAAAATATAAAATATATATTAAAAATAAATTAAATAAATATATATTTATATATAAATATATAAAAATGAATTTAATTATTAATTTATGATTAATTTTTAGTTTGTATAAAATATTTTTATTATATTTTGATTTCCTTCCTTTAAATTTGATTTGTTCTTTTTCCTTTTTTGGTGTACAAATATTTTTTCTTTTATTTTAGAAGATCCTTTTTGCATTGAGGCACCACTCAAATAAAGTTGCCAAAAATAACTTTTTTTAAAGATGCCTACATGGTAAAATCTAAGCCATATATTCTAAAACCACACTTCTAACTACATAACACTTAAAAACCGTAGCCCTTTACAAGAAAAGCGTCACCTAATGGAAAAAAGTAAATTAGAAGATTTAAGAGAAGAAATAATTAAGTTATCAAAATTAATAGATCAAAAATTAATGATTTTAACTAATGTCAATTGTAATGACACCGAATTCTTAAAATCAATACAAAATGATTTTTCTCAAAATCTTTATTTTACTATAAGTTTTATTGAAGGACTTCAAAAACCTGAAAAAACTTATTTTTCACATGGAATTTCTAAAAAATGTTACCATGGAAATGATTCCCCACATCTTTATCATACTTTTAACCCACAATTAAATTCTATAGTAGATATGCTTGAAGAAATATTAGTATCCATAAAATTTCAAAATATAATTAACATAACAGATTTAAAAGTAAAACCACCATTGAAATTATGAATATTGAAGAAAAATTAGAAGAAGTTACAATGCTTTTCAAACAATTAAAAATGGCTCAAGAAAATAATATTATGGAATATGGATTTCAAATAGAAGAAGAATTAGTAAATTCCGAAAATATAGAAAACGAAAAACACATCCTAGATTATTCAAGTGATGAAGAACCAGCAATTCCAATTCAAGTAAAAAATGAAGCTGGAACATCTAAGGATAATCAATCTCAATTTAAATGGGAAACAGGTTTTGATAATTATGCTTTTAAAAAAGGATTTATAAATAAAGATTCAAAATATACAAAAATACCATCAAAATACGTTCCTAAAATCCAAGAAATGGAAGGAGAAAGAATGCTTGACTTAGACTGTAAAAAGAATGAAAAAGAAATTTTCGAAAATTGGTTAAATTCCTTTTTATTAGAAGCCTTTACTAATCCAAAACTTAGTGATTTGTCTGGAAGAGATATTTGGAATTACATAGGATTTCATACTAAAGGAACTATAAGAGATTATATGACATCAATAGAAAACCAAATAATAGAAGAATTAGCAACAAAAACAACAGCTTATGATAAGATATTATATATAATGATGATTCTATATAAAGAATTTTTTGAAAAAAATATTATAGATCATAGACAAGAAGTCTATAATAAAGAATATCAAGAAGCAAAAAACCATTTAGCTAATATTCAGATATATGATCTATGTAATGTGGAGTCTTATATATGTGAATATAGAATACATTATTACAAATTAAAAGAAGAAGATAAAAATCATTATCTTAGTATGTATATAACAAAACTTCCATATCCTGCTAATGAATTTATAATGGGAAGATTTATAAGAGAAATAAATAGAGGGACAATTGAAAATAATTTTGGTGGAGCAACCTCTGCAATAAGAGAGGAAATAAAAGAACGTTGTATGCAAGAAGCAACTCAAAAAAGATTTGCAAATATAATTAGAATTTGCTGTCAGGATAATGAAGAGATACCCCAAAAATATGGGCTTAATAAAAATTTTCAAAGAAAAAGAAAATACCAATTTAGAAAAAGAAAATACTATCCAAACTGGAGAAAAAAGAGGTATTTTAGAAAAAGAAATAACAATAAAAATAAAAGACAAAAAAGTGACTATTGCCCGAATAAAAAAGAAAACTGTAAGTGTTGGTATTGTCAAGAAGAAGGACACTATGCAAATGAATGTCCGAAAAAGAAGGATAAAAAAGATCTTACTAAACAAATAGAAATTACTAAGTCCTGTTTCATGAACCTTTAGAGGAATCTGATGATAACTTAGACTATATTTTTGAATATGTCTCAGAAACAGACTCAGAGACTGAGTAATAATGCCACATTTATTACTATAAAAATAACAGAAAAGTTTATTAATGCTTTTATAGATTCTGGAGCAACACAATGCTTTGCTAGTTCAAATATAAAACTTGATTGGAAAAAATTAAAGAAACCATTAAGAGTTAGAATAGCTGACAAATCAATACATAAAATTGATCAAAAAGCAAAGATGGCTGAAATTTTTATTCAAAACTATAGGTTCATTATTCCATCTATATATATGTTAGATTCCGAGATGGATTTTATCATAGGAAATAACTTTTTAAAGCTATATCATCCATTCATTCAAGAATTAACATATATAGTTTTAAAAGCTCCACACGATTCTTCAATAAATCAAAAATCAAAACGTATAAAAATACCAACTACTACTATAGATAAGATCTTAAAATTTAAAATATTTTCTATATTAGAAACATGTTATTTAAATTTATACTTTCAGATAAACATTCCCAAAAATAATCTTGAAATAAAGATAGAAGAACTTTTGGATGAAATTTGTGCCGAAAATCCTTTAGATATTAAAAATACAAATAACGAATTAGTAAGCATTAAATTAAAAGATCCTACAAAAGAGATAAATGTTCCAAATAAAATTCTTTATTCCGCAAGAGATAGAGAAGAGTTCTCATTAGAATGTAGAGATCTTTTGGAAAAAGGAATTATAAAATTAAGTAAAAGTCCTCATGCGGCTCCAGCCTTTTATGTCGAAAACAATAATGAAATTAAAAGGGGAAAACGAAGAATGGTTATTAACTATAAGAAGATGAATGAAGCAACTATTGGTGATGCTCATAAACTTCCAAGAAAAGACTCTATTTTAGAAAAAATCAAAGGAGCAACTTGGTTTTCATCTCTTGATGCAAAATCAGGATATTGGCAACTTCGTTTAGACGAAGAAACAAAAAAATTAACTGCTTTTACTTGCCCAACAAAAGAATCAACAAGTATGTTGCTTTATGAATGGAATGTATTACCATTCGGATTAAAACAAGCCCCAGGTATTTATCAAAGATTTATGGAAGAAAATCTAAAAGAGTTAAATGAATTTGTTTTAGTATACATTAATGATATACTAATTTTTACAAAACAGGATAAAGAAGATCATCTTCAAAATTTATTAATAGTTTTAGAAAGATGTAAGGAAAAAGGATTAGTTCTTAGTAAAAAGAAAGCAAGAATAGCAAAACAAGAAATAGATTTTTTGGATTAATTCTATCCACTCAAGGAAAGCTAAAACTTCAACCAAATGTTCTAGAAAAGGTAAATTTATTTCCTAATAAAATAGAAGATAGAAAACAATTACAAAGATTTTTAGGGTGTATAAATTATATTTCTGATCAGGGATTTTTAAAGAATATAACAGAATACACTAAAAGCTTATTTCCAAAAAATAAGTACTAAAAAAATATGGAAATGGGATGAAAAATATAGTATACAAATTCAAAGAATTAAAGAATTATGTGAAAAACTTCCAGAACTTTATATTCCAGAAGAAAATGACTACTTAATAATAGAAACAGATGCTTCAGACATAACCTGGTCAGGATGTCTAAAAGCTAAGAAAGCTATAAAAAGTTTGGAACAAGAAAAAGAATCACTAGATTCTAAATATCCCCCAAAGGAATTACTTTGCAGGTATATTTCAGGGACTTTTACTCCAACAGAACAGAGATATACTACTCATGAAAGGGAAACTCTAGCAGCAATTAAATCTCTTAAGAAATGAAAAATTGATTTACTACCCAAAGAATTTACATTAAGAACAGATTCAAGTTACTTAATAGGTTTCATACGATATAACTTAAAAATTGATTATAATCATGGACGATTGGTAAGATGGCAATTATTTTTGTTACAATATCCAATAAAAATTGAATATATTAAGGGTGACAAAAATGTTATTGCAGATACATTAACAAGAGAATGGAGTTCGTCTACAACGCATTAGATCAAGAAATTCAGAAATACGAACAAGAACTCGAAAAATGCAAGCATTGTCAGCAAATAAGGACACAGATCCAATCCCTCAAAAAGGCCATCGAAGCAATGAAATCAACACAACAACCAAAACCATCAGAGTTCAGCCAGCTAAGCGTGGTGGACAAATCAGGTGAAGAAAAAATTCCAGAAAATAAAACAATTGCTGAAATTATCAAAAAATCCACCCAAGATAAAAATATTATGTAATTTATAATGGCCCCATGAAAGGAGTATATGATGCCTGGGAAAAAGCAGCACCATTTACACATCAATCAAGGATAATTCATAAAGGAGGGTTTTTAACACTGGAAGAAGCAAAGGAATCTTTCAGGGAATATGAAGCTCTTCATCCAGAGCAAACCCTAAAAAGAGCAGATAAAGCTCCAATTCAAACCCAGAGAACGGAAATAATAAGAAACATTCCTACAAGAGCTGAAATCAAGGAAAAGAAAAGGGTCTGTAGATCAAATCTCAGGGAAACCCTAAACATAATCCTGAATTGGACTGAAGAAAAAAGGACAATCTTGGGATATTATCCTATTGCTAAAGAACAGCTAACAAAGCTGGTTATATTTCCAAATGCTTCCTCATCTGACACCTATCAGTTTTTCCAGTATGGATTAATTGATACAATTTTAATTTTTAATGATTTGAAAATTATTAGTGAGTTTCTTGCAGGATTCATTGATGCAGTAAAGAGATTTAAAAATATAATTGACAACGTAAATTCAAGGGATATATCCCTAAAATTTACAAATAGTCATCCTATTTTTAATGAAGAAGAAGAATGCTTGGTTCCAGCACATCAAGTAATATTCATGTCCGTCTTCCCAGAAAATTTTCAACCAATTGATCAAGTTCAAGATTTAACAATCTACAGTCATGAAGGAAGACTAGCCAGCACACTAGCAAGGGTCTTCGAAAGAACTCAAAAGATAACAAGGGAATCTCACACAAGAATCAATTATAAAAGCAGAAATACTTTGCTTGTGTCTAGTAAAAGGAATGAAATTGAAGAAAGAGAGATGAGACTCTTAATGGAATTTGAATCAGCATTCTACAACTTATCTGGACTCTTAGAAAAGCTCCCCGAAGGGATAAAGAGGAATCTCTGCTATTTGATAAAAGACAGAGAAGACCACAAGTGCCAGCTATGTGTCTCAGAGTTATCTGAAGAAAGCAATAATGAAACGGAATCAACCCACATGATAAAGGAAGAAGACAACGCATCTGAAGGTCACATAATGAAAGAGGAGGACAGCACATCTGAAGCATCTCTCAACATTATTGCATAGTGACGTAAGCGCTTAGGTCATAGAGCACCAACAATGTAGCTGGTGCAAGATAATAAACAATGACGTAAGCAATGACGTCATAAGAAGGGTAAGGATGGGAATGTCCATCAGACCCAACCATTATAAATAGGTTGCTTAGACAATTGTAAAAGGCATCAGACAATAGAAAGCAGGAGGCTAAGAGTACTCATATGCTAGGAGAGCAAGGAGGAAGCTGCCGAGGCGATTCTATAGTTTGAAGAAGAATTCCCTTAGGAAAAACCAATTCTAAACTCCCCTCTGGAGTTAGTATCTACAATCTCCCCTCTGGAGATAAAAACATCTTATGTAAAATATTCTAAATAAAGGAAGTTTTTCTCCAGAAAGGTACGCCTTTATCCTAATCTCTTAGTTATGAATTATTTAGAAGGTTTAGAATTAACGGAAGAATCTGATTATTATAGATTATCTGCCTTATTAGATAATGAAAAACAGGCTGTTCTAAAAATAGAATTAAATCTCAAATCAAATGAAAATTTTAATAAACAAAATCTTTTAAAAGAAGTTTTTAATAGAAAAAATATAATATATTATGGAAAAATTCAACTTGAAGCCCCTATAAAAATAAAATCTGCCAATGGAGAACTTGAAATAGCTTTGATAAATGATGAAGAATTGAGTAAACAGATTGAGAAAATTAAGGATCAACAAAAAAAAAATCTAAAATTGGATTGATCCATATTAGTACTATACAAGTCCTAATCAAATCTACATATATGAAAGGAATTAATTCACCAATAAGCTTAGCAATTTGTGACAAAAGAATTACTGATGACCCAATAGATCAAATAATTGGAATTGTTCATGGAAACTTGGCAAACGTAAATGTTAAATTTAATTCCCATCTTGGATACGCTATACCTTTATCAACTGAAAACCTTGGAAGATCTATAAGTTTGGCTTATAAATTTCATAGAAAGAATCTAATGGAACAAGATGATGAACCATTTTCAATTACATATGCAATAAATTATGCTTTAACAAATAGCCATCATAGTATAATATTTAAAAATAGAGAAAGAATTTATGTTGATGAATTATTTCAGAAAATTGTAAAAACAGAAATACCAAAATATAAAGCTATTGAAAACCCAGTTCTATTATTAAAAGAACCATCAGGAAAATTAGTTTCATCAAATTTTTAAATAAGAGAATCTAAAATTAATAGCCCTTTAAGTTTATCAAAGTTAAAAATTAAAGAAGAAAATTCTGAAATAAAAGAACTAACAAAAAAGGTCGAAAAATTAAATGAAACCCTAAACACTAAATTATGACAATAAATAAAGAAGAAATATATGTAACTTATCAAGACAAGAAACAAGAGCTCTTTGAAAGAGAAAATCGTTTGAATTATTTACAGTTTTCTGAAATAAATCAAAGAGCATTTGAAGCCCTAAAAATAATCTATGACAGGTTGAAAAGAGAAGTTGAAGAGCTAGAAAAATTAATAGAATCTCTAGAAAATAGTGATGAATCGATGATAGAATTTGCAGAAATTTTAAAATAAATAATGAAGCATAAAAAGATTGAAAAATCAGAAAATAAAATAAAAAGAGAAAGGACGAGAAAATTAAAAAGTAAAATAAAAGAGTATAAAAGGAAATTAAATAATCTTCAGATTGAAATTGATGATCTTATAATAAAAAGGATAGAAATAAGAATAAATATAAACAAATTGGAATTAAACTTAAAAAATTTATAAATGCCTGGAAAACCATATTATAACTTAAAAGAATTAAAGTTGTTGAAAGAAAAAATAGAGAATGAAATTGAAAAATTAAACAGATATTTAGAAACAAGAGAAAGTGTAGAAATAAAAGAAGTTATTGAGGATTTGAGAAATTATATTAAAGAAAAAGACAAATAGATAAAAGATTTTATATATAATAATCCATGCAAAAAAGAATATTATAAACTAAAACAAGATTGAAAAGTTAAAAGATGGTTAATACTTTAGATTATGGATTTGCAAATTATTTTTTATCAAAATCCGAAAAAGAAATTAAAAGAAAAGTCGACGTAAAATTGGTATCAGAACCAAGTTAACGATTAAGGGTAACACTTTCTCTTTAAAGCAACACTTTTAATGATACGTTTTTAAATCAATAACAACCACAAGATGAAAAACATTTTTACAAAAAGTTGAATTTGACAACTTTACCGGAGCATCCACCTTTGCATTGTGGTGTTCTCCCACATAATTTGTGTCCTTTATATTTGGGCACAAAGTCACAAACCTAAATTTGACCAATTCCACCGAAAAATTGATGAGCCAATTTTTTAACCGATCCAGTCCAATTTTTTAATCGTTTAAAGATAAGAATTAATCAAAGTCAGTAAAAACGATCTAAAATTAATGAAATTCAGTTCAACAAAACCATTCGGATGAAAATTCTAAAATTAATAAAATTGTAATCCGAACTTAATTTTTTTTGTGCCTACGAGCTCTCTTTACTCTTTGGTGCTATCCTTACAACTAAATTAGTTGTTCCTTTTTTTTTAAATAGTAATTATTGATTATATATTTTTTTTTGGTGACAATTATTGATTATATAGTAAAAATGTACATTAATTTTTTTAAATGTTATTTTGATTTTATATTCTATTATATTTAAATTAATTTTATTTTTTATTATTCATCATCATTAATATAAATGTAATTAAATATGTAAAAACAAAAAAGATCAATTTTTTAATTATAATATAAATATTTTTTTATTATATAATATTTATTAATATTATTTTTTAATAAATACATATAATATATAATAATATAATAAATATAAATTAATTAGTTAATTATTAAAATAAAAAATATTTATTTTAATATAAAAATAAAATAAAAAAATTTTATTATAAAAAAATAGTAAAATTTTTTATACTTATTTAATAATAATTAAATTATAATTTATCAATTATAATTTGTTAAAATTGAATTATTTTTAAAATATTAATAAAAATATAATTTTTAAATTTTAATTTTTAACTATTTTATATATTTTATATTTTATGAGGTCAATGTTCTCAATTTAATCAATTATTTATCAATTAAATTAATAAATCAATAATCCGACTAAGTTCACTTTTGTTTTATGTACTTGCTATGTGGCTTATATTTCCTTGAATCATAATATTTCGGCTAATTTTTTTAATTTTGATTAAATATCTGCAATACGGTATTTATTGAAAGTGTAAGTGTTTTTCTTTGATATGATTATATGACGTTATTTTGTATAATTTGATATTAATCAAATTGAATGATTCAATTCGTTTAAAGAGAGAAACAAAATACAAATTGAAGTTCCAACTTTTAAATTTGTTTATTTAAAACAAATCATGTTTTATACCATCCGAGTACAAGGGATAATAAACATCTTCTCGAAAAATTAGTTTGATTTTTGGGTTCACCAAGGATCGAACTTTTGACCTTTCTAATCTAGCGCTATAATAACATGTCATGATACCACTCATCCCAAAAGCTTCAGCTATTGAAAAAATGTAACACTAATAATTATATTTCTAATACTCTACAAACCTCCATTGTATACATTATATAAATATCTCATTGGCTCATCGTATTTTTCCTTAAAAAAGGTTGAAGGGTCCCATGTCGCAAAAAAAAAAAAAAAATTGAAGGTCCCACACTAGTACTTTTGAAAGCTATTATTCTCCATTGCAGGGAAAAAGCATATGAAGAGGACGTTCAAGCACTCATTGGGGCACCATTGTTCTTTCTGCATTCTGCAAGCATGTCCATGTAAAACTGGCACCTGCTAATATCGCTTCCATAGCTGTTGATG
The DNA here is from genome assembly GCF_014773155.1 of Arachis stenosperma. Taxonomy (NCBI): domain Eukaryota; kingdom Viridiplantae; phylum Streptophyta; class Magnoliopsida; order Fabales; family Fabaceae; genus Arachis; species Arachis stenosperma. Next base: position 5,381,569 of record NC_080386.1, read on the forward strand.
CACTGCAAGGAAATCAATAACATTTATTGTCAAGTAATATTATCACATTTCACATGACACATCTAAACTTGCAAGTAAAAAACAGCACAATCAAAAAACACAATTTTGCTTTTTAGATCCATTTGGGCGGCATAGTGCTGTAAAGTATGCAACTTTTATGGCTGGTTTTAGCCTTGAAGAAACATTAATCGAAGATGACGAAACTAGGTATAAAACCAATGTACACATACATCCTGAAATGCCTCTGACTGAATGTTGCATGCATCCATACTATTAGCGGGAGGTACAGGGGCAGCAGCAGCATCTTTCCCAACGACATCAATTGTTTGCGGTCCCATGATTGCATCCATAGCCCTATGTGCCACAGCACTTCCAGTGCCCAAACCCATTCCTACAAAAGACAGTGGAGTTTATCAAATGTAGCAACTATGGAGTATGAAATTTGTTTTGACGGATTAAATATAATAATGGAAGGTGATCTTATGTAGCATACCATGGACTATTGTAGATCCAATACCCCCAAGCATAGATCCACCACCGCTCTGAGCAGGAGGAGGAGCTTGGTGAACTGCACGAAAACAGCAATGGAAGGCAAGTCAGCAGAAAAAATTCGATATCAATTTCTTGCAGAAGACATAAATTTCATCAATATTCACTACATGTACTTTCATAAGAAGATACAGAACAGATTTCATATTTTAAGACTACTTAAACTCTAACATAGCCTAGCCTATTACTATATCACATTCATCCATACCTGGAGCAGGACGTGGAGCTGCACGTGGAGCTAGGCGAACAGATCTTCCTAAGATATAGTCAATAACTCAATATCATTGACATAAAAGGTTTACTTATATGTTGTGAGAATATGAATATTATATAATCAAATTATCATATTATTGTTAAGCAGTAAGATTTCTTCTATTATATATTAGGGTTTAGGGGTTAGGGTCCTATAACAGTAATAATTTCAGGGTTATCGCTTTTTTTCTCCTAATGGCACTGGATAACCCCGTTTCTAAAACAAATATGCACCGTGGACCAGCATTCTACAACAATGTAAACAAGGAGAGATTAGAAATGGAGGAGCTTACCACCGGAGCTGCGGCGAGGCATGATTGGTTGTTAGGGCAAAGACGGTGAAGAAGCGAAAGGGAATATGGAATATGCTGAGGTAAGAGGTTGTTGCGAAAATGCAAATCTAAAGAGATCACAAAACCCTCAATAAACGGCTAAAAAATTTTGATATGGTAGTAAAATGGGTGTTATACTTTAACATTGTGATTTTTTGTGTTTTTCAAAACTATGGGAGTACACAAATCGGACCCACCGATTTGTGTTGAAAAAATTAAAAAAATTTGGAGTACACAAATCGGACCCACCGATTTTTGTGTACTCCAAATTTTTTTTAATTTTTTTAATTTTTTCAACACAAATCGGACGGTCCGATTTGTGTACCTAAAAATCGAACGGTCAGATTTCTGTACCTCTTAAAAATCGGACGGTCCGATTTGTACTCCTTACATTAAATCATCCCACATTTTAAAAAAATACCACATTAGATCACATTTTAGAAAAACACCATTGTTAATCCAATATTAAAAATAAAAAAATGTCAATAAACCTTCAGCGTTTTATTTATAGCCACATTCGTCGAGACGGTCGCGGTTCGAGGGACACGTGTCAATTTCGGATTCGTGAGTTTCGGAGCTGTTTACGTGTTCTCCACGTGCTCAGTAGTAGTCTAGTAACGATAGATAAGTTTGAGATTTGGCTCCTCTGAAATTGTTCATTTACTTTAGAAAAAAAGGTAGCGCAATCTAAGTCATTGATAACATAAACGGTTTTGATCATCTTAAATAAATAAATAATAAATAAATGTATTAAAAGAACTTTAAAAATCGTGCAAACAGCAGTTTTCAAGACCGCGTGATTTTTTCTTTTTATTTCATCTTCTTTCTATTTTATTTAGTTTTTTATTTCTTTTTTTTTTCAACAAAAAAAATTATTTTTAGTTCTATTTTTTCACAATATTTAATTCTCTTTTTATATTTTATTATCATATTCTTCCATCATATTGTTGTTATTTTGGTTATCTTTTTCTTTTTTATTTTTGTCTTTTATAATTTACATTTAAAGTTTTGTTATGAAAGAGAATAATAGTGATCACCAGTAATTTTTTATCTTTTTTAATCCTGAATAATTTTTTGAAAAATCTGATAAAAAAAATAAAATTAATTAATTTAAATTGGGTTAAGAAAAATTTTTTTATTTTTTATTTTAATATAAAAAAATACTCATGTAAATGTACTAAATTTTTTTTAGATCAATGTATTCACTTTTTTTTGTTTATACTTAAAATAAGAATCTAATTGAGAACAAACTAAAGAGTATTTAGAATAACTAGTGATATGATGTTGGTTTAATAAATCTCTACTAAATTTATATTGATATACATTAAATTAATTTATTTATATTTTTATGTGTTTTTATGTGTTTATGATGTTTGTTTTATTTTTAATGTTAGTAGTTTAAATTTAAATATATGATTGGTTAAAAAAATATATTATCATCAGAATAGACAAATAATAAAAAATATAAACAAAACAATCATCTCAAATTTCTTAAAGTCATTTGTTATAAATTCAAAAAGAAAAATTACAAAATTTAAATAAATAGTTTTTCATTCTATCATTTAGTTATCTAAATTTGGTGTTGTAACTTCACTCCATTTGGTGTTGTAACTTGATTCCATGATTGAAGTGGCAAAATAGCTTGATTTTCAATATTTGAAGTGAAAATTTCAGCCTGCAATATAAACACTATTATAAGAAAAATAATAATACAAAGGAACTTCAATAAGTTTTAAAAATATTAAAAAATGATAATAAGGAATGAAAAATATTACAAACCTCACAATTTTGGGTGGAATTTTTTTTGGTGACGCCATTCTCTTGTTTGATTGTTTTTCAACCCAGCTCTTGAGTCTTTTTCTACCTTTTCGTCCTTTCTTTTTTTCAATCCTTTCACATTTTCAAGTAATTTTTCTAATGCATTTCCATCTGTATAGCATATTGAAATGAGGGATTATCAAGTAGTTGCCGATAAAAATACTTTAATAAACTACCTGCTTCACCATAAGCCAAGTCTAGCTTTCGTTTGCTTTGAAGATAGTTCTTTTGGTCTTGTTTGGTATATCCAAGGACATCTTTACCACCAGCTTGTTAACTTGTTAGTTCATGTGTTTCCTTTGGTCTTATGCCAGCTTCATCTGCCAAATCTATTTGCAATGCTTGTACTTCTGAAATCTTTCTTTGTGATGGCATCATATGACTGGTTTCCGGAATTTGCAAAATATGATTGTGATTTAACTCAAGGTCACAAATCACATATTTTTTTATATCTCGCGCAAACTTGAGTGACATTCTTACTTGGCAACTTGTTCTAGTCTCAGCGCGAGGTTGCTTTGTTAAATGATCCCGTTTATCTGGTTTTTGTTGGCCTTCCTTTGCACAAACAAGTCTAAAACTACTTACAGAATTATCAAGCTTGCATTTATCTGCATACAATTGTCGAACATCAAAACCCATCATTCCATCATAACTTTTCCAGAAGTCTTTAGCTTCTAGTACGGTGTCAAATTCCATGCCTAATTTTGATATTTTTTTTGCTATAATTGGCCTAAATAAAAATAAATAATAAAATTCTAAATATAATTGTTATAAACATACAAAAATAAGAATACTAAAATAAGAGTACAAATATAATTGTTATAAACATACCTGAAAAAAATAATTAATGTAGAATTGTGTTGTACAATTTGGATTTTTTCTATGTTTTGAGAAATCAATTGACAATCTTCTGCAAATATAAAAAAATAATATATTGAGTAAAATATTATCAAATATATTGCGGTAAAATTTAAAATTATTCAATAAAAAAATTACCTTTCCATGGTGGTATCATTGTGATCATCAACTCATTTGTTTCTTCTAATAAATCTACTATTTTAGTTTCAGAAAGTAACACTTCCATGTTTGCCTTGTTCGTCTCTATTGGGGACACCATCATCGTAGTGTCCATAGATGGAACCAGCATACTTGTTTCACTTAATAATTCCGTCATCTGTGTAATTATCATTTTTTTGTTCAGTATCTACTAACGTCTTCAATGTTTATATGGTCCTCTTCATCATTTTTTACTCAATACAAATTTTATTGTTACAGACTTTCAGTTTTGCAAAAATTTAATTCTGCGCGCTATCTTTGTAAAGTGGGGCGTTTTTTTTCTTTTTAGCTTTTTAATAGTTAACGTTTTGATTCTTTTAATGCATTTATTTATTATTTATTTATTTAAGATGATCAAAATCGTTTATGTTATCAATGACTTAAATTGCGTTACTTTTTTCTTTAAAGTAAATAAACAATTTCAGAAGAGCCAAATCCTTTTTAATTTCCCTTGCTTGGAGAAGAAGCAGCCAAGCAGGGGGGTTTTGGTTTACATGTTTTCTGACTCTCTTTTGTTTTATACATTTTTTTCCCGACTTGTACTTCTATATCTTCATTTTTATTGGGTTTTTGTTGGATTCATAGAGGGTGAAATGTAATGGGTCTTAGCCCAATCCATAACTGGACTCTATAGGTGACCGATGATGGACCAAAAAATTTAATATGAAAGGGTCAAATTTTAAATAATTTTTTTTATTTTATAAAAATAATTAATATATAGTTATTAGAATTAATTTTTAAAAAATTTATCAAATATATATATATATATAATTATAATTTTTTTTATAATTTTATTTTTAATATGATAGTTACATAAAAAAATATAACAATATTAATAGTACATTATAAAATTATAAAGTACCAATAATTTATAGTGTATTTAGTTAAAAATGATCATATATCTTATTAATTAAAATTAATTATTTTAAAATTTTTAAAAATTTGAAAATAAATGATAAATTATTAATTATTTGAAAGACACAATACCTTTATAGAATACAAAATATAAGATATTTTTATAAAATTTTTTCTTTCAATAACGTAAATTTAGAAGAAAAATAAATATTTTTTATAAGAAAAGAATATCTAAAGTACATAATATGATTACCAAAATATAACTACGTAAGTTATTATTAATATAATAATATAAATTTTAAATGTGTTAATATAAAATAAACAAATGATTTTTTTAAAAATAAATATAGAGATGATTATATAAAAACTAATTTGAAAGTTACATAGACTTGAAGGTATGATATTAAATTAGTTAAGTTAAAATTATTAGTGAATTAAATAATTAAGACATAAATTTATTACATAATAAAAAAAATACATATGAAAATATTAAATTATATAATATTTTTTATTTTTTTAAATATATATCTCATGTATAAATATAGTTTCTAAAAATTTTTGAGGGCCGATGCCACTACTCACCCCCTCTAAATCCGTGCCTCCAGGTGATGCTTTAGTTATCTTGGATTTTATTTTTGGTTTCTATTGTTAACCCAAAAAAGTATTTATTAATAATTTTTGATTTCTACTTTGTACATTTATTTATATTTATATTAACAAAAGACTTAAAAATGGCGTGCTGATTTTCCGGTTAATCTTGAGAGATATAAATACAATAGCAGTTATTATGACAAAAACTGCAATGAGGACCCCTCCTTCTCAAATTGAACTTCCGTTGCCTTAGAAAAAGTTTGCGAGTAATATTTAGCGAAACAGTCTTTCTTAAGCAGTTTCTTATTTATTTATTTTCTTTTTTTATTGTTGTTTGTTTTTTTTTAAGTCACCAAAAAAATATTAACACAAGAATGAAACTACAACTACTTTAAAATAAAAATCTTGACAATAACAAAATAATGCTCTAAACTATTTTTTAATTAAAAAATATCATATATATACAAAAATTAACTACGAAATCAAATAATATATATTTATATATAAATATATATTATTTAACTTATATTTAATGTGTATTTTGTATTTGAAAATATATTTTATATAAATGACTAATTTAATAAATAATTTTTTATATACACATAATATGACTATTTTTAATTAAGATAGAAAAATTAACAGTAAATTCCATGGTAACAAAAAATTGGGAGTTGTATGTTGTTTATACTTTTTAACCATGTTAAATGTACATTAAAAATTAATTATTAAATTAATTATTTATATAATATATATTAAAATATTAAATATATATTAAAAATAAATTAAATAAATTAATAACTAATTTAATGACCAATTAGTGACTGATTTTTAGTTCATATAAATTATTTTTTATTATATTTTGATCCATTTCCTTTAAATTTGATTTGTTTTTTTTCCTTGGTGTACAAATATTTTTTTCTTTGTTCTTCGAAGATCCTTTATGCATTGTGGTGTTGTCCACTTCTCCCACATAATTTGCGTCGTTCTTTACATGTAGGCACCAAAAGTGAAAAAAACCTCATTTAATAAACCATGGTGGTAAGAATTTAATGAGATTGATCGGTTCAATTAAAAAATTAGTGGACTAGATTGTTAATTGATTTGGTTTAGTTTTCGAATTTTTTAAAAATAAGAACCGATCAAAATTGATAAAAATCGCTAAAAATTGGTGAAAATTAGTTCAACCGAATTGTTTCGAAATTTTTTTTTTAAAATTGATAAAGTTGTGGTCTGAACCTAAGTCTTTTTTATGTTTACATACCCTTCTTATCACTAAAACTATGTTGTTCTTTATTATTTTAAATGCTAATTATTAATTATATAATAAAACGTACATTAATTTTTTTAGGTATTATTTTAATTTTATATTCACTTATATTAAAATTAATTATATTTTTTATATTTATAATTATTAATATAAATATAATTAAATATTTATAAATAAAAAAATCAAATATTTTTATTAATTATAATATAATTATTTTTTTATAATTATGTGATATTTGTGAATATTATTTTTCAATAATACATATAATATATAACAATATAATAAATATAAACTAATTAGTTAATTATTAAAATAAAAAAATTACTTTAATATAAAAATAAAATTAAAATATTTTTATTATAAAAAATACTAAAATTTTATATACTTATTTAATAATAACTAAATTATAATTTGTTAGTTATAATTTATTGAAATTTGATTATTTTTAAAATATTAATAAAAATATATATTTTAAATTTTAATTTTAAATTTTTTATTATTTTATATTTTTTATTTACGTAAAACTAATTTTATTAGTTCATCAATAACTTATCAATTAAATCAATAAATTAATAAACTAATAATTTAACCAATTTAATTATCAATTCGATTCTCACAACTATATAACAAACCACCTTACTAAGGTCCTTTTAAAACAATAGGCATTCGTTATATTAATATCAGTTTCACTTTTGTTATACGAACTTGCTATGCGCCATAAATTTGGAGGTGATTGTATTTCCTTGAATCATAATATTTCGGCTAATTTTTTAATATTGATTAAATATGTGTAATATGTTGTTTATTAAAAGTTTAGATGTTTTTTTATATGATGATATGACGTTATTTTTTATAATTTGATATTAATCAAATTGAACGATCCATTTTATTTAAAGAGAGAAAAATAAAATACAAATAGAAAGATCTAATTAATATTTTTTTAAAAAAATAAAAGATCCCATTTCAATATAATTTTTTTTTATTTACAACAAATACAAAACGTACTATCGAATTTTAATGTTAAAAATTTGTTATTTAAAAAAAAAACAAATCGACTTGTCTGATTTATTGTTGGATGTAGGGATGACAATAAGTCCCAATAAGACGGGGACATGCCCCCGCTTTTTTCATCCCTGTCCCTGCGACGAGTACCGAGAACTCCAGATTAGTTGGAGGTCTGGGTATCTGCAGATTTTTGTGAATTCTTTTAAAAATGAAAATTTTGGGAAGCACTACTATACAGATTTGTTTTGTACAGATTAAATTTTTGTGGTTAAAAATAACTACACATATATATCAACAGTGACATTAATATTATTAAATAATAATTTGTGTGGTTTAAAATAAAAATCTGTATGCCTCTATATGAATTTACATCTGTATGTTATAATCACCAAAATCTTTTGAAAAACATTGATAACATAATCAAAACACGCAGAACAAAGACAGAGATAACAATAAATTATTTTGACATCAGAATCAAAATACACAGAATAAAAGATAACAGCAAATCCACATAAGGTAAAAATTAACAAATGCTTCAACGTAAATAAAAATTACAGAAGCTGACTTAATAGAAGGAAGAGGAGCCAATGGTAGAAGCTAACGATGGCGATGAAGAACGGCAAAGACGGTGATCCTCACTGCTGCGACAAAAATGGCGACGACAACCCTCCCTACTGCGACGAAGACGGCGTACAAAGAACCTTCCCTGCTGCAGTGGTGCGATGAAGATTTCGTTGAGAGAACCCTCACTTCTATGATGAAGACGGTGACGATGTTCCTTCTTTTGGGGGAGGTAATCTGCAACGGTGAAGAGGTTTAGGGGTAGTGCAACAATGAGAGGGTTTTGGGGGTGGCGGCCGGGAGTGAGAAGTTGAAGAGAGGTGGGTGTCTTGGAGTCAGAAGAGAAAAGAGACTAGGCTAAAGTTTCATGTCTGAAGAAAGTGTAATTTGAGGCACTGAAACTAAGATTACATTGAGCGAAACTAATATATATATATGAATGGTATTTTAGTAATTTTTAATAAACGGAGAATATACGGGTCTCCACCCACTGGGACGGAAATTTCTATTCCTACTTCCGCCTCATTTATTATATAGATTTCTGTGCCCGTCTTTCACAGAAGAATTTTCCTCCTCAAATCCGTCTTCCGGCGGATAATTTCCCAGATGTCTGTACTGGTGGGAAAATTGCCATGCCTATGGATGACACAGTCATACAAGGAAAATATCCCATTCTGCCATCATATGGTATAGTACCATCACTAAGCATTTCAAATTATGGCAGCCCCATAACAAGGATCCGTCTCTCAAGAAACATGGGCAGCATGAACCAATCATCAATAAAACCATAAAAATTGCAGTCCAGGTAAAATTTCCGACCAAGATGTAGCTATATGTAAAGTATTTCAACTAGGATTATTTGATGAAGAATATACTTAATAAACCACATGCAGTTCGAAAAACGAAACATATTAGAGCACTTATGCAAACTCAAAGCTATTTCTCCATTGTAGGGAAAAGCATATGAAGAGCACGTTCAAGCACTCATTGGGGCACCATTGTTCTTTCTGCATTCTGCAAGCCTGTCCATGTAAAACTGGCACTTGCTAATATCGCTTCCATAGCTGTTGATGCACTGCAAGGAAATCAATAACATTTAGCGTCAAGTAATATTATCACATTTCACACGACACATCTAAACTTGCAAGTAAAAAACAGCATAAGCAAAAAACACAATTTTGCTTTTTAGATCCATTTGGGCGGCATAGTGCTGAAAATCATGCTATTTTTATGACTGGTTTTAGCCTTGAAGAAATATTAATGAATGTTTTCAAACAGAAGACGACGCAACTAGGTATAAAACAAATGTACACATACATCCTGGAATGCCTTTGAGTGAATGTTGCATGCATCCATACTATTAGCGGTAGGTACAGGGGCGGCAGCAGCAGCATCATCATGCATAGATCCATCACCGCTCTGAGCAGGAGCTTGGTGAACTGCAAGAAAACAGCAATGGAAGGCAAGTCAGCAGAATAAATTCGATATTAATTTCTTGCAGAAGACATAAATTTCATCAATATTCACTACATGTACTTTCATAAGAAGATACAGAACAGATTTCATATTTTAAGACTATTGAAACTCGAGCTTCGCCTAGCCTATTACTATATCACATTCATCCATACCTGGAGCAGGACGTGGAGCTGGGCCAGCAGATCTGCCTGCAGATATAATCAATAACTCAATATCATTCACATAAAAGGTTTATTTATATCTAGTAATTGTGAGAATATGAATGTTATATAATCAAATTATCTTATTATTGTTAAGCAGTTTACAAAATATTATACAAGAATACTTAGAACTTATTTGAAAAATTTTAAAAATTATTTTTTTAAACTTATAAAAATTATATTAATGATGTTTGGTACAATTTTTTAAATATATTTTAATTTTTTAAAAAAGAATTCAAAAACTTTTAAAAAAATAAAAAAATTTGACTTTTCTTTTTAAAGGTTATTTTATCCTCTATTTATTAAAATAATTTTAAGATAATTACTTTTATAATAAAAATGTAAACACAAAACTTAATTATTAACCGCTTTTAATATATGTCTTTATATATTAAATTCTTTTTTCAAGAAAATTTAACTAAATTATTTAACCAAATTGACGCTAAGCATATTATGACAACAAATTTTAGAGAAGGTGTACACATGGTCTTAGAAATGTAGGAAAATCAAATTGAATTTTCCGAAACCTTAGAAAAAGTAATAGACAAGAATAATGAACACCTAATTGTTATTTGTGATCTCAAAGGCTCTGCTCTAATGAACTTACTAAGATGATCTTTTCTGCATGCTACAAGCCTGTCCATGTAAACCTGGCACTTGTTAATCGCCTTCTCATTCTTAGAGCTGTTTATGCACTGTAACATTCCAAATCAACATCATTACTATTATTATTACTATTATTGTTGTTGTTTATTAAACTACTCTTCTATATTAGCCCATGACAACAATAAAGAAGTCTTGTGGCCCACAAATTCAGCCCAACAGAATACATAAATTCAGTTCTAATTTTAGTCTTTATTAGTTTATCTTATCTTATCTTTATGTTATCTTCTCTTCTTATTTTATCTTTACTTTTATCTTTCATAGGACAATGCTCTATATATATTTAGTTTTACCCTCATAGTTAACACACACTTCAATCCAATTCAATCAATCAACAATCAATAAAAGTTCGCATTCTTTTCTTTTCCTATTCTTTCACAATTTTATCATGGTATCAGAGCCTTGGTATCCTCCTTGAAGAGGATACATAAGCTATCATCTTTCGGTGAGAAATCACCCTACATCTTTTTCAACCTCCTCTCACAATGAATAATCAATCTTCCAATTCAGTTCAAGATGCAACCAATCTTTGTTAAAGGCATCCAAGTGAAAATCCTACCCAGTTTGGTTACCCCGGTTCTTTACCAGCAATTCCGTCTGCGCCTCCTTTCTTTCGACAATTTCGTCTGCATTCTGTTTCAGCAGTCATATCTGCATTTTGTTTCAGCAGTTTAATCTGCATATGTTTTAGTAGTTTCATCTGCACTCTTATTGCGCTCCACGCGCCCTCTTTTTTTATCGCGCTCTATGCGCCATTTGAAGTTATTGCGTCATACGTACGCATTTTTTTTTAAGATCGCTGCTCAAGCACAGCATCTCCTTTTATATTTTTGCCGCCGGCAGCTCAAGCTCCGCTGCGCGCATTTTTTGAAGATCGCTGCTCAAGTGCAGCATCTCCTTTTATATTTTTGCCGCCGGCAGCTCAAGCTCCGCTGCGCGCATTTTTTGAAAATCGCTGCTCAGGTACAGCATCTCCTTTTTTTGCCGCCGGCAGCTCAAGCTCCGCCGCACGCATCTTCCTCCGCGTGACTACGTCAGACACATCTTCCTCAACAATTTCATTGGAACTTATCCAAGCTGTGGATTATTGACATCTTCCATCCACCAGCTTGCGGGGGCATATTAAACTACTCTTCTATATTAGCCCATGACAACAATAAAGAAGTCTTGTGGCCCACAAATTCAGCCCAACAGAATACATAAATTCAGTTCTAATTTTAGTCTTTATTAGTTTATCTTATCTTATCTTTATGTTATCTTCTCTTCTTATTTTATCTTTACTTTTATCTTTCATAGGACAATGCTCTATATATATTTAGTTTTACCCTCATAGTTAACACACACTTCAATCCAATTCAATCAATCAACAATCAATAAAAGTTCGCATTCTTTTCTTTTCCTATTCTTTCACAATTTTATCATTGTTGTTGTTGTTGTTGTTGTTGTTGCTGCATAAAAGGAGAGTGAAAGCTGTACACACATCTAAGAGTTTGGTGATAGCTCGAAGAGAGCACGGATCGCCATCAACCTGCTGCAATGCTGGTGCTGCAGTGACATTATCGGCAGGAGGTGGTGGTGCAGTGACATTAACGGTAGGAGGTTTGGGACCTAAAACCCAGTTTGCCAATGCAAATCCAGCTCCAAATACCAGTCCTATACACAAATCACATCTATTAAATATATATATAACAAATATCCAATAAATTATTGGGCTTATCACCAATAAATAAATGGTTGGTTTCATGTGAGATTGTGAGTAGCGAAATGAAGAATAATTTGATTTGCTCAAATTTGTTTTCCTTCGGTCGCGCATCAAGGCTGATAGACCAGTCCGACCCGGAAATTACCAAAGACCCACCCGACCCGGATGCTATGCAGCGAGACCTCCCTTCTTACTCGAGCCAACACGCCGATTCTGTTCCTCTTGCCCGCGCCGCTGCTAAGTGATCCGCGACGTCCACCGGCCTTTCCGGAACCTAACACACACTCCTCCCTCGCAAGACCTACGAGTGCTTCCCAGTGGCAGATCTCAAGCCACCACCACGATGTCCTCCGCCGAGATGCTCAATTTGAATGCATAAAGCTAAGCAATCGCAAGGGAGTTTCAAGCACTAATCTGGATTCAAGTTTCTAGACACCCAACCTTTGCTTACCGATGATGTAAATAAACTAAATTAGCTAAACAGTCACTAACATGCGCAGAAGAATATGAAGAATGCGTACCTCTAATGAAACAGTCACTACTCATGGTGTTACGTTTGCAAACCATTAAAAGAGAATTGAATGGATTTGTTGCCAAATGTGAAGAGAAGAGGTCTTTAAATCAATTTGTTTCCTGGAGGAGAAGAAATATGTCCTACTCTTACTCTAACCAATCACAACGCAAAAAGAACCTCAATTTACCTTCCTGAACACGCAAAAAGTAAGGCTCTACATTTTAAATTCAAAATATTATTAACTAGTTAAAAATTTATAACCACGTTTTGGGTAGTTAATTTTTTAAAATGGCTTTAAAAATCATAATCATATTTATTTGAATTTTAGTTAACAAAAAAAATTCTAAAAATTAGTTTTTAATGGTCTAATATCCAATTTTTGCATGTAAAAACCGTTTTTTCACACAAAAATGGTTATTTTTAAAAATTTGTTTATTTCTAAATTGTTTTTTTTTTTACTTATTTAAAAAAAATCAATTTTATACTATGTTAATTTTAATGTTCATATCTTGGTATTTTTTATTTTAATAAATAAAATAAATATAATAATTACCGAAATAAATAATTTTAAAATTAATTATGGATTTAAATTTTTCTAACTTATCTCGTTTAGACACATCAGCATGACAGAGATACATGAAAAGACTATCTCGTTTACACTGTAAACGAGATAAAAGAAGACAAATTCGCTGTGGCTATAAAAGAATGTGTAATCTTTGGTATTTTTCACAAACATTCACTATCCTTTTTTCGGTCTCGTTTTTCACACGAAAACAAGTGTACAGTGGCCAGTAACAGTGTATACATAGTTATGCTTGTTTATCCCAATTGTCGTATGAGAAATGGCGACAACGGGATGACATTTGAGTACGAGGATCCGATATTGTTTCGAATTCAGTGTGTGAATACGTTGTCGGATTTGAAGAGTTTGATATTGAGCAAGCTCGGTGGTACAACAGTGAGGGAGATCGGAAGGGTGGGGTACAGGTTGCGGCACCCATGGGTAGGAGTATTCCGGTTTCGACTATTCCGACTTCAAGGGGATGAACATGTGCGACTGATGTTCGACATCCATGGGAGGATCATGACGGAACGGGTAATGGAGCTTTCCGCCGAGGTGGGAGATAGTGGTCGTGGTGGTTCTGTACACTCGACCTATGTACAAGACGACCGACCTCTCACACCACCACCCATTCGTGTCGCCATTCCAGTGGATGAGGCAGAGTAGGGCGAGGAGGAGTCGGGCAAAGATTACGTGGTGAATAGCACAGACAGTGATTCTTCCGAAGATAGCAATGAGGATGAGTTTGTGCTGGAGATGCCTGCCCAAACTATGGCGTGCCATGTACTACCTTTACCTCACCCAATTTCGGCGCTATTGACGGTGCCAAGTCACTATCACAGTCTAGATTTGAGCGCCATACATGAGAGGACTCCGTTTTCTGACACCGGTGAAGAGGATTACAACCTAGACAGCGGGCTAGAGTTTCGGGTCGGCCACAGGTTCAAAAGCCGAGAACCAGTGCTTCAGGGTGTGAAGAACTACAGTATTTGCAGGAGTGTTGAGTACCAGGTTATCGAATCAAACCGGTTAAAGTACCATTGCCGTCAAGCTGAAAATGGGTGTCAATGGAGGCTTCGTGTGGCCCTTCGGCAGAACCTCAGATACTGGTAAGTTCGACTTTAATTGTGCTTTTGAGTACTTTTGTATGATATATTAAGTGGGTTTGAGATATAGCTGAAGCAATACTGTTTTGTTATGTTCAGGGAGGTTCGGAGGGTTGGTGGAGTGCACAGTTGTCTAGCACCCACCATATTTCAAGACCATCGTCAGTTAGACAGCTGTCTCATCTAGGACTGACAATAGGTAGGGTAGGGGTATGGTAGGGTTTGGACCCTACTCTAACCCTACCTGTGAGTTAAAAATCTCATTATAACTCTACCATATCCTACCCGCGGGTTGAGAATCTCTCAACCCTAACCCTACCCGTACCCTAAAGTTCTAAACCCTACCCTACCCTATCCTACCCGCAGAAATATTAATTTTTTTTAAAATAAATATAAAACTCAATCATTTCAAATTTCATACATATTAATAAAATAAAAAATAAACAACTAAATTCAAATTAAAATTAAAAACAATAAAATCTTTAAAAAATCCAACATAAAATTACAAGCATACATATTGTTATATTAACAAAATAAAAAACTAAGTTTAAATTAAAATTAAAAATAATAAAGTCCTAAACAAATCCAACATAAAATTACAAATAGCATAATTATTAAGTTCTTAATAAAATTAAAATAATATAAACAAAGATAAATATCTTTAAACATTTCTTCTAATTCCAAGTTCTTACAATGTTATTCTTCCGTCAGTTCAGAAAATGCATCATCATCTTTATTTGCAGTTTGATAATCAGATTTTTTACCTAAAAATCAAATATAACAATTTTATTATATATAATTTTAACACAATTATAATTTCTAAACAAATTAAAAAATTGAAAATATAAATAACTTCTTTTATAATATTCTGCCCACAACCAATTTTGATTGCACATAAGAGCTTCTACCGTATCTTCATGAAGACTACCACGATGATTAGCAATTATGTGGCCACTTGTGCTAAAAGAAGACTCAGAAGCAACAGTAGACACAAGAATGACAAATATGTCTCATGCAATTTTTTGAAGAGTTGGAAACCTAACTCCATTTATCTTCCACCAAGCTAATATATCAAAATCAGGAGTTAGAGGATGAACATCTTCCTCTACATAATGATCAAATTCCGTCTTCACAAATGAACTTTTTTCCTTCTTCTTTTGTCTAATATACAATTGATAACCAACATCATCATCTTCATCTGCATTAACCCTAAATTCTTGTGTAGATTTTACTAACATATTGCTTAAATTAGATGTATTCTTTTGATATTCATGAAGTAACTCATAACATGCCTGTTTGATTCTCTCAACTTTCCTTGTGCATTCATTAGGATTTTCACATACCCTAGCAAACTTATATTCAAGCCCATCAAGCTTATACCTAGGATCTAGAATTGCAGCAACACCCATAATTCCATGAATTTCTTCCCAATACTTATTAAACTTTCTCTTAATCATACATGCCATGCTACTAATAATTGGGTTAAGAGAAATAGCCCATTTTTCTAATCTAACATGTATATCACATACTTTATTAAAGTAAATGTTGGCAGTTGGAACTTAAGTTCCAGAAAACAACTGAGTCACATCATAAAAAAAATTTAATTTACCACAAATTTCTTTTGCAAGTTTCCATTCCTCATTACTTGGCACACTTTTATAATTGGAGTCTTTAAAGACATCTTTATACAACAATGCAGTTTCTAACATCACATAAGTGAAATTCCATCTAGTCATACAATCAAGAGATAATTTTTTTGTAAAGGGAACACCTGACTTACTACACCAACTCACAAAGGTTTCATGTCTTTTACTAGTTGAAGTCCAATACACCACACTATTACGAATTTTCTCCACACTTTCTTTAACTAAATTGAAACCATCCTTCACGATTAGGTTTAAAATATGAGCACGGCAACGCATATGCAATAACTTATCCACTAGCAACAAATAATTTGAGTCTAGACGTCCCAACAACACATCAATCATAGCATCATTTGTAGAACAATTATCCAATATAATAGTTGATAATTTTCTATCTAAGTTCCACTCCAACAAAACTTTCATTAATGCATTAGAGAGAACTTCACTTGAATGAGGAGCAGGAATATAAGTTTAAGGTATTACCTCAATACTCGCATTTGCAAATTTTATGAAC
The DNA here is from genome assembly GCF_014773155.1 of Arachis stenosperma. Taxonomy (NCBI): domain Eukaryota; kingdom Viridiplantae; phylum Streptophyta; class Magnoliopsida; order Fabales; family Fabaceae; genus Arachis; species Arachis stenosperma. The sequence continues at coordinate 5,398,235 of NC_080386.1, forward strand.
TATCAATGTAGTGTACTGTAACAACCATGTATCCTTTTTCCTGGTTGGAAGTCCACATGTCAGTTGTAATAGCTACTCGACTATCATTTGCATCCATCATCTTGTTTATGTTAAGCTTCTCCACTTCGTACATTTCGAAGATATCCTTCTTGATTGTGTTTCGCCTTGACATCTTAAACGTTGGTTGCATTGAAACAAACACTTTCTTTGTTGCAACATGATCCACATATGACAAAGGATACTCATGCATAAAAATGGACTTGGCAATTAATTTTCTCGTGTGAGATGCATCAAATATAAAAGCATCTGAACTATTCTTTCCATGTCTTTGAAGAGATTCAGCAATTGTTGATTGTCTTAAATTTGCTAATTTTATTCTCTTACAATAATGGAGCAAATATTTCTTCAAATTTGTAGTCTCATTCCTTGGATTGGCACCAAGAATAGACTTACAATGGTTGCACTTTACCTTCTACTATTCCCCCTCTTCATATCTATCAAAGTATTGCCAATAAACACTTTTCAATAAAAATTTATTTCTATTTTCACCCGAGGCAGACTCGTCCGGAACAAAATTAGCAGTTTCTTCAACAAGAATTTCTTTTTGTTGTTCTTGAGCTACTACTACATTCATGTTGGTACTATCCATTATTTCCTACACAACAGTAAAAAAATAAATAATTAACATTAAAATTCAAGCATTATGAAAACTCATTAAGATTCAGAACAAGCACAAAAACTGCAAGAATTATTGTCTTAAAACAAGTCAGATTGAGATGGATAAGGACCAATAAACAAGCAAATGCAATATACGAAAATCCAATTTAATATGAATATATTCAAACGAAAAAAAAAAGATCAACGAAGGAGCCGGTTACATTCATCATAGTTCATTTAAAAAAATGAAGAAAAATCAATCATGGCCTCATGGGCATAGAGTTGAAAGAGGAACCAACTAGCCAAAAAAATACCAACAGAAACAAAAAAAGCATGAACCCTAGAACTAGAATTATAATCTTTTGAATACAGAGAAGGAGCAAAATCCCTAATAAATAAATAAAGTATAAAAAGAACCTAAAATATTGCAAGTCAAAGATCACTTTGAGAAAATTTTCAATCAAGACCAAAAGTGTGCTAAAAAGGATAAATTAGTAGGAAAACAAAGTCACAGATTCAAACGCAAAGTAAAGCCCCAATTTTCATGTCCAACCAACTAAACAAATCAACATGATGAACACGAAATTTAGAAGAACTAAACATTACATGAAGAACAAATAAGCATGCTGAAAAATACCAAGAAGAGCATGGAATAGCAGCATAGAGAGGAGAGAAGGGCACGAAGCAGCGGCATTGCGAGGAGAGCACAGAGGAGGAAGAAGAGTTGCGGTAATGGAGGAACGAGGAAGGACCCAAAGAGAGTTGGGGCTTGCAGTGAGGCACTGAGGCTTGCGACTTTGGGAAGAAACAGCGCTCCCACTGATTCTTAGGGTTTCTGATTTCTAAATGATGAATTATATATGATTTTTATTTTTGTTTAATTTTTATTTTATGTTAACTTCATAAATATACAAATGCAATATATTACCAAAGTAAGTAGCTAGCTTAGTGGTTGCTTACTTGCTGCACATGAAAGAGGTTAAGGGTTCAATTCTCACCTCCTTAACTATGCATATAATTTTTATAAAATATGTTATATATAGGGGGGTACAAGTAGGGTAGGATACACCCTAAACCCGTATCCTACCCTACCCGCAGGCTTATCCGGACTACACTCTACCCTACGGATTGGACCAAGTTGGGTACTCATGGATAGTGTATGTATTGCCAGCCCTAGACTCTGAAGAATAAAAAAAAAGTTCAGTCTTATAAACAAATAACCATAAAAATTTTTTATTTATTTATTTCTGACAATTTCTTCTAGTGTCGTAAATATGTCAATTTACTATTATATACCAAAAATTACAGTTAAATAAATATTCCTTTGTAACTTACATCTACTTCTACTTAAGAACATATTTCTATGTTTCTAACTTACACACGTTTCTAGATTACATATTGCATACTAACCAAACCCTAATTGGAACGTTATAAATGGTAACAACCTAACACAAGAAAAACACAATTCGAAACTAATAACCACAAGAAAATAGAGCTCTAAGTTCCTCTTAGAGACCCACTACTAAAGCTGCAAACTACGTTCTGGTTCTTCGCGACTACCCTAACCATGGCCGCATACTTAGATTGAACAAATAAAATAAAACTAACCTCAAAGTCGGCCGCCCCAGCATAATGCGACGTCTCGTTCATCCTGTTGATGTCTCCGTCATTTTCGCCTGATGCGCCATCACAATATGAGTCTAAAATAGGGTGAGAAATGGTTAAAAGAGAAGAAAAAATGGTTGACAAAGTCAAACTGGGACCCGGAATGATGCTGTGAATGACTTCTTCTTATAGGCACGGGCAGGTCTTATCTCGTTTACAGTGTAGGGTTTAGGATTTAGGCATGAAATGTCATCTCGTTTACAGTGTAAACGAGATACATGAAATGTCATTTCGTTTACAATGTAAACGAGATAAGTTAGGAGAATTTAAATCGGTAATTACTTTTGAAATTATTTATTTCATTAATTATTACATTTATTTTATTTATTATTCAAATAAAAAATCCTCATATCTTAACCTACAATTTAGCCAAACTCAAAAAGAATATAGCTCAATCAATACTTTATGAATAATGCTCAATTCTATATTACGATCAATCCGACCTCATAAGAGGTCGGACGCTGCGACATGGCCTAATCTACTTATGTAAATAAGTAACTAACTCTTGTAATCTCTCTTATTCTCTAGAAATGAGACATCAACAACCTCTCTAATCTACTAAAAAATATGTCTAAAACATTTACTAACTTAAGTATCAGAGTCCCTTATAAGTACCATCCCCCACCTTCTTACGAATAAGTCGGACGACTTTACCCCTGCAGGACAAGATGTCAGATCTTTCACTTAAAAGTATCTGGACCTCACGTTAAGACCTAAATCATCTTGGTTCTAGGTAAACTTCGAAACAAAAATTAATTTTGAATATTTTAAAAATTTAATTTTAATTTATATAGTACTATTTTATTGATGAATTAAGAGTATAATGACATTATGGGTGTTACAAAAATAATAGGTATGGTTTTGGTTTTTAACCTTTTATACAATATTATTTGGTTTGTTAAAAACCGATTTTTAGAATTTGAGTTGTTAATTAAAATTCAACTAAATATGGTTATGATTTTTAAAGCTATTTTAAAAAATTGATTATCCAAAATGTGATTATAAATTTTTAACTAATTAACCATATTTTGGACTTAAAATGTACAATCCTACTCAGGAATAGGTATATTTTTATGTTTAATGCATTATAAAATTGATTGTTTCATTTAGATTATTCTGACTTAAAGTTTTTTAAATCTGAAATATCTTTTCACTTAATTTTAAATATCAAAATGCAAAAGTAATTTAATTTTCGTAAAAAAAAAGAGATCAACTAGTAAAATGTGTATACATATTAATTGCTCTTAAAATATAAAATATTACTATAAAGTTGACATCAAAATCATCCAAACAGGGTACTTTAATGGTAATAACCAAGTGGATTGTGCAAGTATTGTGATTCGAGTGAGTTTTGTGAAAGATAGATTAAGATGAGAGATTTAGAGTAAATATACTTATGAGAAAAACATTTTTATTAATGGCAAAAAAACAACACAAGAACTAATGATGGAAAATAGAGGTGGAGAATAAGTGTTGAGACCTTCATTAATGTCACATGAGGATGAATGAGCTCTTCTAGAATGGACAAGGGTTAATTAATCTTGCTGTCGGATATTCTGGCAGAACACATGAATGCTAATTTTATGTATGAAGTTGATGAACAAAATGATGAACAATGAGAAGGATTTGGAGAGAGGAGAAGATGAATAGAGAGAACTACCAACCGATCTCTGTCCATTTTCAAGAATGACAACGTGACCTCTCAAAATAAAATTGATCCACTTCGGGCTTGTCCTCTAATTTCGTCACACAACGCAGTACCTGTACGTTATTCTCTGGCGAGACTTGACGAAAAACGCTGAGCTGTCACATTTGAAGCGTGACATGTCACATGAGCTGGATGACGTGTTCATTCAGTGGCTAGGTGAACAAGTTCAAATGGACAGGGGCTAAATTGTCCAACTCCTTCACCCTATAAACAATGTCGTTCGTGTGGGAATTAACGTTTCACTTGCTTCTGAAATGTTGTGTTTCCATAAAACCTCATCCTCCAGCCTTCACATTTACAAGAAAACCCTATGATTAAAGCTTCCTCACTTCTCGAGACCACTGTGGATGTTGGGTTGGTAGAGGGAAGAGCTGATATTGCTGCTTACAAGGATGCTGACGACGTCATAGTTGACAGTAGTTTGGTGGTGTTGTTGACGGAGCTGGACGGAATCCTGTAATGACGCTTCACATAGTTCAGGTTAGTGATTTTCTATATAGCATTTGTCTCTTGTACTTTGTGTGGTCCAACATTTTGATTCTCCTTCTAACAACGCACCATTGTTGTCTGCAACCCTTTGTGGTCCTGGTTATGAAAAAGTTTAAATAACCCTAAACTTTGTGCATTTTCGTAAAAACTAAATAATGTAGTGATGGTCATTCCCGTGTAAACATTTTTATTGTTAGGGAGAGTTTATTAAGGCTTGAATAAATCTGATTGCAGATGTCTGAATATATAGTCATTCTTGTGTTTCACCATAGAGAAAATTTTGTCAGAAACTCTGAGGGTGTTCTATGCTACTTGGATGGTAAAGTGAAGAGGTTTCCCCCTTTAGATTTGGATTACGTAAATTTCTTTGACTTCGTTGAATTATTTAAAGAATTGGGTTACCGGGAGTATAAACAGATGTTTTGGCTTGATATGGAAGAACCTAATATGAAAGATGGACTTCATGCAATTATAGGAGATATAGAAATTAATCAGATGAGGGAGGGTAAGATGAGATACAAGGAAACTGATGAGCTATACATCTATTTTGAACACGATGTGGACAAGGCTGAAGTAGTTGAAGAAGATATGGTTGGGGAGACTGTTGTGCTGGATTCATCGTCATCATCATCATCTGATGATGGATATGAGACAACAGAGGATGAGCCTTACAAGTCTCCTCCTGGATTTGAGACAGATGATAGCAGTAGTGAGGAAGAAAAAAAAAACAAAAGAAAAAGGTTCCAAAAAAGGGAGTTTTAGCAAAGAAGAAGATGAGTAATGAGGTTGCTGGGTATGAAACTGAAGATAAGAGTACTGATGAGGACCTGCACTTGTAATGTTTGGCAACTTACTGGTAATTTTGATTATTGATCCATCCTTATTTATACTTTGATTTATTGTCTTACTGTGACATTGATATGTAATTCATACTTATATGTTGTGGATTGCATGTCTGGATTGTGTTTGTTTTTAGGAATGCCTTGTTGTCATGCTGTTGCAGCAATGTATAAAATTGGTCTTAAACCAGAGGATCATGTGCATAAATGGCTCACCATGCAATCAATTAATGCAACAAACATGCATTGCATCAAACAGTTAATTCAGCGGAGTACTGGACCCTTTGTGATGCTCCAAAGACGGAACCACCCAACATTAAGAAACCAGCTCATCGCTCCAAAATGAAGAGGAAGGTAGATCCTGTAAAACCTGAGATGCACGCAACTAAAGCAAGGAAAACTTTTGAAGTGACGTGCAGTAAGTGTGGACAACTTGGCCATTACTACAAGACTTATAAGAATGACCCAAAAGATTCAAACTGGCAACCATTGACAAAGAAGGAGAGAAGAGCTGCTAAAAGAAAGCGGTTGCAAATTGTACCCTTTGACCCAAACCAGAACAGATGTCAGGTAATTGGAATTCGAATTGGATCACTTTATAAATTGTTAGGGGTTTAAGAGTCACATCTGAAAATTGTGAAGGGTTTATGTGTCTCATTTTTAAATACCACTCATCATAGCTTGTTTATATGAATAGGATGGAAGTTCTAATGTTAATCTGAACAATGATAATGTACAACCCGCACCACCTATGGATCCATTGGTAATATCTTATTGTTGTCTAAGTTACACATTTGAATCTCTCTATACTAACATGTTTATGTTACTGTGATAAACAAAAGCAAAGAAGAACAAGAAGAAAATTCCAAAGACATTACCCAGGAAGGGTAATTCTGACCCTCAGGAACAGAGAGACGAAATTCCATTTTTACAAAATGCATCCCAAGCAGAAGAGGTATAATGATTTGTCACTGTTGTTTAACCTGTTTGTTACTTTTAACTCATTAATTTTTTGTTACAGGTTCCAAGAGAAACTATCAAACTGAATCAGTCACCCCCTCAACCCAACTCCACCCCCAACCTTAATCATGCCCAGAGAAGAAAACACCTTATTGTTAGGCCCCCGACTGCTCCTATATCGGATCCACCTTCATTTGGACTATCTACTCCACCACCTGTTCAAGCAGCATCAGGTCTCAAACCCTATGTTCCAACCAAACAGAATGTGAATCCGAGGACAACAACTGCTACTGTTCCCCTTCAACAAAGTGTTATTTCTGTTGAGACCATGGCTGCAATGAGTCCCGGGATTGCAGCAAGGCTTTTCAAGTTCATTCCTACCTTTGGGTTTAGACCTCCGAAACAGACTTGATGTCTGTTGCGTTGCTGTTGACATAGATGATATCAAACTGAACTCCTTTTGTTATTATTTTAATGTTGGTGTTTATAAATTTAGGAAAAGCTTTGCTTTATTTGAAAGTGTATGTATGCATGTTTAAGTCAGTTTGAAACTCTACTAAACTGAATTGGAAGATGTTTTGGGTTTAAGGCTACATGTTGGCTTTCTTTTTATTGTTAAAGGATTATATGTTGTCCCTTTCTTATGCTGAACAAGGACATGATTGGTTGTTTTGTGATGTTTTATATAAAGCATCTTTTTGGTTTCTTTATCCAACATTTTTCATTGATTAATTTGTGTAACTACATGCTGCTAGAATGCATCAAATTAGTAACAGACCATTTTCATTGAATCAAATCATTATCTCATCTGAAATAACATACATACTTCTGCAGTTAGTAACACAAATTAAAAATTTAACAACATACACTTTTTAAAACAACATACACTTTAAACCTAGTATCATATAAAGTTTCCTGCTAGCCAAATGCCTTAAACAAACTTGGATATCACAATTCTAAATACAAAAGCAATAACCATAGCTTTAACATTAACGCAGCTAGTACCACTATTGGTATTACAATTTTTAGCTTCCAACTCTAACCCAGTCACTCTACCCTCTAGTTCCTTGAGTTTTTCAGCATCAACAACAGTAGCATTGGGTATCTGACTTTGATCTAACTTTCAACCCTCCATAAAAGGAAAATTTTTGGGTAACTCTTCAAATAATGCAACATAATCATCCAACCATGCAAAAAATTTGCAACTCTGTAGAATATACCTACAGCTAAGCAGATGTCACAGGGAGTTAAAATCAAAGAAACTTAAAATCAAATTTCAGATTACCTTGAAGTGTGAACATTCATAAAATAACCTGTTAGGATTTAGCTCTGTTGAAGAGAGAAACAGTATCGCATGCACCCCACAACGGCATCGTGGAGCAATGAACTTCTTCTTCTTCTTCAGCGCACCAACACTTCCTGCAGATACGCTAAGAGCACTTCTGCCTTCCTCTTTAAAAACTTATTTTCCACTCTCATCAATGGAACTCGACGCTCATGCTTCCTGATGAGTTTTCTTGTAAATGTGATGGCTGGAGGATGAGGTTTTATGGAAACACCACGTTTTAGAAGCAACTGAAACGTTAATTCCCGCGCGAACGACGTCGTTTATAGGGTGAAGGAGTTGGATAATTTAACCCCTGTCCATTTGAACTTGTCCACCTAGCCACTGAATGAACACGTCATCTAGCTCATGTGACAGGTCACGCTTCAAACGTGACAGTTCAGCGTTTTCCATCAGGCCGGAAAATAACGCACAAGGACCGCGTTGTGTGACGGAATTAGGGGACAAGGATCGAAGTTGATCGATTTTATTTTGAGGGGTCGCATTGTCATTCTTGAAAATGGACAGGCCGGGTTGGTAGTTCACTCAAAGTGAATATGAGCTTCCAAGTTTTAGAAAAAAATAAAATAAAAAAGTCCTCTAAAGAGGTAGCTTGATATTCTTTTATAGTGTAAAGCTATTTTAAGAAGGAGTCCATTGTTTAATGGTTACAATGTGATGTTTAATCTATTCTTTTTATCCCAAAGCTTGTTACTAAATAAGGTAGTTGACAAAAAATTTTTGTAGATATTCTCATCACATCAAGTCTTTTTAGCTAAAAATGGAAGAAATTAATTCTCACAAGTTAAGCTAAAATTCTATTATGGGTGTCCATGACAAAGAAATATTTGGATAAAAAAATACTCGTGATATGTAACATTAGTGAAAGAACATGTAATTTAATTTCTTTTTAACTAAATGACACTCTTTACACTCCAAATTCAACCAAATTCATTTTTATCAATTTAGTTCTTACTAAAGAAAAATTCAACTCCTCAAAATGTTCTTTTGAATTCCATCTTTTTACTCAACACCTTTAAAAAAAACTTGACTTTTTTATTATATTTTTGAATCATTTTAAAATTATTTATATACAAAATAAATTTATATTTTGGTGTAAAATCATAGGGTGAGACAAGTAAGATAACAACCCATATGTTCAGCCGGAATTTTGATATCAGCATGGCGGGAGTGGCACTGTGGCACATAATAACTGGAGGGAGGACCATTCCTACTAAATTTTTACTGCACATTTTCTTACCAGAGTTCTGTTTACTTCATTACTTGGAACAATGTGAATTAAAAGCAAGTCAACAATAAAAATTCAACAAAGCGACTAAATTAACAAAAGTAATCTAAATAATTTCCGTAACGATCACAATGACCGGGAAATCAAAGCCATAAAAAGTTTAGCAGATAGAGAGAGGTTTAAATTAAACATTACGTATAAAAAATTAAAAATATAGGTTCAAACCTTTTGGCGATCAATGTAACAAAATTCACAACGGAAATCCCTGCATCTAATGAAAAAAATAAATAAACTCAATATCGGTGGACAATTCGCATAGTTAATATTTCCTACTATTACTACCAAACAAACTGCGGAACTGCGAAATAGCTAGGTACGATGACTGGCCAACCGCAGGGAAAAAAAAAAATATACAATATTACTACGCAATCAACTCTTCAAAAATGTGAAGAACCTCGTGCTCCTGTGTTATTCTCTTTGGAGCCTAATAAATAGTGACGACGCAAAGCTATGCGGCAAAAGTGAACTTAAGCAACGAAAACAGTGACCAACATTCAAGACCACTTCAGTTTAGTAATAGTAAAATCTAAAATATCACGCATTCCTGCTAAGGGAGCAGAATTCCTATTTCCCGAATGTTGCAGTGTAATCAAATGAATAAAATGCCTTTTGGGTTAACTAATTGGACCAATGAGCAAGGTTAGATATAGCTCACGCATCAACCGCAGGATAGAACCCGGATGGGAATGGCCTTCCATTTCCATTGGAATCTGAATTAGCATGCAACGGTGATTGAAGTTCCCCAGAATGGGAGGACCTCTTAGACTTGGGGTTCTTAGGAGACGCATAGTAGTCTCCAGAACTGCTTGTAGAATACATTGATGAAGTTGGTAACCCATGAATTTTAGGCAAACCAGTTGTGTCAGGCAAACTGAATCCTCTTTCAACTGTTTCAGCTTCCAGAGGCAGTTCTTCCAAGTCCTACCAAGATTAAATACAGTCATCAGGCAAGGATTATACTTTTCAACCATTGTTATAATGGTAGAAATGCTAAATAATATAAATATAGGAGAATATGTATCAAGAAGTAATTTTGTATGTGTGTGTTTATTTTTTGTGTGCACGCGGTGCGTGTGCCTGTTTGTGGGGGTGGGGGTAACAAAATGCTGAATATAGCATTCAGAGGACCCACCTTAAAAGCTTGCTGATAAGCGCGGAGAAGGTCTCGACAGCGCTTCCTTTTCGTGGCTATCTCATCAGGTTCTTGCAACATCTCTTCAAATAGGTTGTCTCTGTTTCAAATGTAAAATACAAAGCACAATAAAAAATCAACGTATAAGAATTTTATGCAAGTTTAGAATGAATCTGCAAGCAGCAACTCTTCCACTACTTTACCTGTATAGCTTTTTAATGAAGACATTGTGCAGCTCTTTCTTGGTGTTGTTCACCTGGCATTATTCAGCGTGAAAAATCACTCATTCTCAACCATTCCAACATAAATAGCATGGAGTATTTTGTCAACTATTTTGAAAAATGCCAATAGAACTTCCAGGCACCAAAAAAATCTTCCAACTAGTCAACAACACCATTCAGATACCTAAATTCAATACTCATGAAAAACTATTCATATCTCTTTTAACTATGCAAGAATAAAGCTAGCTACAAGTTAGGAGCGCAAAACACCTCCTGGATTAAACTTACTGAGAGCACTCCAAACATTTTCCACTGGTAAGAGGATATAAATCACATATAGAAGATACTGACATATTGTCACTTCAAGCAGATGACAAAACGGACTTAATATGGCAATATGTTTATGTATATTGCATATTGGAAGTTCAGCATTGATAGCAAAAGGCTACTTGTTCAAAATGTATCACTGTAACAATATGCAAAGCTAAAAGAAGGATATGAATTACCAAGAAGTGCATAATAGCTTTGGGGACAAGATCCTCAACATTTTTTCTGACAATATCATAGTATGATTTCAAAAGCAACTTTATTACTGTAATTTCAATAGTTTCTGTCTCTGAATTGCTCTCAGATGGCCTCAATACAGGAGGTGGCTACAAAAGCAAAGCAAATTAAGATTAATACCCATGGAATATTTTGGTCAAACTAAGTATAAATGTTCACGTATGTATATACCTCTCTCAAATAGATCATAGAAAATGATTGCTCCATGCTGTTAACTGGTTCAATATGTGGTTTACTGGCTGTATTATCCTTCACAGCCATACGGCTGTCACCTCCGCCAAAAATGGATGAGATACCCCAGCTTGATCCGCTAGGGTTTCCTGATAAATTCCAAAATTTCAAAATTTAGAAAAACGAAGCTTGATGAATGCATAAAAAATATTTTATTGAAATTGGATAACCGGAAAGCACGAGCAAGAATATAATAAGATTAATAATATCAAACAATATATACAAGAAGTAAATTACCAGAGGGTACAACTTTTTCAGCATCCAAAGGAACACGAACACCCTGGTTTAAATTTGTAATTGGAAAGACAAAATAAGATACTCATTCAAATAAGAATCGTAAACAAAATTCTGGTCAATTGACAGGATATGATCACAAACCGGATCAGCAACTACCCCATTAGCCTGTCTGGCAAGAATACCTCGAGACTTCACACTTCTTTCAGAGGCTGATCCCTTATCAGAATCCAGACCATCCTATTGGAAATTCATATGAAATTTTTAAACCAAAATAAAACGGTGGCATAAATTAATATCATTTCTCTAATGAAGAAAAACAAAGAAATATTTGGAACTCAAGCCTGGAACATGTATACCTTTGGCTTAGAAATAGGTAGTACCCTAGAAGACTTGCCATGTTGCATTGCCATTTCTAATGCCTTACTTCCACCAATAAAATTTGGATGGGAGGTGTTTATATAATCCATCTGCAAAATTGTGTAGTATAATAAGAGATTATGGGCAAGGAAATTGCATATTCCATCTGATTGAAACACCACTGCAATCAACACAAATGACCTGACTGATTCATGACATGTCAATGGTTTCCACTTGATTCTTCTATTTTTCAAACTTAATTTCATGATATATAATACACCAGTGAACCAAAGTTTTAACACAGCTAATCAAGGCCCAAGCGATGCTCAGCCTAGTAAGCGGGAGGTAAAACTCATCCCAGTTATGAAATTTTTGAAACCCTGATCCCATCAACTAAAATTTGCAGGCTGATTTCCACAAAATGAATTCATTCTGCCAACAGCTATCACTATTCACTTACCAAATCTATTTGCATAATTGTATGATTCTGTCATACTCACATGAGATAAATTTAGCAAACTTAGGAGTTGAAATCAATTTGAATTTTGAATTAGACAGACAGGTCAACATTGCATGGTTAAATTTTGGCACTGTAACCAAGTTTAGTTTGAGAATGAATCATACAAAATATACATACATTCACGTACTTCAAACTACTCAAATTTCAGTATACCTCCATTTCTATGAGGTGTCCAATCATGTTTTCTGAGGGTTCAAGGCCTTCCCGTAAAAAGTTCCCTATTACTTCATCCATGCGCTTCCGCAAGAAAGGGAATCGCTGCAGTTCAGTAACCATACACCGATGGCTGATCTGAAGAGAAAGATTTGTTTAGGCACATACTTGGTAAATGAGACAGCAAAGATGGTGAAACTTTAACCCCCTACCTTTATTAATTCATCATATATAAACCTGGCACACTGAAGACTAGGATCCAATAGACGAGATATTTGCCTTCGCACAAGGACTTCAAATGGCACCTATTTACACAAATAACATATAAATATGCTCTTGAATATGGATTTTTTTTATGAAACTGATTAGAACTTGGATGCACAAGATTAGGGGGAAAAAATCAACTGAGAAAATTATAAAATATATTTGCCTCGGTATTTTTCAGAGAGAAGGGTAGGTGGAAAAAACTGAGGGGGGCAACAAGACTTACTTCAGGAACAAATAATGCTGATTTAGGCCCAGTTGCATTCTGTATGGCAGTACGAATATCATCATCAGTCAAGCCTTCACATGGATCCACCTCCTGCAAGAAACATTAAGTTACACAACAAGGCTCAAAGGAATAAACAGAACAGCACAGTCTAGCCTGTGATGCCGGTGCTGGTATTTTTGCCTATTGCTAAAAATTTTCACCATAAATGAGCTCACAATAAACTAATGTTTTCCCCGACTTTGGATGGAAACATGGAAACCTAACCCAAGTATTTTTTCCAGCTATAAAATTACATGCAAAAGAATCATTTAACATCTACAACGCCAAGGTTCAAACGGAATTTGGATGAAAAATGAAATTGCTTAGTTTAATTGTCAAACAGTATATACACTTACAAATATTTAATAATATTAGTCAATAAATAACGTATAAGTAATATAATATATGATAACATAGCATAAAATAAAAGAAGGGGTTGGGTTTTTGTTTTGGTTGGGGGGGGGGGGGGGGTAGTAGTGGTCGAGTATCCGACATCCATCCATGAATTCCAATAAGTGATAGACAGTTACTATGAACATAAAAATAAAAAACAGGTGGGAAGGTCAAACACCCCATATAAAAACCGTACATAGATCTGCTGATTTCTTTATTATTAATATCAACTGCAACATAGGCAAACATGTTAGCATTAGAACAGCTATACTGTTTAACACTGCCACATATAAATACCTCTAGACTCCTCACAAAGATAGATTGAAAAATGTAATGAATTCGTGCTCCACCAGATAGCTCAGATGTAGACATCTCCTCATTCTTTCCCTCAACCATGGATGAGAAAGCTGTTTTTACAAAGAGAAAAATCGAACAAATAATGAATAACAAATAACAATTTTAACGAATTAGTAAATACATAAGCTTGCAAGCATGTGCATGCGCACACAACACACATGAAGAGAGAGAGAGAGAGAGAGAGAGAGAGAGAGAGAGAGAGAGGAGTTAACAATCTAAATAAATACCTTCAGAGTATTTTGAAAGAATATTCAGGAGAAGAGCACCCTGTCCAGCCTATCAGAGATGAAAAGTCATAATTAAAGCAAAAACCCAGAGGAAACAAAACAGAGAAAAACATGCTGCCTTTTAAAACAATAAGATCCGCTATACAGTATAAGCACATACCTTAGACTCGGTGATTTCTCCATAGCTTGCGTGCTCCTTTGCAACAGCAACTAGTGAAGTGCTTATGCGTGCTCTCAGGCCTGGTAGCACAGCCTTGATATGTTGTGCTAGAATCTGAAAAATAATGGGCAGGCAAATACACAAATGACATGTATCAGTCCAAAAACAAAAGGTAATATAAAAATTCACCATGTGATATTTTATAGGATTTGAAAGAATTAAGCTCTATGTCTTTCCAATATTCACTCATCCATAATTCCCATACAATAAAGAAAAGAGGGAAAAATCCCAGATGTTTGAAGTGTCACATAAAGTAGGGGAAGGTAGCAGACGGATGACAATCGTGTAGTTTTCATGAAGAAGGCTGAAAATGGTAAATAAAGCTGGCATTCTGCAGAGCAAAGTACAAAATAAAATACAACTTGTGTTTTCAACATTGTACTCTACCTGGTTCAATTTTTTTGCTAGTTGAGGAACGCCACAACTATCAGCTAGCCCGCTGTATACCTATGAATAGCATAAATGGATACAACTTAGTAGGTAATACATAATCAAGAATGCTTTATAACTGTTTAGAGGTACTCCCTTACAGGACGGCTGCGGAAAAACTTTTCTTCAGCAATAAGAGCATCCTTTATACTCCGGTTCATTAAGATATCCTAATTTGATGACACAATAAACAAACAATTTAGCATTAAATGTTGACCTGAAGCTAATCAAGTAGCATAAGTACAAGTATTCATTTATTTATACACAATAAGTGTACCTAGTGACCACAAATCTAACATAATAACTAATAGAACATATGTGAATGTTAAGTGTTCAATGCCTTCATCACAGCAGGAAAATAACATTACCTCCTGACTGCGATTTACAACACCTACATAACCAAGTCGGAGAGGAATAACTTTTCCTAGTAATAGATTCCGGGCATCAGTACCTCTGTCCATGATATCCAACTACATTCCAAGAATGCATGCTTAACATGTCAGAACGAGGCAACAGCATACCTAAATTCACATTTCATAAATACAAATGTAAGCTATAAGAGTATTCTGAACCTTTGTGATCACGCCAATTGTTCTATTACCTGCAACCGAGAAATAAACATTCAAAAACCAATCCAAGACACATAAAAAGGATTATTGATTTAAGCACATGCAAGTAATAGCCTACCCTCAGGATCAGCAACTCCCGCCATCTGAAGAGCATCTGAATTGGCCAAATCTGAATTTGCTGGAGTGACAGCCAGAATGAGACAGGTCGGGGTTTTAATATATGACATGATCATTGTTCTGATTCGGGCTTCAATATCAGAAGGCTGGTCACCCACAGGAACCTTTGTTATGCCAGGGAGATCAACAAGCGTGATATCAAGAACATTTGGTGAAAAAATCTTCAGTCGAATCTGCTTGTCAGAGACACCTTTGTTCCCTCCTGCTTCCCTATCAGTTTCAGCCTAGACAAAGGGGGAAAGGATACAGGTAAACAGTGAGATACAATGAAAAAAGGACTACACTAGGACATTGTATAACTTATCAACACATCATCAAGATTCAAGAGCAAATCGCATGCTATATAGATCCAAATAATGGAAAATCAAAGTTTAACTATTTCCAAGCTTTATTAACATGAAAACCTGTTCCAAGGATGAATGGAACTTTGACCAAGAATGCTACTAGATGCCAATATTGTAGCAATAAATCTACAGCAACTAGTGAGAATACAGTATCTTTCAAAATTCATTCTGTCATTTCACATTTAATTATATTGCATTTCTTTAATATCAGTAGATAAAGCCTCAAAACAAGAATGGCTTATTCAGGAGTTTATCATCAATTTTATCCACTCTAGAGACATGAATGTTGGGAATCACTATCAAATTGTTTGCATCCAGGTTCAACTTAGTTCCATGATGGTTAATATGACTGAGTATGCATGTCCCTAAGGGGAGCTTTTTTTTTTTCCGCCGCCCCCCGGGGGGAGGGGGGGTTTAAGCATAAATTTCTCCTCTGGATAGAGAAAATAATCGCCAAATACTGAAAGATGTCACACTCAGTTTTTCAGTCATGAAAGTGATGTTAACAACTCTACATTCATTCTGATGTAGACATGCGAAATAAACATCACGATAAGATGTCCAAATAGCTGTAATATTGAACATAATTAATTTGCAATAGAATTAGATTTCTCCTTTAGGTACATCTTTTGGGAGAAATGGCTGTTAATCTTAAGGTAAGAAACTAAGAAAATATTTTATGTAGCTTATGATTAATCGTTCAATCATGATATATCCTAAATAATCGATGTAAACATAGTCCTAATCCCAAAACCAGGAAAGTATGAGAGTTCTTTCTATGTTTTCAAGACATCAAATGCATTTAACTTTGTACCTCTTTTATGAATTAAGAAGAAATTAAGAAGAAAATTTCAAGGTTATATTATTATTCTTGGGTGATCCCTAAGAATTCAACAGCAACTTCATTTCTTGCTCGTGTACTTAAAGTGTGCCTCATCATCAGTCCCTACAGCAACAACTTTCAATGACAAAATGATCACAACCACCGATTGAAAAACTAAAAAACCATGATATTTGAAACTGCAGACAGAAAAAGCGAAAATCAAAACTCCACGCCACTGTAAAAAATCCAAACATAGAAATCTCAAGCTACGCTCCTAAAACCTCGTTTCAAATTGTCACTTTCAGCTACTAATACAAAACTCAGAGATTATAAATGAAGCAAAAATGAAAAAATAAATACGAGTTTTCACCTGGATTTCCCTACGAATCTCGGAGAAATCGTAAAACCTTTTCCCAGACAAGTGTAGGAACTCGCCGTACTCTTCCTCGGAGCCGTCTGGCTTGCGCTTGGTTTGAACGAGCTGCAGAACGAGCGGGCGGCGCGTGCATATGTCGTTGCCGCGAGGGAGGAAGTCGCGGCCGACAAGAGCCTCCAGGACGCTGGACTTGCCACTGCTCTGGCTGCCGACCACCGCCACCTGAGGGAGGTCGATGGTGGACTGACTGCCGACGCGGGAGAAGATGTCCTGGAGGCGGTTCACGAGCGAGATCACGGAGGAGCCGAGCGGCGCGGTGGCGGCGGAAGATGATGGAGGAGGAGCTGTGGTGGCATCGTCCGCCATGATTGGATTGGATCAGTAAATGAGAAGAGAAGCAGCAGCAAGGGCAGAGGAAGGAACCCTAGCTAGGGTTTTTGTGATTTAGAGGCAGATGGGGGAGAAGAAGGGCTTGGTGAATGTGCCTCTCTTCTCTCTTACTCTTCTCCTCTTCTTGTGTTTCAAAAAATTGAAGTTGAAATGAAAGAGGTGATCAAATAACAAAGAGTAAAGTAAAGATGTGATTGGTCCTTGTGAGCTGTGTGGGGCTTTCAACTACTTGCTGGAATTGCTGCAGTGGTTGTTTTCCAATTATACGCCAACGGAACCAGACACGGGGGCCAAATGGGTAACTCAGACTCCGTAATAATCATTTCAAGAAGAAGTCTTAAAGTCAGTTTTTTTTTTTTTTTTTCAAAATTACTATTTATAAACCAATTAATCAAATACTCACTTAATATCTGTATAAAAATATAATCATCATTAATTAATTTTATATTTAAAATACTTTTTAATTAAAAAAATAAAAAATATGTATTTAATTGTTAAAAAATAGTAATATTAAAGTAATATTTATTATAAATGTATTGTTCATATTCTGACCAATATATAACTAGATCCAAAGTTAATAAAGCCTAATTTACAAACATTAGTTAGGTCAACACCAATCATACCTCATAAAGAACAGTCGTAATGACGTCAGACTTGGAATTACTTAGTTGAATAAGTAACCAATCCTTCTAATTTCTCCTACTCAAGTACTCATAAATTTTAACAACTTTTCTAACAAAAGTGAACGACTGTCCACCATCAAAGGTGGAACGACTTTAAAAGACAGTTATTGAATCTATACTTACACTTATAAATACCCTGACATTTTCAGGTATAATTCAGACTCAATCTACTGAAAATCTGCCTAAAATCCATGCTAATTTAAGTATCGGAGTCCCTTACAGGTACCACCTTCACCTTTGCTTACAAATCAAATGGATTCATCCTCGTTGGAAAAGACATCGGACAAATCATCCAAAGACGTTTGGACCTCACGTTCAAATTCAAAGCAACCCAGTTTCAGATAACTCTCAAAATATTAGTACCGTTGCCGAGAATCTGGAAGTCTACACCCAATCATGGCGAACAATTGACCTGAAGACGGATATACGGCATTTGAGTATGGACTAGAACATCACAACGATGATCATGCAATAGTAATAAATCCACGGCAAGATAGAGCGGACGATTCTAATGGGAAGAGACTTCACGAAACCCTCAACCCAGAAAGATAAACTCATAAATTCTCCCACTTGAGGACATGGTGAACCAAAATCCGGTAGAACTCATGGGTTTGGTATACGGACACTATGGGCAGTTAGATCAGCTCGAGATAGAATTAGAGCGACAACAAGAATTTGAACAAGCTCTAAAAAGGGAGGTACGACGACGAAGCGATCTGGAAGAAAAACTCGGGAAACTAAAGACCGACCTTCGAGGTCGGAGAACCCGCCCGAAGGGAAAGAAACTCCGTTTGGAGGTGAAGATCCATTCACGAAAAAGATCATGTGGGTTAACGTCCCCAAGAACTTTAAAAACCCATATATGAACGTCTATGATGGAACGACCGACTCGAGACACCATCTAAATAACTTTAAAAGCCGAATCTACTTGGCTAATGCGTTTGATGCAACCCATTATAAATTTTTTTCAACAATGTTAACCAAGACAGCAATGAAGTGGTTTGATAGTTTGCCACCCCAGTCAGTAATTTGTTTCGACAACTTTGCAAGGAGTTTTCTTACCCGATTCTCTATCCAAAAAAATAAGGTCAAACACACTTCAAGTCTCCTAGGAGTCAAACAAAATGTCAAAGAAATTCTCCGAGCTTACATAAAAAAATTTAAGAAAGTCTGCTTAAAAATCCAAAATTTACCTACAGAAACGATTATAATGGGATTAGTCAATGGCCTTAAAGAAGACCAATTCTCCCAGTCTATATCGAAAAGGCACTCGACCTCCTTGTAGAAGTAAAACGGTGGACTAAAAAATACATTAACATGGAAGAAACTGCTCGGTTGAGAGATCCTGCTCCGAGATAACATAATCAATATCTGCTTCAAGACAAAGAAAAAGAATAAAAAAAATACAACTCGGATAAAACTCGAAGATACCACAATAAAATTGTCTAATCTTTTGTTTATTAACTTAGATGGATTCATCCTCGTCAGAAAAGACGTTGGACAAATTATCCATAGACATTTGAACCTCATGTTCAAACCTAAAGCAATCAAATTTTAAGTAATCATTAAACAAGTATAAACATAATAGAATTATTTTTTTTTATATTTGTGTGAGATATATTATGAGCTTAGGATTCTAATAAGAAAGAAAACAAAACCTCATTCTATTAATGTGGGGATCATTAATATTCTTTTCTAGTATTTTTTCTTGTTATTTTCTTTTGGAGTCAATATTGCAACCATGTCATGAGTCATGACATATGTGTTGCCTTGTTAGGCTTTCTGGCTATGATCTATCTGATCGGGCCTTATTGACATTAAATTTGGGTCACGAATTGGGCCACGGGACCTTGATGCATGGCATTCACAGTCACATCACACTGCTGAGTGCTGACTTGCTAAGAGCTAGTTGAGACGTTGACTGGTTTTGTTTATTTTATCGTTAGGAGGTAGTTAGAAAAATTTTTAAAAGAGGAGCCAGTTGAGACGTTGACTAGTTTTGTTTACTATCATCCCACCAAACAAGTTTTGTTTACTTTATCGTTAGTAGTTAGTTACGAAATCAGTAAGCAGAAGACATGAGAAAAAGAAATCTGTTTCAACTACCTTCCGAGAATCCTGATTTTCCCGCCAATTCCATGGCGCCACCTCCACTTTCCCAAGAAAACTCATTTTCCTTCCCAAATTTTCCCGGAATATTCCGCAACCACCCTCGCTGTCGATACCTCTGCGTCTCCACCGCATGCATCCTCCTCTACCTCCTTTACACCCTCACGAGCGTCTTCATCTCCGCGCAGCTACTCTTCAACCTCGAGCTCCAAGTCTCTCTGTCTCTCTCTCTCTCTCAAATTCTCGCTCACCGTTTTGATTTTTTGACCTTTTTGTCTCTTCTTTCTGTGATGCACAGCGCGATTTCGATGCGCCGCGCAGAGTAACGTTGCATTCTTCTAGAGTGTTCCACTCGCCGGAGGCATTCGAATTGGACTACGAGAAGATGGAGAAGGAGTTGAAGGTGTTCGTGTACCCTGATGGTGATCCTGAGACCTATTTCCACACGCCGAGGAAGCTCACCGGGAAATATTCCAGCGAAGGTTATTTCTTCAAGAACATCAAAGAAAGCCGTTTCTTCACTGCCGATCCTCTTCAAGCTCACCTCTTCTTCATTCCTATTTCTTGCCACAAAATGCGAGGCAAGGTATGCATGCCCTAGTTTCACCTCCAAGAATGATTTGCATAATTCTCAGGGGTTAACTCACATCTCGCAACAAGAAACCTGTTCAATTGTGCAATATATTTTCTGTTTTTATTTATTCAAATCAATGTTTAGTTAGTTATTCTTGTATAGCAAATAGCTGAAATGTCAAATGTTCACAAATCACAACTTTTAGGTTGAAATTGCTAAATACATATAAAGCCAATTGTGCATTTGTGGAAAGATTTTGGGTGCCACTTGTTTTCACAATTCTCATAATTGATTCTCAAATCACACGTAATCATTGAGGAGAACGGTTAATTTGTACATATCTAAGCCTGAATAAAATTATTCAAATACTATCAACAGATAATAGAATATGGAATATGCTTAGCAGATAGCACTACGCATGAATTCAACAACCTAGTGTCTAGCATAGTTCTCAATATAAGAGTCTAATGCGCGCATGTGAAGTATGCAGGGGTTGACTTATGAGCTTATGATTTATGAAGTTGGGAAGTATGTGGAGAGCCTAAAGTTCAAGTATCCTTATTGGAACAGAACATTGGGTGCTGATCACTTTTTTGTGACTTGCCATGATATCGGTGCCAAGGCTACGAATGGGGTTCCATATCTTGTCAAAAATTCCATTCGGGTGGTTTGTTCATCCAGTTATGACGGTTTGTTTATTCCACACAAAGATGTTACCCTCCCCCAAGTCCAGCTGCCATTTCTTCACCCTGCAGGTGGAAATGACATAAAGAGAAGGTGGAAATTGTTTTCGTACCATAAAATTGAATTCTTTTGCTTGTTAGAAACACAATTTTCAGTTAAGTCACCTGAAACTGTGCCATCTTTATGAATTTTAATACCAATTCCTATCCGGAAAATACTGCAGGAAAATACTTGCTTTCTGGGCTGGTCGCTCTGATTCTAAATTGAAAGATGAACTAGCAGCTGTGTGGGACAATGATACTGAACTTGACATTCAGAATAACAGAATTGACCGTCATGCTACTGGATCTATTGTTTATTTGGAGAAACTTTATAGATCCAAGTTTTGTTTGTGCCCTCACGGTCCTGTTGGTAGCAGCCGTATCGCGGACTCAATCCATTATGGCTGTGTTCCGGGTAAACTACATCTGCATGACTTTTGTTGCTCACTGATTACCCATCTCTTCTGTGAATTCAATCTTCTAAGTTCTAACAGAAATTCTTGTCCTCTATCTGCAGTAATCATGTCAAACTATTATGACTTGCCTTTTAATGAGATTCTGGATTGGAGGAAGTTTTCTGTAGTAGTGAAGGAAAGTGACCTTTATCAGCTCAAAGACATTCTGAGAAATATATCTGAGAAAGATTTTGTGACATTGAATCAGAACTTAGTAAAGGTAATAAGTTTCAGTTTCTGGTTTTTAAAAATATCAGTTAGCTGATAGTTGGTGCAATTATGGAATCATATCCGTCATGAAGCTACTTATGTTTGTGATTTAAGACAAAAATTTCATACGTTGAAATAAATCATGGCTTCTTGTAAGATGATAACACACTAGTTTTAATTTTCTGTTTATGGTTCAGGTCCAGAAGCATTTCCAGTGGAATACACCTCCAGTTAGACTAGATGCGTTTCATATGGTCATGTATGAACTCTGGCTACGCCGCCATCTCACTAGGTACTTTTAAGAAGAAACTCAGACAATGATATCTGAAGCAAGGAGTTTTATTTGTACATACGATTAACAGTACGATGTGACCCCAACCTGTGAATCCCCACCGCAAGCTGTATCCTCAAAGTGAAACATGTTTGACCACTTAGAGAATTTGTGTGTAAAATGAGTATTAGGAAGGCAGTCTTCTCAGTAAAATAACAAATGTATATGTCTGCACGAAACCCCCCAAACCCTGCAGAGATAAAAGATATTTGGTGATAGAAGTCGGTGACTGTTAATTGTGAAACAAGAGATGCTGGTGTTGAGCTTGGAATCCATGTTAGGGAGAGTACTCCCATAATCTTTTTCAGCCAAAATACATGGTTCGTGGCAAATAAGACATTTCTGAAGCATCTAATTTTAGCTCTAACAAAAAAAAAAAAATGAGATTTGGTTCTTCTTCTTTCATTGTGTGTCAAAACTACAATATTATTTAACCATATGTCTAAGGTGGCAAGTCAAAACTAGTTCAGTACTCCATTTATTGATCCAATGGCAGAAAGGGTCCAAGAACCAATATGGTGCCTAGAACTAGATTTCAAGAAATAGTATATTAAATTTTAAATGTGAGAGACTAAAATGATAAAAGTCATAAATCTCAATGACCAATATAGAAATTTAGTCCTACGATTGGAGTATAAAAGTATGAACTATGGACGATGTACTATGGCCATACTTTGAGTCCTTTGTCCAAATCAAATTCAAATCATCACAAACTCTTAAGTTGCGTTTAGAAGGAAGACTGATATTAAGAGACAAAATTAAATCACTTTATTATGTTTGGTATAAAATATATTAGACTATGTTATATCTAAGTATCATGTTTGGTTTAAAATAAATATGAGAATTGAAAAGTAGATTTAAAATTTGAAAAATTAAATAAAAATATTTTAAAAAAATGTTATTAAAGTTTTCGTCTATAGATATTTTAGTCTCTTCTGTCTCCATTGTCTGAAGTACTGAATCCTAGAAATTTTAATTTCCTTTGTCTCCACTTTTTGAAGGTATTAAAGGAACTGAAATTTTATGTCTTGGAACTAAAATTTTAATTCTAATTTCTAAGCACCGAACACAATACTAAATTACAGCCTATCAATCTCAGTTCCAGTCTTTTAGAAACAAACGATGCCTTATAGACCGAAAAAATTTATCTCTACTCATTTTTAAAAACTCATCATTGTAGACAACAAAAGAGACATAACAAATGGTAAATTCACCATTATTTGTTTGTTAACACCAACCAGCTTTGACGAAAGAGCTTTATAAATGTGTACCCCTATTCTGTTCGGCCCGAATATAGTATAGTAATTCAAACTTCCCAATATCTAATAATGCAAAATCCAAACTACGTAGATGTCTAATACGATATTTTTATTCCCTCATAAAACGGTAAAGAAAATAAATTCACTTATATTTTGAAGAGTTAAGGGCAAAAACGGAACTATTCACAATATATAAATCGAATCCAGTATTGATAGGATATACAGAAATGAGAGAGAAAGAGAGAGTGAACCTAAAAATCTAATTCTACAGTCATAATTCACATTGCTTCCAGAAATAATTTGTCTATAAAACACAAACCATCCCCAGAAGTCGTATGTTAGTTGAAGCAGCATAGC
The DNA here is from genome assembly GCF_014773155.1 of Arachis stenosperma. Taxonomy (NCBI): domain Eukaryota; kingdom Viridiplantae; phylum Streptophyta; class Magnoliopsida; order Fabales; family Fabaceae; genus Arachis; species Arachis stenosperma. The sequence continues at coordinate 5,422,141 of NC_080386.1, forward strand.
GTATTAGGTTGTATCACAGAAAATGCATGTGTGGATAATTGGCAACTCTCATAGCCAGTAAGTCCTCATGTTGGAATCATCAATGTCAATGTCAACCTGTAAGTGTGCTCACACAATTAACTGATCCACACACACAGGCTTTCAATTCAAGCCTTCAAGGGTCTCATCATGTTCTAAGAATTATGATTCATGATAAGTCATCAAAAACGAAAAAAAGGTACCTGCTCATCAAAACAGGCAGGAATATCAAATTCTGTCCCAGAAGCGTCGGCAAAATCTTCAAGCTTATTATCCTGCAACCATCAAAAGTATTACATACAAACTGCCAATTTCCAAATGTTAGGAGCTAATATTACCGCAAAACTCTTTCCAAACAAAAGAATACCTCTTGATGTATGCTGAGAGCATTATTCTCCATTTGGATAGATGAATCGTTGGTAACTGCTTCCGCAGTATCAACTGTATACTGTAAATCAGAGAATTCGACTTGATGACAAATATTCCAAAGTTGACATTTTTCAGTATATTCAAGACTACAGCATAAAATTAAATTTGATCACAAAATACTCCAATTTAGCTTCGTATCACATCCTTCGGGTATCTGGTCAATGGAATTTCTCATATGACCATATAAGACAATCATAGCTTCCACTGAGTAATAGAGGGATGAAAAACTTCTAGAACCTGATCATTGTTCCTCTCAGGTGACTGTCTCGAATCTATTGGCACAGGTTTGGCTTCCTCTAGGCAGATCTGATAGAAATAAAATTGAGTAAATATAATGAATGACAGTTCAATAGAACAGAATCAACTATCTATGTTCCACTCATGCAAGCAAAAGAACTCAATCTATATGAGCAGATTTGATAAATAATGAGTAGCATTTTCCACATTAGGAAATGCTTTATTAATTTGTTTAGTTCCATCCCATGGAAACATACATCCTCGTTCTGGTCAGGAGAAGAGTTCTCTGGTTCTGTTGGTGAAGGTTTTATATCAGCTGATGTATCCTGTTGATAAAGACAAATGATTAGAATTGAAAATCCGAAATCTTCTGTTGAGAATTAATTATAATAAGAAAATCTGAATTAGGTGATCACTAGGAGCAAAATTATAGGTTCAACACGTAGACTAAACTCATTTATAACTAATATATACTCGAATCATTTGTAACATTATACAGGCTACAGCAGTATCTTCTAAACCAGGAAGACAAGACATTGTTAGGTAGCAATATTATAAAAACACCAGTACGAACCTGTCCATTTTGTTCAAAGGTGATTCTTGATGTTTTGCTGAGATCTCTCAGAGTTCCCTTCAAATCAATTAAGCATGTAATTAATGATAAGTAATAGCATGATATAGATAAGATTACTGTAATCGCATTCGGCAACATGGGAAAATGCAATTAAATTATCCATGCGCGCTCATGACAATCCATAAAAGCAAAATAAACACCTTTCAAACAATTGCAATTCCATGTTATGAGTTTATAACAACAACAACAGGCATAAATGTTGGATGGAAGAAACATTTTCATGTCCAGGTTAAAATCAGGACAGTGGGTAGTATAAAGAATTTTCATCAATTTTACACCAAAAGTAAAAAGATAAAATTACTGAGGATACACATTATTGTCATCTATCAAGGATTCACCAATTAAACTTGAAAGCACTTACGGAAAAGTTGTTTGTTTCCCTCATAAACTCCTCAACCATGGTTACATCAAATAGACAACTATAAGTTAACAGTCTTCGTGGCAACATGACAAGCTTTCAGAGGTAAAATATGCATAAAAAAGACCTTTTTCTAAATAATTGTACACAAAAGTACTACTCTTCAGACATGGCATCTAGTTACTGTAACCATAAAAACAAAAAAACAACAAATTAGATACTTAATTGCATGCAAAACCTGATTATGGAGGGCAGCACTAGCTACAATCAATAATAAGAAACATAAATCCAGATCAAGCTTAATATACGGATATTATTCACCTTATTTGCCCACATAAGACCACAGGCGTTGCACAGAGATCTTGGACCAGAGGGTCCTCGACGCATAGCTGGAGTTGACTTCTCACCAGTTCCACAATGCTGACATCTACGTTCACTAAATCATGGAAGAGGTTGAACAGAATAATAGAACATATTAGTTCCAACATGTAAATTGTGAATTTTAAAAATAAAACACAGAGATTTAGCTTGCAACTCACATAGACTGTGAATAAGTATCACCTCCACCATTGCTTGAATCGAAATTTTCAGCGGGAGATTTGTAGCCTTCCTTCAGTGACGCAAACTGTCCATTCTTACGATGCATCCTGTTAGAGATTCAAATATAATCAATCTCAAGAAGAACAACAGCATCAATATCCAGAGGTCAAAGAGTGCAGTGGAATAAACCCATTTGATTACAAGACAAGCAGTGGGGATGGGGGGAAGAGACATGCCAACCATCTAATCCAATTTCCCAAAGCCCACACCCTACCTCTGGGCAACCTCTTTACGGCAAGTGTACCGGATTTTTTTCTCAAAGCATCGGTCTTTTCGCTTTTCACGGAACCTTACAAGTGATTCAATTCTTCGTGAAACCTTTGAACCTCGGGAAGCATCATTTATTCCCTGCACATATAAGAAAAGTAGAAAACCCAACAAATGTTAAGAGACAAGAAACGATGGAATCACCAAGAAAGACAATTAATTTTCAAACAGAGCACCATAATCTGCTGACAATTCTGCTGCAACGAAGAATCAGAGCTGGCAGCAATCCTGGGCATCTCTTGGGCTCCCAAGAGTAACAATACAGCCTGCACCTATTTGTTTCAGGAAAACAAAAATTAAAAATAAAAAATACAAAAGCAGTGAAATTTTATTGAAGAAACGAAATTAATTTCATGATGCATCCAATGTAAACTAATGATAGCATGTAAGTATCCCAGCAATCACAACCTGAACCATATATAATAAGAGTTCTTTCTTCCCAAAAAACAAAAAAGTTTATCATCACAAATTCAAAACAAGGGCACCTAATCTATGGGAAACAATTCTCAAGCAAAAATTTCTAATCAAACATTGAACAACCAATGGGGAGAGAATAAAATTAAAAGAGCACCGATCACTTAACAACAAAAATAAAAAAATGGACCTTTTCTGGGGTAACCGCTGGGAAAACATAAACCTCGCCTTCAAATGCAATGGTGAGCTCACTGGTTCTTGGCTGAACAGAAGTAGCAGTAGAAGACAACCCAGAACTCACGAAAGCTTTTTCCACCTCGTGAGAACCTCCATCAAAAGGGTTCAACGCACCATTCACCTGCATGGGAACAAGCACAGTTTTTTGTTGCTGTTGTTGCTGCTGTTGGGCTTCATCATCATCATCATCATCAAAGGTTCTTGCTTGCAGCCTCTGCTGATTCGCAGTGTCCATTACTCAAGCATCACTAACAGCAGCTGCTCTCTCTTTTGTTTCTCCCCCAAGTCGTGAAATTTTCTCTGCTTCCAAACAGAAAGTTAGAAGCTTTTGGGTAACCCTAATGAAGAATTGATGAAGAGTGGGTGTAGGAAAGGAAAAAGAATAGAAATGGGAAACATTGAAAGCTTTCCCTACAAACACTTTCGTTCTCGGAAAACACTGAAACTAGACACAGCAGCAAACAAGTAACATAAAATTTCTAAGTCAAATCAAATAAAGCAAAAAAATTGAATTGCTATTTAATTATTTAATTTAAAATCAAAATATTGCACTTCCACTGTGGCACAACCTGGTTTTTTCTTTTTCTTTTTTTAAATGAAATTGAAATTTTTGACGATCACATTTTTATCCTGGTATTGGTACTTTAATTTTAGATGGAATCTTATTGACTCTGATATTAAGGTGGAGAAAAAGCTTATTAAATCTAGATATCAAATATAAATTAATTTCCAAGTTTTCGAACCTATATATATACTATCACACAATTAGAAAACGCGTATATCGTAAAAAAAGAAATACTAAATAATTTTTTTTTAAGTTAGGAGTAAAATTCGAATATAAAACTTTTAAATGAGTATAGAGAAAGTGAAACTCAAATTTAAAATTTTTAGATAGGTATAGAGAGATTATACTATAGTTCGTAGTATAAAAACGTAAAATTATTTATAGGCAGATAATATTAAATTTAAAACAATTTTATCTTTTGGTGATTACTATAGTTTCGCGAAAATTTTAATTAGGTCTTATATTTTTTTTCTTTTTAATTGGGTTCCTGCACCAAGTTTTTTTTTTCAATTAAATCCCTACACTTTTTTTCTTTTATTTGAGTCTCTGCACTAATTTTTTTTTAGTTGAGTCTCTATATAATGAAGTCAATTACTACTAAGAGGGACCTAATTAAAAAAATAATTTAGTACAGAGACCCAATTAAAAAAAAAAGTATAAGAACCTAATTGAAAATTTTGTAAAACTATAAGAATTAACAGAATAATTAAACCTAAGTAATATTCTAACCAACTTGTCATACTATATTTTTAAGATTAAATTTGTGAAATTCTCCAAGATAATATAACAATTTTAACTTAAATTTCTATAGTATTATGACATAAAGCGGAGCTTAATTAAGCAAAAGGGGACAATGCCTCTAACTTTAATTTTTTTTTCTTATATAATTATATAAATTTCAGTTTAGTCTCTCCTAAAATTTTTATTCTAATACACCTTTAATTGCAAAATAATTTTTATTTCCTCTCTAAAATTCATCCTAATTATGCCATGGGATATATAAAGTCCTTTCTTTTAATAATGATAATGTAAAAGTTGTTTGAATGAACTTTGATCGTAATACAACGTTAGTTATAAAACTTCATTTTTGCTAATGTAAAATAAGTAAATAAATAAATAAAAGTGTAATACAACGTGCATATTATAATTATTATATAAAATGGATTGAGGGGAAAGATATTTTGTATTGTTGAGAACTTGAGGTGGGTGTGATCTGAGGAGAAGAGAAGAGGAGAGAGAGTGGAAGTTGGAACCATAAATCATTGAAGGATGAATGTAGAAGAGGAGGTTGGGCGCCTCAGGGAAGAGATCAAGAGGCTTGGCACACTCCAATCAGATGGTTCTTACAAGGTATGAAACTTTTATTCTCTCTTTTCCTTCCCACCTTCACTATTCATTATGCTCCTTTTTAGTTTCAATCTCTATTATGTGAACTTCGAATCTATCTTTGTGGATCTAAGCCTAGTATCTGGAAATGAAAATAACAGAGAAGATTCAGATAATAATAAAAAGATCCATGTATCCTGATTTGTTTCATAGGATCTATATCATTAGATCATTGTAATTAGGATGCAGACACTTCACTGATGGCTTTTTCTTTCACTCTGTTGTGTTTTTTTGTTCCATCTTCCATTGTGTTGATGTGAAGGTTACATTTGGGACACTATTTAACGATGACCAATGTGCAAATATATTTGAGGCGCTTGTCGGGACACTGAGAGCAGCTAAAAAGCGAAAAGTGCTCACATACGACGGTGAACTACTGCTTCAAGGAGTGCATGATAATGTCGAAATCACTCTTAATCCAACCCCTGCTGCTGCCAACTGATCCACTTGTTTGTTTGCTTCTTCAATTCAATGAACTCATTTTCCCTAGAGTCGGGGACTTGAGAGTAATAATGTCTTCTTGGTACATGATTTGTGTAATATACCAATTTATGAAGGTTTGTGGACTTCAGAAATTATGAGGTATCAATGTATGTATGTATGAAATGCTACGGCTACCTTTACCGTGTAGCATTCGATTTTACTATTGAGTTAAAGAAATGGTTTCATTTTCCCAATCCTCGAAATTGTTGTTTTGTTTTTTAATTGCCAAAAGCTTTATGCAGAACTTTAATAAATATATACTTTTACTGTGAGATAATCAAGAAGGATGCAAATTATGAACAATTCCCTGGAAAATAAGAAACGTTCATTGCATAGAGTGAATTGGAGAAACATAGTTTCAATAGTAGTGGCCAAAAATATAGATCAATAATTGAGTCCGGAAATGGTGTAAGGCAGACCAAACTGAATTCAAAAAACCTCGCTGTTACTAAGGTACGCACCAAAGAAAGAATCAAGTAATTGACGAAAAATAACTACACTGACAGTTCAATAGACAGCCTAGGCTGAATTAATTCAGCAAGGATGAGAATGATAAGGAATGAATGATACAATGCCAGGAAACCGGCATATTACATGATTTCAGGTTAGGGGAAAACTGTAAGTTAAAATACAAAATATATTTTCTTTAAAAAAGAAAAAGAAAGGAATTAAAACTACTAAAAAAAGTATCTACGAGGAGAACATTGGGACATGAGTGAGAGGATATTGTCATGATGATCCACTGAGAATGAATGCTTGGAGAAGGCTCTGTGCCGCTTGGGTTTCATCAGGAGTACCGGATATTACAATAGTCCTGTCACTTGTTCCAGGACGAGGTTCATGTATGACAACCTTAGCGCCAGAAATCTGTTGATGGCAATAACTTTTATGTTTTGAAAGACACAGGAAAAATTAAGGCTTCATAATATCTTTGTTAGCAGTTCAATCTTTTATTATAGCAATTCCATATATCCAAATGAAAGTAGAAAAGACACAGGAGGGAAGACAAATTAGGAAGGGTTGGTCCAATGTTCAATGCTCCACCTATGAGGCTTGAGAAAGGTAGTTGTACCAAATCAGGCTATTTCCAATATCACCCTCTGATACAAGGGCACATGGCAACAATCTTACTGTTTGGTCAAACTTTACTCTAGGGCAAAACGAATTAATGCTTCCCAATATCAAATCTTTTAGCCAGAGCTTTGCAATACATTTCTATGTTATTTTTGGTTATGATATTTTTTTATATATAAATTATATTTAACAATTTTAGTTGTGATAGTCTGAAAGAGTACCTTCTTTTTGCATACTTTTTCCATAGTGTTCTACTATATTCTAGAGACCTTTTAACATGAATGTGAGATCTGATTCAGCATATGTAGGTTCTTTTTATTATATAATGTAGCATGAGTGGCATGTCCAACTTCCCCAGTTTATATGAGAATTGAAAAAGTGCCATGCAAGTATATATTAATGAATATTGTTTAATGTATAGGTTCATATATGAAGATTTGTGTGTTGGTGAAAGCTTAAGTATATATTATGGATTGGAAACTATGGAATCAATCATCTTGCAGCAATGAAATTGCTGAAAATAATTACTTTGACAAGGCCTTTGTTGCAGGAGCAAGGCTTAAAATATAAATACATAGGTTTCAGAATAATTGTTTAAATGTTCTTTTGTGAAAAACCTAACACTAAGTTCAGCATCAAATTATCGAATGTGTATACGAACATGACCAATTACGTACCTGTCTTAGACGAGCCAAATTGCTACCATTTTCCCCATAAACAGAGTCAATAGTATCATCAGGAACCACAATTTCCACAGTTGTACTAGTCACAATAGCAGATTTACTTCCACTGAGGACAAAAAAAAAAGTAAAATATAAGTTTTGTGGCATCTTCTAGCTCAACTGTGTCCACCACAATCAGAAACCAAGTTCTAGTTAAGTTATAAATTCACTCCAAAGCAGGATTTGAAATGAAAGAGCAAACCAACGACGAACTAAGGAGTAACATCAAATCAAATAGTATTATGCACGACACAGAACTACTGAATATTATTGAATTCTAAAACTGCAGGTATAAGTAGAGTTGCAAGAGAGGTAACACACAGCTACATAAACATGGCACAGATAGTGCAGCAGAATTCATACTAAATAACAAACTCTTTAGTGCAAAGAAGTAATTTCATTCAAGTCCATGATTTGACAAAGTTTAAGAAGGTTTACACCACAGACATCCATAACCCATCATATGACACCATAAATAGCACTTTATGTTATTGAAATATTAGAACTTGTGATGCTAAGAAGAACTGCAGTTTGTTTTAATAAATTATACATTTGCTTTGAAACCAGCTTAATTTGTCATGAATGTGAACAAACTACCTGACAAGTTCCAAGCCTCCTTTTCGAGATGTCATTCCCCAACTAAGATCATTAATTCCCCTTGAATTTATGCCAGCCACTGTCTGCAGCCAAATTTAATATAAATAACTAATAACTTGTGAAGGTAAGCCAACTAGCCAAGAGAAAGAGATATACCGATGGTGCCCATAACCCTGGGGAAGAAGGATGGTCTACATTCCACGAAAGAGCATGATGATCATTGCCTTGCGACAAACCATGCCTACCTAGACTATAATCTAAATTCTGTGCTAGAGCATGATGATCAATGCTTTGTGACAAATTATGTCTACCCAGACTATGATCTAAATTTTGTGCAAAAGCATGATCATCAAGGCTTTGTGACAAACTATGTCTACTCAGACTATGATCTAAATTCTGCACAAGAGCATGCCGATCGAGGCTTTGTGACACATGTCTACCCATACTATGATCTAAATTATATGGAAGAGCATGATGATCAAAGCTTTGTGACAAAGAATGTCTACCCAGACTATGATCCAAATTAAGTGCAAGAGCATGATGATCAATACTTTGAGACAATGTATGTCTAGTCAAACAAGGAGAAACGCCAAAAGCTGGTTGGCCACTAAGAGGAACCGTATCTCTTAATCGCCCATAGGGACTGGTATCAGCTCGTGCAGAGGATAGGCTGGTGTCAGCTCTTGCAGAGGAAAGACTGGAGTCCGCTCGCACAGAGTTTTGACTCCTTGTTCCAGCACTGTTCTGTGAACTGATAATAAGATTATCTCTCAGTCTACCAGTTGCATTGTACAACGCATCTTGCACACTTGAAAACTCTCCTGATATCTAGGGAAAAGAAAAGAAGTATATAAATACAGTAACTAATTAATACTCAAACATCTAAGATATAAGCTGATATCTACTCAATTCTAGGGGTCTGCTTTTTTATTTCAAAAACACCTCTGAAGGTTGTTTTGATAGCTTTACTTGTGATGTTTTTTGGATTTTCAGTAATCAAAAGTCATTACAACAGTTTTAAACTTTTAATCAAATTGGTTGTACAACTTGACACTTCGCAAAAAGCCATTTTTCGTACTCTTGAGAAATTGAAAATCAAGATTCTACAAACCAAAAAGAAAAAGTCTCCAACCAAATTTTCTAGGAACAAGTGCAAACATAGAACAATATTTTTGTTACCACTTATCCAAATATGGAATAATTTGTTCATAAATTACTTTTCATATATCATTTTACATAAAATGCTAATAATTATGCAGGGTGAAATGGTGAATTCAGAAGCAGTATTACATTGTCATTGCACTGAAGTAATTATGAAGTACTGTCTTGGGGTATGCCGTTGGAGCAAAATTCTTGTAACAAGAATAGAATTAGAATGCAAGTTCTGTGAAATAGGCTTAGGTGCTTGCTTTCAAGCAGTGCAAAACATGTTATATTTTTGGAGGATTTCAGAATCAAGAAGCAAACAAGCAAGAAGAAATTACATGTTTAAACTATGAATAATAAATATTTTGAAGCATGTATTCCACAATAGTGTTCTTGAGGTCTTCAAATTTCACAAGATTAAGAGGGAAAGACTTGCTTGAGTTTGTAGATGCAGAAAATAACATTTATCAGAGAAGAAGGTATTCCTCAGCATATTTTAATTATAAATGAAATAAAGGAAAGAATCATGTCCAGACCTGTACGACTTGATCATTATCTGATGAACATTTTGGAGCCTGATCAGAACCAATCATTCTAATGGAAGCCCCCGTTGCCTTCCGCATTTCTGAAACAATTACACCGCCTTTTCCCAACAAACAACCAACTTGGTTCGATGGAACCAAAAGTCGTGCAGTAACAGATGACCCCTTGAATCCAGAGTCTAGCCCCTTCTCAATACCAGCTTCAATGGACCTTGAGTAAACAAGCACAACAGCCTTCTGTGCTGGGGAATATTTTGACTCAGAATTCTGTTAAAAAAAAAATTAAGCCACCAACCACCAACTAAAAAAGTTAATCACCAAATAATAATAATGACACGCATACAACTACAAGACAAAAAAAAATAGTTAACATACCTCTGAAGCAGTGACAGTAATTACTCGATCCTCACACTCGCCTACCAAAGGACCGATACTTATAGTTGCCCCTGTCTCATTTTGAAGAGCTTTCACAATAGCACCACCTTTTCCAATAACACCGCCAACCCGATCATTTGAACAAAGAATTCTAAAGCAGACTTCCAGCTGAACCGCCTTTGGCTCCAAGGATGACCCTATATTATCTTCAACTGATAATGAATGAATTCCAGTGGCATAGCTGTTAGAGCTGCTGGAGAAAGAAGAAAGCAAAGAGCTTCTCTGCAGAAGACGGTCCACATGAAGATCATTTAAAGTCTCACGAGGAGCTGTGGTGAAAGTCTCATGCGGAACTGCGGTAAAACTCTCACGTTGAACTGCGGCTAAAGTCTCATGATGCGGAACTGAAACCAAAGTTTCATCCTGAACCACTTCATATGGTTTGCTTCCCATCATCTTTGTTCTATCAGGAGGAGGAAAATCTTGAAGACGGCGAGAAACCGCAAGAAGTGCCTTCTTAACGGATGACACATTGCCTTCTATCTACCACAGATCAGAATGTTTTCTCAGAATAAAAGGGAAACAGCAGAACTGTTCACTACGCAACAATGGAATGAAGTAACAGCATTGATGTTGTTCCCCGATAATAGAAAAAGAAATTTAAGCAATTAATAAAAACTCATGGGTATGCAAACACACAACACGACATAACATTCTCGATTCATGTGTCATTTCATGAGTTGCAGTTTGTACAGCACCGCATTTGTTAAAAGCAAACCCTTTGCAATACATAAACAAACCAAATCTCATCTGCCATGTTCAAATACCCTTTGCTTGGTCAGTTGGAAGATGTTACCAACTCCTAAGCCATGAAACTAAAATCCACTCTCCCTAGCCCCCTCAAGACACTAGCAACCAAGTAACATTCAAATCCTTCAGAATTCAAAAGTCACCATCCTATCGAAAACAGATAAGATGCTAGGACATTCAACAAGACTAGTTTTGAGATTCCTACTCCTGAAAATGCTACACTAATTCGTGACTTGCAACTAGAAACTGGACATTCAATAAGTTACATCCATACCTCAATCACTTCGTCGGAAGAGGAAGTGGAAGGTGCCGAATTGTCGGTGAAAGCCCTTATTCTACACCCAGTGTCCTTCCTGATCTTATCCACAATCTTCCCGCCCTTCCCAATCACCGAACCAACCTGCGCCGCGTCAGCCACCAGCCGGCTGCAAACAACCCTATCCCCAACCTCAATCCCCTCAGTCTCCGCCGCAACCTCTAGAATCCTATCAAACACCTTCAAGAGCGCTTCCTGTGCCTTTGAAACCTCGACGGCCTCGCCGCCGCTTAGAGAAACCCTCCCGGAAATTGTCCCCTCGCCGACGACCACTATGAGCCTGTCCTGCACCTCCGCCGGCGCGTCCTCGATGCGGATCTTGGTGCCAGTGGACTGCTGGAGGCTCTTGATGACGGAACCGGACTTTCCGATGACGCCGCCGATTCGGGAGGCCTGGCAGAGGAGGCGAAATGCGACGTGGCCCTGAGGCACGGAGAGCGGCGGTGGCTGAGTCTTAGACGAAGACCTGGCGCGCTTGGAGGATCCGTTTGGCGGAAACGAGTTCGAGTCGGGTAGAGCAGGTACGGAGCGCTTCGATGAAGGAGAGAGAAAGGTTTTATCCATAATTCAATTTCCCTCTCTCCCCTCGCTGGCACAGAAGAAGAGTTCGCAGAGAAAGGGCGCAAGTGTCAGAAGAAGAAGTTCGGATGCTAAAATGCGCGGGGAAGGAGAAGGAGTGCGCAGTGCGCAGGTTGACAATTGAGATTTTGGGTTGCCTGCAAGTGACAAACTCAGCTCTCTACGTGAGCCGTCGGAAGATGCTAATTTATTTTATTTTATTAATATACAGATTACCAGAAATTATTTTTAACATGAAAATAGAGATAGTATTTTAGTTAAATATTAATATTTAAAGTATATTATAATATTATGAAAATATTCAATATGTTCTCAAATATTGGTTAGAATATAGTCACTTATTAAACACGTCTTTATGTGTTACAGTATGTAGAGATTTTTTATCTACAAAATTTATTTAATTTTCTCAATTTTTTTAACAATTGAGGAAGTAAAATGTATCTTTTATCGTTAGTTTTATAAATAAGATCAAGAATAAATATGAGAGAGATCAATAAATAGTTAAAGATTATACTTTACACTTTTAATTTTTTTAATAATTATGGGAATAGATCCTCTCAATTGTTAAAAAAAAAATTGAGAGTGTAAAGTGTGATCTCTAACCCTTCATTGCTTCCTCTCTCGTATTTATTTTTGGTCCCATTTATAAAATTGATGGTGAAAAATCACACTTTACTCTCTGAATTATTAAAAAAATTGAGAAAATTCTTTTCCTATAATTATACCAAATAATCTCATTTCTAACAAAAAAAAATATTTTCATATAAAAAAAAGTATATACCCATTTTGGTTCTCAAAGAATTTCAAACTGGACACTTTAGTCCCCCAACTAAAATTAATTACTCGATTGATTCCTAAAAATCAACTCTGTCAGCCACTTAGGTTACGTTTGTTTTCGAGAATAGGATAGGACAAGACACGGAGAATAGGACAGGACAGGACAAGACATTGATGGACAGAGACACAAAATTTTGTGTTCTTGTATTTTGTTTGGTGATAAATTAGAACAAATTATGAAAATCTAATTTATTCTTATTTTTTTAATCAAAAAATTTGAGATGAAAAATATAATAATAAAAAATATAATTATAAAAAATTAACAAGAATAATAAAAGAAAAAATAAAAAATAAGTTGTGTCATTTGTTAGTGTCTCTGTTTTCTTTCTGTCAGGATGGACACAAAATACACTAACTCAGTGTCTCTGGACACATTGTCTCTGTCCATGTCTCTTCTGCCAAACATGATTCTGTATCTCTGTGTCCCTGTCTCTGTAACCAAACGCAACCTTAGGTCCTTTACTCTGTTAATTCTAACGGAGGACAAAATAGTCCCTGATAACTCTAACAGGGGACAAAATGGTCCCTGATCTCCTCTGTTCGGAAACGACACTGTTCTCTCTCAATTTCCATCATATCTCGCATAACACTAACAGTCTAACACTATAACTTCAAATTACATAATGCACACTCTATAAATTTAATATTCACAAGAAAAAAAATCCTCAACTTGTTCTCAACCAATTTATACTCAGGAAACTAATGCCTATGTCTCTTAACTAGTTGTCGTCTTCGATGGATCCCATGAATCTAGACAGCAAGTCTGATTTGTTAAGACTCGTTATCGTCGTTGCCATCTCCCTCCTCCTCTGCCCTAACATCTCTATGACCACATTGTCCACCACTCCAATCGCTTCTTTCAGCTTCTTCTCCGAACCAATGTTCAATAATCGTTTCAGTTTCCATATGAGCGGCAACAGCGACATTGCTAATTGTAATAGCTTGGATGCGAGGTTGAAGCTGTCTGCCAACTTGGACTCCAGGAAAGAAGGAATGAAGCACTCGGTGTCTATTTCAAATGAGAATTTGCATATGATGTCGAAGAAGAATCTTCTCATGATGTCCTAATGTCCAACAATTTATATTCAGAGAGTGGAGAAAGGCGTGCCCTTAGAGTAGTTGTGGGACTTGGTCTTGAGGATGTCGTGGACGTTGTCAGAATTGGAGGTAATGTTATCAAAGACGTGGAAGTGGATGCTTTTAGTGGGTGAAGTGCAGAGGAGGTGGATGTACCAGTCACAAAGATTTAGGAAGTGTGTGGTTCATGACATGTTGAGATAGGTGCGATACGTATAACAATTACACCATGGTTTAATCTTGGTGTTAAAGAGGAGGAAGAAAAAGATGGAAAAGAAGACTGTGAAGGTGAAGAAGGAGAGTATGAATGTTAGGGGTATGTGAGATATGATAAAAATTGGGGAAGAACAGTGTCGTTTTCGAATAAAATGGTCAGAGATCATTTTGTCCCTCGTTAGAGTTGTCAGGGATCATTTTTTCTCATGTTAGAGTTTTCAGGGACCATTTTGTCTTCCGTTAAAGTTGATGGAGTCAATGACCTAAGTGACTGAGGAAATTAATTGTTAGGGACCAATCGAGTAATTAATTTTAGTTGGAGACTAAAATGTCTGATTTAAAATTCTTTGAGAACTAAAATGGATATATACTCTAAAAAAATTAGTCTACAGATTACATTGTATTAAATAAATTTAGAATCATCCCACTAAGTTTGTTTTGCCTATAATATCATTATTCTTTTAATAATCAAATACATATTTTATTTATTTTGTTAATTAAAAAATAATTTAAATATAAAATAAACTAATAACAAAATATTATGTTTTACATTCTCAACAAAAATTTATTTAATTTATCATATTTGACAAAATTTGATTATGTTTTGCGATCTTTAATTTTTGTGTCGTAAGATAAATAAAATATTTTATCACTTTAACTTAACGACTAATAAAGAAATTTAACGTAGTGCTATATTTTAATGACATAGATAAATTCCTAAAAATTATGGTAAAATGGCACAGATTTAAAAATACTAATTTATCTTATAATTATTTTTAAAACTTAATTAATTTATAATAAAATTGATTAAAAATTTATTTATATAATACATATTAAACATTTTATTGAAAACAAACGTGTTCAATGAAATTTCTTTTGAAGACCTATTTTAAATAGAGAAAATATAAAGAGTCAATGTATGTAGCGTATAATGTGTATAACGAGAGTTAAATTGAAATTAAAATCAAATTATAATCAATTAATTAATTTCTAATAGTTTTTAATTTGAAATTTAAAAGAAAGAGTAATACCCTAAATAAGTCTCCAAAAAATTTACTATCCGACAGTTTTGTCATCCACAAAATTTAACTAAGATTTTGACTCTGAGGTTCTCAGATATCCCCAGATACGTCTCTAAAATCGTTTGATCCGGTTAAAGTGGTGACGTGTCAGGTTAACTGTGACATGTCACCTTTAGGACATTTTGGTCCCCATCCACGTTGGACAAAACGACGTCGTATTGGAACCAGGGGCAAAACGATGTTGTTTTGGGGAGGACAAATTCGTCCCCACTTAGACAAATAATGCAAACGGCGCCGTTTTCATGTGGTGGACCTATTTGCCTTATAATAGTATCTTAGGGGACCTATTCGACCTATAATTCATGATGTTAAAAGAAGCTATATTTACTTCAACGCAAACCTTAAAAACACATTGACATTGGTCTGTTCATTTATCAAAATGGTAACATAAACCTGAAATCCCAAATATGTTAACCACACAAATATTTGGCTTCAATAGCAACACAAACCAAATCAAGTCAAAGGAAGGTTTATTTTCTTCAACATAAACTAAACGAAACCATTCTAAACAACATAACGTCTTCTTCCTCCAACATAACAAAATGTGGTAACATAACTAAGACAACAACTTTCACATTAATTCTTAGAAGCATCATTTCTTGAAAGACTGGTTCAACCCTCGTGTTTGAATGAATTTGAACAACTTAGATACTGTGCCACTGGTTGCAACTGATATTGTCTCAACACTAACACTCCTCGAATTCTTTACCCTAATTACTGTCTCTTTTGGACGTCTAAAAGAAAGGTGAGCTTGGAATAAACAGTATTATTATCACCATGTTTCACACAAAATTTCAATATTGCTGAAACATGGTGATAACACCTTTTGTTATGTTGGAGGAAGAAGACGTTATGTTGTTTAGAATGGTTTCATTTAGTTTATGTTGAAGAAAATAAACCTTCTTTTGACTTGATTTGGTTTGTGTTGCTATTGAAGCCAAATATTTGTGTGGTTAACATGTTTGGATTTTTAGGTTTATGTTACCATTTTGATAAATGAGCAGACCAATGTCAATGTGTTTTTAAAGATTGCGTTGAAGTAAATATAGCTTCTTTTAACATCACAAATTATAGGTCAAATAGGTCCCCTAAGATACTATTATAAGACAAATAGGTCCCCAATATGAAAACGGTGCCGTTTGCATTCTCTGTCTAAGTGGGGACGAATTTGTCCTTCTCGAAACGACGTCGCTTTACCCTTGGTTCCAATACAACGTCGTTTTGTCCAGTGTGGATGGGGACCAAAATGTCCTAAAGGTGACATGTCACAGTTAACCTGACACGTCACCACTTTAACCGGATCAAACGGTTTTGGGGACGTATTTGGGGGATATCTGAGAACCTCAGGGTCGAAATCTTACTTAAATTTTGTTGGGGACAAAACTGTCGGATGGTAAATTTCTTGGAGACCTATTTGGGATATTACTCTAAAAGAAATAAGGATTTCCGTCAGTTATCTAAACCCTCCTAAAAATTGCCTTCCTCTCTCTATTTGTTGTTACCTCCTTTTCAGCCGGTCTCCTCCTAATTCACCGGTGCCGCTCTAAAGCACACACCAGCCGCCGTCCGACACAGATTCGGCTGACGCCAACATCTACAAAGGCGACCGCCCAGCAGCACCCTCCGTTTGTGTGCGTCGTTCCCGCCGTCCCGCAACTCCCCAGACGTGCAGCCATTCCCTCGCAGCCGGCATGTTTCTCCCTCCCGACTCGCCCTTTCTCTGTGACGGAATCAACCACAGCCACCGCCACCACCGTTCACGAACACTTGCAACGTCCCTGCAGCCACAACGAGAAAGGCGCTTGCGTCATCCTCGCAGGTATCTGCTATTCACAAGCCCAATGTTATACAGAAGACTAAAGGTCTTTTCCTCAAGATCTATCATTATCTTCCAATTACTTATAAATATCTATCTTATTTTATTTGTGAATCTAATAATAACCTTCTATTTTTGAATTTTGTTTTAGGACAGTCGTGAGGTTGCAGAGGAGTACTCTGAGATAAAGTATGAGGAAGTTATCATTGAAAATGGCTGCATGATGGTATATTTGTGAATTTGGATTTAGAGTGTAATTGTATTTGAAAATTTATTTTGATTATTGAAAATGGAATTACTCTCATTTATTTTTATAATCTACAACTTGTAAAAAATTCTACTCTTTTTGCTATCTAGTGATGTCAAACTTCTATGGTAATATTATTAGTGACCTTTGTGCTGGCTTAGGGAATTTGGGTTGGAATTTGGGTTTGACAGCAAGATAAATTTTGCACTTTGATCAATAAATTCTAGAAGTTACAATCTTATCATCTGACATCATTTCATACATGTTTCTGCTGCAAGATTGGTAAAGGAGGTATTATCATCAACTTATTATAGAATATGAGATTTGAATGCATGTTTCATGAAGGTGCTCAAGATCAGTTTGCCCTTGTGATTTCATAAAACTAATTTGATCTTCTCTTTTTTTGAAAAACAAAATTGTGAATAATAATTGTTGTCAATTTATTTTTGTGGTAGTGGTTATAAACATGTTCTAATCTATAAAACTTTGTGCTTGTGTAGAATATGGCAAATCCAACTGCTTTAATGTTGAGTGGTGTTTCAATATTGCGCCATTTGAATTTCCATAATAAAGCGGACCAAATTCAAAATGCCATCTTTAATACAATTGTAGAAGAAAAGTACCGAACTGCTGATCTTGGAGGCAAAGCAAAGACAACCGAATTCACCAATGCAAGTATTAATCATCTCTAAATTATGCTCTTGAGTAGACAAGGAATTCTTATTAACAAGGGAATGTGCTCTCATTACCGAACTACAAATTGAATATGACTTTATTGTATTAGTTTTAGAATAGTGCTATTTTTGATTAATAATGCAGGATAATATACAATGAATAATTTACTTATGTATTGCTACAAATAGACTCGCATAGTTCTGTAATGTCTTTTTATTCATGTAATTGATTAATACAATAAGAATTATTGCTGTTTATATTGCTCTTATTCATTATTTTTTTTCCACATCAATGATTAAATTGCATCATGTACTATACTTTAAACCATTTAAACTAGTGGAATGTTCATTTTACTATGATTGTAGATGGTTCTTTTCATTTTAAAGTGGATAATTATTTTGGGTATACCATTTGTAGTATAATTTAGGGTTAAGTACTTTCTTCGTCTCTAAGGTTTTAGGTCAAAATCAAAATTGTCCCCAATCTTTTTTCGTATTAAAACCATCCTCAACGTTACAAAATATTATAAAATCGTCCTTTTGTCCATAAACAATTTTTTTCAGACAATTTTGCCCTTAAAAAAATCCCTTTTCCTCCCCACTAACCCCCAACCCCTTTCATCATCCTCACCAAGCCTATTTCTCTCTTTCTTTCTCCAGGCTCCTGCTCTCCCTCACCAAATCATCAAAAACCAAACTTTTCCTTCCCTTTACTCTCCATGATTCAAAAGCACATAAAAGATTATAACTTTGATGGAATAGGATTTAGCAGCTGAAGAAATTCGATATGGGTCTGAATTCGAGCACGATTATGGGAAAATTTTTATTTTTGTTCTTTTTTTCCTCTGAAACTTGGGTAAGTGAGAGAAAGGACTGAGAAGAATGTTTTTGTTTCTAGGGGAGATGACAAAGCACCACAGCAGTTCTGCATCAGAGCGATTATCACCGTCTGATTCGAGATGGCGTCGGGATGGGTGAGAGAGGAAGTGGAATTGGAGTGGGAAGCATTATGATAGGAGGAGGGGTGTTCAATGGGGAAGCCTTCAAATTCATCCTTGTCCAGAAATCAAAGGTGGTGGGCGGCAGTTTCGGGAGATCGGAAGGTGCGGGTTTGGGATCGAGTTCTGAAAAAGGGAGAGGTGGCGCTTGTAGTGGCTGCTGGCTTTCGATGAACAGCGATGGTGGGTGGTAGTTGGAAGGAAGAGAAAGAAGAAAAGAAATGGAGGAAGAAGGAGGGTAGAACCAGTGCACTGAAGGCGGCGGTGGCCAGAGGTTGATGGCAGTAGGTTCCCGCACCATCACTTTCTTCCTTCTCTATTCGTTCTTCCTTTTTTTATTTTTGAAAAAATAACCATCATTTTTTTTAATTTCTATTGTTGATTTTGAATCTGAAATTGCGATTGATGATTGCTAAAATTGTTGTTAAATTTAAAATTTTTGTTCATTTATTTTGTGGATGTTGTTGTTGCTGTTGCTGAATTTACTGAAATTGCTGAATTTGGTTATTACTGTTGCTGAATTTAGTTTGTGGTTGACTGATAGTGATTTAGAAAGAAAGAAGGTGTGATGGTTATTGTGACAATGGTGATGACGAAGAGAAAAGAGAGAGGAAGATGAAGAGAGATGCGTAGCGATGATGATACAGAAATCTTAGTGGTGAGGTAAGAAGGGTTTTTTTATTTTTGTTTAAGGGTAAAATTGTCCAAAAAATATCGTTTATAGACAAAAGGACAATTTTATAACGTTTTGTAATGTTGAGGATGATTTTAATACGAAAAAAGGTCGGGGACGATTTTGATTTTGACCTAAGACCTTAGGGACAAAAAAAACACTTAACCCTTTAATTTATTACCTTGTTCTCTTGATATAAAAAAATTAAAAGAGAAACTAAAATAGGTCGGATATTCATTTCACTAGGTAAGACGATGGTTATTTGCTTGTAATTTGGTTGTTTGTTTGATTTGGATTAGATTTAATATAATTTTTCTAGATTAAAAGACTTTGTTAAAAAATATTATGAATATGGTGCCTATTATAAACTAAAATTTTACTAACACGCTTGATCCTATTTAAGTTAGTTATTTTTTAAAAATATAAATTAATAAATTATAAAATATATGTCACTACAATCTCATTATTACACAATTTATCATATGCACTAATGATTTTTTCTTCAAATCAATGATGTTCTAATCTTTATTTATCAGGAAATATATTGTTATTGACCAATTATATTTCACAATGTTTTGGAAAAATTAACCACATCATTTTTTTCCTTTTTAATTAGTAGTAATTCGATAGTTAAAAAATTTTTTATTCCTGCAATATATGTTAAATAAGATAATAAACAAAAAATATAAATTGATTGCACATTTGATAACCAAAAGAAAGAAATCGGGTACAAGAAAAATCCACCTTATTATATTTTCTATACAAAATTGTAGAAAGATTAAAGCGATGAACTTTTCAAATTAATAACTATTTGTTACTATCTACTACTGCTACGCATATTTGAAATAGAAGATATAAGCAAAATACTTAGCATAGCTACCACTCAAAAATATCCCACTCATCATTAACAAGATCCTTGTGATCATCATTTTTTAATTTTGTCATCTTCTTTTCCGTCAACTTCAGCTTCTGCTTTAACTTTTGAAAATTGTAAGAACAATCCTCCGACATCTTCAACAAAACAAGTTAAATTGTAAACAACCTTATTAAAGAATTGCAAGAGACTTATCCCTTTTTTCAGACAAATCGAGCAGACGAGATTTAAGTTCCCTAAGTTTAGTTGCAAGAATTTTCTTTTTTCCATAAACTCTAGCACGCCCAAACAGCAATATCTACAGTGAAAATCAACCATCCAGATAGATATTAAAATAACAATTCATTTTATGTCAATTTAGAAATGAATATTCGAGTCCAGAGCTTGTTTTAAACATCAAATATACATTTGGTTACTTAGAAAATAAGATACCCCTCAAACATCACTTGATTCAAACAAGCTATTAATAAAGTAAAATCTACATAGGAGTTACTATGATGAAAACCAACCATCCAAATGCATATTAAAATAACCATTTGATTTGTACCGTATCACATCATGTTTAACATGAATTATTAGCAAAGACAAAAGCAACCATACATCTAATATTAAGGCAACATGGTTATATTGAATTATCTCCAAAGACAAAAGCAAACTGATATTTAATTGATAGACTTATTGAGTACATCGCTCGACTTGAGGATTATATATGCATTTAAATTACTTCAACAAATCTTTAAAAGGACTCAGATACAGAGCTTGGTTGCTTACAAACAAGAAATGCGTCAAACAACACCGGATTCAAACGAGATATGTTGCCCGGAGATTCTTTAAAGAGCTATATACACAAGAAGAGGTGCCAGAAGTTTACATTGAAGATGGCCTCCTACCAAGAATTACAACTGAGCAGGAGGAGAAGCTAGAAATAATCCCAATTGATGAAGAAATACAGAATGCGGTATGGTCATGCGAGTCAACAAGAGCGCCGAGTCCGGATGGGTACAACCTTGGATTTATAAAGAAAACGTGGGGTACATTGGGAAAGGAGTTCTCAGGTATGGTGAAGGGTTTCTTTGTTGAAAGAAAGATGCCGGAAGAAATCAATGTAACATGGGTGGTATTGGCTACAAAATCGAGAGGCAAAAAAGAGATAAATGACCTTCGACCAATAAACATGGTCGGGTGCGTTTATAAGGTGATATCAAAATTGATGGTAGCAAGACTGAGACCGCTCATGCAAGAGTTAATTGGGGAGGCTCAAACAGTATTTGTGCAGAGTCGCCAGAGTTTAAATGGGACACTTATAGCATGTGAAACAGTGTCTTGGTTGAAAAAAATAAATAAAGCAGGAGTTGTGGTAAAATTAGATTTCAAAACGGTATATGATTCCGTTAGGTGGAATTTTCTTGATCATGTGCTTCAGAGAATGGGATTTGGGGTTACGTGGAGGGCATGGATACAAGGAATGTTGGAGACAGCAACCATGTCAGTCATGGTAAATGGCTCCCCGACTAAACCGTTCCGCATAGAAAGAGGACTCAGACAGGGTGATCCGATATCACCGTTCTTATTTGTCCTGGTGGCTGAGGTCCTAAATAAACTGGTGAAACGAGCATTAAGTGTACAGATGATAGATGGTTTAGTGGTGGGTAAAAGAGGGGTATCACTTTCGCACCTTTAGTTTGCAACGATACTATTCTCTTCTGTCCTCCTAAACCTAGGGTCCTGAGAAATTATAAAAGAATTCTGAAATGGTTTGGCTTAATGTCAGGGCTAAATATCAACTTTCAAAAGTCAATCATCATCCCGGTGAATTGCAAACAAGAGGACATAAGAGGATTGAATGAGGCAATGAGTTGTGAGGTAAGAACACTACCTATTACATACCTTAGCATTCCATTGGGAGCAAGTCCAAGAAGAGCTGCAACATGGCAACCGATCTTGGATAAGATAGAATGGAAGCTAAGTAGCTGGAAGTCGAGTTTGTTAACAAAGGTGGAGAGATTGGTAATTATAAAATCAGTGATAAATAGCTTGCCTATGTATTTTCTTGGCATCTTTAAGATGCCAAAAGAAATTGCAAAGAAAATTATACAGGTAAAAAGGAGATTCTTCTGGGAAAACAAAAAAGAAAAAAAATTTATGCCAACAATCAAATAGAGCACTATTCAAAAGCCTAGAGAGCACGGAGGACTTGGAGTTGGGGACATAGAAATGAAAAATGCAGCCATGTTATTTAAGTGATAGTAGAGGTACTCGGATGAAAATGAACTACTGTGGAAGAGAGTAATTGGATCTTGTTATGATATAGACAAGAACATGCCGGTTGAAGAACACAATGATAAAGGATCCAATGGTCCATGGAAGGAGATTGTGAACATTGCAAAGAATAATGAGTTGTACAGAGAAATTTGCAAGGAGGCATAGAGAAAATGTATTAGAAATGGTAAAGAAACAAGATTGTGGAAAGATATATGGATTGGGAATGTATCACTACAAGATAAATTTCCAAGGCTATTTGCGGTTTTAAATCAGAAGAATAGCACTATATATGAGTGTGGGGTGTGGATCGGTTCATCATGGGTGTGGAGTCTCCAATGGCGAAGGAATTTTTTTGAGAGGGAGAGAGTACAAATAGAAGAATTAAATAACATTTTAGATAGTGTGTTCGTATGTGCAGGTAACAGGGATAATGCCTCATGGAGATTTAGCTCGGATGGAAGATACAATGTGAAATCATTCATCAATGTAGCCTAAGAAAAAATATATGGGGAGCCAACTATGAAGCATGTCTTTGATGATCTATGGAAAGGATTGGTACCACCTAGAATTGAGATGCTCATATGGTTTGTGATAACAGATGGGCTAAATACAAAGGACAAACTAATAAGGAAGGGAATCATAAGCCAAGGTGAAGGGACTTGTGTTTTGTGTGAGAAGGCGCAGGAGTCGGTAAATCACCTTTTTCTTCATTGCTCTTTTTGCTCAAAATTGTGGTCTATGGCCTTGAATGCGGGTTGTGTATGTTGGGTAGAAGTAAATGATGTTAGAACTTGATTTGAGGGTTGGATCAATTGTGATGTGTGCAATATGTCAAAAAAAAATGGATTATGTTATTCTTTGCTATTTTGTGGATTGTTTGGAATTGTAGGAATAGTAAAATCTTTGAGAATAAAGTTATTTTATGAAAAAGTGAGTGGGAAAAAGTAAAAACAATAGTAAACCAATGGTATGAGGTGAAAAAAGTGAGAAGTCATGTATACAGGAGAGAAGTGCAATCTGAAGAAGATAGAAAATGGATATGGTGGAACTGTATTTGGTATAAACTAGATAGAAATATATTTTGTGTTGGTGGATATTTACAGGAACCAAATGAAGAAATACAATGTTATATGGACAATTTGGTGAGTCACGAGTCAATGGGAGATGCATTACTGTTGGGCTGCAAATGTCCTTGCAATTTGTTCTCGAAGAGGTAAGTGTAAAAGAAGAAGATGTAAAAATGATGATTGATAATAAATACATTGTAAAGTGGCTACATGGAAATATGGATACAAATTGGGAATTGAGATTTTTAAGAAACAAGACAAGGTTTATTCCAGAATACAAATGTGGAGTTAAAAAAAAAAAGTGAATACAAGTCAAGAAAAGAGTGGGAATCAAAGGCAATAATTGAGAACCATAGATGGATAAAGTGGGAAAAGTGAGTACATTGGCTTCTTATGCAGCACAGGTGATGAAAGTACACAACAAAAAATCCAATTCAATGTATTACATTTGAGGAATGTTTTGATTCTGTATGTATTGTTTACTTGTTTATTAGTTTATGTTGCATGTAAAACTAGTAGCAAGAAAAATAATTATCATCACATTAAAAAATCAACCCAGTAGCCTCCGCTAGATCGTCGACCACATTAGGTGTTTGGGGTCTGTAACAGCAACGAGCTCGACCCGTTCAACTGTCATGGGTTCGAGGGACTGACGCAGAACGGTGGCTGCAGGACGCAGGGGGTGCATACAACGGTCTCGGTACTGGCGTTGAGGCGAGCTGCGATCCAGCCTCCTGCGATGTGCAACTCCGTCGACGATGAGGCCCTCCAGTGAAACACACGCGTGACCCGTGATGGAAACAAGGGGCGACCGCACTGGCTGCTACCGGCGACCAAAGAGGCGCACGCTGGAGGGTGAGCCGTGGGGGTCTGGTCAGCGGCGATGGAGGTACGGTGGTCGGATGGTCGTGAGGGTTGGGTTGGAGGGTTGCTGTCGGTGCACAAATAAAGGATGGGAAGAAATTTTAATTAGGAATTAGATGGTTATAATTAAAATAAAACTGAATGGGATTTTTGAAATAGGGTAAAAAGTGGGTTAATTTTTATTTTTAATTTATATTGGGTCAAATAAACAGCCCATTATAAATATTGTAGAAATGCTCCATTGTCTCTCTAACGAAATTCAGATAGTCTTAAATTTAAATAGTTTTATAATGTTGAAGAATTAGAATGTGTTTTTATTATGAGAACTTTTCTTTTTCTTAAAATTTGAACTCAAAATTAATAATTGTTTAGAAAAATTATAAGATTTTTTATGTTTAATTAATAAAATATTAGATTACTATGTACATTAATGAATAAAATATTTTTGTGACAGAAAATAAATAATTTTTTTATAATTTTTTTTAGTCGATGGATTAGACAACTCTCAATCTTAAGTATTATCCACTCACGTATACTACACTTACACACACAATTCAGATTCTATCACACCCGCAACAGCTGCGAATCAAACCTGGCCATGTGACTATATAAAGCCAACAAATAGGTCATCGGTACAAAGTCTCGCCACTTTTCTAATTGGAAAAACTACCATTTGTACCCATGAATTTTGCAAACGCTGACAAAAGTACCCATCAAACAAGAAAACTAACGTTGTATCTATGAAAGATAGGTTCTGTGTGACAATAGTACCCAAACCGTAATTTTTTGTTGACTTTTTAATAAAATTCATAAATTACCCCTTTTATCTTCTTCCCCAAATTTCAAACATTCACCACTCTCACCCTTCAACAATAACGTTACTACCACCACAACCTTCTAGAGGGTTCTGCGGTGACCTCAGAAGCCTAGCCTGAGCAGCAACGGCGGCTGCAATGCGAATATCAGTCCACCAAATAGCATGAAGATACTCTAACAGCAGCTCCTTTTTCTACATATCGACGGCTGAGCAGTGTTTGGAGTCACCATTGGTAAGGGACTGTCCATGGCCACTGGCCTCTTGTTGGTTATGGTTGCTGAATTCTGCTATTTATAGCTTTGGAATAAAAAGAACAACAATATTCAGGTTGAAGAGGTTGAAGAGTTTGAAAAGGGTGTGCTTTCTTAGTATTGTTGTTGCATCCGAAGAAGAAAGAAACAACAAGGATAATGATGTTAAAGTTGATTTAGATTTAGATTTGGAGAACAAATTAGGATTGGAATAAAGAGAGATGGAGGTTGAGGATAAAAGTTGGAGGAAGACATCAAGTGCTTAGTCTTGAGGGAATGGTGACTGGCGGTGGCAAAGGAAGACAAAGGATGAGGGTTGTGAAATTTAGAATTTGGGAAAGAAGATAAAAGGGGTAATTTGAGAATTTTATTAAAAAGTCAACGAAAAATCACGGTTTGGGTACTATTGTCACATGAAACCCATCTTTCATGGATACAACGTTAATTTTCTTGTTTAATGGGTACTTTTGTCAACGTTCACAAAATTTATGGGTACAAATGGTAGTTTTTCTTTATAATTCAATTGAAATGTGTGGGTAACAGTCAATTTGAACTTTCATTTATTTGGGCTGATGTCTGTTGTACGCAATGTCCAAAATCAGAAGAAACCAAAAGCCGGACAGCCCAATCTATCTATATTAGGTGGGCCTGGCCCGGAATGGGTAGATACAGAGCAAGATTCAAAAATTAAAGAACGCAGCGTTGGTGCGCGCTCTGTGACTTCAAAGTGAGAGATCTTCATTCACCAGCTTCAGATTGAGATCCAGCATTTTAACTCAGTGAGTTTCAGTTCCATTAACTCCACAGAATCCCTTCGCTCTTTCTCAATAATAAATCTAAGCTAAGGTAACCTCTCCAACCAAAATTCTAGTCGTTTTGTTTTGTTTTCTCCGTGTCTGTTTCATATGTTGGTATACAAATGATGTTGTTCAAATTTCATAAAAATATCATGTTTCGTAAAGCAAAAATATTATTTGCACACTAAAATCAACCACTAAAATTAGTTATCAATATATTTGTGTATAAATACATGTAGTTTAATTTATTTTTAATGTGTATTTATATTCTAACATGTAAAAATACTGATGGCCGATTTTGGTGGCTGATTTTGGTGTGTACGTAGCGACGGTAGCGTAGTCGTCTATAAAGTTTCTGACTCTTATAATAATAACTACCTCAGAAGTAATACAAATACTGCTGCAGGTGATTCTGTAGCTTGTAGATCTATTACTATCTTCCTATCCTATCTATGAAGCTGTTGTGAAATTCCCAGGTTTAAATGTTTAACTGTATCAGGGAAGATAAGAGAATGGATGGTGTCCAGAGAGAGTTAGAGGAAGCAAAAGAACAGGTGGAGAAGCTTAAGGAAGAATGCCGAATCAAAACACAGCTGGTTGAGAGTTTGAAGAAAGATTGCTTTGAAGCTTCTCGTAAACTTCAAGAAGCTAAGCAGCAGGGTGAGAAACAGGCTAGCCGACTCGTTCTTAATTCCGAGGAGATATTTGAACTGAACAAGATTCAAGAAGATCTCAAGTCTAGTTTGCGCGAGAAAGAAACACACATTGTGTATTTGAGTGCAGAGAATAAGAAGATCCAAGCTGATTGTAATGAGAGAATGGTGCAATTGGAAGAAAATAACAGAAAGCTGGTATTGGATTTAGATGAAGTAAATGCTAGAAACACTTTTCTGGAACATAATGCTTGTGCCAGCAGTAAGGAAATCTCGGGCCTCAAGACACTTCTTTCGGCTACAGAGAAGAAGTGTTTGGAGGCAGAAGAGAAGGCTAGAGAAGCTAAAATTTTGAGGAGGAGAGATGATGTGATTCTGCAATTGGAGGAAGAAAATATAAGCACACATGACAAAATTAAGTGGAGGAATGAACAGTTCAAACACCTCGAAGAAGCACACGAACAGCTGCGAGTTCAGTTCCAATCAAGCAGAGAAGAGTGGGAGAAGGAGAGAGCTCTACTGATTGATCAGTTATCTTCCTTGCAGATTAGTTTGGATTCTCAAACAAGAATTGCTGAGGGGCTCCAATCCCGTTTAGAGATGTGCAATCATGCATTAGCTCGTGAAGAAAGCAAGAGGAAACTCCTGGAGGCTGAAATTTCCGAATTCAAGTCTCACTTCGAGAATGTTTTTACCCAGTGTGAAGAGAAAAAGTCAGAGATACAACAATTGAACATACTGAGAAATGAAGAGATAGTGCAGCTCAGAAGTTCATTAGGGGACAAGGAGATGCTGGTGAGGGAAATGGAACATAAAATTGTTCGCCTTGAACAAGATAATAAGGAACTGGGAGAATTACTCAAAGAACTTAGAGAAGCTCAAATCCATAATGCTGGTGCAAATTCTTTGGTATCTAAGCTCCGCAACAAGCTCAAAAAGTTGGAAGAGGTGCATAAAAACTGTTCCTTGATGCTCAAGTCTAAGGAATCAGAATGGAGTTGTCAAGCGGAAAAGATGGAAGCAGATATCAGTACTTTCAAGTCTACACTGAACACCAAAGAACAAGAAATAAGGGAGCTTCAAACAGAACTTGAAAAGTGTTTTTGTGCAATTGAAGAGAAACATATGGAACTCTTGATCTTTAAATCACAACTTGCAGAGGCTGACTCCAAATCATTTTTGGCAGAAACTGATAAAGCAGTTTGTATCAGTGAGAATGAAGATTTGCTTTGTCTCAGTACAGAGCATATGAGATTGAAAGATGATTCACAGAAGGCTATGGCAAGAGAATGTTTAGCGTTGGAGGAAGAGCTTGAACGACTGAAGAAAATGCTAGACGAATCATCTGAAGGCCAGCTTGTTTTGAAAGAGCAACTCTTGCTGGTGGAAAACACCCTAAAATATGAAAAGGGTGTCGCATTTGAGGCTCTAGAAATGCTGAAACTTGAAGTGGCCAATAAAAATGATGAGATCTCCCGATTAGATTGTGAATTACAGAATTGGAAGTCAACTGCCGAAGCCCTTGACATTTCTTTCAAAGAAATTCAGGCAACTTGTGAAAAGATGGAACCTTCCCTTCTTTCACAAGCTGAGAATGAAGAACTCCTTAAGCATGAAAATGGAAACCTTATCCGCATTGTCAAGGATCAGGAGAGGAAAACTGAAGATCTTCAGCAACAGATAGCTTTATTGGAAAAGCAATATGCAGAGATAACGGAGGAAGCAGAAAGATGTAAGCAAGAGAAGAAGGAACTAGTCCAAATTTCAGAAGAGAGAGATTGTTGCATAAATAATCTTCAAAAAGATATAGCCTTTGCTTGCTTGAAGCAAGAATCAATGAGAAAAGAAATAGAAGATGCAATTGTTGCACAACTAGCTGCTGAAAATGCCCTAGAGCAAGAGAAAAAGATACTTTTGAACATTATAGCCAAGAAGGATCAAACTATCAACCACTTTCAGGAACTAGCTTCAGCAATGGAGCAAGATTTGTTAAGTGCAGCATGCTTGGCTTTCTCGGAACAGGTGGAAAATTCGGTTGAGGTCAGTGTGCTTCATGAGGCCTTAAAGGAAGCAGAATCCCTGGCAAAACAGGAAATTGAAGAGAGGAACTTGAAAATAGTAAAATCAGAGTTGGAAATGACCAATTTGCTCGAGAACTCTGTGCGCACTGAACAATCATTCTTATGTTTAAAGCAAGATTCAAAGCAGCTTCAAGCGTCTCTCGAAGCCATGAAGTTGGAAACTGAAAGATTGTCTGATAAACAGCACAGCATGGAAGGTATAATTACAAAGCTCAAGTTTGAGAGAGAAAATTTGCTCCAAGAAATCATGAAATTAACAACAGAAAGGGACAGTATGTTGCTATATATTGAAGATGTCTGTGATAGGATTGGAGAGATGTCTAGTGAGGATATGCACTTGATGGAGAAGTTGGGAAATATACTGAACACCTCCATAGATGAAAATGAAACAGGCATGGACTCGGTACTGTGCGAAAAGCTGCACGATTCTGATAAAGCAAATGGTTTTTATTTTCCTCTCAGAACTAAAAGAGCTGAAGAAAATTTAGATGGACGATCGCCACTGAGAGAGGTTAACAGTTGGCATGTGTAACCAGAAAAGTAACTTGTTTTCTTGCTGAAGACATGCCATAAGGTATACTTGATCAGGACTAACTTCCTCTTCACATTTTGCATGTTTAGTTCTATATTGGCTTCAAGTGCACATGTAGTCAAATGATCTGCAAAACAAAACTCTTTTGCTGAAAGATGCAATAGGTGTAGTCAAGTAGCTATGGTGCATGAAGCTCACAAGTTATAACACATGTTCTGAGCTGCATATGATTTTCTTTTGATTAGTTCACATGTTTGCGGCTGTTTCATTATTTTCCAGATGTAGCGTTCAGGGATGTTTTATATCAGCTAAGTGGTGAAAGCTGTGCATGTGGATAAAACCTTCTGTTGTACTTATTATATTAAAGATATTATCAATTTTTATTGAGAATTTAAGCATAAGTTGCATTATATCCAATGTTAGCTAACACAAATCACCTGCATTTTCATGAATTTAATTGCACTGCTGAAAATATTTCACCCTTTTTTCATAGAAGGGGTTCAATCCACACAAGTTCAGTTTACTATTCTATTTCATCAACAATATAGGACATTTCTGTTTGCAGATACTAAAATCTAGATTTCACCATTAAAAGTACTTCCTAGATTGGGAGTGATTGATACAACATATTTGGGTTTTATGAATTCTGGGAGATTTCAACTGTTGGAAGTATCTGGCTTCTTAGAGTACTTGTCCAACCATCTCTGCTTGTTCTTCTGAGATGCATTCCAGTTTTGAGAGAATCTTGTAAGCCCTTCTCTTAGTGCTCCAAGGTTGACCCCATTCCCAACCAAGATGCTTGTCACTCCCATCTTTGATACCTATGATCCCAATCATACCACTCTTACAACTCAGCTGGAAAATTTTCAGAAACAATAATAACATGGTTTTTATTTGATTACCGCTTGGATGTTCCTATTCTCATCATCAAAAAAGAGCATAGAGTTGAAGGGAACCCCAGTTGTGGAATGAATTTTCTGGAAATGATCTGTTTTGTGTGTCCAACTTGAAAATATCTCCTGAACAATAAAAAAAGAAGATAACAAGAATTGAATAGAAGGACGCATGAAATGAATGGAAAAGAGAGAGAAAGAGAGAGAAGGGACCTGGGCAACAAAGATGGAATTAAGGTTGAGTTTGTTAAGGAAAGAAGAAGCGATGTGAGGAGTGGGGGATCTAGAAGCAATGGCAAGATGGATGCCTTTTTGTTTGAGAGCGAGCAAGATGCCAGTGGCATGAGGATACAGAGAAGGCATCTCGCGCTTCGACCGGCACTCACTGAAAATGAAAAATCAATCAATGATGGGAATTAGGGTGGGCGCAGTGAGTAGGTAGGTACCAGTAGAAAGGCCAGAGAGTGTAATCGAGATCGAAAACCACCAGTTTAGGTAAAACCTCTGACGCTCCCAATATCTGCACAGCCTCCTCCTTCACCTTCTCCACATCCCCCATCTCTCTCTCTCCCCCGCCAACCGGAAGCTACAAATGTTTACCACGAACTTTTTATTTTTAGGCAGAAGAGGGCAAAAGTATACCTGAAAAGTTATGCGTGTACATCCTTTATACGCTCTCGTGGATATAGAGTCTGTTTGTAAAGTAGCAAAAGTTATTGTTTTTTTGGATCATGAAAAAGTTACAATACCCGTATTTGACATTTTTTTAATCCGTTTGGAGAGTAACAAAAATTATTTTTTTTTAATCATGAAAAAGTCATAATAGGCATGTTTGGTATTATAAAATAACTAAATAAATAAAGAAGACATAACAAATATAAAATAAAAAATATAAAAAGAGAGAAGAAGTATTGTAATATAAAGAGAGAGAATTGTTTATTACCTTTGTGTGTATCTTCTTTCAGAGCAAACTCCTATTTATATATATATAAAGAGTCACATTTTCAAACTCAATTAATTATACAATCTCTCTTGATATTCTCAATAACATAGAAAAATGGTCATCCACCTCATATCCACTTTATACTTATCACAACACTCCTCCTTGGATAACCATTTAGTATTATTGCCTCGTTAAAATTTTATTAAAGAAAAACCCAGTGAAAAAAAATTTTAGTGAAGAAAAAAGAGTACAATATCCTTTAGTGATGGGGACTGCCTCATTAAAAACCTTGTCAAGAAAAACCCAGTGGAAAAAAACCTGACCAAGGAAAAAAGAGTAAAGTCTCCCCCTCTTGTCAACATTAGTTGATGTCTCGAAATCGGCGCATCCCAATCTCATGTACCAATCTTTCAAAGGAGGATTTTGGGAGTGACTTTGTAAATAAATCTGCCACCACTTGAGCGGATCTGTTGGATATCAATTGTCCCTTGATTTTGAAGATCATGAGTGAAGAAGAATTTGGGAGAAATATAATTTGTTCTATCACCTTTGATATATCCGCCTTTAAGTTGATTAATACATGCTGTATTATCTTCAAACAGGTCAGTTAGAGCTATCTTCTGATTAATCAGTCCACATAATGACTAAATATATTGGATCACACTCCTGAGCCAAAAACACTCGCGACTTGCTTCATGTATCGCTAGTATTTCAGCATGATTAGAGGAGGTTGTTGCTATTATCTGTTTCGTGGACCTCCATGATATAGCTGTACCACCATATGTGAATAGGTATCCTGTTTGAGATCTCCCTTTATGTGGATCAGACAAATATCCAGCATCTACATAGCCAACTAATTGTGACTTGGATCCATAGGGATAAAATAATCCCATATCAACCGTTCCATGAAGATATCAAAAGATCTGTTTGATTCCACTCCAATGTCTTCTGGTTGGAGAGGAACTATATCTTGCTAGTAAATTCATAGCGAATGATATATCAGGTCGTATATTATTAGCAAGATACATTAGCGTTCCAATGGCACTAAGATATGGCACTTCAAGACCAAGGATATCTTCATTCTCTCCTTTAGGACGGAATTGATCCTTTTCCATATCCAAAGAACTTACGATCATTGGGGTACTCAAAGGATGTGACTTATCCATATAAATCTTTTCAAGATCTTCTCTGTGTATGTCGCTTGATGAATAAAGATCGCTTTTTTTGTATGCTCGATCTGCAGGTCGAGACAAAATTTAGTCCTTCCAAGATCTTTCATCTCAAACTCTTCTTTCAGAGTCCCAATGATATTTAAATCATCAACATACACAACAATTATAATGAATCTAGATGCTGATTTCTTTATGAAAACGCATGGACATATATCATCATTATTGAATTCGTTTTTGGCCAGATACTCAGTAAGACGATTATACCACATTCGTCCAGATTGCTTTAGACCATATAAAGATCTTTGCAATTTAACTGAGTATAACCCTTGCGAAAATTCACTGGATGGTTTAGATATCTTTAGTCCTTCAGGGACTTTCATATAGATATCCCGATCTAATGAGCCGTACAAATAGGCTGTTACCACATCCATTAAATGCAATGCAGTTTATAATGTGTAAATAACGCAATGTTATCGCATCCACTACAAGGGAATATGTTTCTTCATAATCTATACCAGACCTTTGTGAAAAACCTTGTGCCACAAGACGGGCTTTGTAGCGCACAACTTCATTTTTCTCATTTTGTTTTCTCACAAATACCCATCGGTATCCAACATGTTTTACATCTTCTGGTGTACGGACTACGGGTCCAAAGACTTCACGTTTTGCAAGTGAGTCTAACTCAGCCTTCATGACTTCTTTCCATTTTTTCTAATCATTTCTTTGTCGACATTCTTCGACTGATCTTGGCTCAAGATCCTTACTTTCATGCATGATATTTAATGCCACATTATATGCAAATATTTCATTGACAATTGTCTTATTTCGGTCCCATTTCTCTCCTGTAAAGACATAATTTATCGAGATCTCATCATTTTCATAATTTTCAAGTACCTGAACGTCTTCTGGTGTTAAAATTATATCATAATTTTAGACAACTGCAGGTATCTTTACTATGTCTTTTTCAACAGGAATAGTATTTACCTCTTTTCTCTTTCGTGGATTTTTATCTTTGGAACCGACAGGCTTGCCACGCTTCTGACGTGTATTTGCTTCAGTGGCTATTTGTCCTACTGGGACATCAATTCAAATTGGGGCATTTTCCGCGCTGCCACACTTCTGGCATGAATTTGCTTCAGTGGCTACTTGTCCTTATTGGGACATCAATTCGAATTGGGGCATTTTCCGCTGGTATATAAGATTTGGTTATCCTCTTTGTATCGGAAAATGCATCAGACAATTCATTTGCTATTTTTTATAAATGTATAATCTTTTGAATTTCTAGTTCATATTACCCTGATCGAGGATCTAAATGCATCAACGATGATGCATTCCAATTAAGTTCCTTTTCAGGAAGCTTATTCTCTCCCCCTAATGTTGAAAATTTTGATTCATCAAAATGACAATCCACAAACCGGGCTCTAAATACATCTCCCGTTTGTATCCCAAGATACCTCACTATAGAGGGAGAGTCATATCCAACATATATCCCCAATTTTCTTTGGGGTCCCATTTTGGTGCGATTAGGTAATGTAATTAGAACATATATCGCACACCCAAATATTCTTAAATGTGAGATATTTGGCTGCTGGCCAAAAGCTAATTGCATAGGAGAGAACTGATGGTAACTCGTTGGCCTTAAAGCATGCCCCCAAACCGAGATTGGGAGATTTGTTCTCATAATCAAGGGTCTAGCAATCAATTGGAGGCGTTTAATAAGTGATTCTACCCATTTTGTGTGTGAACATAAGCTACTGGATGTTCAACACTTATTCCATTAGCCATACAATAAGCATCAAAAGTTTGGAATGTAAATTCACCAGCATTATCAAGGCGAATTACTTTGATTGGATTTTCTGGAAATTGTGCTTTTAATCGAATAATTTGAGCCAGTAATCTCGCAAACGCCTGGTTGCGAGAAGACAAAAAGCACACATATGACCATCTCGAAGATGCGTCTATTAGGACCATAAAATATCTGAAAGATCCACATGGTGGATGAATAGGTCCACATATATCACCTTGAATCTTTTCTAGGAATTCAGGGGACTCAAATCCAATCTTTACTAGTGATGGCCTTAAAATTAACTTTTCCTGAGAACATGCAACAAAATAAAATTTACTAGTTTTAAGAATCTTCTGGTTCTTTAGTGAATATCCATGAGAGTTTTCAATAATTCTCCTCATCATGGTTATTCTCGGATGACCCAATCTATCATGCCAAGTTATGAATTTATTTGAGGTAATAAACTTCTGGTTTACAATGGCATGTGATTCAATTGCACTAATCTTGGTATAATATAACCCAAATGAAAGTGATGGCAACTTTTCTAATATAACTTTCTTATTTGAATCATGAGTTGTGATACATAAGTACTCATGATTTCCCTCATTCATAGTCTCAATATGATATCCATTTCGGCGAATATCTTTAAAGCTCAACAAGTTTCTTCGAGACTTGGTAGACAATAGTGCATTATTTATTATGAATTTTGTTCCTCTGGAAAACAAAATTATAACTCTTCCAGAGCCTTTAATCACATTGCGTGAGCCAATAATAGTATTAACATATTCTTCTTTTGGCACAAGATGGGCAAAATATATATCACTTTTAAGAATAGTGTGCGAACTTGCACTATCCGCAAGACAAATATCTTCAGAATATGTCCTTGCCATTTTTCTTCAAAGACAAATGATGATGATGATGATGATAATAATAATAATAATAATAATAATAATAATAATAATAATAGAAGTACATGCACAGTAAAATTATTCACATGAA
This sequence comes from Arachis stenosperma, assembly GCF_014773155.1. Lineage (NCBI taxonomy): Eukaryota > Viridiplantae > Streptophyta > Magnoliopsida > Fabales > Fabaceae > Arachis > Arachis stenosperma. Next base: position 5,457,541 of record NC_080386.1, read on the forward strand.
TACTTAACAAACACATACACATATCAAACTATTCCATCATTGATCAAATAGTCAATATTTCCTTCAAGATCCTTAAAGAAATTAGATACATCATAATGAGTGGTGGAATTTTCATAATTTAAAACAAAATTTGTTTCCTTTTCTTTGTCATCATTTTTCAAGGATACTTGATAAAGATCAACTAGGTGCCTTAGGGTACGACAGGTACGTGACCAATGACCCTTTCCACCATAACAGAAGCATTTATTCTCAATTGATATACTTTGCCCATTATTTCTTTCTTTATCACACTTCTAGTGAGATTCTTTCTCGTGAACATAATTTCTTTTCCTTCCATAATTTTTCTCGTTTCTAAAACTTTGCCATTTACCTCTTCTGGGGTAATGATTTGCCACATTTACTTCAGGAAATGGGGAGGCACCAGCTGGGCGCGCTTCATGATTTCTCAAAAGTAACTCATTGTTGCGTTCAGCAACAAAAAAGCAAGAAATTAACTCAGAATATTTTTAAATTCTTTTTCTCAATACTGCTGCTGCAGGAGTACATTCGAGACATGGAAGGTCAAGAAAGTTTTTCCTAACATATCGGGTTTGAGGAAGTATCACATGATTGTACCTTTCTTCAAAGTCTTTCCACAGATCTGCAAGATCTTTTAATGTGGGATATTCATTTTTCAATCATTCGTCAAGATGACGATGAAGGAAAATTATGGCCTTGACTTTTATCCTTCTGGGATGTATTATTTTCAGCCTCAATGGTATCTTCAAGATCCATTGAATCAAGATGGATTTCAACATCTATATCCATGATAAATAATTATTTTCAAATATATCAAGAGCATTATATTCAAGATGAAAGAGTTTCGACATAATAAAAATTTGTTACCTGGAGTCTTCCTAAAATTTGATCAGAGTCTCGTGCTGATAACGTGTTATAAAATAACTAAATAAATAAAGAAGAGGTAACAAATATAAAATAAAGAAATATAAAGAGAGAGAAGAAGTATTGCAACATAAAGAGAGAGAATTGTTTATTACTTTTGTGTGTATCTTCTTTCAGAGCAAACCCCTATTTATATACATATAAGGGGTCACCTTTTCAAACTCAATTAATTACACAATCTCTCTTGATATTCTCAATAACATAGAGAAATGGTAATCCACCTTATATCCACTTCATACTTATCACAACATTTGACACAATTTTAAAAAAAGCTTTTAACTTTTCGAAAAAGTTAATTCACAGCTTTTTGAAGAAGTAAAAGTATATGACTTCTCTGCTTCTCGACAAGTCATTCTACCACTTCCTTAAAAAAAATTTAACTTCAAAACAAAAAAATACTTTCCTTGGCTATGTGAAATATATTTTCTGTTTTTGCTGCAAATATTGACCCTTCACCACTATTTTTCTGCAAGGTCTACTAGAAACATTGACCTTCCACCATCATTCTCATGCAATATTTCATCTGCTGGAAGTACGGGCCCTCCATCACCATTTTCACATAATGATTCATCTGCTAGAAGTATTGATCCTCCACCACCATTTTCAGACAATGTTCCATCTAAACAACCTACTGCATATATTCCTTCTAGGTATTTTTTTTATCATTTTATCACTCTATTTTTATTATTAAATTTGTATTTAACTGTGGTATGAAATTTCAGTTTTAATTTTATTTTTTTACATGTGATTTTATTTTTATATAGCTTGCTATTATTTTCATAGTTAATTATAACAAGTTCTTGACCTTAATAAAGAAGAAGGGAGTTCTAATAGGAGTAAACAAAATAAAAAACAGCAACAAAATATACATTGACACATATTTTATATTTATGTTTTATTTTCACCTACCATATCATACACAATATTAGTGATTAGGTTATGTAAAATCAACATTCAATATTGGAAAGTATATGTTATCGTCGTTATTTTAATATTCATTCTCTTGTTAAAAAAATTGTTTTTTTTTTGTTATTTATCCAAACGCTACAACTTTAAAATAAGTACTTTTATTACTAAAAATCCAAATATAAAATAACTTATTTATAAACTGCTATTAATAAAAGTCTTTACGCTTTAAGTTCAAGAACTTATTTAAGTTATTTATCCAATGTGGACCATAGTATTTTTCGTGTTTATTTTGTTTAGGAAGAAGAGATAAAAATACACTTGAAAGTTCACAAGTTGGACACAATTATACTTCAATCATTTAATGCTGCCACATACCGATGGTCAGAAGGGTAAATGTGTCCATCAAAATGTATAAATAATGTGCACGCGTGACTCATTAAATGATTGAAGTGTAATCGTGTCCAGCATGTGAACTTTCAGATGTATTTTTGTCCTTTTTTTCTTATTTTTATTATTGAGATTGTGATGGTATTTTTAAATAATGCGGAGAGTTAATGTGTTTTTTCTTTGTGTGGATGGTCGCAATAATGTGGAAAGTTGGTGTTTTTATTTTATTTTTTAAATATGTAGATCTGATTCTCAAAATTGTATTCTACTAAATTTCAACCCAAAATAAAAAGTTTAATTGGTGTAATTACAAAATTCACACAATTTCAGAATTAGATTCCTTTATTAATTTTATAATCTCTCAAATCCAAATGTGAGATTTCTTAACTAAAAAAAATAGCATCCATAAAAAAAACACACCACCTTGCCACTGATATTCTATCTCAAAAAAATACCCCTATGGTTGCTTGTTGAAACAAAAAAAAATACGGAAAAAAAATTAAAATCTAGAACATTTAATCATGTTATTTTAGTTTGAGAGTGTTACTATGAGAGAAAGCGAGATGGGTGGAAAATACTGAGGGTTTAGTAGAGATTTGAGAATTTAGAATCGAAAAGAGTAATGTCGTTTGAAAAATGAATTTTTCTCTATTTTTGTAGATCATCTTCTTAAAGATATATTAAAGAGGGAGTTGTACCACTTGTTCAATTCGACTGGACGTATAAATGATATCTATCTCTCACGAAAATAAAAAATGATAATATATACGTTTTTACATTCATCTGGTATACAATGAAGGGTGGTGCTATAAAGGCTATTACGAAGATGAATAGAATGAGATTACAAGGAAAGGTTGTTTCATTAGGAGAAGTTAGGTATCGACGTATGAATGAAGTGGAGAATAGGAAGAGACCTAATGAGGCGGGTGATGTCCAGAATATTGTTAAAATTCAACCACAACATGAGGAAAGCCGAAGGTTTCCATAGAAGAATGTAAAAGAGATGAGGAAGGATGGAAAAAAAAGATCCACATGGCAATGGGTGGATAAAGAAGATGAAAATTCCGGTGACAAAAGAAAATCTAGACTGATTACAGAGGAGTCTAATAGGCGGGACGACAAAGGCTATTAACTTTATTTTTTTGAAGTCCATGATTGGAAAGAATTTTCCTCAAGTTGTGCAAGTATGAAAACTACGAACGTACAAAACACTCCTGACTTTTGATAGTGTCTTGAGTGCAGAAGAAGCTTACACGTTCAAAATGAACAACCTGTTGCAACTTTTTCATAGCATATGGAGATGGGATGAGGAGGTGCATAGTAAAATTCGAAGGGTATGGTTAGAATGATTTGGTGTTCCTTTGCATACGTGGTCAGCAGAGACATTCAAAATAATAGAAAGCCAATGGGGAGAAGTTATCGGGTGTGACAAGCCGGCGAATAGAGATGGGTTGGTGGAGGTGAGGGGGCCGTCGGGCCTGCAGCGGTGGATGCTGGGCACGAGCTGCAACCGATGGGACACCCTGCTATGGAGTCTGTGTCATCGTTGGGTACCGCTCAAGGCCGGCGATGGCGGGGCTGCGTTCCTCCATGGACGGTAGGTTCGACAAGGATGCGGTGGTGAGTTGTTTAGTGTCTGGGAAAAATGTTGCGAGCTTGCAAGTTGGTCTGGTTAGAGATGGAAAAGACGCTATTGAAGATTGTTTAACCTTGAATGGTGCGGTGATTGATAGAGGCAGTGTCGGAACTGGGTTTGCCGTGGACATTTTGTGTTGGAATTCCTAAAAACAGTGATGAAAAGGCTTTGGAACGGGAGGAGCAGATGCTGGAAAATAGGAGGGCGTGGGAGTTGGCCGTTGAATCAGGAGTCGTGCAATACAACGATGAAGATGATATAATGGCAATTCTTCTTGAATAGAATGAAGCACTAGCTCAAAAGAGGAGATTAGCGAAGTAGAAAGAAAAGGCACGGAGATGCAGACCCAAAAATTTCAAAAAGGTGTGTAAAAAAGTTTTAAAATAATTTTTAACTCTTGGAATATTAGGGAGTTACAGGGTGTTGGAAAATTGAGTATGGTGAAAGAACTAAAAAAACAAAAAGTGAATATGCTAGGTTTGGTTGAAACTAAGATGCAAGTTATAACTAAGTTTGATATAATACGTATTTGGGAGAACGATGCTATAGGGTGGGAGTTTGTAGGGTCGAAAGGCACATCCAGGGGACTATTGTTAATGTGGAATGACATACTGTTTAAAATAAATAATTGTTACAAAGGGGAGAGATGATTATATGTTGAAGGAGTGCTTTTAAAAAACGAGTTCAATTGTGTGTTCTGTTTAGTATATGGTGCTCATACTAGGATAAAGAAGCTGACTGTGTGGGAAGAACTGAACTCTATAGCTGGGTTATGTCAAAGTCCGATATGCTACATGGGGGACTTTAATGAGGTTATACAGGTTGAAGAGAGGAAAGGTTAGGACAGGTTAACAATGTCGGCAAAAGAGTTCAAGGATTGGATTCAAGATATGCAGTTAGTGGACTTACCGTTGAATGATCGAAAATTTACATGGTTCAGAGGCCGTTCTTGCAGTCGTATTGATAGAGTTCTATTGAGTGTATAGTGGCTTGAGGAGTTTTCGGAAATTTGATTAAAATGTGGACCGAGAGATTTGTCAGATCACTGCCCGATTATAGTTAAGGATTCCAAATTCATAGGTGGTCCACGACTTTTTCGGAGTTTAGATTCTTGGTTTATACATGAGGATTTTTTAAGAATGATTAGGGACGAATGGAGGAATCTTGGCAAGTTGCAGCTCACAAAGAAACTGAAGGCTTTAACGTTGCCTTTGGGAAGATGGCATAAAGATAATTTTGGTGACATGGACAAGAAAATCCAATGCTTTGAGGAGGAGATAAAAAAGTTAGATGAGATGGCTGGCAATGGAGTTTATGATGGTACACTGGAGACTAGAAAAAAGGCTCTGGTAAGCTGTTGCAAGCGGTGGTATGTGAGAAAAGAAATACACTGGAAACAAATGTCGCGGTCCAGGCATGCGAAAGATATAGATAAAAACACTAGATACTTCCATAACTTGGCGTCGGCAAGAAGGAGGAATAATAGAATTGATGCATTGGTAATTAATGGTAGGTTGATAAGAAATAAGCTTGGGTCAAGATTGCTATCAGAGAGTTCTATAAGAATTTGTATCGTCAGAAGAGAGTGCCGGTTGTGGGGTTTAGGAATGAATTGGTAAATCAGATTGATGAAGAAGAGTCTGCAGCATTGGAGAGAATGCCGACAATGGAGAAGGTTAGAGAGGTGGTTTGGGATGGTAGGGGAGGAAGTCAGAAACAGACGAATTTTACCTTTGCTGGTTGGTAAGGATAATATAGAGTTATCACATCTCGAGTTTCCAGATGACACTATATTGTTCTGCCCACCGGAGGAGGAGACCATTAGAAACTATGCCAGGTTGCTAAGGCATTTTGAGGTGATGTCGGGGTTAAGTATCAACTTCGATCAGTCTAGTTTGATCCCAATCAATTGTGAACAGCCGTGAACCTACAGTATGTGCAGCTTATTGGGATGTAAGGAGGCTAACCTTCCAGTCAGATATCTTGGCATTTCTTTAGGAGCAAACCTAAAGCGGGTCAGCACTTGGAGACCGATAATTGATAAAGTGGAGGAGAAGTTTAGCTTGTGGAAGGCAAAAGTACTCAATAAAACGGGTAAGTTAGTCCTTATTAAATCTATACTGAATAGCTTGCTGGTATACTATTTGAGCCTGTATAAGATGGCGAAGGCAGTGGCAGAAAAGTTGATTTCATTGCAAAGAAAATTCCTATGGAGCAAGGAAGAAGGTAGGAATGGTTTGGCGTTGGTTAAGTGGAAAGTGGTTTAGCCTCCTAAAAAGTTAGGTGGTGGCGTTTCTCAAAAGAGGAGTATCTATTATGAAAGAAGGTTGTATGCTCTTGTCATAACTTGAACCCCAATGTGATGCTATCATCTCAGACATTGCCTAATAGAGGTGGTCAATGGAAGGATATATGCCAGTTACAGTTCAAAGATCATAATGTGAAAGATAAAATGATTGCTGGATTGTCTCTGGAGGTGGGCGATGGAAGGAGGACCCGGTTCTGGGAAGACATTTGGCTACAAAGTGGTTCGCTAAAGATGAGTTTTCCAAGGCTCTTCTCTATTTCAAACCAAAGAGGATCTGTCATAGAGGATTGTGGATTTTGGGACGGGTTAGAGTGGATTTGGAACTTCCAGTAGAGACAGGATTTATTCCACTAGGAGTTGGAATTAGTCGATCAATTGCATGAGACTTTAAGGCCTGTAAAGATAGCATGTGATATGTAAGATAGAGTTATATGAAAGTTTGACAAGAAAGATATTTTTTCAACTAACTCTTTTGTGCAGGTGATGCAGTCAGAAATACTTCCAGAGGATATTACCAGCTATAGTTTCACCAAAACATTATGGAAAGGTTTGGTTCCGCCTAATGTGGAGTTATTTGTCTGGTTTGTTTTGATAGGAAGAGTAAATACTAAAGAAAGATTGCATAGGTTAGGAATTATTAGCCACGGTGATAACGTGTATTGTGTAAAAAAGATATTGAACATATCTTCCACTTGTTTCTTGGTCGTAGTTTACTTGACAGGTGTGGTGTAAATGGCTATCCGACTTTGGGAGGCTCTGGTCTATTCCGGATTCATATGTTTCTTTGCAAGTTATTTGGAATATTTTGCTAGAAAAAAACAGGCATATCTTTAATAATAACGAGGCCAGAGTGGAAGAAGTGTTTCATAAATCTTTGACCAATTATAGAGAATAGTATAATTTGAATCTCTTTTGTTGTTAATAACAATACCAGAGATAACACTAAGGTTTGTTTTCAGGTTTTATTTCGTTGGATATTGGCGTTTCAGACTTTGTTTAAGACTGTTGTTTCCCTTTATTGTGTTGAGCTCGCTTGTTGAAAAAAAAAATGTATCAGAACACTTGAAACTCTAATTACTTAGCCTTAAATCAAGACTTTCCCAAAGTTATTTTTATGTTCTATATAAGGAGATCGATATTTACACAGAATACTATTATTAGTCACCCAAAAACAACAATACTACTATTATTTACAGTTTCTTCTGAGTGGCTGGACTGTCAGAGACTCAAAGCTAACCCTCCCAAAATAGAGAAGCAACCTGCACGAAAACATGAGGCGACCTGGGGGAGTTTATGGAAATAAACTTACTTTTCCATAATGTAATTTATATACGACAAAAGCTCTACCCCATTTCTCTACTGCTTTCAAATATGAATGCTTGCCCATAACCATCCTGATGCTACTATCACTATTCACAAGATATCACACGTGCTTTTTTTGACATGCTTCTTGTGAACCTTCGTCTTTGATCACGCACATTCATGACTACCTTCTGCCTTTTGGCATCTTGTTCATCGGAATCAGCGTCAAGCACCAATTTTTCACTACCCAGAGTATCATCTGCAAGACTCGTACTCTTCCCTGGAAGTAAAATTTGACGAATTACTGAATTCATATTCCCCCGTAATTTTGTACTATATTTCACTCTCTCATCGGCATCATCCCCTTCATTTTCTTCTTGAGAATCCTGGACAAAAAGATCTTCCATTTCCTCACTAGAGGTCGATAAGTACTCGATTGCATCGGTGTTGTATGGAACATTATGCCCTTCAGTTTTCCTCCGAGGCTGGTCTTCATACGATCCGGTCTCCAATGTGTTACAGCAGAATGCATGAGATGTATGACCTCCAACATCTTCCACCAAATCCACAGAGAGCCCCTGCAATGTTGTTCCTGGTACTTTATTATCTTTGCTGATGTATGACGTGGATGGGAGATCAGGTGTCAATATGGCAGCCACAGAATCTTCTCCGTCTAATGTAGTAGTTTCCTCCACAGATTCTCCAGTTTCCTGCATCAAGGAAAGACATGTAACGTTCTTTATTTGGCCCAGAAACGTGACACTGGAAAGCCTCATCACTAGTTGCTTTAAGTGGCTTATTGATTTCCTCATAACTTTACCACCCCAAGCAGATTATTTTATATCTATAATTCTTTATCACCTAATTTAGTATTTTATTTTCTTCAGTTTCATGCTAGGCAGTTGGACTAACCAATCCAATAGTAACTTTCTACAGAAGGATGTTTTGAAAAGTATTGTTGAATTCTTTATGCGAATAACACAATTCAAGGATTTATCAGTATGGAAATGATCAAGGTATTTAATGAACATCTACAGCTTCATATAAATCTTCATATAAATGCAATTCCTAAAGTTAAAAGCTTTGTAACACAAAATGCAATTTTTGTTTCCTGACACTTTTCGAGATTGATTAGAAGAAATGTGAGATAATTGTAGGATGCAGTTTGATTTCCAGTTATCCACTTGCCTTTGTCGATGTGAAAGCATATAGAAATATTAAACAAGACCAAGATCCCAGATATGCATTTAAGGCAGGCCCACAGATTTGGCCTATAAAATAATCGCTGTAATCAACTCAGCAAAAAATAATATTTTACCTCTATTGGTGACAAGAAGCCTCCCCGACAACAAGGTGACATCTGCAGACAACTAGGAAAATTTGAATTCAGAACTGGCCCCCGTGAGTCCTCGAAAGCAAGTCCAAGTCCAGGTTCTGGGGACTGAATATCAGTCACATGTCCGGGACGGGAAACTGAAGGACTTCTTGCATTCCAAATTGGGAGAAAACAGTTCCCCAGGGGGGAACCTGCTTCTTTGTGGTCGGCAATGCCAGGAACTTCAGGCAGAGCTTTGTCAAGGCAATCATCAGGAGGCAATTTCAACAAATTATCATAAAAAATATCATGAATCAAATTATGTATATAAGATCGTTTCAGAGATGCCTCCATTGCAGGGAACCAATTACTCGTCAACTGAAAATGGAAAGCAGAATTTAAGTGAGTACAAGTCAGAATGTCCAAACCATTAAAAATTAGCAACTCATAAATGGGAAGTAACTCACAAAGTTGGAGATCTTTGTAGTCTTAAATGGGTTGAAGTTGACCGGAGCCTCTGAGAGAAAACATTCCACATAATGGAGGAGAAAGATACCACAATCATAACAATTTTCCTGCTGAGGCAACTGAAATTAAATTGAAAAGAAAAACATAAGTCAAACTGGAGCTGCATTGTACTCCATATATAAGTGATAGGAAGAGAGAATACCTCTAGTGAGACAAATCGCATCTGCAAAAATTTTGAGAAAACTTCATCCTCCACATTATGGTGCCTTTCTTTCCATTCTTCACCAAGGTAACTGCCATTGCACAACAAATAAAACACTGCCAGAGTTAGGGATTTAGGATGCAATAGAAGATTGAGATATCTACTATGCAAATTTTCACTTGATTTCCTTTCAACTAAATCTATTTGTTGATTGTTTGATACAGACCCCACCTATGCATTTTTTTCTCTTTCTGTGAAATAAAATAAAATAAAATAGGAACTGATTTAGTTTCCTTTCCACTAATGGAAATTTCTCTATAGGTCTTCCACAATTTTGTCATACAGTTGGTGTAAATATATTGGAAATGATTTATACAAGGTGTAACTCACCTTGAAGCTATCCTAATTCCTAGAGCAGTCTGATTTCCATAGAAGTATATTTTTGACTGATATTTAAGGGTCCATTACATGATTTATCCCAAAAAAAAGAGCATCCATTCCTTGACCACATCCCCCAATATATTGATTTCTACCAGAAATTTGAAAAATTTTAAAAGCAACTTCAGAAAGCAGCCAAAAATTAGAAAACAGAAGTATGCATTGATTCCGTTCTCAACATGTTACCTTTGGAAAACATTCTTCAGACCCTTATGACTTCCTTTCAGGGAATCCATGTGCAAAATACAAGGTACTTTGGAAGATTCTTTTATATCTTCATCTGCAAGAAAGTAAATAAAATGAATGATATCCAAAGAAAACAAAGAACAAACACTCAAAGATAAGATATCTTGCCTTTGAAGCTTATCACTTCACCAGGATGACAAATGACAATCAAACTCCAGTGAAGACTGTCATCAAGACACGAGTAATTCTTATTAGGATGCAGCAAATTCCAAAAGGGCAAGCAAGGCACATCTATAAGCCTCTCACCTATAGTTAACAGGAATAAAGATATAATCCTTCTCAAAAAGGTTCAGTTTCCTTGTCCATTTGCGAACGCGTTGAAATGCTGCTTTACCATCACAAGCACTTGATGGATCTCTGTCTAAATCAGCAAGCTTCCGAAAGAAGAAGCTATTGAAAAAGTGAAACCTGTCTTGTTCATCGGGAGGCATTTTATTTTTCAAATACCTAAGAATATTAAACAAATGCCAGTTCATCAGGTAATTATGATGAAATACTGTTCATAATAAGATGTAAAAATCATTATTCAAGGTGGTAAAACAGAGGAGTCACTATACATGAGTTTCACATGAAATAGAGGCCAAATGTCTTAACCTATCAAACCATACTTTGCTTGTCTGAAAATCTATTATTGAAGGTGCAAGAATTACAACATGGGCATACATATTGCTCACTCTTACAAAGATTTGGCCTCCTTACTTCCCTGGGTAACTGATGAGATACAGAGATAACACATATGCATGTACATATGACAGAGAGAGGGAGAGAACCAATTTCTGAATAATACAAGCAGTACATAGTCATTAAAATTATAGCAACAGTTACAATATCTGTTATCATGCTTACTTAATATAAAAGTCAATGATAGTATCATTAATGAATGTCTCTGGCTGTAAAAGCTCGACATCTCTCTTACTAATAGAAACAGCATCAGGTTCCCCCTTTGGAAAAATAACTTCATCAAAAGCCTCTTCAAAACTGCAGTGATATTACAGTAAAAGTCAAGTCATTGCTCTAGAAAATCATCACCGTTGCCGAAAAAAGCAAACAAAAATAAATGCAAGTCAAGATTTTGAATCTCAGACCATGCTTCATGCAGTGATATGCTAAATCAGGCTTAGAACGCAACCTAAAAGTGATTAACAATTAATGCATGCTCCATAATAGCCATATGCCTATATCTCTCAAATCCCATTCAAGGAAATAATTGGGGTCATGCACATGGCAACAAGGATTGAACTCTTTAGACGTGAATGAAGAGACTCAAATACTATCAAGCATACGTCAACTGAAATCACAAGATGTAGGGCAAATGTCTATTTGACTTACTTGGGAAAATAATGCTTCTGGGGGAAAAAGCTATCCTGCTCCAATGAAGTATTTTCATTGTTATCTATATCATTGCTGCATGGAAACAAAATATAATACAAACTTGTGTATCAAGGCAAAACAAACAAAAATAATAATATTTTTCAAAGAAGAATGTGTTGTGTGTGGGTGTGTGTGTGTTGAGGAGAGGTTAAGAAAGAGAGAAGGGGGGGGGGGGGGGGGGGGGGTTCAGAGCATAAACACAGAAAAAACTAAAGCTAAAACTAAATTCATCTTGTCATGGCAAAAAATTAAAACTCCATGGTATGAGACACATGAAATCCACCTCACTTGAAAATGACTGTCCTGTTTAATCATACATTGGTACGGGAAGAAAGTATGATGTAGCAACACTTGCAGATTTTATTTTCATTTCCTTCGTTAGAGATAACAGGAGAATTTGCATACTTTCTTCTATCCAGACAAATATATAGATAGGACTGTAAAAGCAAACAACACTGCACTAATGAACAGCAAACTTCTCCTCAAGGGTAACGCAACAAACTTACTCAAAAGTAGTACTCCATAAATCCATATATCTTGTATCTAGTAATTTGATAGACTGTTCTATCATGGCCCAAGATGGATCATAAACAGCAAATTTCAACAGTTTGACCCCTGCATGAATTGTAGGGAAGATCATGGACGTTAAGAACAATATATATAGGTATGACTGTCTGCATTATAAAAAGATAATTATGTCAAAAAAAACCCCCTAAAATCAGCAAATATTCTGTCAATTTTCTTTTCCTGAATATGAAAGGTTCTAGTAGAAAATAAAACATCAAATACAATAAGCATCCACTGAGACTGGTCATATATTTTGCTCATTAGTCACCAAGGCAATTGCAATTAGCAGCTTAAGGTTTTGAAGTCATTAAGTCAATATTCTTTTCAAATAAGGATGCTTTATGGCTTACATAACCAAATAAAACAGATCTATCTCTTGTTTCCCTTCATGGATTTCTTGAGGGTTGTGGTACATGTGTAATGTGAAACATTATACAATTTGTTTTTTCCATGTGGCTTCTTCCCCTCCCATGTCCTCATTATTTGTTTTCCCGCCTTCTCGTAAAAATTACTTTAAATGACAAGTGCTTCAAACCACCCCATGATATGGTTGGTAGGAGCAAGCTACTACAGCCATTTTTAAAAGATGGAGTTTAAAACAAAAACTGGGTAGACTATTTTTGGACGACAATATCATCCAACCTCAAGGAATTTAACCTCTAAAAGCTTGTATCCAAGAAACATCTGTGTGCACTATGGCCTTGAAAAACCTGGAACCAAAGACTAAAAAATCATCTAATAACTTGCTTGAAGGTTAGATCAGCAAAGATTTAACCTAAGAAAAAGCAGTATTCACTAAAGAATACAGAAAATACTGTTCATCAATTTTTTGTTGACATTATTGCAAATAATAGTCAAATAACTGATTACAAAATAGTGATACCTGGATTTTGATCTGTGTTTCCAGCTTCACTAGAATTTTTCGATTTAAGGAGAAGCTTGATCATGACTGTTTCAACCTACACAGAATACAACATGATCAATTTGCCAGAGATTAAGCGAAAAATAATCAATCTAAGTATGTAACTTACCTTTCCAACCCAACATGATTCAATTTTCATAATATCTTCTGTTGCCCACTCCATTTTAAAAGTTCCCCCAGTTCCATTGATTGTAGAGCATCTAAGTTTTATGTAGCTACTCGAGAATATTATCTGGGAACCGGTGGAGTATAAATCTTCATAAAGAATAAAATCAGGAGAGACATTAACCACCTCTTTGATGCCATCCTGCACATAAAATGCAACCATTAACCCGAGATACCTAATTCTAACAAACACTAAACAAAAAAAAAACAAAGAAATCAACATAAAATACCATGAAGAACAAGATTAAGCATATAATATTTCACTTTGAAGCAGATACAATTAAATAAAAAATATTTCCAGTTCAGGATACATTTCTTTTGCCAGGAAGACTGAGTTGGCTAAATTAGCATAAGTAAGCTAACCATAGGTATTGTAGTGTTAGCGCTCCTAAAGGGTAAAAACCAAGAGATTCTGGCTTTCAATATAATTTCAGGAAATACTATCTTCAAGGGTAATAATCCATACTTGACAAGGTCCAGAGGATTTTGCAATTGAGAGAATTCACTTCCATTAATATTAAGACCAACGATATCATTCCTAACATCAATCCCATATCCTTTTTTTTTTTACCCTTCAATTCTTCTAGAAAACTAAAGTGTTGTTTTCCCAACTCCTATTGTTTAAGGCTTAAGACTACTAGTTACTAACATACTCCCATTGTTTCATTTTTATCCTCTAAAGGAAGAGAGGTGAAGAAATGAGAGCAAATTTTAATCTTTATTTCTCCTTCTGAACCTGACATTTTGATTAATGAAGCAATCAATTACACAAAAATGAAGAACACACTTACAATTTCACAATCGGCAGCACCATACCCCACTACCTTGTCCTCTAAGGAAACTGAAATCACAAGAATAAAGTCAAATAATCAGAAAACGGAGCAAACCAGAACCAAAATTGCGACAACCAGTGACCCTAAGAAAGCAAAAGTTACCCTCATCTTCTGAAGAATTTCCACTTGAAGAAGAAGAACTTATTTGACTGCCGTCATCATCCTCCTCCTCTAAATTGACGCCAAGTGAATGATTCTGAAACACGATCAAATAAACGATCACAAAACACACATAAACGATTCTCATGAAAAGAGATACGAACAATTTAAGTGATTACTTTCGAGTCAGTGCAGCAATCCACAACGCTAGCAAAGCCAGGGATAACTTCATCATCTGCAGAGTCTCGCAGCGCCACGTCGCTTGAACACGAATTAGCGCACGTGCGTCGATCATCATCAACCTCCTGTAACGGCTTGAGGAGAGGCTTCTCCGTGGAGAATTTGGCTTCATCGTCGGATTCAGACAACACAATGGGATCAACGGCGACGTCTCTGGATGGCGGAAATTCGGAACCACGCGCAACTGCATGGAACCGGAAATCATAGAACAAGAAGGTTAAGAATAAAACTGGACAGTGAAACGAGGAAGAGTGAGTGAGACTCACAGGCTTGGAGGAAATTGTATTTGGTAACGGGGGAAGTGCGATCGCCAGAACGAGTATCTCTAGGGTTCGAGAACTTTCTGAGGATGCGGCTAGAAGCATTCTCGATGTGCTCGTCATCTCCGCCGAACTCGAACACATCGAATTTGCTGCTTGAAGCTGCGGAAGAAGACGATGATCGCGTGCGACGAGTCATGGAGCGAGTTCACTGAGTGGGACCGAGTCGAGGAGAGAGAAAATCAAAACTAAAGGAGGGTTTTGCGCTGTGTTTGAATTTGGGGAAGCATTTCTCATTTCAGTCATTTGTCTTTTTTAATTTTTCCATTTTTTTTTCTTTTCTTTTCCCTTTTTTCTTTTCTCCTTCCCCTGAAAGCCTTCTTTCCTTCTTCTTCTTTTCTTTTCTTTTCTTTTCCTTTTATTTAAAACTTAAAAAGTCATTTTCTTTTCTGTCATTTTTCTTATGGTGTTGAATTCAAATTTTAGGTAAAAACTAAAGAAATTAAAAAAAATGGAAAATAAAATAAAAATCCGTGATAATAGTGACAGTGATAGTTAAAATTTCGCAAGTCAAATTATGAGTTATTGGTTTTTATAAATAAAAGAAAATTCTTTTTAATTTAATAAAATTTAATTATTATCTATTTTGTCACTTATGGTTAATTATTTGTCAACTATCAATTATATTAGATGTACACTAAAATAATTATTACTTTTTAATATAAAATATATATTAAAATACAAAAAAAATAATTAAACAACACATATATTCATATATAAATATGACTAATTTTGACGTATAAATAATATTTTTATTCAAAAATTTTGGTAAGGGTGTACATGAGTCAAGTGGAACTTAGTTCGTCTTAGTCTAAATCTTGTCCTAAATATATACTGGATATATTTTTTAAATCTTAATCCGACTATAAATCCAATAAAACTTATACATATTTGGACCACAATTATAACAGGTAAAAACTTAATAACCTAACCAAATTGAATTGGTCTAATAGTTAACTCATTAGTCTGCTTAAATAAGTGTTTGGAATTACCGCAATGAATTAGTTCTTAATTTGTCGAATTGAAAGATACTGTCAAAAATCAAAAAACAAAATAATTAGAGAAGAGAAGAAGACGACAAAAAAAAACGGAACAGAGATTACGGCACTAATATATACCCTAATTTTGAAAAATGCATGCTCACAGAGCGGGATCTAGGTGACCCAAACTATGGGCCAGTCTTATTTAAGTATTCTTCCAAGTATTCTCCTTTCTCGGATTAGACTTAGACCACTTCGAGTCCAAACTAATATGTCCCAATATTCGAACCAAGATCATGTACACTGTAAATACTGGTGTGCCATTTTTTGCTATAGCACAAGAAAATAGTACTAACATTTTGGACTAGTAATTAGTACTGACCATTATTGAGTAATAATATATTTTTAAGTCTTTGTATAAATTAAATCCAACCAAAATAAATAATAAGACTTAAAATAATATTATTTATAACTAATTTTTGTTATTATAGACCGACTTGATTAGATTTTATTAATAAGAAGAATTTTTTTGGTGACTTAAATAAATAAATAAAAAAATAAAAAAAACAAAAGAACTGTTTGAATAGAAGAATTGTACTGTTTAAGCCTACTCTTAAATTACTCACAAAGAAAAGAAAGCTCTACATGATGAGATTATCTTTGTCATGATATTTAATTTACTACCATGTTTAAATATTTCATAATCAAACAAAAGTCAACACTCAATTCCAATACATGATATCTCTTATTTTAAATATCAACGAATCAAAAAATCTAAAATTATCTTGGTAACTAATAATAAGATTAAACCTTTTGGCTTTTACACAATTAATAAGAAAATTTAGATGTATAACATTATTCACCGTTATTATTTTAAATGGTGTATAATGCATGTAGAATCATTTAGGCTAAGGGAGAGTAGGTTGAGACTTGAGAGAACACATTAAATACAATTTAAGGTTGAATAAATTAATTTATAGAACAATAAAAATATTAGTTACGGTGTATTATGAAGTGGATAACGCACCTTGTAATGGTTTATCGTTACCTTTTGGCTATAAGCCTATAACCTTGCATGTTGCATGTCCTTTACAATTCTTATATCATTCTATGTAAAATATTCAAGTGCTAAGAATATATATTACGAAGCAAAAACAGAGGAAATTGCACCAAAGGAATCAAGGTTAATGCAAGTGTGACATGATAATTATATGCACCATTTATTACGCAAAATATCAATTATTACAGAAGCTTATAAATACAGGAATCTAAATAATATTAGATTGTATTGTTTTGGCGTCGACATCTCATATCAGATGGTTATTAATTTATTATTAACCTGTTATGCTACGTAATAGTATCTTTGGTGATCATCGATAATATCATCAGAACCATATGTATCTATCATCATTCACCATTATTATATACTTACAATTATAGATACTACTACTTACTACTAATAAGGATATTATTTGAGATAATAATGAAAGAGAACACAACTGCGCTTCTCCCAAATCAACTTTTTACGGTTTCATTTCATTCGAACATTGGAAGCCTGCAACAAATTATAATTGAAATTATGGATGAGCTTCTTTTAACTCGCAAAAATAAATACCTAATATTAGGTATAATAAATGTATAATTATGAGTATTTCATAAACAAAATTATATAAATATTAAATTAAATAAAATAATTTTAAATTATTGTCTCCGTAAGCTTATCTATTTTATATACTACTGAAGTGAACAATGAAAAAGAAAAACGATTCATCACTAATTGATTAAACTAACTGTATAATAATATAGGAAACATTTTAAGTGCACCAGAGAACATCGATGTACTAGTTATTTTAACCGTTGATTTTAATTAATATATATTATATATATTTTTTATAATTCAGATCAACGGTTAAAACAACTGATACACCGGTACTCCCAGTACACTTGAAATGCTTCCAATAATATATACGTGCTAAACTGTTATCTAACTAACTACTTACTAAGTGTGAAGTGAAATACACGTGCTTAGCTACACTCCAACAGAATAACTAACAATGACAATAAGAAGTTATTTTTGCTTTTCAAACAAGGTAAAAATTCATGTGCAGTCGATCTCGCGTGAAATTGATAGCTGAGAATTATTATATAAAAATTTAGTCAAATCAGTCATATCATCTAACGACTCTCAGTTATCAACTTCACATGAAGACGACTGAGTTTCCACCTTCAAATAAAGATAGAATTAAGGTTCAGTTTGAATTGACTTTTAAAAAAAAAATATTTTTTTATTTTTTAAAAAAAATATTTTTTAAGAGATAAAAAATATTTTATATTTAAAAAAATTTAAATATTGAAACGTATTTTATTATTTTTTTTAATAAGATATTGCTAGCTTTTAAAAAAATTAATGATTTTTTAATAAAAATATTTTTTTTAAAGTCATATCGAAATAAATTTTAAATTAAATAAAAATATTTTATAAAAAAAAAGTACTTTTTTACTAAAAAAAAACAGTCCAAATTAATACTAAATAAATTAATAAATGAGGAGTGTTAGAGACTAGTAGATTTTATAAGTTGTAGCCATCAATTAACTATCAATAATATATTTAATGGTGTGAGATTTCATCTAATGATAGAGAATCATTTATTTTCCTTTTGCTGGTTAAGTACCGATCAAATTTTAATAAATCTGTTAGCCCTTAGACTTTTCCTTAATAAATTACTGTAAAATAAGTAAACCAATTATTGGACATAACTAACCCCAAGTTGAGATTAGGAGCATCATGATCACGGTTATCTGACTCTTCAACAGAGTTTGACTTTGATGATTGCCCTTGGCTGTTTGCTTGACTTCTCATCTAAAAGAAAACACACATTCTGATTGATTCCTTAATATTTATTTATCTAAAAATCCTCGTAGAAAAAAAGTTGTGAAAAATCAAAGAACACTGTTCAAAACATTTAAAACACTTTTATCCTCTTCAACGTGTTTCATACGCCCTTTTATTTTACAAATTTTCAAAATAATACCAACATTTTTTAAACCAGTTACCTGTTTCAGTCGATGGTTGTCTTGCACCATTTGAAGTCCCTGCATGAACAATAATTTTGGATATCATAATAAGAGTGGTGATGGAATCAATTACGAGGGTGAGTGATGCTTTGCTATAATTTATATGTAGAATTGGACCGAACACTCACATGTAATTGTAATTACGGTAAGTTGATAACAGAGAATTATTAAATAATTTGATAGGTTTAATTAAATTGTTAACTAATAATAATTTTTAATTATTAACTTCACGTAAAGACAAATACATATAAATATCTAATGCAGAATTAACCTATATATAGAAGCATTTGCTTTAAATCTCATATTTTTTTATGAATAAATATAGAGAACCAATTTTTATTTGGATAATATTAACCAAATTTTTATTATAAAATTATTTATTTAATCATATTTTTTAGAGAATTTAGAGTTAGGATATAAAATTTAAAATAATAAGATCTTTTATTTATAATTTAAAATTTAAAATAAAAATATTGAAAATATATTGATTGATATTAATTAACGATAAAAGTTAAGTCAATAATTAAACTCAGACACATATACCCTTACCCTTTTCTTCATCTCATTAATATCTTTAAGATTTCTTTCATCCTGGAAAAAAAAAATATGAAGATTAAATGTTACGTAACATATAGCATATAATCCAAATCTAAACCAAAAATGCATAACCAAAATTGATCAGAGAAATAACCTTTTCTTTTGAAACACGAGCTAAACCCTTTTCTAACACTCTCTCTAGTTTCTGTAGTTCATGAATTTTCAATCCTTGCAGCTCCTCTCCATTCAAGTGCCTGTCAATAATTTATAATTGACAAAAAAAAAAACAATAAAGAAGTGTTAAGCTCAAATAAAAAAGATTAAGGTACAAGAGCTACAATAGAGCACATAATAATTGGAGTACATTTGAAAAATATAATAAAGTGCAAAAATTTAAGGTGAAACGAGGCATTAATTAGTCTTGTACAACATTGTATTTTATCATTTTTGGCCTCATTTTGGAGAATGCAATCATAGCCAATTGTCTTTCCTTTTATCTAATCACAGTTCTTAGAATTTAAAATTTAAATAAAAATATAATTTTAAAAAATTAATTAATATTGACTAAAAAATAATTAATTCAATAATTGAACTATTATAAATGATGTGGCCACAATGTGTTTGTACCTGAGTCCAATAGTCTTATCTGCGAGTTCCTTGCACTTCAGGTAGTAGGTGTCCTTCTCAAGCTAAATATATATGCATATAATATTTGGTGAGGCATGCATTCTCTAACAAGATATAAAATAATTGAGTAAAAAATTTTCAAAATGAATTAAATTACACATCTTAAAGATTTAAATTTAATTACACATGACCAAAATAAGAAAAAAATTGTTCTTTTTAGTTTTAATTTCTTCAAAATGAAAATATTTATAACATATGAAAATAAAACGAGAAAATAATAAATAGATCTCTAACTTTTTAATTTAAAAATAAATACATTCTTAACTAATTAAAAATACAAAAATATTTTTTATATTTTAAAATACGAAACATTTAAGTCTTTCTGTTTAAAATACATAAAGACAAATAAATTCTTTAAGAAAAACTTAAATATTTTACATTTTAAAAAATAAATAAATGACATTTTTATTTTTTTATTAGTAAAAATTTTATTTGTCTTCGAGTTAGAATATTAGAAACTTAATTTATCTTATTCTCAAATAAAACACTAATAATAATCATAACAACAGTTATAAGTTATAACTTTCATTATGTATAAAGTATACTACTAAATTTAAAATAATTAAATCTCGTTTTTCATTTGATCCACCTTATCATTTCATATAGGAATCCAATCCTTTGTAGTTTGTTCTGTTGTTTTCATTTGAGAAAAGTGGATAAAATGAGAATCTCAGAACATCTCTTCATTTGAGAAAAGTGGATAAAAAGAGAATTTCAAAACATCTCTAATGCTAGTTCTAATTTTATTTTATTTTAAATTTTATAAAAATATTTGTAAAATTATATATCATAAATAATAATTTAAAATTAAAAATAAAATTAACTTCTCTAATATTTAGTATTAATTTAGTTAAAATTTTATATTATTTTATCAATATAATTATATAAATAGTAAAATTTTATTAATTCTTCGTCAAAATAATATCATATCTCTAAAATGATACTAACATCATTTCATAAATTAATTCTAAATTAATTTATTTCTTACAATATCAAAAAATAATACTCTAAAAATATTCTATTAAAAATGCTCCTACTTACTTGAAACTCATGAGACTGTTGGTCTTGTGATCTGTAAATGCTTGTTTGCATATGATATCTTTCAGTTACTTCCTGCACACTACAATGAGCATACGCTTAATTTGCTTTTTCATATACATATATACACCAAAATTTACACACAACATAATATAATTTATTTATTAAAAATAATTTAATATTTATGCTAATTAAATACTAGTCAAAATTAATAAAAAATATGCTTACCCCTAAAATTCTTTGATATATTAACTCCTCGATGCAATATGAAATAATTATATATTTAACTAATTTAATGATTGTTAAAGTTTAAATAAAAACAAACTTGTAAAGACAATTTAATAAATATATTATATTTTAAAATTATATAAGTATTTCCCAAATTTTATAATTTTATAAGAATTAAAATGATAGATGCAGTACTTACCTAAACTTTGGTTGAAACATATGATATTTTATATTCAAATAAAATCTCTATCTGAATTCAACATGTATTAAGTATATATGTGTATAACTAAACTTATTATGAAAATATAAAAAAAAACTCTTTAATTTTTAATAAATAAATTTCATAAAAGTATTATAATATCAGTTAAATTGTCATAATATACAACTAGACCATGCATGTATGGAAATGTTGGGACCCACCTATTATTAGGGCTGACAATAAACAGAATAGGGTAGGGTTTGGATTCTACTTTAGTCTTATCTACGGATTGAAAATTTTTTTAAAATTATATCCTACCATACTTGCGGATTGAGAATCTCTCGACCCTAATCCTACCCGCACTTTACAATTCTAAACCATATCCTACCTGATTCTATCCAAAGAAAAATAAAAAATTTTAAAAAAAATATATAAAATTCAATAATTCTAAATTTTATAGATATTAATAAAATAAAAAACTAAGTTCAAATTAAAATTAAAAATAATAAAATCTTTAAAAAAATTTACATAAAATTACAAATAATATATATAATTATCAACTAGTTTAGTAGTTATTTTAATTTTTTATAAAAAAAAATTCAATACTTACTTTATTTACTACATACATAACTTTTATATATGTTATATAATATATTAAAAATACAGATAGGATAAGATAGAGTATACTCTGAACCCGTACTTTATTTACTCTATCTGCAAACAAATTTACATCGTATCCTATTTTACTCGCAGCGAATTAAATAAACAACCTTATTCATACTAGTTGGTTCGAATTAGATACTGCGAACAAGATATATATTGCCAATCCTACCCACTACTACCCACCACCAATGACGAGAGAGAAGAGGGAGTGAATGAGTAATGCATTATGCATGAGAGTTGACACTTGTCAAAGAACATGCAATCCTCAATTGAATTATACAACTAGCACTAGCATGGTTCTACAATTTACACGTATTATTTAATTTTGACACCTAGTACCAATAATTTTATCACACACAAATTAAACCAACCATGCATGTATATAATCAATTAATAATCAAGAGCTTCCATGGTTCGTTTTATATATGATAGTCTTACTACTATTTGTATCAGATTCACGTTTGAAGATTCGTCTGAACTCATCAAAAGGCATTCATTCCGCAACTCCTTATATAATTTGTTTCTCAACCCACTGCGGTTAGGAATTAAATACATAATATAGGGTATACATATCAATTAATTTCACGTTTAAATTAAAGGATTATTATATATATTCATTAACTAAGCCTCCTAGCCTTACATATGTAAATTAAATCCAAGTCTATTATTTATGGTAGGATTTGGAAGAGAGATTAAGAGATTAAGATTGAGAGTTAAAAATTAAGAGATAGACTCAGTTTTAATATTGTGTTTAGCATAAAATAAAAAATAAAGACTGCAATAAAAATAAAATTTTAATTTAATTTATACAAAAATAAAATTTGAATTAATTAACTAAAATAAAAGTATTTAAAATATAAATTATTGCTAAAATTTTAGTATTTATTTTTAAAAATTTTTAATTTTTTATGTCTCTATTTTTTAAAAATATTAAAATATTCAAATTTTAAAAATAAAAACTAAAATTTTAATATTAATTTCTGAACCAACAAACATAATATTCTTTTTATGTATGTTCTAATACCTGAAAACAAATACTACCATGTGAGGTACTTATTAACCGAGAAAAATCAATGTTCATCATCGATGCTTGTCACTTGATATTATTTGTGCATGTTCACTGCACTGATTGACGTATTGAGTTATGAAATAGCAAATAAAAAAGTTAAAATGAATGTGTGTAATCTATATTTCCATTACCATACATAGAGGATATCTATGTGTTTGGAGTTTTATACTAACAACATGTTAAAAAAGATAATTTTTAAACCAATTATTTAAAAGACCATTTAAACGTATAAATTTAACTAGGCTGACTGTATAAAATCCTTTATCCTAATAAATTAAACTTTATTATTATTATTGTTATTTGATTATTTCACGAGAAATTCTCCATATACAAGCATTTTTTTATACAAGTCTTTACAAGTTATTATATTAACGCGCTTGAACGTTACTGCAGTTCTTCTTCCTCTTCCTCTTCTTCTTTTTTTCTTTCGTTTCTTACTTTCTCTTTCTCCTTCTTCAACCGTTACTGCACAATTTCACTGCATCGTCTTCTTCTTCTTGCTGCCATTCTTCTTCCTCTTCCTCTTCTTCTTCTTCTTTTCTTTCGTTTTTTTGCCTTCTCTTTCTCCTTCTTCATTTACGTGCTTTTCTCTTTGTTTTCTTTTTCATTATTCTGATTTCCATTATTTTGATATCAAGCTCTGAAATCATTTTTGAAGAAGAAGAAGCAGCAGAATATGAGGAGGAGAAAGAGAAAGTTCTGAATTATGCATAAAGTGTCCTTTGGGTGTATTTTCTATAATCGTTTGGGTATTTTCTGTAATCGTGTTTGGGTGTATTTCTGAAGTTTCATTATTTTCAAACGATTTCAAAGCTTGATTTCAGAAACCATGAAAATCGAAAAAAAAAGAAGTAAGAAACCAGTAATAAACGAGTAAAACAACTAATGAAAAGGCAAGAGAATAACGAAGAAATATCGTTTGGTTGTATTTTCTATAATCGTTGGGTGTATTTTCTATAATCGTTTGGGTGTATTTCTGAAGTTCTATTATTTTCAAAACGATTTCAAAGTTTGATTCAGAAATCATGAAAATCGAAAAAAAAAGAAGCAAGAATACCAGTAATAAATGCAAGTAAAAACAATAAGATGAGTGTTCATAATTCACGTGATTGAAGAAGAGGAAGGAAGAGGAAAGAGGAGTCGTTCATAATTCACGGTGAGTGTAGCGCTTTGGAAATTAAATAACGCATTAAAAGACTCTAATGTGTAGCAACTTGTAAAACTTGTAAGTCAAAAAGACTTGTATGTGTAGCAAGCCTCTTATTTCACTTCATTCAAAGTATGACAATGAGTTTTCATACTCATATTTTAAATTTTAACACACGCACCTCCTTCAAATACAGAACTGATCAAAATCACACTCAAGAAACATTTAAAAAGCGTATCACTCTTGTTAATTAGAAGCTCTTAGTAATGGTGTATATAAAGTATCATAATCACAAGCAAAGAGTAAACATTATTATGATAAACATTATATTAATGATGAATGATAATGATATAATATATAAAATTATAAATAAATACCTTGAGGAAGCGAAATCGAAGAGCTTGCCAGAAGGAGAAAAGACAATGAGAGCCAAGTCAGCATCACAAAGAGTTGAAAGCTCCTTAGCCTTCTTGAAAATCCCTCTCTTCCTCTTACTAAAGGTGGCTTGCCTTGATGCATTCTTCTCTATCTTCTTTATCTCCATCTTCTGTTTTGACATTCTTAATAAAAAATTAATTATTACTTACTTTTGTTTCATCTGAGAACAACAAGGGAATGAAAAATAAATAAATAAATCATATACTTTTATCTAATGAAATTAACATTAATCCAATGCAACACATTATTTTCCATATATCAAGTAAAGAAAACCAAATAATTAGCTCTCAATAATAATAATAATAATAATAATAATAATAATAATAATAATAATAATATAATAATAATAATAATATAATATAATGGGAGACCTTGAAGATGGAAGATGATTCGAAAAAGGAATTCAATAAAGAAACACCAACTTAGGATATGTGGTGATATGCATGACCTAGCCTATAGATATATATAGAGAAGAAAAGTTTTTTTTTTTTTTTTTTTGTGTGGAGGGGTGTAAAGTGTTGTGGTTACTGGAAGAGAAAAGAAGAATTTTTTCAATCATAAAGAATAAGAGATAAGAAATTAAAGTTGGTGCATATAGAATATCCCAAAGGAAGAAAATGGAGGAGGAGGAGGGGAGGAGGTGGTTCTTTGGCACAAGAATCTTTAACCCTAAACCCTTAGATGTAAATAAAGCAGAATGCAATAAGACAAAAGAGAGAGATCCCTAAAATCCAACCCAAAAAGCAGCCAATTCCAAACCAAGATATTATGTAAATGGATGTGATGGGTAGAAATTAAAATAATTGACCCACTTGACCACCATTATTCTTTTGGCATTGGAAAAAAAAAATAGAGAGTAAAAATTAAAATAAATAAATAAATAAATATTAGAGTATAGTATAGTCACACATAATACTTGGTCGTTAGTTTTGTGAAAATAATTATTTTTGGACCAGAAGATGATTCTTATGCTGCCTATTACATTGCATAAGGTTTGCTATTTGTTGTTTTGAATTTTATTTTATTTTATGTTTTTACCAAAGATAATACTTGAATTTTTCAATATTATTAGTAATATTATAAGACATTATTTGCGTACTATTCGTTTATGCGGTAATTCATATAAACATTTTTTTAGAATAATATAAATTTGTAATTAGACTGAATTATTAGATATGTAATTTATTATTTTTTGTAAAAAAAAATATAAATAATTTAATTTGATATTATCTTTTTTTTTAATAAACCATCAGGGCCAAGGCCCAAAAAAAAAAAAGAAACAAAAGCTAACTGTGTGAAATAATTATTCTTTTTTTATTATTTACATATAGAGATTCCATTCTTGCATACTTTTAATAAAGTTAAATTTAGTATATCTTTTAAAATTTTCTTTTGCAAACCAATCAACGCACATGTTTCCTTCTCTTAGGGTGTGTTGAAAGATAAGTTTTCAGAATCTTTTTTGAAACTCCTCAATTTCTTTTAGAAGGGATTAAAACGTTATGTATTATACTTGAGATTTATCTTCTCATACACTTCTATTGAATAAACTTCTACAACTACTTTTCTCATACCCAGGTCCTATGCCATCCTCAGTCCATGAATAACATCCCACAGTTCCGCCTGCATAGTTTGACAATTTCCTAATCTTACCGTGAAATCTCCTATCCACTCTTATTATTCCTGCGTTCTTAGTAAGCCACCACTCCCTGCTTCTTTAGTTTTCTCCCTATAGGCACCATCTGTGTTCAGTTTCACCCACTCTTGGGGAGGTGGGTACCAAATTGCTTGCTTCCTATTAGAGGGGTTATTAATTCTTTCGTCTATTTTCTTTAATAGTGCTTCTTTGTAGTTGTTGATATTAGATTTTATTACTTTGACTGCATTCTTGAGTCTTTTGAAAAGGGAGAAAGCACTTCTTGATTTTTCTATTTCCACATCCACCAATAAGTCACAAAAAACTCATCTTTCCAAGTGTGTTAAGATGTTATTCCAAAACTATTTTTCATATTTAGTTTTAACTAATTTGTTAGATCCGTTCCAAAGAAGACGGTTGCTGCAGTTGGTTGTATCATTTGGCTCCAAATTTTCGCTGTTTGTGGGCAAACCCGAAAGACATGAAGCACGGTCTCGGGCTGATTAGGGGAGTGATGACAGTTTGGATTTGTTTCCATAATTTTTGCTTTTCTTTCAGCCGTTAGGATTCTTCCATGGGCTAGCCTCCACATTAGGACTTTAATTCTCTCTATTCCTTTCAACTTCCAAATATATTTTCACATCGGTAGGTCTTCCTGATAATTATTTCTTGTTAGCAGTTTGTACACTGACGAAATCGTAACTTCACCATTCGAGTTATGATTCCACTTGATGGTGTCTTCCATCCCTTGTTTTGGTGGGGTATAGTTTGAATCTTCTCCAAGATTGCTTGCGGGAGCACCCTTCTCAATTCATGGAAGTTCCATTATTCACTGTCATCCGTCCAATCTGCCACTTTTGTCTTAATATCAATGTCTTCGATATGTAGGAGATTCTTTGTGATCAAGCATTCTTCATCTTGCACCCATCTATTAAGCCAGAACAGGGTTCTCCTCCCATCACCTATGTTGCAGCTGCAGTTCTCTATTAGTAAAGGTCAGAGCTTTACAAGTTCTTTCCACAAGAGTGAATCTGCCTATTTACTGCACAAACCCACTGTAGTATTCTGGTCGTGAATGTACCTCTGGTAGAAGACTTTGGCGACCAAAGCATCTCTGTCAGTGATCAGTTTTCATAGGAGTTTCATTAAAAATGCATCATTGATCTTCTTCATATGTCTAAGCCCAACCCCCCCCTTCGGCCTTCGGGAGACGTAAGGTGTTCCAACTAATGTGATGAATTCGTTTTTGCTGTTGCGATTTCTCCCATATGAAACCTCTTTGTATCCTCTCAAGCTGATTGCATATAATCTTTGGTAGACAAGAGTGTTGCATTTCAAAATTTGCTATTGGGTTGAGGATTGATTTGGCCAGGGTTATCCACCCCGCAAGAGATAGGCAGTTGGCTTTCCATCCTTTGAGTTTGCTTTGAACTTTCTCTAGCACATTTTTTAAGTGGTCTTTACCTTTTTTATAGTTACTGATCATGGCTCCAAAATACCTTTTTAGATTGGCTTTTTCCTGGTATTGGCATATGTTAGTAATCTGATTTGTTTTCTTTCTCCTTGTGTTGTTGGAAAAGACTATGGATGTTTTCTCCACACTAATTTTCAAACTTGATTGAGTGCAAAAATGGTTGAAACAGTCTTGAATGTTTTGTATTTGCTCCATCTCCACTTCCACAAAAACCAACAGGTTGTCTGCAAATAGAAGATGGGATATCTCCAGCCCTTCTCTGCTCACCCTCATTGGACTCCACCTTTCCTCCGTGACCTCCTTTTCAATCATTTGTGACAACTTGTCCATTGCTATCACAAATAAATATGGGGAGATAGGATCTCCTTGCCTTAACCCCCGAGATGGATTAAAGCTGGTTGTCTTCTCCCCATTCCATAAGATGCTATAAGACACTGAACTTAGACAGTTCATGATTAAGTTTATTATCCCTTCACTCAAACCAAAATCAGAAAGGCATTTCCTCAAGAAGCTCCACTTTAGCCTGTTGTATGCTTTCTCAAAATCGAACTTGACGGCCATGAATGTCCTCTTGCCTTTAGTCTTCTTCATCATGTGAGCTAGCTCTTTAGCAATCAGGATATTATCTTGTATTTGTCTCCCCGGAACAAAGCTAGACTGGAAGGGTCAAATTCTATCTCTAGTTGTTGGTTTCAGTCTTTCCACTAAAATTTTTGCAATGCACTTGTAACTCGCATTGCATAGGAAGATGGGCCGAAATTAGTTGATAGTCTTTGGCTGCTTGACTTTCAGAATTAGGGTTATATAAGTCACATTTAAATCTTTGACCTGCTCTAGTTTACACTAGCATTGTTGCATAAGCTTTATCATGTTCCTATACACCACTTTCCAATTTTCTTTAAAGAAGATTAAAGGGAAGCCATTTGGCCCCGGCGCTTTGTAGTTTCCGATATTAAAGATGGCATCTTTTATCTCCCTAATTATTGGCATCGCTTCTATCAATGTCCTTAGATCTTCCTCTATAAGAGGGTACTGATGATTCTCCTCTGAATTGATTATTTCAGGGTTGTCATCTTCATATAGAGTTTGGAAGAATTTCACGACCTTGAGCTTCAGTTGCTGCTTGTTCGTGATCCAAACCCCATCATTGTTTTTAGAGCCAAAATTCTATTCCTTCTTATTCTAACAATAGTTTTGGTGTGATAATATTTTGTGTTCTGGTCACCATCTATCATCTACTGGTCCCGCGATTTCTGATTCCACATTTCTTCATCTCTATCTAACAGCTCCTCTAACTCCTTTCTTAGTTTCTCCTCCAGCTCTTCCAGAAAAGAGTTATTTCCGTAATCAACAGCTTTCTAGATTCCAGCTATTTTGTTCATTATTCTTCTTTTTTGTTTGCCACATGCCCAAAAATATCTTTGTTCCATCTTAGGAGCTCATTGGAGAATGTCTTCAGTGATCTGTTGTCCTGATAATTATAGTTTCAGTTTTGCTTTACAAAATCCTGGAATTCTGGGTGCCAACTCCACATAGCCTCGTATCTGAAAGGCTTTTTCCCTTCTTTCAGCCCCTGGATTAGTGGTTATAAGAAGTGGGTGGTGGTCTAATTTCATCCTAGTTAGAACATCGACTCTCGCCTCCGGGAACCTTAACCTCCAATATGCATTTGCAATTGCACGATCTAACTTTTTGAAAATTCTGTCTAGATTCTCCCACTTTGGACCTCTCCAGGTAAAACAATTTTTCGCTACCCCAAGTTCAATCATGGCGCAATCATTTATCCAGTTCTTAAATTGTCTGACTTCCTCCCCATTTCTTTTCTGACGGTTCTAAAATTTCATTGAAATTTCCTACCATGAACCAGTCCTCTTTCACTCTCCCTCCAACGCCCTTCAATTCATTCCACAGCTCCATTCTTTTATTTTCTTGTGGGTTGGCATATACTGCAGTTAAGAGCCACTCTTTCTCATCTCCACTATGGACTCTCATATGGATGTACTGAAATTTTGACTCAATGACATTGATCACCAGATCAGGATCTTTCCACATAACCCAAATTCCTTCACTATATATACCCTATTACTTCCTCAATATGCCAGTGATCAAAGCCACACTTTCTTATGGTTCTCTCTACTGTTTCGCCACTGCACCAAGTTTCTAGCAAGATTACTACAATGGGCTTATGCATACCAACAAATTTCTTTAAGGTGCGACAAAAAGCACTGTTTGCCGCCCCTCTGCAGTTCCAAGACATAATAATCATTGGGAGATTATAATAGGAAAAGTGTTTACCAGCTTAATCGTTCAAGGGCATGACTTCCCTTTCCTGATCTCCTTCGTCATCTGCAAGTTGCATGCCTTCCTCTTGCACTTCATCTTGTAGTTCATCTTCCACCATATTGCGGAACGGTTGCTGCTGTTCCTCATATTGTTTGATGGCTTCCAGCATTACCTCTGTTTCAATGGAGTTAAGGTCTGGAGGCTTTGGGTCTAGTTCCATAGCTTCCTCCATTACTTCATCACCCTGGATTGTTTGTGGAACGATCTCCTCCTCTAAATGTGAGTCTTGTGTTATATTCATGGTTGTCACATGGGTGGTCTCTGGGTGGGTTTCGCAGGTTTTGTAGCTTGAGTGATTTTCTGGTGTGTTTTCCGAATCAAGGCTTACAAGGATCAGGTTATTCTGTTCTTGGGTGATGGTCCTTCTTTGTTGGGGTTCTGTTGAGTTTTTAGGTGGAGTCTTTTGGGTAGTATTTTAGTTTTTCTGTTTTGGGTCTATGGTTGGTGTTTCTTTATTTTTGTGTTCTTTGGGTTGGGCTTTTATGGTGACTTGTTGTTTTTTGTTGGCTTGGGATTTTTTTTTGTTAAGGGACTTGGCTTAGTTTTGCTCCTTAGTACTTTTTGTTTTTTCAGCATTATCATTCTTTCTCTTGTGGGAGACATTCTCTTTACCCACATGATTAGCATGATCTGGGTTGTATTCATCAGAGCTGGTCCCCTCCATATTCCCTAAAATATGATACCTCGTACCATTCATACCATTTTCGCCATTCATGATCTTGCTACTCGTTTTACCCTTGCCTCCACTACCTGCATCAATATTTTGTTTTGCTGCTCTCTTACCACGTGTTATTTGTTGGACCATCATTCAGGGTCCATAAGCACTGTTTCCTTCTTCTATTACATTTTTACCCTTTTCTTTTGTGCCAATTCCAGTATTGTCCTTGTCTTGTCCATCGTTTCCACTTCCTGTCGTTTCTACTCTCGTCCCCTCCTCCATGGTCGCTTGCTGTGGACCTTTTTGGGTTACTTCAGTTGTGATTTTTTTTGGACAGTTGTTTTGCTCATGTCCCACCATACCACAGGCAAAGCAAGTGTTCTATAATCCTTCATATTCCACTCCATACTTCACTCCATTAGTTGAGTATTGCGCCACCAAGGGAGCTGTGAGATCCAGTTGCACACACAGCCTCGCAAAATTTCTCCTTGATTTATCTGCTGTATTTACATCCACTTTCATAGTCTGATCAATCACATTTCCAATCTTCTTGAGTATCTCTTCATTATTATATTCAATCGCCAGAGCGAGTAATCGCATCCATGCTGCAATAGTATCTATTGTGGCTTCGATTGGGTTGAAGTTTGGTTTCCATGACCTAATGGCTAGATAGTGATCGAAAATTTTACAGGAGCCTTCTGTTAGTGCAAAGTCTAAATCTTCTTGTGAAAAGAACTTGATAATGATGAAATCATTACCTATGTTTTTTTTTTGCTTTTTTCACATTGTTTCCAATCTTCTACTGAAGACTGGTAATGAGATTTTCCTCCCTAATAATTTCACGATTAAAGTATCCCATAAGGGGTGTCTTAATGCCTTCAAAGCAGCTTCATTGAGGAT
This sequence comes from Arachis stenosperma, assembly GCF_014773155.1. Classification (NCBI taxonomy): domain Eukaryota; kingdom Viridiplantae; phylum Streptophyta; class Magnoliopsida; order Fabales; family Fabaceae; genus Arachis; species Arachis stenosperma. Next base: position 5,489,283 of record NC_080386.1, read on the forward strand.
GAAATTAACAATTCTATCCACTTTTTCTATCCTAATATCCGGCTGTTGGCTCTTCTGCAGTGTTCTTCGGTTGTGACCTTTTTTAGGTTCCTCTTCCTCTTCCTCCAAGCTATTCCCTTCTTCTTCAGTTGAGGAGAACTCATCATCTTTCATTTCCAATTCCTTAACCGGCTTTAAACCTCCTTTAACCACTTCACTGAAGGTTTGGATTGCTGGTGCTGAGACTACTTGTCTCTTTGTCTCCTCTATCATCTAGTTTTCCTCCTGTGATACTAGAGACAGACTTTTAGTGAACTCCTCCTCTTCTCCGACCCTTCTTATTTTCTTTCTTTGTCTTCTTGTGCTCTCAAACTCCATCGTTTGTTTCTATTTTGGTTCATGAGATTTTGAGTGTCCACCATGGATATACCTACCTCTCATTGCGGTGGAGGACGTCTCCCGAACCGATGCAACAATGTTGTACGGAGAGAAAAAAAATATTGTTTCTAAAAAGTATTGTTTATAAGGTAAAATCTCCCGCTATGATCCACTTATTTTTAGTCCAAAACAAAAAAGTGCACAAAACATTCTTGTCAATTAGGTTAAACCGGGAAAAAATTTGGGCTTATCAAGCCCCAGATCCAACATTCTTTTATTAATAATTGTTACTAACAAGAAAAAAAAAGTTGAGTTGGTCTAGTAATTAGCTTATTAATCTATTTAAACAAGTGTCAGAATCTGACAAAAAAAATGTCAAAAATTTGAATTCTACTTTATGCATGTAACAATCTATTGTTTCGCAGCAAATCTTTAAATAGAGCTCAGCTCCAATCTACAATGAATTAATCCTTAGTTTATCGGATTGGGAGATTTTTATGTGAAAAACCAAAAATAGAAAAAAAAAAGAAACCACGACCAAAAATCCAAAACATAAAAAGAAAAAGCATAATACCAATTACCAAAGCAAGAAAAAGACAATGGAGAAAAGACATATATGGACCTGGAAGCATATGTATCTTCAAACTTTAGATAGGTTGCCACTAGGGGTGTTCAAAACCGATCCGGACCGAACTAAACCGATGGACCGAACCGAAAAAACCGAAAACCGAATTAACCGAAAACCAAAAAAACCGAAAAAAGTGATGTTTTGCGGTTTTTCTGCGGTTCGGTTTGGTTTTCGGTTCTTGCCACCAAAACCCTAACCGAACCGAACCGAACCGGTTCTTCAGAAAACCCTAAAATTAAAACTACCCCAACCCCACCCCCCCAAACGCGTTACACTTACAGGCTGCGCGAGTCCCTCCCCTCCCCCTATGGAAACCTAACCGCGCCGCCCAAACCCCAGATCGGAGCCACCACCCACGCACCCACGCACCCAAACGGCCAGCAGTCACCCACCTTCTTCACTCCTTGTCCTTGATACTCGAAGTCGAAGGCAGTAGTCACCCACCCACCGCGAACACAAATACCCAGTCACCCACCCACCCACCCACAGGACCTCCGACCTCACCACCTCCGAACGTCACCGCCTCCACCCAGAAAGCCTCCACCCAGCAGCGTTTCTGGGTTCTGTAGGGTCACCTCACCACCTCCGACCTCGCCGCCTCCACCCAGAAAGCCTCCCACACAGCCACCGATTCAAGTGCATATGGAGCCCGAGCCATCTATTCAGGTAAACTTTACTGATGCATTCTTGCCTTGTTGTTGGTATTGCTGCTTGGTGCTTGCTGGTTAATGGTTATTGTTCAATGTTCAGTTTGTTCAGTTTGTTCAGTTTGTGACTTTGTTCAATGTTCAGTTTGTTCACATGAATACAGAAACGGGCAAAACAATGGGAAAATAGTAAATAGTTTGCCTTTTGCTTCAGATATAGGTGAATGATTGGAGTTGTTTTTTTTTTTTCAATTTATTTGTAGGATCAAAGTTTTGAATTTGGCTTCTAAAATAGAGACTTTCAGTTTCTGGTTCCTTGCTTGTTTATTGTTTGGTTTATTGCTGTTTATTGCCAAGTTCAATTTGTTGGTATAAAGGTTTATTGCTTGTTCATTGCTTGTTTGGTTCATTGCTGGTTTAATTTGAGATTATCAAGTCTTGTTCTATTTAGTGTTTAATTTGCCAAGTTCAATTTGTTCATTGCCAAGTTCAATTTGCAAATTCTGTTTAGTGTTTATTGCTGCCTTGCTGGTTTAATTTGTTCATTGCTTGTTCACATTATCAAGTGCCAATTCTGTTTGGTTTATAGCTGGTTCAGGGCTGGTTTTTTGTTCATTGCTTGTTCACATTATCAAGTGCCAATCCTTGCTGTTTATTGCTGCCTTGCTTGTTCATTGCTTGTTCACATTATCAAGTGCCAATTCTGCTTGGTTTATAGCTTGTTTTTGTTTATTGTTCACATTATCAAGTGCCAATTTGGTATTCTGAAATTATTAAAAATTATCTTAGACCATCATCAATAGGCCATGTTTGGTTAAATATTGTGGAAGCCATGATTTAATTATGCAGTTAGCTAGCATGCATTGTATAAACAGAAGGTTTTGTGGGCGTGGATGTGAACATTTTAGAAGGTTCTGAATTTTGTTGAATTCAGCTACACTTTATTGACTTTCCATTTTTCCTATGAACCCTTTATAACGTTCCTTCAATTCCCTCTTAATCAATTCATTTTCATTGAAACCAAAAAAAAAACATCAATTAATTTTCACTATTCCGCTAACTATATATATTTTCCTTCTGTGTCTACGTTTTATTTACTTATTTGGTAATATGGAAACTAAGATTTGTACCTTTTCTATTTGTTTTAACATATTATTATATTACTACAAACAAGTATTATTGCATTGATTTAATCTTCCTATATAAGTATATTATATATATGTATTAATTAAATTGTTGGGTTAGTTTACCAGTTCAACAAGCAGATAAGCAAAATGAATCTCTAGTGAAAGTGACATACAACTTTATAAGATCGTATGTAATATCAAGTGCAAATTCTGTTTGGTTTATAGCTGGTTTAGGGCTGGTTTATTGCTGCCTTGCTGGTTTAATTTGTTCATTGATGGTTTAATTTGTTTATTGTTTGTTTGCAAAAAAGAATCTTGAATTTTTGTGCTATCAAGAATCACAAGGGAGAAACAATTGGTAGGAAGATTGAGAGATGTTTGTTGAGCTGGGGGATATCCCGGATTTTTTCTATCACTGTTGATAATGCTAGTTCAAATGATGTTGCACTTTCTTACTTGAAAAATAGAATGGAGGATTGGAACTCACATCCATTAAGGGGAGAGTTTTTACATGTTAGATGTTGTGTTCATATTTTAAATCTTGTTGTGAATGATGGGTTGAGAGAAATGCATGAGTCAATTTTAAAGATTAGAAATGCGGTTCGACATGTGCGTGCATCACCTGGTCGTACTGAGAGGTTTAAAACTATGATTAAGGAAGCTAGAATTTTGGAAAAAGGCACTGTCCATTTAGATGTTCCTACCAGATGGAACTCTACCTTTTTAATGCTTGAAAGTGCTTTAAAGTTTCAAAAGGCATTTAAACGTTTGGGGGAGAGAGATTCTGAGTTTGCTATGATGGCTGGTGGGATTCCTAAGTCTGAGGATTAGGAGAATGCAAGGCATTTTGTCAAGTTTTTAAAAATATTTTATGAGGTTACTAACAAAGTTTCTGGTTCAACGTTTGTGACATCTTCTCAACACTTTAATGACTTTTGTAAAATATTGTCTACACTTAAGCATTGGATGGGAAGCTTAGATACAGTACTTTCAAGTATGGCTGAGAAAATGAAGTCCAAGTATGATAAGTATTGGGGAAATATAAAGAACACAAACATGATGATTTTCATTGCAGTTGTTCTTGATCCTAGGTATAAGCTTCAATTGATTAAGTGGAGTTTTGAAAAGTTGTATGAAAAAGAAGATGCTGAATTTTTAACTTCAAAGGTGAAGGAGACACTTTTCAAGGTGTTTGATAGCTACAAGCTGTTTGGTGGTAACTATCAAAGGTCTACTCGGCAAGATCCTCCTGAAATTAGCACACAAGAGCTTGAGGCACATGAAACTTCTTTTGCTATGGAATTTGAGAAGGAAATGCAATTCAATGAGAGTGTTAACAAGAATGAGGTGGAGTTATATCTTATGGAGGCATTAGAGAAGAGTGGCGTGCAATTTGACATTCTAAATTGGTAGAAAGTGAATTCCACTAAATTTTCAATTCTTGGGGGGATTGCAAGAGACGTCTTAGCCATGCCAGTTTCCACAGTTGCTTCAGAATCGGCATTTAGTACTGGAGGAAGGGTGTTGAATAATTATAGGAGTTCTCTAACTCCGATGACAGCTGAAGCGTTAATTTGTACCCAAAATTGGCTCTTGAAACTCTCCAAAACTTGTCCTTGAGGAACTCATCGAGGAATTGGAGAAGTTAGAATTAGGTATGGTTAAGTTTCTACTTATAATTTTCTTTATTTTAATCTAGTTTTTATTAATATATATTATTTTGTTATGATTGTTTCTTGTTTTATATATTTTGTAGAAGTTGCACCCACTCGTGATCCCAATGAAGAAGATTCTGGTGTTGAGTCTGATTAAAGTACATCTTGTTAAGTTTTATGGTATGAATTGTTCTCCTTATATTATTATTATTATTATAATTATTGTTGTTGTTGTTCTTGTTGTTCTTATTATGTAATTGTTTTTTTTTTTATTTCAGGTTGGTTTGCATTATGAAGTTTTAGCTATTTTATTGGAGAAGACACCATAACTTTGCTAATTGCTATCAGTTTAATGACAATTTATTTTTATTTTCAGTTGTATTGACTGTTGAGCTATTAACTTCTTTAATTGTCGTATTTGAATTCTATTGTCGTTATATTTCATTAGATCAAGACTTTGTTAGCTATTGTGTATTTTGGCTTGTTGATTTCAATCTTATGACATTGCATAATAGTATGGTAGAAATTTTTTATTTGATTGAAAAAACCGAACCAAACCAAACCGATTTTAATTAGTTTAGTTTGGTTCGGATGACCTTGAAAAAAAACCGAACCAAATCGAACCGCAGCTTAATTAAACGATCGGATCGGATGGCTTTTCCTTCAAAAACCGAACCAAACCGCACCGCGAACACCCCTAGTTGCCACATGCCATCGCCCATCAGCTTTAAAGGTTCTAGATATCCAAAAGACCAAAACCATAAGCATTTATTCTAGGTGATTACTCTCCTACTTATTCAAATTTCAAAATATGCAGAGATACAAAAGAAAAAAATAAAAACATGTTTTATATATGGATTTCCTTTCTTTTCTCTTTTTCTTTTCTTTTTCTACATATTATATATCCTATGTACTTTCTTACCGAGTTACTGTGTAATATGAAAACCACCCGTATACTAGTTCGTTACAAATGTTAGTAATTTTATTAGGAGATGGGCAAATTAATTTGGTTTCAAAGAATTTTAATAGGAGGAGTTCCAAATGAGTTATATACTTATATTGTATATTGCATCCGTCAAAATAACAAATTTTAAAGTGGTTGGCAGCAAGAATTGGCACATTAAAAAAATTAAAAAATTACACATTTAAAATTCATATTAATTGATTTATCCTCGCAACATTAGCATACAAGATTGGTAGCTTTTCAAGCTCCTAGTCTCCTTATTGAATGAGTTAAATTAATTTTATACTATGAATAAGTTATTATTTATATCTATAAAAAAATCTAAATATTTATAAATTTAGTCATAAACAAAACTAATATTTGAATATTTTTGTTCATTTCTAACATTTTACTGATATCTAAAAGCATACTCCTTAGAACATAAGATACTCATAGTTAAAAAGAGATACTGAAACTGATAAGTGGTTTTATATAAATTTAGAGTTGGTTCGTTAAATTTTTTATTTTCCGAAAAATAATTTATCAAAGCTGATATTTATAAGTTATTTTTTTTAAAAATAGTACTACTTATATTTGGTAAATCAAATAAAAAATGACTTTCAATAAACATAAACAGTAACAAATGTATTTAGTAAAATCATTTTTAAAATTTGAAAAGATTACAATAGACATAAATAAAAGGATAAATTTAAATATTTGTTAATATATGAGAATGAGATTATATTAGATATTTTAATTTTATAAATATATATTTACAGTGAAAAATACTTTTTTAAATACTTTCAAAAGCATTTCTAAGTTTTTTAAACTTCAAACATAAATACATGATATTTTTCATTTAACAAAAAAATTTATATTATTTGTGCTTTTAAAAAGTAAAATCACTTTTTTAAAAATTTTAACAAACCAAGCCTATAATCCTAGTTGTGTACTATCAGTTTTTTTTTTTTTTGGGTATTAATGTACTTATCAGTTTTTTTTTTTTTTTTTTTTTTGCGGAAATGGCTATACATTTAAGAAATTTTGCCTTGGATTTTCTTTTGGAGCGAAATGCTTCATTTGCATCCTTTTTTTGGGACTTGGATTTGTAAGTCTTTTTGGGTTTAATTCACAATTGAGCCCAATTTGTTGGGGTTTCATCAAAGACCCATTAAATTCTTTCTCTTCACCATTTTGGTCAACAAACTGTGCAAATGTGCATCCATTTATAGGATTTGTTTCTCTCTAAAATTATCCATCTCAAAAATGTTGAGTCTAATTTTGATAAATTTATAAAATATTTTGCAACTATATATTTAATTAATTTTATTATTTAAATTATTATTCATCACATAATCGACATAAGAAATAATTATTTTTAAGCATAAGAAGTATATACAAGAAACAATTCAAGACAAGTAATTCCATGTGTTTTGCTATTTTTTTTTTTAATTTGTCATGACAATGATTGACTATCACATATTGTGGATGGATATATCAATAGAAATTCAAGAATAAGAAATAGAAGAAGGAGCGTTTGAAAAAAAAAATTGAAATATAAATATATACATTTAACTATATTTTGAAATTAGAGATTAAAATCAAAGTAAAAAGGAAAATATAAGTTGAATGAATATTTAGTTTTTTCTGTGTATCTGTTTTTGTTAGTATAGTATTAGAATATTTAAATTATTTATCAAATAGTCACCCAAAAAAAAAATTATTTATCAAATAGTTTCAACCTATTTTTCTAATCCTAAAATTTTTATTTATAGACAATTCTAAAAGTAAAAATTATAATTATAATCTAATAGAAGTTATTTTCATCTAAGGAACTATAAAATCATTGTCGTGTAATAAAATGCTTCCAATTCTGTTTCGCTTATGGGTGGAAACAATTTTATTTTCTTTTATTTATTTATTTATTTATTTTAACTAAGGTAGAATATATTTATTTTTTATGAAAGAATTTTCTTTTTTAAAAGTGAGGACTTAGGAGTGAGACTTGAATATGAAACTTTTAAATGAGAATAAAAATATTATGTCATTTAAGTTATAGCTCGTTGACTTATTTATAAGGAAGTTATTATTCGTTTTTTGTGTTTAAATTATTATTCAACACTTATTAATTATTAAACTTAAAATATTTAATTTTACTAGGACTCAATAATTAAAAAATATTTGTACGGTTATCTAATAATATATTATAATTTTGACTTAGTGTTAAAAATGAGTCGAGACGAGTTAAGTTAAAATAAATTCAAATTCTGAGTCCATTTGTAAAGATAAAGTTCAGTTCACTAAAAAGTCACGAATCAATTTAGATTACATTAAAATAATCTACAACTTTATATAAATAAATTACAATTTATAGATAAAAAATTATCAATTATATATTTATTTTTCTATCAATTATAATTTATATCTTTCGTTAAAATTATATATAAAATTATACGTATATTTGTAAATTATATATTATTACTATAAATTTTAAAAAAATATATAATCAAATAAATTCAAGAGCTAATGATGAGTTAAATTTATTTTAGCTTAAATTCAATTTGTTTAAGAGAAATTACAAAGAGACAATAGAAAAACTAAATAACATAAATAACCACCTAAAAAATTAATTAATTTTAAATTAGTTGTAAAATCAGATTTTCAATTAATTAGAACAATTAATTCTTGAATTTGAATTAGAGGAGTGTTAGGGACTAGCAAGTTTTGTAATTTGTAGCCATTAATTAGTTATTATTAGTGTTTTTAATTATGTGAGATTATATCTAGGGTTAAGTACTGTTTTCGTCCCTAAAGTCTGGGGTGAAAATCAAATTCGTCTCCGACTTTTTTTTGTTATTAAAATCATCATTAACGTTACAAAACATTATAAAATCATTCTTTTATTCATAAACAATTTTTTAAATAATTTTACCCTTCAAATAAAAATAAAAATAAAAATAAAAAATATTTAAAAAAATTACCCCATCCCACCCCACCTCCACCCCACCCCTTATCACTACCTAAAACAGAAAAAAAAAAAAGAAAGCAAAAGACAAACGAAAGAAGAGAGAAACAAAGAGGAATAAGAAAGAAAAGGAAAGGAAGAAAAGGAAGGTGACGGTAGGGAAGAGTGCGGCCGCCGCCGTTGTTGTTGCCATTGTGTCGTAACTAGAGAAAGAGACAAAACGAGGAGATGAGAGAGAGAACGAGAGAAGAGAGGAACATAGGGAGAAGAAAAGAAAGGAAGAAGGAGGAGGTGACGGTGGAGAGCTGCTCTATCGGTGTCGGGCTCCATCACCGTCGTCGAGCTTTTGGTGGTGAGGGGCTCTGCTCTTCCTCCTCGCTCGATCTGTCATCTCCTCAGCCACAACTACGACGATGACGGCGACGACGACGGCAGTAGCTTCCGTGCCGTCGCTTCTTCCTCCTCTTTCCTTCAACTGCTACGGCGACGGACGGCAGCAACACTACCCCTCTTCTCTGAGTTTTCCTCTTCTCTCTTTTTTCTCTCTTCTGTCTTCTCTCTTTTCTGCGTTCTCTCTCTTGAGTTTGAAGGATTGGAATTTGAAATTTTCTGTCTTGAATTTTGAAGGATTGTTGTTATTGTTGATGAATTTTTGAATCTGAGTATATTGTTGTGAGTATATTGTTGTTGTTGATTCTGTGTTAGTTTTGTTTGATTTTCCCTTTGTGTTCATTAACATTATTATTGTTTGTTTGTTCATCAACATTATTATTTTTCCATTACTGTCTTGGATCTAATTACTTGTCTTGGATCTAATTTTTAGCTTAATGATTATATGATATTGTTTTGTCAAATTTTTTTAGCTTAATTTTTAGTTTAATAGAGTTGTTGCTGCCAAGTTTTTTTTTCTCTTTTTTTACTTTAAAATTGAGTTGCTGTTGTTATTGTTGGTGTTGTGATGGGTTTAAGGTTAATGGATGAATGAAGAATGGTGTGGTGATGGTAGAGTGATGACTGATGATGCAGGGAATAGTGGTGATAATGGGGGAGGATTTTTTTATTTTTGTTTAAGGGAAAAATTGTCCGAAAATTTTATTTGTGGACAAAAGAATGATTTTATAATGTTTTGTAACGTTGGAAATGATTTTAATAACAAAAAAGGTCGAGGACGAATTTGATTTTCACCCAGACTTTAGGGACAAAAATAGTACTTAACTCTTATATCTAATAGTATAGGATTGTTTACTTTCCTTTTACTGGTTAAGTGCTGGCCAGATTTTAATAAAACTGCTAGTCCCAAAGGCTTTATCTTTGAATTATTAGGATTTGGCAACGTAACTTCTTCTCAACATACCGTCATACCACGTTTCTATTCAATCTCAACCCTTTTCCTCTTCTGCCACTCACATCACCGTTCAGCTCGACACCCCCTCCTCCCGGCAGTGCGCTCTCGCCAATTGTTGAAGCTATATCGCGCTGTTGCTGCTTTCTTATGCCGCTGCTGTTGTTTTCACGCCACTCTTTTCTGACGGCATTGCTGCGGTGTCGCGTCACCCTCTCGTGGAGTTGCTGTTGCGTCGTGTCGGTTTGTCATTCCGAGGCGCTGTAATTCCCAGTAAAAATTTGCTGGAGAGTGAACCATCGATGGAGCCATCAATCCATTCATCTCGTCATCTAAGTTGGTGCTACTGGATGCTGCCACGCGAGTGACGCCATCGCGCGCGTTCTTCATGCGCCACTGCAGTTGTCTCACATTCCACGGGTGCCACTGCTGCTGTCTCGCGATTCTTGAGCGGCGCTGCTGCTGTCTCATTGCCATCCTCTTTCTGTCGTCGTGGTTCTCCTCCTCCTCCTCCTCCTCCTCCTCCTCCTCCTCCCTTTTTCCGGGTGTGACTTTTATTCTTTAGTTTAACTAGGTGAATTGTTGTTCATTTTATTAGGTATGCAGATGGTTATTTTTATTCTAAAGTGGATGTTTATTTAATTTGGATTGGATTTAAATAGATACAGTGAAATTTGTTGGATGTTCATTTTACTAGATATATTGTTGATAAAAAATATTTTTCGATATAAATAAGATGAATCGAAAACAACTTCTGTGGTCTTTTTTAGAAGGTATAGGTTTAAGATGAAGTTTGAAGGTAATAGACTCTATTTTAGGTTTCGATTGAGATGTCGATCGAAAAAGCCAAATCGAGTAAGAGCCTCGATTCGAAGAAATTAGGAGGAGTTTTCGAAAGAGCCGTTCGAATATTGATGGAAGCGGGAAAGTTTATGGCTTTTATCACACGAGGAAAATATTGGAAATATCTACAATCACACGATGGAAACGGTTACCAAGAGTGATTGCATTTCAAATTTATAATTTTTCCATTTAATTGTAATTAATTGTAATTAAGTTAACTGTTATGTAAGATAGTCTATAAATACTGTGAAGCATTAAGGAATAAGGGTTGGAATTTTCACTCATAAAAACATTCTAAGCGTTCTCACATCTCAGCGATTTCCTGAGTTTGCGATCGAGTTACACTTTCTGTAGGGTTCCTTCCACTTTCTTTTTCAATTCTTTTTCTTTTTCTATAAAATTTAACATTTCAATCAAGTTTATTTTTCTAATATTTGGTATTTTTTGTCTATTTAATCTTTCTGCACTTCATTCTGTTTAATTAGCCTTTCAATTGAATTTTAATCATTGTTATTGCTTTCTTTTAAGTTTTAAGCAATTCTTCTTTTTCATAATTTAGTTAATTTTTCAAGAACTTCAATTTCTAAAATGCACTTATTAATTTTACAAATTTATTCTATTTCTTATTGTTAAAACTTGTCTAATCAAAGACGCTTTGATGCACTTCTAGAAAATTGATACTCGCATAGAGGAGTTGGTTTCGCTCCCAGACCATTAGAATCGAACCACCATCGATTTGCTGAAAATCGACAGAACATATATAAATGGTTATTTTCATTCTAAACCGACGACTTGATGAAGAAGAAGCTCGGCGGTACTGAGGTTGGTTGGTGAGAGAGGGCCGGCGGCATAATGAAGGTTTGGGAAGAGAGTATGCGACAGTAAAAGAGTTAGAAAGTGAATGGTTAAAGTGTAAAAGGTGAAAGTAAAGTTTTTGGGAAGATAATTTGTGATAGACGATAATTTTTTTCACCTTCTGTAAGTTGAGAATACAACCCATTATTCACATCGTATATAATCTCTGTTGTTTACCTAACAAATTATTTATTTAATATATGAATTCATACTTAGACTTAAGTTTGACTTGCAAATTTATAAGTTCATCTTATCAAACTATTGTTTAACTAATTGACAAATTGATTTGATCGAGTCACTTCTAACTCTATTTTAACTACTATATTTCTAACAAAAACTAATTAATTTACTATTTTGATTCTTTATATTGATTAGTACATTTACGTAATATATTTTGACTGCTTATAAAAAAAATTGCATGATTTAAATGTTGATAATTAAATCAACTTACAAAAATTATTTATCACCATTATATACAAAGAGTTTAGTCAAAATTTGGTCAAAAATAGAAGAAAGTAAAATTGCAATGATTATGAAAAGCAACTAAAAAAGTTACAAAGGATCATAATCAAATATGTTCAAAGATTTACAACTGAATTATTTGATGGCATCAACATGTAATACTTGTGATAAGTTGAGTTTCTTCTACAATTTTCAATAAGTTACCGCCTTTATATCCAAGCTTAACTATTAAGCTTCGTTACAAATTATTTTATTTTGAATCACCAAATATAACTATAAATAGATGGTATCTAATCTCTCCATATGAATTAAAAAATGTTTAGTATTTGTTTTCAAAAAATTATTTTTTTTAATGTTTTGAGTGTTAGTAAGTTTGAGAAATAAAAAATATGATAGCATTATTTATATAAATAAACGATTCTGAGGGTCAATATAAAGTAGGTATTTTACTTTCATTTAATTTCAAAGCTGGTAAATCCAGCGCCTAGTATTTGAGAATTTGTGAGGTGTGGGAGAGTTATCACATAGTTGTTTGTTCATAGAGTCAGTGTTGTAAACACTTTTAATATTGTGTGATCCAGTCCTAAATTAGATGAAAAACTTGATTATAGTTATTGGAAGACTTTGATATCTACCAATTTAAAGGCTGGAATTTTATTGAACTGGGTTTGCAAGAAGGAGCAAATGCTGCCCAACAAAAGAGAGATCAATTAGCGCTATCTCAAATTCATCAAGGTGTAGATTATACTGTGTTTGGCAAAATAGCAAATGTCAAAAGTGCAAAAAGGCATGGAACACGTTGAAAGTGTCATACAAAGGCGTAGATAAAGCTCAAAAAACAAAGCTACAGTCTTTTAGAAAAAAATATGAAAGGTACAAAATGTTTAGCTCAGAAACTGTTGAGCAATATTTTACTCGTGTTACAAATCTTGTCAATAAGATGAGAGTCTATGGAGAAGATATGCCTGATAGCAAAGTGGTGAAAAAAATTCTCCGCACCATGCCAATGAAGTATGACCATGTGGTGACTACGATACTAGAGTCTCACGATATGGATACCATGACGATTGCAGAGTTGCAAGGAACCATGAAAAGACACATACTGGAGAAATCACAAAAATCAACCGAAAAAACCCTGAAAAGTTGAGTGAATTTAAACAATGTTGTAGAATCAAGCCGTACACAAGAAGGACGAGGTCGTGGTTTCAATTTTCAAAATAGAGGTAGAGAAAGTTTCAGAGGTAGAGATCGTGGCAATTACAACCAAGGAAGTTATAATAATTTTACACCACCTAATCAAGGAAGAGGTGGAACAAATTTCAGGCCAGTCAATCGAGAAAGAGGTCGAGACAATTTTTATCAAGAAAGAATCAATTTTAACTGCTTTCATTGTGGAATTATGGATACAAAGTAATAGATTGCATATTCAAAATGATAAATAATAATTAAGCACACATTGCAAAAAATCAGCATCAAAATACTGATGATAATTTGGGTACTCAAATTTTATTTTTTACAAGTAATCCATGTGCTAAAGATGAAAATATATGGTACTTGTATAATGCCTATAGTAATCATATGTCTGGTAGAAAGGAGTTATTTTTTTCACTAAATGATTCAGTTAAACTATTATTGAAGTTTATTAATAATACAAGATATCTATTGAAGGAAAAAGGCACATACCAATTAGATTGAAGGATAGTTTTCTGAGTTATATTTTTTAATATTTTCTATACTCTTGAACTTGATTACAATTTACAAAGTATGAGGCAATTATCTGAGAAGGGATATAAGATGATAACTTATCGTGGATATTGCACTGTGTTTGACAACAACAGAAGGTTCATAGATAAAGTAAAGATGACTTCAAATAGAATGTTTCCGTTAAAATTCAACATGTTAATCCGTCTTGCATGAGTTCTGTGATACTTGATGATAACTAGTTGTGGCACATGCAGTTTGGACATTTTTATTTTTCTGGTCTAAACTACCTGTCAAGAAAAGGATTTGTTTTCAGACTATCACGGGTTCATATTTCCAATTATGTTTATGAGATTTGTCAACTGAAAAAGAAGCACAGAGATCCACTCCCTACAAGAAAGTCATAAGAGCCAAAACTTGAAATTGTACATTTAGATATCTATAGAAAAATCAAGCAACAATGGTTGCAGGTATTTTATCACTTTTATTGATGATTTTAGTAGATATACATGGGTATACTTTCTGAAGTAAAAATTAAAAGCATGTGATACCTTCAAGACATTCAAGGCGTTTGTCAAAAAATAAAGTGGCTGTAAAATCAAAATCCTAATAACAGACAGAGGAACAGAATATCTTGTGTGTTCGGATTATTTTAAGCAACACGGAATTCAACACCAACTAACAACTAGATATACTCCTTAATAAAATAGAATTGCTGAAAGAAAGAATAAACCATCATGGATATGGTCAGATACATGCTCAAGTCAAAACAAATGCCTAAAAAATTTTGGGCAAAAGCAGTCAGCAGTTCATATTTTAAACATGTGTCCAACAAAAAGTGTTCTTGATAAAACTCCAGAAGAAGCTTGGAGTTGAAAGCGCCCTTCCATTCATCATTTTAGAGTCTTTGGGTGTATCGCTTATGCCTACGTACCAGATTAATTAGGAAGAAGTTAGATAACAAAGGCGAGAAGTGTATCTTTATCGGCTATAGCACATACTCAAAAGCATACAAGCTGTACTATCCAGAAACAAAGAAAGTAATCATCAGCAGAGACGCGATGTTTGACGAAAAAGATATGTGAGACTGGGACACAAAGACAGAAAAACAGCCGATTGTAATTTCAAATACATGTGATGATGAAGAAGAAAGACAACCGGATGCAATTGAACAACCAAAATCATCTAGAATACATCAAAGAGAGCGGAGACTACCTGCTAGATTAGCAGATTATTATGTTGGCAATGACAACGATCCGTTCAATGAAAAAATCATAAATTTTGCTCTATTTTTATATTGTGAGCCATTAAACTTTGAAGAAGTCTCTAGAGACACCAATTAGAAGAAAGCTTTATACGGGTTAAAGCAAGCACCAAGAACGTGGTACAAAAAGATTGATTCTTATTTCACTCAGAATGGTTTCAAAAGATGTCCATTTGAGCATACACTTTATATCAAGTTCATTGAACCTGGAGATATCTTGATTGTGTGTCTTTATGTTGATGATTTAATCTTTACTAGTAACAATTTGAAGATAATTGTTGAATTTAGGGAGACTATGATAAAGCACTTTGAAATAACGGATATGGATTTGATGTTTTACTTTTTTGGCATTGAAGTAGCTCAAAAAGATGATAGAATCTTCATTTCATAGAAAAATATGCAAATGATATTTTGAAAAAATTTCAAATGGAGCACTCAAAATCAGTTCCTACTTCGGTCAAAGAGAAATTCAAGTTGATGAGAGAAGATAAAGGAAGAGCAGTAAATCCTACATATTACAAAAGCTTGATTGGAAGTTGAGGTACTTAACTGCAACCAGACTAGATATTGTATTTGGAGTTGGTTTGCCTAGCAGATTTATGGAGGAGCCTTGTACCAACTATTTGCAAGCGGCAAAACAGATTTTTCGATATATCGAAAGTACTTTAAATGATGGTATTTATTATGAAAATACTAATGAAGTGAATCTTGTCGGTTACACTGATAGTGACTGGACTGGAGATATAGAAACAAAAAAAAGTACTTCAGGGTCTGCACTTCATCTTGGTTTTAGTACAATTTCATGATCTTTAAAGAAACAACCACTAGTTGCTCTTTCTACAGCAGAAGCAGAATATATAGCAGTAGCAAGTTGTGCAACACAAGCAGTTTGACTAAAAAGAATTTTTGAGAAATTGAACGAAAAACAAAGAGCTCCAACAAATCAACTATTGCACTTTGCAAAAATCCTATGTTCTATGAAAGATCGAAAGCATATTAATATTCGATTTCACAAAATCAGAGAGTTGGTGAATGAAAAAGAAGTTTTGATTGAGTACTGTCCCACTTCCATTAAAAATCAAATTGCAGATATCTTTACAAAGTTATTGAAAACAGAATTATTTTATAAGGAGGAGTGTTAGGGACTAGCACTTTTGTTAAATTCTGGCCCGCACTTAACTATCAAAAGGAAATTGAATGATTCTATACTATTAGATACAATCTCACACCATTAAAAGTATCATTAATAACTAATTGATGACTAAAAATTATAAAAATATGTTGGTTTCTATCTTATTCGGGAGTGGATCCTCTCCAGTGAAAAAAACTGGATGGTATCCAGTGTTCAATCTAACCATTCATTGCGTTCTCTCTCTTATTTATTTCTGATCCCACTCATAAAATTAAAGGTGATAGATCACACTGGATTCTATCAATTGTTAAAAAAACTGGAGAGGATCTTTTTCCTATCTTATTCCTTTTATAAGTTGAAGAAAATACTTGAAATAATTAATTTTACAAACTTGATTTAAAGAAGACAATGTTAATAATTAAATTAACTTGCAAAAATCATTCCCCACTATTATATATAAAAGTTTAGTCAAAATTTGGTCAAAAATTAAAGGAAGTAAAATTTGCAATGACTATGAGAAACAACTAAAAAAGTTACAAAGAATCATGGTAAAATATATTCAAAGATTTACAGCTGGATAACTTTTAATAATACATATGACAAGTTGAGTTTCTTCTACAATTTTCAATAAATTACCGCCCTTATATCCAAGTTTAACTATTAAGCTTTATTACAAATTGTTTTATTTTGAACCACTAAATATAACTATAATAGATGGTGTACATCTATTTCTTATATTTAATATCTCTATATGAACTAAAGAATGTTTAGTATTTATTTTAAAAAAAAATTATTGTTTTGAGTTTTAGTAAATTTGAAAAATAAAAAATATAATAGTATTGTTTATGTGAATAAATAATTTTAAAAGTCAATATAAACTATAAAGTAGGTATTTTACTTTCACAAAAGTATATGGTTTTATTTTAAATTAGTTTGCTAAGCTATCATGCATGCAACAAATAAATAAATAAATTAAGCCACACTCCATCTGTTAAGACATTTAATTGAAAAAAAAAAGATAGTTTAACATCTTATCGACATAGATAATTACATTAAACAGACAATATAGACAAGTATGGTCAGTGACACCATTTCATTTGGATCAAATTATTGAAAGTAAAATATATAAAATACAAAATACATGTTATTAAAGTTCAGCTGAGTTTGTCATTGGAGAAGCCATGGAAGACAAAACACAGCTCCCAAGCACTTTTTCATTATATTTATAGACAAAGATGGACAATTTCCTGCAACATAAAATAAGATCACAAATGAGAGCATAAACGAATTTTTTTTTAAAAAAATAAATAATTTAATTATTTTATTTATTAAAATATATAATTTATAATATATTTATTAATTTATTAACATATTGATTTATCTTGTTTACCGTGTAAATAAAATAACTCCGCCTATGTTACACTTGCGGTACATAGCAAGTCCCAAGCCCGGATAAAGGAGGAGGGTTGTGTTAGGTCTTCGGCAACCAACATAAAAATATAGCCGAACCCCCATGACATGAATCAAAGACATTATTGCGCTAAAGCTAGGTCGTTGCCCGGAAGCAACGCGTCGTATGGCTCGAGTACGGTGTCGAAGCAAGAGCCGCTGCATCGGTGCCCGGATGTAGTGTTAAATGAGCAAGGCTTCTCGCGTTTTCGTGAACGGACGAGGGTAAATAAGCTAGTTCACAAAGGAAAAGGTAAAGGTCGAAGCGACAGAAGGTTGAGATTTGGGACATGGAACATAGGCACTCTAACAGGAAAGTCCATGGAGGTGGTGGACACCATGACAAGGAGAAAGATTAACATTATGTGCCTACAAGAAACGAAATGGGTTGGTGCAAAGGCTAGGGAGTTGGATACTTCTGGTTTCAAACTTTGGTATACAGGAAAGGTGAAGAATAGGAATGGGGTCGGAATAATTGTGGATAAGCAGTGGAAGAAGGACGTAGTGGATGTCAAGAGGGTGGGAGATCGGATCATCTCTATCAAACTTGTGGTGGAGGGAGGTGCTTTCCATGTGATTAGCGCCTATGCACCGCAAGTGGGTTCGGACGAACAACACAAGATAAGGTTTTGGGAGGATCTAGAGAGTTTGGTTCAAGGCATATCTTTGGGAGATAAGATTTTCTTAGGAGGAGATTTAAATGGCCATGTTGGGAGAGAAGTGACTGGATATGAGAGTATTCACGGAGGCCATGGTTTCGGGGTGATCAATGCCGAGGGTAAAACTATTTTGGACTTTTCCTCAACTTTTGATCTTCTCATCGCAAATACATGTTTTAAAAAGAGAGACGAACATCTTATAACCTATAAGAGTGGCATGACAAGCTCTCAAATCGACTTCTTCTTGTTTAGGAGAGTCGACCGAAAATTTTGCATTAACTGTAAAATTATCCCGGGAGAGAGTTTGACAACACAACATAGGGTGCTCGTCATGGATTTTCGCGTTGAGCAAAAGTTGAGGAAAAGACATCATACGAAGAACCCAAGGACGAGGTGGTGGCAGATGAAAGGTGAGGAACAAAGAAACTTCCTAAGACGGGTAGGAGAAGAGGCAAAGTGGGATGGGAATGGAAGCGCGGAAGAGATGTGGAGGGAGATGGCAGAAGTTATTAGAAGAACAGCAAAAGAAAGTTTTGGTGAATCTAAAGGAATAGGACCAAGAGACAAGGAATCCTGGTGGTGGAATGCGAGTATACAAGAAAAGATAAAGATAAAAAGGGAATGCTTTAAAGAGTGGTCTTTATGCCGCAATGCAGATAACTGGAAAAAATATAAGGCGGCTAAGAAAGAGACAAAAGCGGCTGTAAGTGAAGCAAGGACAAGAGCATATGAGGGTCTCTACCAGTCTTTGGGCACGAAGGAAGGAGAAAAATGTATATATAGGATCGCAAAGAGTCGGGAAAGAAGAACGAGGATGGATCAGGTTAAGGCATGTTGGCTCAAGAGGAGAAGATTAATGAAAGGTGGAAGAACTACTTCTACGAGTTATTTAATGAGGGACAGAAGACTCTTCCGAGCCTTGGTCGATTATGCACAAGGGAAGAAGATCAAAACTTTGACTACTATCGAAGGATTCGAGACTTCGAGGTAAAAGAGGCTTTAAAGCAGATGAAAAATGGTAGGGCAGTAGGACCTGATAATATCCCGATTGAGGTTTGGAAGGGTCTTGGAGGAAAAGGCATCAACTGGTTAACCAAGCTTTTTAATGAGATTTTAAGGTCAAAGAAGATGCCTGATGAGTGGAGAAAGAGCACCTTGGTACCTATCTACAAGAATAAGGGGGATATATAAAGTTGCGGAAACTATAGAGGGATTAAGCTTATGAGTCATACTATGAAGTTATGGGAAAGGGTGATAGAACGGAGGTTGAGAAAAGAGACACAAGTAACAGAGAACCAATTTGGATTTATGCCAGACAGATCTACCACTGAAGCGATATACCTATTAAGAAGGATGATGGAGAGGTATCGTAGTAATAAAAGGGATCTGCACATGGTGTTTATTGATTTGGAAAAAGCGTATGATAGGGTACCAAGGGAGGTCTTATGGAAGGTTTTAGAAAAGAGGAGAGTAAGGATCGCATATATTCGGGCAATTAAAGACATGTATGATGGGGCCACAACTAGTGTGAAGACTCAAGGTGGTGTGACAGAGGAATTCCCTATTGGTATAGGATTACACCAGGGATCATCCTTAAGTCCATACCTTTTCACATTAGTCTTGGAAGTACTCACAGAGCACATCCAAGAGCCTGTGCCATGGTGCATGCTTTTTGCCGATGATATCGTCCTTATGGGAGAGTCAAGGGAAGACCTAAATAAGAAGTTGGAGTTATGGAGAGAAGCTCTAGAAGTGTATGGTCTGCGCATAAGCCGTAACAAGACGGAATATATGGAATGTAAGTTCAGTCTGAGAAGGGAAAACTCCAATATAGAGGTGAAGATTGGAGAAAACATCCTACGAAAAGTTAAAAGTTTTAAGTATCTTGGGTGCATCATATAGGATAATGGAGAGATTGAACAGGATGTAAATCATAGGATCCAAGCAGGTTGGTCAAAATGGCGGAGTGCATCTGGTTTTATATGCGACAAAAAAGTACCTTTAAAACTTAAAGGTAAATTCTATCGCACCGCTATAAGACTGGCTATGCTGTATGGTACGGAGTGTTGGACGGCTAAAGGGGAGCACGAACATAAGCTGAGTGTGGCAGAGATGAAGATGTTGAGATGGATGAGTGGTCATACGCGATTGGATAAAATAAGAAATGAAGATATAAGGGAGAGAGTTGGAGTAGCACCCATTGTGGAAAAGATGGTTGAATCGCGTCTCAGGTGGTTTGGACATGTGGGAAGAAGACCGATAGAACATCCAGTTAGGAGGGTGGATGAGATGGAAGATGGACAAAGAGCGAAAGGCAGAGGAAGACCTAAGAAGACCATCCGTGAGGTGGTCAAACGAGATCTACATGTAAACGGTCTCTCTGTAGACATGATACATGACAGAGCACAATGGCGTCGTTTGATTCATGTAGCCGACCCCACTTAGTGGGACAAGGCTTTGTTGTTGTTGTTGTTGTTGTACCGTGTAAATAAAATAATTATGAATGTATTTGTAAACGAGATATATTTATAGTTATATCGTTTACATTATGAATGATACATGTGTATTACTATCGAAAAAATTACGATTAAAATAATATCAATTTTATTCATTTGAGTACTAATTTAAATGAGTTAATTTTTAAAAAAATTAATATTATTTTAATTATATTTTTTTAATAATATTATATATATTTTATTCACAATATAAATAAGATACATTTATATGTAAATGAGATATATTTATAATTATTTTATTTATACAGTAAATAAAATAAATTAATATAAAATAAATAAATAAATACGCTATAAATTATATTTTTAATAAATAAAATAATTAAATTATTTATTTATAAAAAAATCCTGCATAAACACATTAAAAAATAAAATATATTTTGAATACACGGTAGAAAGACAATTAATGTATAACCTGTAAATTGATGATAACTATTTCAACTCATGCTTGTTCTTTTTCATCAGCAATCTACAATATAAAAATGATAGTATTAGAAATAGAAATTAAACAATAAATAATAATTTGAACAACCAAAAATTAATTATAGTCTTTTTACCTGCAGCAATTTCTTATTCTCTTGCATTAGATCCACTCCCTACATGAGTACGGAGGATGAACATTATTGATGGAATGATGCTTAGCATGGTAAATAGACAAGTTATAAATTGTTTTTCTTAAAAGATACATTTATGGATAGTAATAATAGTTATTAAAACCTTTTTTGCGAGGACAGTGATGTCATTTGCCATTCTTTCATCCTGAAATAAACAAAAAATATTTCTTTATATACTAAGAACATGTACATAATTATTATTGTTGCAAAAATTAAATAATATATTTAGATATATTAAAAAATTAAAAATATTTTTGTATATAATTTTTAACTAAAATAACTATTATTAATAATATTTATCTATAAAAATATTTTTGATTATTTATAAAAATTTATTTTAAATTATTTAATTAAAATATAAAATATTTATTATTTTAATTAATTTTTTATATTAATTAAAATACAAAATACATGAATATATATAAAAGTTAAAAATTACCTTAGCTTTTAAAACGCGGGTCAGACCTTTGAGTAGACGTTCTTCAAGTTTCATTAGTTCTTGAAATTTTAATTCTTGAAGCTCTTCTCCATTTAACTGCCTGATAATGATAATTAATTATACTAACTGTCTGATAATAACGATTCATGATAGGTTGATATATATCAATAATTGAATTTGATTTATGTATTTTAAATTTTTAAAATTTTTTAAACACGAATCGGAGGGTTCGATTTGTATACTTAAACACAAAAAATTATCACATTAAAATATAACACTCATCTTACTTCTATATCTAAATTTTTTAGCCAGCATTGGCTCTCTTTCAGAGAGGCTAAAAATATTTACACAATAAATTAAAATTAAAATAAAATTTTAATAAAAATTAAACTAAAATTTACATATAATTTATATGTAAAAAATTAAAATGAGGAGGACTATCACCCTTCTTTCTTACCACCTAACTCCGCCCGACTTTCTAGGAAAAAAAAAAAAAAGCTCAGAACGACTTATTCAATGCAAGAAGCGTCTTTGCCGACATTGAAGCAGAATGTCATTCAAGAATAAAGGTCCACAAGAAAAAAATTTCGCTCTCCTTTCCTTCCTTGCTCTCTCTTTTACAGTTTACTCAAGAAACGAAGTTCTAAGAAATTCAATTTTTAGCATCACCTTCATTTTCGAAGTACAACCAAAATCAAATGGACAGGTAGCTTGTTATATTTCAATCTTTTTTTTTCATATATTTATATCTCTTTTTATCTATTTAGGTTGAACGGAGAAAATTTTCATTTCAAAGAACAATTTTTTATTTGGGTATCCAGAAAATACTACAATATTGATCAATACCACCAATACCAAAATTTACCAATAAATACTTTTGGATCTTTTGGTGATGACAAAGTTAAAAAACGTTAATAAAACAAAAAGAGTACGTAAAGAGTACTTAAAGATAATAAAATTATAAAAAAATAATAAAAAAAATAAAAAAATTTAATAATTATTAATTGATTGAAAATTATTTTACAATTTTATTGTCTTTGGGAACTCTTTCCATTTTATTAAACATTACTGGTATCTTTACAATTATGTTTGAGATATCAAATTCTCAACTGTACTTAATTCTATTATTTTTTAAGAAATATTTAAGTATACCAAAAGTACCAGTGCACTAATTATTTTAACTGTTGATCTGAATTATAAAAAATATATATAATATATTAATTAAAATCAACGGTTAAAATAATTGGTGCACCGCCGGTGCACTTAAAATATTTTCTATTTTTTATGTCTTAAAGATAAATTTGCTTTATCTTTCAGGTTAAAAAGATTTTTATTTTAAAAAATCAGTATTCAATAAAGGACGATAGGTTTTTGATTTGGCTTCACCCAAGGTCTTTGAAAAAACAACAAAATAATGATTACTATCATGGAATGATCCGTCGTTCTTCTAAAAGTTGGTTTGATAAAGTTTTTACTTTTTTTAAAGTAGTTTATAAAAATTATCTTTTAAAAGATAAATTTTTAAAAGCTGCAACACTTCATTTGATAAAATTAAATTAAAAATAACTTTTAATAAGTAAAAACACCACAATTATATTTAGTAAAACAATTTTTAAAACTTAAAAAAATTATAATAAACATATTTACAACGAAAAATAATTTATTTTTTTAAATTCTTTAAAATTTTATATAATATTTTAAAATAAATAATTTATAATAAACATAAATATAATAAATAAATTTTTTTATATTTTAAATTTAAAATTTTATATAAGTATCATAAAAATTTATTTTATCTTAAAAATCATCATTAAAAATACTAAATTATCTAACTCAAATTTTAAAGACTAATAGTTTAAATATATATTTGATTGTACTAATATAAATAGAATTTTCATTAGTCAATAATAAAATTTGTATATAATCCAATGTTAGTACTAGATATGTCTATTATCCACCTATATATATTTTTGTATTAATTACGTTAATTATCCACCTAAAATTATTATATATTAACAATTATGTAGTCTTTTTGTACTAATTTAATATTTTTAAATTATTTTTTTATTATAAATACTTTCCCTTTAAATAAGTGAATGTGATATTGATTCTATTTTTCAAATTATAATTATAAATTAACACATGAGAAAAAATAATTATTTTTTAAAAAATATCAAGTAACTAATATTTTTCATTATATTTATTTTATATTTGAGTCAACAATCAATTTCTCATTCTTTTGTACTAAAAATAATTGAGTAAAATTTTAAATTTTTTTAATGATGATATTAATAATTTAATACATTTAAATATTCTCTTACTCTGAAACTATGTTTAAAAGTGAATAGTTAATTAAGAATGAGGATATATAGTACCTTAATTCATGAGTCTTATCTGCCACTTCATTGCGCATCTTGAAGCATATACACAAAGATATATAAATTCCATCAAATATTGTATGCTCTATAATACTTTTTATTATCTTAATTTTTTAGTGATAAATTGTTGATTGAAAGAGTACATCTTACTTGCAATTCCATTGGAGGGTGATATGATGATTTGTCGATGCTTGAATGCATATCTTTGTGCATTTCTACTACCTGTTCCACACTGAACATATAACAGATAAAATTGATTTATTCATTTTATTTATTTTTCTTTTAAATAGAATTTAAATTTAAGATAAATTAATTTTTAGTTTGTCAAATTAAAAAAATATATTATAAAAAAAATATTTCATGAAAGTCCCAATTAATAGTTATTTCAAGTAAAAATATTAAAATGCATAAATTTAACAAATAGGACATGCAAAAATAAATAAATTTTTATGATTGTGAAAAATTTGGGGATAATGAAACTTTTAATTTTATAAGTTTACTTAATATAATACATATTACATGTAATTATTAGTAGCTTTACATTTATACGTTCAAATATTACTAATTCAATCATTTCATTATAACTATATATGATCATTAATGTTAATTATTTGTGTGAGAATTGGAATAATACGATCAGGTAATTTTTTTTATAAAAAAAACTATGTACATACAAAAAAATAATTACTAAATTCATTATTATATATTTGTATATAAATATATTTTTTAAAATTTATTTTCAATATGTATTATGTATTTTAATAATATTTTATACGAATAATTAATTTAGTAATTAGTTTTTTGTGTATATGTAGATATTTTTTTATATACACTTAAAAGTTATATGTTACATTGATTTAAATATTATATCATATTATATTATATATTTATATATATCAAATAATTTGGGTTAATATGATATTTTGTAACTATAATTTATGATATGCAGATAATCGGTTCATCATTTAATTCTAAAAAAAAAATCTTATAAAATTTTCAGCAAGATGCAAATTTAATCTACAACAGTGTGAAAAATTGAAAATATCCTCATATAAGTAGTATATCATAAAAATAAAATTTATACACTACTCAACCTAATAACCCTTTTTTTGACATTGAATTTTATCAATCTAAGTAGTATTAAATTAAAAAAACAAAACGAATTTTTCCATATCTGTCCTATATATAATAGAAATTGAAATAATTTTGATGTACAATTTTTTTGTTATTAAAATGTATTTTAATATATATTTATTAAAAAAAAACTTCTTTTTCTACTTTTAAAATTTGAAATTTAAAGTTTTTTTCTAGGATAAAAAGTATTTACATTTTGATTAATTTAATACATAAATATTTAATAGATAAAAGGTGAGTTAATACACATATTATTATTTATTGATAGGCTGTGTGTATATAATGACGTTCAGCTGTTGTGATTATGTGTGGTCTTTTATAGAAGTTGTATAATATATTAATATATAAATATCAGAAATTTTAGTATTTTTAGTAATTTTAATCATTAGTATAAATATTAAATTATCTCTAATAAATAAATTTTATTAATTTATAGGTGCAAATTTTAAAAAATATAAATGTAAATTATATTGGTTCATTTATATAAAATTTTGATAAATATAAGTGTAAATTATATATTTTTTGTATATAAATATTTATAAATACCATGCAAATTATTATTGATTAAGTGCTGATCCAACATAATAATATTTGCTTGTCACTTGCATTGCTCTATAAATAAAATAATTGGTCAAATTCGTTCCTGAAAGATTATTCGTTTTTCAAATTGGTTCCTAAAATTTTTTTAATTAAATTTATTTTTTAAAAATTTTAAGTTAATCACATTAGTTTTTCTGCCATTTTCTTTATTTATGGTGTCAAAATTTGCTAATATAGTACATCAAATGACACCACAACTGTTAACATAATAAGTTTACAAAATTAGATCAAATCAAAATTTAATTGAGAGGAGAACTTGAGGCACTAAATCTCTAAATTTAGAGTTGATTTGATATAATTTCATAAACTTATTATGTTAACTGCCCATTTGAATTAATAAGTGTGTTGGATGTGTGTTGGATATCACTTAACGTGTCATATCAACAAATTCTATATATGTTATTAGCAATGGAAGTAACACAAGACTAACAGTACTAATTTAAAATTTGTGAAAGATGAATTTGATTAAAATTTTTTTCAAAAATTTATTTAAACAACAAATAATTTTTTAGGATAATTTGACCATTTACTCTCTATAAATATTTTAATATAAAAAAATTGAAAAAAAAAAAGATAAAGGAGAGAAACCTTGAACTAGAGTGTTGGAAGAGTTTGCCAGTAGCAGAAAAGACAAGGAGCGCCACCTCTGCATCACACAGAGTTGAAAGCTCCCCGGCCTTCTTGAACAGACTTCTTCTCCTCTTTGAAAAAGCCACCTGCCTTGCTGCTATGTTCTCTATCTTCTTTATTTCTATCTTATGTTTCGTCATATTTCTACAAACACATCAGACACACAAATTAATAACTAATTAAGGACAAAATTATTAGTTTTAATTTCTATGTAGAGAACAAGATATAAATAATAATAATAATAATAATAATAATAATAATAATAATAATAATAATAATAATAATATGATAGAATATGATGCAAAAAAATTGATTGAAACTAGCGTGCTATGAAGAAACCTTGAAGGTGAAAGATATGGGTTATAAGATCGGAACACCACGTTGTAAAGGGTGTCAATATATATATGCATGACTAGGAAGAAACGAGAATCTTAAAAAGGAAGCCTGTTGAGAGAGAGGGGAAAAAAATTGAAAAAGAATTATCTTCCAAAAGAATAAAAGATAAGATTTCTTCGTATTTGGAATATGCACAGAAAGAAAGAAAGAAAGAAATAAAGGTGGCTCCTCTTAGCAAGAATATTTAAGCCATTCCGTTTGATAAAATGGAAAGAAAGGGGTAGTAAAAAAACCAGGGGTTGAACTCCAATCCTTACCAATCACACACGCCTATGCGTATGGGAGGATTTTTCTTAAGTGATTTTATAATATTTAATATTTTATATATACGTGCGTCTGTTTTTTTATAAATTTTTAAATAAATAATTATACATAATTAAAAAACGAATTAAATCTGTAAGCAACACATTTTGTCCTCTCTACGTAAGATATAAGTTGGCCACATCTCATTCTGCTAATTTTTTTTATTAATTGGTTGATTTTATGGGAGTCTCCTTTGGTACTTCAGATCACTTAGTTCTTTTTTTCTTTTTTAAGTATATTTTATGATCCCTTGTCCATAAGTCGGTTAATTTTTCCCTTTATGGTCTGATAACTGATGCCACCAAAGTAGCGGAGTATAAGTGAAAACTTTTTGGGCTGATTCTTGTCGGCTACCGTAATGAGTGATAACAAATAACCAATGATAGCACCAACTTAAGTTCACATAGATAGATGAGAGTATGTGTCTTTTAATTATTTTTTTTGGGTTCGATATTTATTAGAGGATAGGAATGAAGTTAGTTTATTGTCGCTCATTTTGTGTGTCTCTGTAATATCCGAAAAAATAGTCATTGAACTTTCGACCCGATGGATATTTTGGTACAAAAAAAAACAATGATAACAAATTGAATTAGTAGAGTGCTTAACTCACTCATTTGTTTAAATAAGTGTCGAAATTTAAATTGTATATACAATAATTTATTAACTAGTAACATACTTTTAAATAAAATTTAAATCCGTAATAAATTTTAAATTAATCTTCAATCTATCAAATTAAAAATTACAGTAGACAATAAAAAAACAAATAACCAATGATAACACGAGAGAATTTAAAAAAAAAAATATTTAGTCTCGAGAGAGATAATTATAAGGAGCATCCTTTTGAATTAGTCATATTTAACTATATAAAACGAAAAAAAAAAAAAAACCAATTCCGCTACGTTACCAACAATATTTCTGTCAACATCTATCAACTCTTGTTTATAATTGTGTTTAAAGAAAGTGTCTTTGTGGATGTGTCTAATAAAAATGTCTTTTTTATGGCTGTGTCTAATAGAAATGTCTTTATATATGTATTTTTTAGATGTGTCTCCTTATACATATGTTTAAAATATAATAATTAATTATTATTAGTAATAAATTGACAGATAGTATATTGATAACCTATACTTTTCCAAAAAAAAATTAAGGAGCAGCATGTTTTAATACATCTGTATTTTCTATTTTTAACTTAATAGCATATCATTTTATTTTATTTGATCATTTTATTGAAATATCAAAAGTAGATTTAAAAAATAGTTTTATCCTCAATTGGAAGGCAACTCCTGTAGTCTTATTGTTCTGGTAATCAGATTGCTTCAGCATGCAAGTCCACTCAATATGGAACGTACTACACTGGCATGGCTGAAAATTGTAACACTTGGAGATTCTTTGCTCCTTGAGATATATATACAGTAAGAATAAGTAATAACTAATAACACACTCCATAAGTCCATATGCAAAATTACTTTGCACAATGCAATTTATGATCTGCTGATAAAGATTATAATATGTTTGAGAGAGAAATATTTATAAATTTTATTTTGATACACTAATAATATAAAATATTTTTAATTATATATTTGTTTTTTAAATAATTATTTATAATAATCAAAAAAATTATTTTGTTGATATAATAATGTATAATTTTATATATATATATATATATATATATATATAACTACTTTATCATAATAATACATCAAATTAAATTCTTAATTAATTCCACCAAATGTTAACGTAACAAGTTAGATATTGAATGACATGTTTCGACTTATCACATAAACGGTTAATCTATTACGTATTTGATGAAATAAATCAATAATAATGATTAAAATAAAAACTTTTGAAATTTTATAAAAGCCAACAATTACTGACCAGATTAACTCAACTTAGTTCATAAATTTTATAAAAGCCAACAAACTTTCAATATTTGTTTAAATGAATTAGTAAATTAACTACTAGATTAACTCAACTTAATTCATAAATTTTATTGGGAAAAAAAAAACGTATTTAAGGAGTTAAGGACCTTTGGTTGGGTAGTTTGTTAGCGCTGCAGCCTGCAGCTTTTATATCTGAGGGGCACTGGCGCACTGCATCAGCCTATCACGTGATCCACCACGTGTTAAAAATAAACCGAATGCTCTTCTTACAAGTGTCACCCATTTGGGTGCAACAATCAATCAATCGGGGTGCATCCAGACGTACTTCTGAAAGAACATACCAAGGGACCAATACTTCTTGTCATCTCTATCCCGATTTCCCACTAAACTCATCTCAATTGGGGATTCAAGGGACCTTATGACAAGATCGTCATGGATGCCGATATGTTCTTTCTTTCCAATACTGGAACTTCTCATGGATCGGATCAGTTTCATTTCTGATAGGCAGGATCCTCAAGAATGAGGCAAGCCTAGAGCATACGTGAAACTAGTAAGCAAAGATAAGCATATTGAAGACTCAAGATTTCAGAGAGAGAGAGATTTAGAGAGTATTCATGGTGAATATCTTATAATGGTTATATTGAAAGATTAACTTCTGGTTTGTTACAATGGGAGAGTCCTCTATATATAGAGGCTCTTGGGTAGTGGAGGATAAGAAAGAATCTTATCCATCATTACAACGAGACAAACAACTTTAAACAAGCTACTTGAATACAGACACGTGGACCGCACTACTAAGGGATAAGAAGGAATCTTACCCTTGGTTACATTATGACAGCTTTATCTCACATCACTCCTCTTTATGATTATAAAAGGACAAACTTACTTTATGTCACACCGTATTTTACATGATTATAAAAGACAAAATATCATAATTACTTCTGGACATTATGCTTATTGCTGGGTCCCATTTTTCACGGACTGTATTTCGTAATGGGCTCATGTTCATCAATGTCATCCTCAAGGTCATGTGGTCCTTGTGTGCATTGATCCTCAGTATCATCATCTTCAATCCCAGCATCCACATATGTTGGACTTGGCGGTACTGGATAGACTCTTGATCCTGGTTCTTCGTCTTCAATGTGTCCATAGCCATAGATGGCTTGATCTTCAAGAGGAGAATTCCATGGGTGTTCATTCTGGGAGAGTGGTGGTGTAGGATAAGTTACAGATGAAGCAAGGAAGTTGGCTTGGAATTCTCTTAATTCTTCCTGTACAGTCCTGGAGGAGGAAGCTTCCTCTTCTGCTGAAAGTGATAGTCCTTCAATGGCTTCTGTGAGTACATCAACGTTAGGATTGTTGTGGAAGGTGAGATGTTTGGCCAGATTGTTGAGACAGTGTTTCTCATCTGTGGGCCATATCTTTGAATAACCAACAATGTTGATGTTGTTTCTGGTGTAGAGGATCCCTTGACGGTAAGCAAATAGTCTTCTCAAGACAAAGGCATAATAAAACCTGTGTCTCAGCTTATCAGGGATATTCCAAACGTCATGGTCTGTTAGTGCACTGAAGAGTTTTCCTCTCCAAAATGGAATAGGTGCAAACATCTTGAGAAGTTTCTCAAGATTTGTTCCTGAGAAGCTTTTGTCACAGAGAAATCTGTACATAGCAATTCCAGGAACTATGATGGCACAATCATACTGAACAGAAAGTGCCCACATGAACCACAGCATTTCTTCAGGAATTTCACCTTTAATGGTGGGTATAATATGATAAGGTGTTTTCGGGTGAAAGTGTTGAGGTTTTGCTGTGATTTGGGTAACAAGGAGGAGCCTGTGTAACCAGTAAAACAGGCATTCTTCAGCTAGGGTCTTGACCTCAGCAGCAGTCCTAGGTCGAAGGGAAAAAGGAAACGGTCCAGGTTCTCTTCTATAGAACTTATGGTCTTGAGGGCAGTCTGGAAGAGGGAAGGTTGGTGGTGAAGCTCTATTCATGGCTAGGATGTGAAGAACTTTTGGTGGAAGTTCTTTGGTTGGTCTGGAAAGGTAGTCAGCTATGGTGTTGTGGTTTCCTTTGATGTGTTTTACTGTGAATTTATAGCGTGAGAACCAATCTTTCCATCTTAGAAGTTGTGAGTTTGGTAGTATCTTTCCTTTGGTGTCCAGCATGGATGGAAAGGACGTATTGTCCATTGTGGTGTCCAGCATGGATGGAAAGGACGTATTGTCCATTTCCACAATGAAATGATACGCACTCAAGTGAAAACTGAACTTCTCGATTCCTCTTTTGACTGCGAGGACCTCCTTGTATGTAGCATGGTAATGTCTTTCTGACTCCTTGAACTGTCCGCTAGCATGCGCACAGTAATGTCTTGTTCCATCAATCTCTTCAAGGAGAACAGCTCCCCAGTAGTTATCACTAGCATCAGTTTGCAGGATGCGTTGTCCATTGCTAGGAATTTTCAATGGTGGGGGTCTCTGTGCTACTTCTCTCAGGTACTTGACAGCTGTCGTCTGTTTAGGACCCCAAGGTGGGGGTTTCTTTGTTAGTAACTTTGACAACTGGCTTGTGTGTCTCGTGACATCCGGAAGAAAGTCACGGATGTAATTAATGATGCCTAAGAACTGTTGGACCTGTTTTGTTGTCAGGTGGTTATCAGGAAAGTTTAACAGTTCCTTTGAGATGTGCTCTCCAGGCTGGAAGAAACCATTATTGAAAGTCATTCCCAAGAAATCAATTTGGGTCTGACCAATAAGGCTTTTTTTTTTTCACATAGCATTATTCCATATTTTTCCACGATTTCAGTGAACTGGATCAGAAGGGCCTGATGAGTTGGGCCGTCCTTTGAGAACAGTAGGATGTCATCTATGTAAATGAGGGCTGAGTGGAGTATGGGCTCAAAGATTCTGATCATAGTTTTTTGGAATAATGATGGAGCTACCTTTAGTCCAAATGGCATGACAGTCCATTGGTATTGGGCATCAGGTATGCAAAAACCCGTTTTATATCTATCTTTGGGGTGGATACCCAGTTGCCAAAATCCTGCTTTGAGGTCAAACTTACTGAAAAGTTTAGCTTCACTAAGCCGCGGAGTTATGGCGTCAATCCTTGGTAGTGGAAACTTGTCATCTTGTAAGAAGAGGTTTAAGGGCTTGTAATCAATCACCAGTCTCTTCTTTCCTCTGATTTGTTCAGACCTCTTTTCCACATAGAATGCTTGGCATGCCCAGTTAGAAGTTGTTGGTTCAATCAAACCTTGCTTCAGTAACGAAGCGCATTCTTCTCTTGCTAACTTCAGATTTTCAGGATTCATTCCTGAATGGGTTGCCTTGGTAGGATTGATGTCTTCATTCTTTTTGAAGGGCAATTGAATGAAGAATTCTTGATTCTTCCATAAAGGAAAAGGGTGATCAAACTTGTCATGGCTGTCACAACAAGTTTTCAGTAACCTGTTCTGGATAGCTTCATAGTCTGAAGGAGCCTTGCTAATTTCATAGATGCCTCTGTTTTCAAGAAATGGCAAGAATTTCCTTTTGAATTTCAATCCTTCTGGCCATATTGACATTCCCTGCGTTTGGTAGTATGCATCGAAACCAAACAGTACATCCTTCTCAGGGAGGTAGCTTCCCAGAACTTTCAGCCAAATCACCATTTCAGGAAATATTTGTATTCCAATTTTTCCTCTGGAAATACGATCAATAATAAATCTTTCCTGGCTGGCTGTTGTGTAGGTCTTGTCATGAGGAGCCCAAATTTCATCAGGTAACAAATTGGGTCTGACAACGGTTGCACAAGATCCTGTATCAAGTAGTGCTACGGCCTTTTTTGGCACATCATACTTGGACGCCAAAAGTTTGACTTTAAAATGGGGTCGTTGGATCCCATCAATTCTTTTGGAACCTAAGCTTCCTAGGCATCCTTCTTCTGCCATCCACTGTTGAGGCGGAGCAGGTGCCATATAATGGATTGGCCTGTAGTCATCATCAGAAGGATCATCTTCAGGATCATGAAGCACATATTTTGTGTACTCATCTGCTTCTGACTGTTCTTCAAGGATAGATTCAAGATCTTCATCTTCTCGGGTTAAGACAGCTTCTTGTAGAGATTGAAGCATCTTTATTTCTCTTTTGCTTGTCTGCTTCTTATTGGGACATTTCTTGGCAAAGTGCCCAGTTTGTCCACAAAGAAAGCATTTGTTGGTTCGCTTGTCCTTGAAAGTCTTTTTTCTGAAGAACCGTTTCTTTCCTTTAAACTTTCTTCTTCTGCTAAAACGGCTTTGATCAAAATCTGACCGTCTGGTCCTTCTGTAGTGGTGCTTCTTTTTTGTATGGCAGTCACAAGAGTCTTTATCTTTGCATTTGATCTGCAGATAAGACTTGTTGCACGCTCCCTTTAGTTTGAGGGAATTCCTGGCTAGCTGTTTGATCAGGTCTTGCTGATTGCAGAGCTTATCAAGAGCTGCTAGAGCCAATTGATAGATTTCTCCGAAGGTTATTGTTGGAATATCCTTCTGGTAGATGGCCATTGTTCTTCTTATCTCTGGTAGGAGCTCTTTTGGGAGTGAAGCAAGATACACTTCTTTGAGCGTTGAGTTGCTCTGTCCCCCAAGAGGATAGTATTTGGCCTGCATTCTTTTGAAATGCTTTTCCAGATCTTTCTTATTGAGTGAACAGCATTTCATCTCATAGTATTCTTGAGAATTTCTCTGCTGGATAATCCCAATGTCTCCTAGGAATTCTCTATGCAATCTTCCTAGAAACTGAGCAGCACTTCCACCAGTAAGCTGCATTCGCTCATATTCACTTAATGTGTTTATCCATTCTCTAAGATTGCCGGTCATTCTGGTGACAAACTCAGAGAGTACTTGCTGGATATCTGCATTAGGGCTAGTCATCTTGGTATCAATCCAGGCTCCAAAATCATTCAACCTTTCTCTGTACTTGTGAGGAGGAAGGTTATCGAAAGTGAAATAATGGTTGCCTGCTTTTGTCTGAGTGGACTTGGTCTGTGGAGGAGGATTATCATCTTCTTCTTCTACAACTATTCCTTCTCCTTCTTCTTCTGAGGTTGGGTTGGCTTGATCAACCATTGCTATTGCAGAAAGATCTGCAATCTGATCTTCCTCAGATGATTCTTCAACCAAAAAATCTGATGAGTCAGACGTTACTTCTTCAAACGAATCACTTGAAGTGATGTCTGCATCAATCATTCCGATTGTCCTCTTTTCTGGTGCCTGTTCTTCTTTTCCTTTGGAAATTGCCTCAGTTTTTTCTCCAGAGATTTCTCCTCTGAGAAATTCTCTTTCTGACCATGGTGGATTATGCATCTTTTTTTGTGAAGGTCATGTAGGTTGAACCGGGTGTGGTTTAGGCTTTGTGTGAAATCTTCGGGCAAGGTGATAATGGGTCTTGAAGATGTGGTCATAATCAGGTTCATTTATGGTTGGCTGCTGTAGAGGAATGTAAGTGGGTGTGTACATGGGATACTGTGGTGGATATAAGGCTAATGGATCTGTGGCCAAAGCTTGTGGCTTGGGTTGTCTAGCTTGGTCTTGTTCGATCTGTCTGATCTGGGCTTTAATACGGGTAAGCTCTTGGTCTTTTTTTGGAAATCTGGGCCAAAGTAATGGGTTTGGATGTAAGCCTTTAGGTCTTGGTCAAGTTTTTGGGCTTGTATGGTCAGTCTATTTCTTAGCTCATCAACTTGAGTTTGAACTGAATACACTTGTGAGGACAAATTGTCTGTCTTCTCAACGAGTGTCTCCAAAGTGTGATCGATTCTCAACAGGACTTTGTTTTGGCTAACAGCATTCTCCGTTTGCCAATTCAGTACCTCATCTTGAGGTGAAGTTGACTGAATTCCCTGTGGAGTTACTCCTTTTGGGGCTATGTATGGCCGTCGAGTAATCCTTTGACTGTCAGTGGAAACCTGTAGAGGAGGAAACTCCTGCTCATAAGGCTTGAGGGTTGCTATACATGGTACAGCAATAGGATCTGAGAATTGAGGCCTAAGGATTTTCTTTTTCTTCTTCCTTAAATAAAACCTTGGTGGTTCTCCAGGTTCATCTGGTGGATAGAACTTTGGAGGAGCAGTACAGCTCTGCTTCCTGTTCTTCTTGGACTTCTTCTTTTTGTAGTAGTCTTCATCTTCTGATTCTCCCAAGCATCGCAGTCGCAATCTGAGTCACACATACTATGGTCAACATCCCATATGAAATGGACTTTGACGTGTGAGACATAGACTGGCTTTCCTTCTTCATAATAGTGAATTGGGGGGTCATCTTGATCACTGGTATGTTGAACAGTGAGAGGAGAGATCATATAGATTCTCCAGGAAGATGACTGTCTAGAAAAAGATGGTCGTCCTTCTGTTCCTGGTCTTTGAAAAACCGTTCTGACTGTTCCATCAGTCTCTCGTGTGACCACTGGTGGTGCTGTTGTTTGGACATCAGGAGTGCTTTGTGGAAAAGCTCTCTCATAGTTAGTAATCCATTCTAGTGGTACTATGACGGCAAGCTCTTCTGGAGGAATCATCCTCGGAATGTTAACTATGGTCGGACCATGGTTCTTGTCTGTGAACATCAAAAGAGCATCATGGGTGGTGTTTGGAAGGTTCAGATCCAAAGCGTGATCTTGGATTCTGTACAACACCTGGTGGTGGAGTGTTGCTTGTTCAGCACTGGCGTCTTGTGTAACACCAATCAACTGGATCTGTATCCGGATCCTTTGAGAAAGGGTCGGATCTGTAAGCCTGATAGTGAAATCTGGCGAGATTGTAAGAATCACACTCCCATTAGTGAGAGTGGATACAAGTGCTCCAATAAGCGCATGTTGGTATTCTTTGAAGGTGGTATCTAAAAGTGCGATCTTTGCAGTGACAGGCAGTCCTTTCCTGCCATGTAAGGTCAGAATCAATCTTATGGCTCCAAGGTGAAGGTGAGTATATCCTTGTGACAAGTATTCACGAATGAGTTCTTGAGGGATCTCAATCGTAACGTACTGTTCTGCAGAAGTGGCTTGAAGACCACACTGTTGTAAACGGGAAGTTTGAATTACTTCCTTAACAGGAGGTGATGATTCCCTTCTTATAAGATGGCGAATACTAAACTGCTTTTTCCGGTGGTAGAAAGAGTATGGATTGATGAGAGGTTGTTGGGTAGCAGGGATCTTTGAGTCTTCTGGTACATGGGTGATTTCAACAAGGTTTTCTATTTTGTTGGATAGGGTTTTATGAACAGATGGTGGTAAATGATCAAGAGAAAGCTCTGTATTATGAAAAATAGGTTGGCTAGATTCAGGGTTTGACATGAATATTTCAAGTCTCTCTTACTCTCCTTTGTCTCCAATATACCTTCTCTTTGCTTTAGTTCATTAGGCTCTGATACCACGGGGTGCATCATCGGGATAGAGATGACAAGAGGTATTGGTCCCTTGGTATGTTCTTTCAGAAGTACGTCTGGATGCACCCCGTGGTATCAGAGCCTAATGAACTAAAGCAAAGAGAAGGTATATTGGAGACAAAGGAGAGTAAGAGAGACTTGAAATATTCATGTCAAACCCTGAATCTAGCCAACCTATTTTTCATAATACAGAGCTTTCTCTTGATCATTTACCACCATCTGTTCATAAAACCCTATCCAACAAAATAGAAAACCTTGTTGAAATCACCCATGTACCAGAAGACTCAAAGATCCCTGCTACCCAACAACCTCTCATCAATCCATACTCTTTCTACCACCGGAAAAAGCAGTTTAGTATTCGCCATCTTATAAGAAGGGAATCATCACCTCCTGTTAAGGAAGTGATTCAAACTTCCCGTTTACAACAGTGTGGTCTTCAAGCCACTTCTGCAGAACAGTACGTTATGATTGAGATCCCTCAAGAACTCATTCGTGAATACTTGTCACAAGGATATACTCACCTTCACCTTGGAGCCATAAGATTGATTCTGACCTTACATGGCAGGAAAGGACTGCCTGTCACTGCAAAGATCGCACTTTTAGATACCACCTTCAAAGAATACCAACATGCGCTTATTGGAGCACTTGTATCCACTCTCACTAATGGGAGTGTGATTCTTACAATCTCGCCAGATTTCACTATCAGGCTTACAGATCCGACCCTTTCTCAAAGGATCCGGATACAGATCCAGTTGATTGGTGTTACACAAGACGCCAGTGCTGAACAAGCAACACTCCACCACCAGGTGTTGTACAGAATCCAAGATCACGCTTTGGATCTGAACCTTCCAAACACCACCCATGATGCTCTTTTGATGTTCACAGACAAGAACCATGGTCCGACCATAGTTAACATTCCGAGGATGATTCCTCCAGAAGAGCTTGCCGTCATAGTACCACTAGAATGGATCACTAACTATGAGAGAGCTTTTCCACAAAGCACTCCTGATGTCCAAACAACAGCACCACCAGTGGTCACACGAGAGACTGATGGAACAGTCAGAACGGTTTTTCAAAGACCAGGAACAGAAGGACGACCATCTTTTTCTAGACAGTCATCTTCCAGGAGAATCTATATGATCTCTCCTCTCACTGTTCAACATACCAGTGATCAAGATGACCCCCCAATTCACTATTATGAAGAAGGAAAGCCAGTCTATGTCTCACACGTCAAAGGCCATTTCATATGGGATGTTGACCATAGTATGTGTGACTCAGATTGCGACTGCGTTGCTTGGGGAGAATCAGAAGATGAAGACTACTACAAAAAGAAGAAGTCCAAGAAGAACAGGAAGCAGAGCTGTACTGCTCCTCCAAAGTTCTATCCACCAGATGAACCTGGAGAACCACCAAGGTTTTATTTAAGGAAGAAGAAAAAGAAAATCCTTAGGCCTCAATTCTCAGATCCTATTGCTGTACCATGTATAGCAACCCTCAAGCCTTATGAGCAGGAGTTTCCTCCTCTACAGGTTTCCACTGACAGTCAAAGGATTACTCGACGGCCATACATAGCCCCAAAAGGAGTAACTCCACAGGGAATTCAGTCAACTTCACCTCAAGATGAGGTACTGAATTGACAAACGGAGAATGCTGTTAGCCAAAACAAAGTCCTGTTGAGAATCAATCATACTTTGGAGACACTCGTTGAGAAGACAGACAATTTGTCCTCACAAGTGTATTCAGTTCAAACTCAAGTTGATGAGCTAAGAAATAGATTGACCATACAAGCCCAAAAACTTGACCAAGACCTAAAGGCTTACATCCAAACCCATTACTTTGGCCCAGATTTCCAAAAAAAAGACCAAGAGCTTACCCGTATTAAAGCCCAGATCAGACAGATCGAACAAGACCAAGCTAGACAACCCAAGCCACAAGCTTTGGCCACAGATCCATTAGCCTTATATCCACCACAGTATCCCATGTACACACCCACTTACATTCCTCCACAGCAGCCAACCATAAATGAACCTGATTATGACCACATCTTCAAGACCCATTATCACCTTGCCCGAAGACTTCACACAAAGCCTAAACCACACCCGGTTCAACCTACAGGACCTTCACAAAAAAAGATGCATAATCCACCATGGTCAGAAAGAGAATTTCTCAGAGGAGAAATCTCTGGAGAAAAAACTGAGGCAATTTCCAAAGGAAAAGAAGAACAGGCACCAGAAAAGAGGACAATCGGAATGATTGATGCAGACATCACTTCAAGTGATTCGTTTGAAGAAGTAACGTCTGACTCATCAGATTTTTCGGTTGAAGAATCATCTGAGGAAGATCAGATTGCAGATCTTTCTGCAATAGCAATGGTTGATCAAGCCAACCCAACCTCAGAAGAAGAAGGAGAAGGAATAGTTGTAGAAGAAGAAGATGATAATCCTCCTCCACAGACCAAGTCCACTCAGACAAAAGCAGGCAACCATTATTTCACTTTCGATAACCTTCCTCCTCACAAGTACAGAGAAAGGTTGAATGATTTTAGAGCCTGGATTGATACCAAGATGACTAGCCCTAATGCAGATATCCAGCAAGTACTCTCTGAGTTTGTCACCAGAATGACCGGCAATCTTAGAGAATGGATAAACACATTAAGTGAATATGAGCGAATGCAGCTTACTGGTGGAAGTGCTGCTCAGTTTCTAGGAAGATTGCATAGAGAATTCCTAGGAGACATTGGGATTATCCAGCAGAGAAATTCCCAAGAATACTATGAGATGAAATGCTGTTCACTCAATAAGAAAGATCTGGAAAAGCATTTCAAAAGAATGCAGGCCAAATACTATCCTCTTGGGGGACAGAGCAACTCAACGCTCAAAGAAGTGTATCTTGCTTCACTCCCAAAAGAGCTCCTACCAGAGATAAGAAGAACAATGGCCATCTACCAGAAGGATATTCCAACAATAACCTTCGGAGAAATCTATCAATTGGCTCTAGCAGCTCTTGATAAGCTCTGCAATCAGCAAGACCTGATCAAACAGCTAGCCAGGAATTCCCTCAAACTAAAGGGAGCGTGCAACAAGTCTTATCTGCAGATCAAATGCAAAGATAAAGACTCTTGTGACTGCCATACAAAAAAGAAGCACCACTACAGAAGGACCAGACGGTCAGATTTTGATCAAAGCCGTTTTAGCAGAAGAAGAAAGTTTAAAGGAAAGAAACGGTTCTTCAGAAAAAAGACTTTCAAGGACAAGCGAACCAACAAATGCTTTCTTTGTGGACAAACTGGGCACTTTGCCAAGAAATGTCCCAATAAGAAGCAGACAAGCAAAAGAGAAATAAAGATGCTTCAATCTCTACAAGAAGCTGTCTTAACCCGAGAAGATGAAGATCTTGAATCTATCCTTGAAGAACAGTCAGAAGCAGATGAGTACACAAAATATGTGCTTCATGATCCTGAAGATGATCCTTCTGATGATGACTACAGGCCAATCCATTATATGGCACCTGCTCCGCCTCAACAGTGGATGGCAGAAGAAGGATGCCTAGGAAGCTTAGGTTCCAAAAGAATTGATGGGATCCAACAACCCCATTTTAAAGTCAAACTTTTGGCGTCCAAGTATGATGTGCCAAAAAAGGCCGTAGCACTACTTGATACAGGATCTTGTGCAACCGTTGTCAGGCCCAATTTGTTACCTGATGAAATTTGGGCTCCTCATGACAAGACCTACACAACAGCCAGCCAGGAAAGATTTATTATTGATCGTATTTCCAGAGGAAAAATTGGAATACAAATATTTCCTGAAATGGTGATTTGGCTGAAAGTTCTGGGAAGCTACCTCCCTGAGAAGGATGTACTGTTTGGTTTCGATGCATACTACCAAACGCAGGGAATGTCAATATGGCCAGAAGGATTGAAATTCAAAAGGAAATTCTTGCCATTTCTTGAAAACAGAGGCATCTATGAAATTAGCAAGGCTCCTTCAGACTATGAAGCTATCCAGAACAGGTTATTGAAAACTTGTTGTGACAGCCATGACAAGTTTGATCACCCTTTTCCTTTATGGAAGAATCAAGAATTCTTCATTCAATTGCCCTTCAAAAAGAATGAAGACATCAATCCTACCAAGGCAACCCATTCAGGAATGAATCCTGAAGATCTGAAGTTAGCAAGAGAAGAATGCGCTTCGTTACTGA
Organism: Arachis stenosperma; assembly: GCF_014773155.1. Taxonomy (NCBI): domain Eukaryota; kingdom Viridiplantae; phylum Streptophyta; class Magnoliopsida; order Fabales; family Fabaceae; genus Arachis; species Arachis stenosperma. Next base: position 5,529,795 of record NC_080386.1, read on the forward strand.
AGCAAGGTTTGATTGAACCAACAACTTCTAACTGGGCATGCCAAGCATTCTATGTGGAAAAGAGGTCTGAACAAATCAGAGGAAAGAAGAGACTGGTGATTGATTACAAGCCCTTAAACCTCTTCTTACAAGATGACAAGTTTCCACTACCAAGGATTGACGCCATAACTCCGCGGCTTAGTGAAGCTAAACTTTTCAGTAAGTTTGACCTCAAAGCAGGATTTTGGCAACTGGGTATCCACCCCAAAGATAGATATAAAACGGGTTTTTGCATACCTGATGCCCAATACCAATGGACTGTCATGCCATTTGGACTAAAGGTAGCTCCATCATTATTCCAAAAAACTATGATCAGAATCTTTGAGCCCATACTCCACTCAGCCCTCATTTACATAGATGACATCCTACTGTTCTCAAAGGACGGCCCAACTCATCAGGCCCTTCTGATCCAGTTCACTGAAATCGTGGAAAAATATGGAATAATGCTATCTGAAAAAAAAAAGCCTTATTGGTCAGACCCAAATTGATTTCTTGGGAATGACTTTCAATAATGGTTTCTTCCAGCCTGGAGAGCACATCTCAAAGGAACTATTAAACTTTCCTGATAACCACCTGACAACAAAACAGGTCCAACAGTTCTTAGGCATCATCAATTACATCCGTGACTTTCTTCCGGATGTCACGAGACACACAAGCCAGTTGTCAAAGTTACTAACAAAGAAACCCCCACCTTGGGGTCCTAAACAGACGACAGCTGTCAAGTACCTGAGAGAAGTAGCACAGAGACCCCCACCATTGAAAATTCCTAGCAATGGACAACGCATCCTGCAAACTGATGCTAGTGATAACTACTGGGGAGCTGTTCTCCTTGAAGAGATTGATGGAACAAGACATTACTGTGCGCATGCTAGTGGACAGTTCAAGGAGTCAGAAAGACATTACCATGCTACATACAAGGAGGTCCTCGCAGTCAAAAGAGGAATCGAGAAGTTCAGTTTTCACTTGAGTGCGTATCATTTCATTGTGGAAATGGACAATACGTCCTTTCCATCCATGCTGGACACCAAAGGAAAGATACTACCAAACTCACAACTTCTAAGATGGAAAGATTGGTTCTCACGCTATAAATTCACAGTAAAACACATCAAAGGAAACCACAACACCATAGCTGACTACCTTTCCAGACCAACCAAAGAACTTCCACCAAAAGTTCTTCACATCCTAGCCATGAATAGAGCTTCACCACCAACCTTCCCTCTTCCAGACTGCCCTCAAGACCATAAGTTCTATAGAAGAGAACCTGGACCGTTTCCTTTTTCCCTTCGACCTAGGACTGCTGCTGAGGTCAAGACCCTAGCTGAAGAATGCCTGTTTTACTGGTTACACAGGCTCCTCCTTGTTACCCAAATCACAGCAAAACCTCAACACTTTCACCCGAAAACACCTTATCATATTATACCCACCATTAAAGGTGAAATTCCTGAAGAAATGCTGTGGTTCATGTGGGCACTTTCTGTTCAGTATGATTGTGCCATCATAGTTCCTGGAATTGCTATGTACAGATTTCTCTGTGACAAAAGCTTCTCAGGAACAAATCTTGAGAAACTTCTCAAGATGTTTGCACCTATTCCATTTTGGAGAGGAAAACTCTTCAGTGCACTAACAGACCATGACGTTTGGAATATCCCTGATAAGCTGAGACACAGGTTTTATTATGCCTTTGTCTTGAGAAGACTATTTGCTTACCGTCAAGGGATCCTCTACACCAGAAACAACATCAACATTGTTGGTTATTCAAAGATATGGCCCACAGATGAGAAACACTGTCTCAACAATCTGGCCAAACATCTCACCTTCCACAACAATCCTAACGTTGATGTACTCACAGAAGCCATTGAAGGACTATCACTTTCAGCAGAAGAGGAAGCTTCCTCCTCCAGGACTGTACAGGAAGAATTAAGAGAATTCCAAGCCAACTTCCTTGCTTCATCTGTAACTTATCCTACACCACCACTCTCCCAGAATGAACACCCATGGAATTCTCCTCTTGAAGATCAAGCCATCTATGGCTATGGACACATTGAAGACGAAGAACCAGGATCAAGAGTCTATCCAGTACCGCCAAGTCCAACATATGTGGATGCTGGGATTGAAGATGATGATACTGAGGATCAATGCACACAAGGACCACATGACCTTGAGGATGACATTGATGAACATGAGCCCATTACGAAATACAGTCCGTGAAAAATGGGACCCAGCAATAAGCATAATGTCCAGAAGTAATTATGATATTTTGTCTTTTATAATCATGTAAAATACGGTGTGACATAAAGTAAGTTTGTCCTTTTATAATCATAAAGAGGAGTGATGTGAGATAAAGCTGTCATAATGTAACCAAGGATAAGATTCCTTCTTATCCCTTAGTAGTGCGGTCCACGTGTCTGTATTCAAGTAGCTTGTTTAAAGTTGTTTGTCTCGTTGTAATGATGGATAAGATTCTTTCTTATCCTCCACTACCCAAGAGCCTCTATATATAGAGGACTCTCCCATTGTAACAAACTAGAAGTTAATCTTTCAATATAACCATTGTAAGATATTCACCATGAATACTCTCTAAATCTCTCTCTCTCTGAAATCTTGAGTCTTCAATATGCTTATCTTTGCTTACTAGTTTCACGTATGCTCTAGGCTTGCCTCATTCTTGAGGATCCTGCCTATCAGAAATGAAACTGATCCGATCCATGAGAAGTTCCAGTATTGGAAAGAAAGAACATATCGGCATCCATGACGATCTTGTCATAAGGTCCCTTGAATCCCCAATTGAGATGAGTTTAGTGGGAAATCGGGATAGAGATGACAAGAGGTATTGGTCCCTTGGTATGTTCTTTCAGAAGTACGTATAAAACAATAAAAATAAAATATAAAAAATAAAAACATAAAATTTAATATTTTTATATTTTATTTAATAATAAAATAAAAAATAAATTTTGTCTTTTTTTAATATTTTGTATTCTTTCTATTAAAATAAATATAAAATATACTAATTTAATATCTCTAGATATGATGTTTTTATTTATATCTTATCTACTAAAAATAATTTTATATTTCTATATTTTTATATTAATATTTCATCTTTATAAACAAATACAATCTTACAGAACAAATACAAGTTTACAATACCATATTTCTCACAAAAATAAATACAATTTTCTGTAGATTTTATTAATTATTAACAGTTTTTTTTAAAGTTGCAACTAGTTAATAAATTATTATATATACAAAATAAACTTTATTATATATTAGTTTATCTACTAAACTAATCTAATTTAGTCATTTGCAGACAACATTAATCCAAGAATTTAATGCAACCTGAAGGATAACCTTTACAAATCTCTCTACTTTTGAGTATATGAAATTAAGTTAGACCTATTAAATGGTACAAGAATTTGAAAGAATTTTTTATTTTAAATTACTTTAAAAGCTTGATTACAAAACTTATTCTATACAATCATCTTAGAAAAAGATTTGAAATTGTTTAGCATTATATCTCACATCACATACTTGGGTGAAATTATTTTTTCTATTTAAGGATAAAAATTTCACATAATTACTAATTCATATTAAAAAATCATAAATTGAAGTGGATGGTTTTTTGAAATAATTTTTACTTATAATTTATTCTTCTATTGAAAATATACCATAAAAAATAATATTTTTAGAAAAATATCACAAAATCAAATGAGTGTATGAAATAGTTATCTTTAAATTTTATTTTATTTTCAAATATTATATTATAATAAATTTAATTTTGATACAATAATAATATAAAAACATTTATGCAAACATCAAATTTAGATCATACATTTAGATGACTTTTTAAATCATGTATTTAAAAATTATTTTTACTGATGTAATTATACTCGATTAATTATTTGTGGAAAATTCTTTTGAAAATACACAAGTTATTTTATAATTATTTTGAATTTTAAAAACAATTTTTATCAATACTATTCATGTGATTTTTGCTTGTTAAGAGTTTTTATATAAAAAAAAATTCACTAGTTAATTAAAAAACAATTGAAGATAAAAAACTAGAGATCATTCCACATACCAAACCAAAACTAATTTAGTTATTACGAGGAATTTAAAGCATCCATCTCCCACACATCTCATCTCATAAGATATATTACTTCTATCTTAACACTATATATTTTCATCTCCTATACATCAAAAAGAGAGAAGAACATCATGAATATAATAATAGGTACAGAATCCATTATAAAATATCCAATTTAGAATGAACAAATAAACAATGTTAAGAGTAAAAAAACTACATAAATGTATGGTGTGAAGTACATTTTGAAATCACTTGATTTTTCACATGTCAAAAGTTTTTAAATGAATAAAAATTTTAGTTGAGCATTTGCATTTGTATACTTATCAAAATCCTCATGGACATTTTTCTAAGATTATCCAAACATAAGATAGTTGTCAATACAAAAAGCAATGTTATCCCGTGCACATTTTTTTTTGTAAGAGTTCTGCCATACAACATCCAAGGTGAGTAATAAACAGTAAAAAAAATACAACCTAAATACTTATTGTCACGTGTTCAATAATTCTCTTTTCATCTAACTTGAGTTTTCCTATCTAAACAACAAAAATAGTATATTATGTTTAAATTAGTAAAAGATATAGCCATATAGTACATAATTCTAAACCGAATATTAAATAATATACTTTAGACAAGGTTACAACACTCTTATTTCTCTTAAAAAATTAACTTCTATCTCTAACATTAAATATCAATTATTTATTATAAAGATTATTTGTATTATTTTATAATAAAGAATTAAACATCAAACAAAATTATAATATAAAAAATAAAATTATTTTAAAAATAATTTTAATAAATTTGATAGAGATAATATAAAAATAAAGAATTGAATGTCTTGATGTGTGAGTACATTTTTATTTGAGTACTTTAATTTTTATATTTTTTAGTTAGTATATATATATATATATATATATATATATATATATATATATATATTCTAATTTGATCATTACAAAAATTTTATTATAATAAAAAATAATTTAATGATAACATAATTATTAAAATTATACTAATTTGATTTAATCTCAACTCATAATTATATTTATATTATACTTGTACTTCATCATTATAATGTGTGATTTTTGACTATCTAAATGCATTATAGTCATAGATTTGATTATTAACAATAATTTACACAAGTTTGTTTACACAATCTAATAATGTCCAGTATGTATAGCACCCATACATATTATTATGAAAACATGATGCTTTAAATAAATAAAGTATACTCATAACTATGTCAAACAAGGATCTATCATATTGTTATGTTATCCTTGTAATATGAAAACTGTTTTTTTAAGTAAAAAATAATTAAGAAGCTTTACCTGTAGTCCAAAACTTGTGATGAATATCATTCCTGCCTATATCAAGAAGATAATTGTTATGGTATCTAAAAATGTTTGTCTAACGTACTAAAAAAAATAAAAATTAATATTTAATTTTAAAAGTATAAAAATAAATAATTATTAAATATTTAAAATTTACTATAAAAAATAAGTTAAGAAAAAGTTAGACATTAAATTATAAATACAGTAGAATTCACCTATAAAAATTTTTTAACACTAAAACTTCTTCATACGAAAAAAAACACAGCTAAAATAAATCAAAATATATTGAACTGTACCATAACTTTAAATTTAATTGATACAAATGCAGATCTTACTTCCATTTGAGTTGCAGCTTATTTAATACCAGATGTAGTCAGATGACATATGTAACAAATTCAACAATGCGGGAATTAACTCTATATAAGTCAAGAATCAGCCAACTGGTAAACCAGAGGCACCAATAACTTTAACCGGATGTTGCTACTGATAGGCATACGGATGTTTCTTTTTCTTGTAAATTGGATAGTTTTGGATATGATTTCTATGTTTCATGTGTTACGCATTAATAAAACATAATTAATTATATGGAACCAACTAATGAATGATCAAAGTATCTATTCCGTGATTCTCTACTATCACTAGCGTATCTTCCCTCATGTTTTGAATATGGTCAACAATAATTTAAAAAACAAATTAAATTATAAATTAATAAAACTAATTATAATTAATTATGTTGTTCTATTCTTGACTGATTATTAGTTGTTTCTGTATACTTTTCCTAACAAATTTTAGTTGTGGAAATGGATGCTAAAAATGACAACTGATAATGCTATAAAAGATTGCAAAACAAATACACCATAATCCATTACGAGATTTTACAAGTCATCATCAGAAAGCATTGAAGTAAAAAGATGAAAACCAAACAAAAATTGGATGAGTTTTGCAAAAAGAATAAAAAAATAAAATTTCAAAACAGCCCTAATAGCGGGTTAAAATAATGCATGATAAACTATATATTTTAATGATTTATACTATAAAATGTGGAGTGACTATATATATATATATATATTAAAAAGAATTAATCATAATTACATAAAAAATAATATTTATTAAAAATAGAATTATTTTATCTTTTCATGTTTAAACTTTTTTTGAAAAAATAATTTTATAATATATCATACAAAATCAAAATATATATTTACATAAAAAAATATTAAAAATTAATTATTATTTATGTGTTTTATTTTATTAATTTAAATTTAAAAAAGTAATTTTATAACAATATTAAAACTGAATCTTCACTGAATCAATACAAGATATATAAAAATACAATATTAACTCATAATAACTTGAGTAAATATATTCTATCACGCAAATTGAATCTACAAAATCTTGTATTATAAGGACATTGGAACCTGTCTTTTTTTTTTTTTCTATTTTTAAGTGAGTTTTGGATAAATATTCTTTTCTAGGTTGAATACAGAACAGATGTTCTAGCATTTATACTCAATTATTTCTCTATCAACTTTTCACATGCCATGATCAGCTCATATTAGTCATAGGAATTTTTACAGAGCACTATAAAATTTTTAATGAGTAAAAAATATACCTATCTTTATTCTGCACAGTATATGGCAACATAGACGGATACCTTTAATAATATCCATTATCCATCATGTTACATATATATATAAATAAAAGACTAAGTCGGTAGTTTGACTCATATAATTTCCAAAGGCCAACTCTTAGCCTGATTGTGTTGTCTCTGACAAAGACATCATGAAAATATTTTTTACATAGATACCTTTAATAACCCACCAAGTTCAATATATATCCATTATCCATCATGTTTTATATATATAAAAGTAAAACTAACTCGGTTGTTTGACTCATAATTTCCAAAAGCTAATTATTAGCCTGAATATTGTTGTCTTTGACAAAGAAATCATGAATTTTTTTTGTAAAATATTTAGAATAAAAATATTTTAAAGATTATAGTTAAACTTAAAATAAATTTTTCTAACACCATATCTTCACTTAAATTTTGCAGTCAATTTATTTTTAAAATTTTAAATTTTAATATTAATTAATAATTTAATACTATTTTTTCAATGAAACACGAGTAATAATGTTATGTTTATATTAAAATGAATGATTAAAATCAGATGTAATATATTTATATATAAATAATTTAATTAATTTATAATATATATTTTATACTTTAATAAATATTTTAATTAATAATTAATTTTAATATACATCTATCATAATTATATATTTGTTTTATTTTATGTTATTAATATTTTTTAATAAAAAAAAACATTATGTATGCAAACAAAAAGAAGGAATATAACTTAAAACTCACGTACTAATTAATGATGATTATTTCAAAATTTAAATACTAGGAGATACTAATATATTAATATTATGTAAAGATTGATCTCAATATCAAATTTATGTTAAAACTTTAAATTATTTAACAGATAAATATATTCGTATCATTTTAAACAAAAGAAATGCACAAATTAGTTATCATGAACAATTGTTTATTAAAAGGCAAAGAAAAAAGTATTTTAACAATGATGGAAACTCACATACAGTTGTCTTTGTTAGATTATAATTTAGTTAAATGTATCAAATTATTTATCAATTCTTAACTAGTAACTTTACACAAAAATAAATACAATGAGTCTCTACCTATAATAATAAATATAATTATAGCAACTATCAAATGACACAAAATACATATGCTTTCCAAGTATTTATAATTCCTTTAGTTTTTCATATTAGTTATGATTTCTATGTTAAAAAACATTATCAGCAGTACTTGATATATTACTACATAGCCACCATCTAATTAATTCAAGTAATTAATATGATATTTGAAGATAAAGATATGTGAACTTCTTTATTTTTGCCAACTATATTGCTCTATATTTTCTATTTTATAATATTAAAATCTTATTAAATATACAATTTAGCAAAAAGGAAAGACAATGAAAAAAACATGCTAGCTTGTTAATTATCTTGCCATAAAGATAAGAGGGGAAGGAAAAAATTTTAAAGGAAAAATAAGGAAGAAAACTATAACTAAGTCAACAATATTTTTGAGTACATGTTGAGCACACAGGTAAGAGCTCTATTCCTATGATGTTGAGTTGTTTTTGTTATATGATAATATATATGAACAAAGTCTAAAACTAATGGATATATTAAAGGATTTGTAATATATCAAGGTATTTAACAAAACTAGAAGAAGTCAACACCAACTTTGCAAATTAAAATAGTCTCAATTTCACTATGCACCTTATAAATAATATCCTTTATGTTCATATATCACTCCCACAAGGCAAACCGAACATTAAGTCATGATATATGTGAATATATATCATGTATATCCTTTAATTGCTCTACCATATCATCGTATGTTATGTTTTTCTTTGTATATAAAAAATTTTCTGTAGAATAAAAAATTGTTTATACTCATCTAGGCACTAAGTTAGTTGCTGTTATCTCTTAAACTATAAGATCTTTAGCTAGTGATGAGTTAGAAACACAAAAGAACATGATGAATATAGGAAAAAAAGAGAGCATAGATGGTGACTTTTGTAAAACTCTTGAGTCTAAACATATAATAATGATACAGGTAGACATCACAGTACAAAGGGAAAGGAATATATAGAGGCACCTTGAGATACACCAAATATCTGAAGACACATACAGCTACTGTAGTTTTGCGGATTGGAGGTGAAATAAGAAGAGTAGCAAGTTGTATATACCATATACAGCGCAGTAGATCCACGGTTGAAGTCTGTATATCTTTCTTCCTCATTTACCTTAACAAAAAATAAACAAATATACAAATCTAAGAGCGGTAATTAGGGATAAATCAAAACTGGAGTTACACTCAGAGGGAAGACAGTGAAAAGAAGAAGATCGAACTTATGCACAAATATGTATTGAAACCTCAGATCCAAATCAGGAGTGCAGATCAGAAAATAATAAGTAATTATTTTTAGCTGAAAGAGATAATAGAAACGTAACCTTGCAGAAGTTAGTAAAGTGAGACTCCGATCCCGCGAGCCAGATCTGAGAGAGGGAGTAGCGGCTGCTTCGTCTGAGAGAAGGATCGGAGATGAACATCGTCCTCAGGAATCACAGAAAAACTTAAAACACAGACGTTTTTGGTTATTTACTATTTAGAGAAGGAGATAGGTACAGGAGTTCCTTTTTTTTCTTTTTCTTATTTTTTTCTTCGACCAAAAAGGGATAAAAAAAAATTTAAAAGCGAGGTAAGAGTGCAGCACAAGTCACAAGTGAAGGAAAAAGGGAACTTTGCTTAACACTGATGAAATCAGGTACGGACATTACTAATCCAAACCATGCGTAACATTGGAGCAGTGAGTGAGGGTAGTGGTAAGCCCGTAAGGGTGAGGGAGCGAGGGACGCACAAATAAGCTGTTCGTACTAATGACCATTTTCCATTATTTTTTTATTTTTTTATTTTTGGAAACTCTTGAATTTTTTATTTTTTATCTTTACTTTCCTTTTCTGGGCTGCTTTGCTGGCACCTTCTAGCACCACACGAGATTCAGCATATGAAAATTCTTCCATCACTACAACAAATTTATTCTTCAATAAAAAGTGTGACTACAAGTCTAGAAGTGACGATTTTACTAAAAATTATGCTTATTTAATTATCGAGAGGTTTTAACCGAGATTACTTACGAAATGAGAGCATATTATATTAATTATCAAAGACGTCGCTTTTCAATATCAAAATTTATATTTTTAGCGATATAAAATTTTAGAGACATAAATAGATTATGTTTTTAAAATATATATTTCCAAATTAATTCTCTAATTTATTTATTTATACTTATAGGTATTAAGAAAATTCTAAATATACCAAAAAATACAGGATAAAATCCCAAATTATATATTCATCAAAAAGAAAAGTAACAGACAATAAAATTAAATATCACATTTAAATTTTTAAAAGATCATTATATACAATAACCTAAAAATAGAAAATTGGATAAATAATCAATAACGCTCATAAAGTGCTCGAATAGAGAGCGCTTTTAAACCCCTCAAATAACTAGATTACAACCAAAGCCATAATCAATAATCTACAATAGACTAGTCAATGAAACCCGTAGATTCCCTTGCATACCCTTTTTCTCTTCCTTTGCCATTGTTTCCACTGATTCCTCTGAGCTAACATAGGTGGAAGAAGCAAACAGAAGGTTGTTCTGCACTCCAGACAATACTTGAAATTCAAATTGTTCAAAGAACAAAGAAAGTATGAAAACATGTTCATGTGTATATCATATAATTACTTTTGATTTAGACAAGCTGCTATCCAGTTTAAAGGATACATATCAGCTTTGTCTTCCCTGTTATTCTATCCTTTACATCCTGAGTTTCTTAGGGGACCAAGGCTGCATAAGCATGATAGTTTGTTTAAAAGAATTATCAACTTTCTTTACATTTTATATGCAACAGGAAAATACAAATGCATACGAAATCCTCCAACCATCAAAATTAAACAGGTAGTTTGAGAATTATATCAATCTCATTTTATAAGTCCACTGAAACTTGAAATCAAACCTCTATTTGAAAAAGAAAAAGAAAATTGAACTTGAACATCTTAAAGTTGCTGGAAACTTTATTACCAGATACAATACATGAGGACAACTCTAATAAAAAATATGCAAAAAAAGAGAAAGAGGTATTAGGCATGTAATAAGAACCAAAACAGGGGACTATTTCTGTTGAGAACAAAACGACCCATTCCCACAATAAAGTATGTACTAGCTAAGACCAGCACATACAAGTCTTGTTTCTTGTAGTGTTCGGGTAATGTAGCTTGCTAATAGTTCTCACTTCTCATGATAAAGAACAAAGAATCAGCAAATGCAAGTTCTTGTTCCATAACTTTGGGGTTCATAGCTGCAAACAGATTAGCAAGTACCTGTTCATTTCATTTGCCTTGTAAGGAAATCTGAAACCTTATAGACATGTAAAATAGCTTGAAATACCTTAGTAAGTGATATCATGTGAGCTGCCTTAGCAGATAAATCTCTAAACATGAGATATCTGCAAAAATATTAACAGTAATGAATCACTTTATGCACCCCAAAGGCCCAAAGTAAGAATATAAGAATTTATATCATATTCTACATAAAATATTTGAATTTAATTTTAATGCATTGTTAGTGTAAAGTAGTTTTAATTGTACATCTAATTACGTAATGCCACATAGCAAAAATAATTACTTTTCACATTGACCACATGAATAATCATCTAAAAGAACAGATGTGATTGCAGAACTGTGTAAAACATTTTATAGATAAGGTTAGCAACTTAGCATAAAAGAGCCATAAAACAAGACTATGTATCTTTATTCTTCTCTTATGCTTTATAACAACACGGTAGAAAAATGGTAGCTATTTTTAATTACTTCTCTTAGTAGTAGATGTCTGAAACAAATATTTTGGAGTCCATTGTTGAATACAATACACCCTTTTTGGAGGTTCACATCAATTACTCAAAATAGAGATGAGATAATGACAATCTGCACATACCTCTCTAGAGCATTAAAATGATTGTGTAGAACATATCTGGGGAAGTTGGTGGATCCACAATATATGTCACTATGAACCTCCAACCCATGTACCCGGAACTGGAAGTGCAGAAATTTACAATAGCAGCACCATTCAAATTTTCATGAATAGAAGAGGAAACAAAAATTATGATAAGTATGTTTAAATGTAAACATCCATATAGCATACCAGTTTCAGAAGCACCAAAAGCAAAACAACACAGAAGCAACAAGCAAGCTTAAAAAAATAGAACTTATTGAAATTCTCAAATAGCAACAGAAGCCATGTTAGAAATATAACAATTACTGTTGTCTTCTTATATCAATTTAAATTTTTTGGATGAATAGTTTCATGAAAATTCTTTGTCTGTGAGGTTTAGAGTTCACCCAAAAGTAAAAAATAGCATAAACAAATAAATGAAAAAAGAATGTCTATACAAAAGTCAAACAAATTTAAAAGAAATTTTTGTTTTGAGGGAGAGTTTTCTCTCCTATTATTTTAAACTTTTGAAATAAGTGATTTTATGATCATCAAAATGGTACAACAGAATTTCACAACACAATGGAACAATGACCATTGTGTTTCCTCCAAGAAATGCAACATATAATATATAATTTCACAATAACCTCAAGAAATGGAGCAAATATGTATAGAACACAAATAGAAAATTAGTCGCAAATTAATTATCGTTTAACATTTTGAAAGTAAAAAATACTTATGGTTTATCAGTGGCTAAAAGAAGGAGTGGTTGAATCTTAGCCCATTTTTTACTTAATAATACTTGCTGTCCTTATAGGAAACTTGAGGAGATATTTCTTGTTTTTGTCTCGTGCCTAGTCAAGAGACTTTTTCTTTTTGTCTCGTAACTAGCCAAGAGATATTTTCAGTTTTGTCTCTTATGCAGCAGAAACAGAAATGGAGTAGAAGAGAGAGAAAATCACACCAAAATGTATCCTGGTTCAGCTGCTAAGTGCAATGCAGCCTACATCCAGTCTCCATCATAACAATGATGGAATTTCACTATAATCATCATGATTACATACACCAATTCTCCCTAGGAACTACCCTTCCTATCCGGAACAAGTCCAGAATCTAACCCCAATCCTGAACTTTACTTGGTCACCTACCAAGCTTTCAACTGCTAAGTGCTAACCCAACTTGCAAGGGGATTCCCACAGAATCATGAAACACAACACAGATGTACAAAGGACCTCTAAGGACATCTATGGCTTTTTCTTTTAATTTTGTGCACTCTGCCTTTTTCTGCTTTATAGTTTTTACTTACAAACCTCACTGTTTGTCTTTTTCCATGAGACTCAAGATAGACAAAATTAAACAGAAAAATACAAAATAAAGAACATTGAAGGAGAAGAACTTCTGTTAGTTGGGGTAGCTATAGGAATACTATGCTTTTACTCTTTTCCTTACTCCAAGCCCTGACTGTTATCCCTTATTTATAGAAAGGGAAGCCTCCAAGGTTGAAACTCTTAAACCGAGCTAAACTTCTTCTTCTTCATGCAAAAACCGGTTCGGCCAGAGAGAGAGAGGAGAGATAACCAAATATAAAATCCAACATGCAATTACCTCTGTGTCTTTCCTTCACACCAAACTTCACCAATTTGAGCCATCCATCTTGACTTACACTCCAAGAAGGATTCTTAGCCCTTGATGAGTTCTTGATTATGACAGCTCGCTCCATCTGCTCTAACTTTTGCCTCCTCCATCACGTAGCTACTGTAGCTACTTCCTGTGGTGGTTGATCAAAAGTAGAGACGAGTTATGCCTCCAAGGATCTTCTTCTTCTGACCGAAATGATCTTCTTCCATTTTAGGGTATGGAGAGCTTAAGATTACTTCAACACATCTTGCCTTTGTGGTAAAGATCTTAGCCACAACATACTTCAAATTTTCTTTTTCTTGATGCCATCATCATAATAGCTTCTAGCTTCTTCTTCTTCACTCTGATATCTTGCAAAAGCTTCCATATTTCCTGTGAAGTGACTGAAAGTGAAGAGAGAGTATAGAGAGAAGAGAAAGAAATTGAAAGACTTTGAATTAGGAAAGAGAATGAAATTAATTGAGTTTGTTTCTTCCCTTTTGCTGAGTAGCGTGTATCATTAATAATGGCAATAAAATCAATTGCTATTTCTCTCTCATGATTCCAATGCAATTAATGTGAATTGAATTTAATTTGAAATCCATCTTATGATGAGAGGAAGAGAGTGACCGAACTAAGCATGCAAGTTTCTCTCTTTCTCATTTTTCAATTTGGACCAAGCTAGTGGATCTCTTCTTCAAAAATGATCTGGGCTAATATTTAAATTTGGCCCAACAAGTATAATGACAATTCAGCCATAACACCTTAAACAATTTTGGACCAAGGCTGAATATTATATTTACATTGGGCTTGCTAATTTTTCTTTCCTTTTTGGCCCTAAAACAAAATCTACAAATAATAAAAATTATTAATTAGCAAATATGAAATTAAAGTTTAAATTAATAATTTTGTAATTAATTATATTAATAATGTTTGATCATCATCAATTTAATTTGGAGTTTTTCAAACTCATCAATCTCCCCCTTGATGACAAACATTATTAAAAATTGAAATGGAAAGAAATTAAAGATTAGAGTACTCCCTTTGAAGATTAGGATTCCTCCCCCTTTCCTATTGTCACATAGCTTCCCCTAAATATGAGCCATTTTACCAAGAGAAGTATTACCTGTAACAATTTTTATCAAGCCTAAAGCCATAATGTCTTCAACATATGGTAATTTGAAATGTTGAATGACTTGATTTATGAGTAGAAGTGAAATGATAAACAAAACTAATTTGTTATCATGTAAATGATTTTCTGCTCAATGACAAACAAAATACTTAAGTACTGAGTACATAGCACCCGAAAACAAAAATCGTTGCCTAATTATTTGATTAAATAAACAACATTTTTCAGCCATCATATCAGACCAAAAGTTATCAGTTAAAGCAAGAAAAACATTTTTAATCAAACATAATCATATCAGAGCATACAAACAAAAATTTATCCAAGATGTCACAACACAACAATTTTCTACACATCAGAGCACAAAAAACACAACTAAGTTCCAAATACAGCAAACATTTCAACAAAATAATGGAACCTAGAGTTTATGCGCATGGGTGATCATGAATCCAGAAGGATTTCAGCCCCTGTTTATTTTCAATTTTTCAACCTTTTCTCCCCCTTTAGTCATCAAAGGGGAACCTGCAAGAAATCAAATGGTATGCAAACAGATATAACCAGAACCAGAATATTCAAGAGTTTTAACAAAATGATAGTGGTCCATAGTATCCAACAGCATACAGTATATCAAAATATAACATAATCAAAGTTCAATAAGATCAATCATCAGACAGATTGTACTCAGAGCCAGATGCATCATCCTCATTTGCAGCACCTGTTTCTTGTTCTAAGTTCTGAATCATCAGATTCACTCTTTCTGTGCATTTGTTCCATGCCTTTTCATTCTCATATGCCTGTTTTCGAGCAGCCTTGTAGGATTGCACCATTAATTTTGACATGTTGGAGAACTCCATGAAGACTTCCTTGATGGATTCTGCCACCTTGGCTGGCTCAGCTGGGCGACTTTCGAGATCACTGTCAGAACCTGTATTTGGCACAGAGCGTTTTCCTTTGCCTTTCATAAATCCCGCAACTCCTCCTTCTTTGATTGTTGAAACCTTATTCTCTACAGCCTCATTAAGTAGATCAACATTAAAGTATTCAAAGATGCATGTAAGAAATATGCCATAGAAAAGATTAGCCTTTTTGGTACTTCTAACACACTCTCACATGTATCTTATCATGAGATATGCAAAAGAAATAGAAGATGAAGTAATAACAGCAAAAAGGACTAAGGTATCAGAAACGGTTACTCTATGGTATGAACCACTCTGTGGCTGATAAATGAATTTTTTGCCGGTATAGAAATTATCAAGTAGTCAATCGTAGTATAGTCTAAACCGACGCAAAATCCATCATCAAACAATTCTACAATCTATAACCAAGAGTATTAGTCCCGAGTCGTTCTTCCCTAGGAATGCTGTAAATCATGTTGCTTGTATGTGAAGTTTGTATTCATAGGTTTTGATGAATGACAAACCAACAAACGACATGAAAGACAAACCAACAAACAACTTGAATGAACAAGCATGTTGAAAGATCAACCAACATTCAACGTTGAGGAATGAAGAGTTGAAAGCAACACAACAACAACAAGAAACTCAAGTCCACAACATTTGAAGACAAGTATAGTGTCTTAGGACTTAGGTAACTTCTTGTTAAGAACCAATTGCTAAATCTCTCAACACACACTCACAAAATGTTTTGATGCACATCTTGCAATTCGATGCTAGCCAAATGGTTTAAAAACTTGTTTTCAAAGGTACAAAAGCATAGGAATTGACTCCAACAAATTTGAGATCAATCCTAAGCATTTTGAAGTTATTTTAAGCCATTCTTTAAGGTTTGCATCGATGCACACTCGTCTTGCATCGATGCAAAGCATGCAACGACTTGTTGCATCGATGCAAAGATGTTTGCATCGATGCAACCTAGCTGAAAATTCAAATTTCAGCGTCAAAGACACATTTGCATCGATGCAAAGTGTTATGCATCGATGCAAATAATTCAAAAACATAAAAAACGGCTAGTTTTGACATAAAGGCTCCATCCCATTAATTCCCTAACGTTTCTAAGGTTTGGGGAATCTATAAATGGATGGATTGAAGCCTTATTTCACATCTTTGAGCATTTGCAAACCATCTTGTTCATATTCTTTCATTCTACATATTTTTAAGGTGTTATAATACACAATTTGAGAGAGCAATATCAATTGGTTCAATAGTGCTAAACTTGTAATCATACACTCTTCTAGAGAGTACCCATTTCATCTCAACAATTCTTTGAGAATTGTTTTCTTGTACACCTTGTAAATTGGAGTGTGATCTCCAAGGTTGAGTCAAGAGTTATAAACACTATAGTCGGTGAGGATACCAAAGAGGTATACTAAGTACTCAAGGCAAATCTTAGAGAAGGTATCTCTAAGTGGAGTGGGTTAGTATACGAGTGGTGATCATATACCGTGAGGTGTTAGAAACTAAGGACTCGGATTGTAAAAGGTTTTGCGCGAGCACCTTGAAGCTTGGCTATAGTGGAACTTCTCAATTGCGATTGAGAAAGAAAGTGGACGTAGGACAAGGATTGTGCCGAACCACTCTAAATAGCGTTTGCATTTCTCCAAACTCATCTCTTCAACATTATTGTCTTTTACCTTTGAGCAAATAAATTGTGATCGAAAAGTAGCTTCGTAAGTACTTAAGGAGTGGCTTAAGTCCGATTGGTGAAAAGCTTGATCAATTTATTTGAGTTGGTGTCTATTGGAAAGTAAAAGCTCCTTATAAATGCTTAGCAATTGAGTTAAGCTCTTGGAAAAATACTAGTACAATAACACTTTTGTATATTGTCTTTAACTTTCGGAAAAAGATTCATTGTTATTGCAATACTCAATTCACCCCCCCTCTTGAGTAATTGTGCATAGGTTCTACAAGTGGTATCAGAGCTTAACCCTTTGAAAGACTTAACCGTTTAAGGGAAAAGATCATGGCAAGCACAGGCTTTAACAACAACAACACTAGCGAAGGTAACTCAACCGCTAGACCTCCTCTTTTTAGCGGAACAAATTACTCTTATTGGAAAAATAAGATGAGAATTTGGATCCGTTCTCAAGATGTGAGAATTTGGAAAGTGATTGAGAATGGAAATCACATTCCAACAAAGACAACAAGCGCTAAAGAAGGAGAAGCCTCCGTCTTAAAGCAAGTACCGAAAGGAGAAGATGAATATAGTGACGATGATTGGAAGAAAGTGGCAATGAATGATAAAGCCATCAACTTCATTCATTGTGCACTTAACGAGCATGATTATATGAAGATCTCTACATGTGAAACCACTAAAGAGATTTGGGATAAACTCCAAATCACTTACGAAGGAACCGACCACGTTAAGAATCAAAGGTATTTATGTTGGTTCATGAATGGGAAAATTTTAAAATGAAAGACGAAGAAAGCATTGAAGAAGCTCTTGAAAGACTCTCCAAGATCTTCAACAATCTAAGCATGCTTGGCACAAAGTACAATGATAAACAAATTGTGACCAAGGTGCTTACAAGCCTTACACCAAAATGGAACTCCAAAGTAAACGCCATTGTGGAAGGAAGGCTCTATGATCAACTTACATTTGATCAACTACGAGGTAATCTACTCACCTATGAAATGACTATGCTAAATAGACAAAAAGGTGAAGAAAGCAAGAAGAAAAGTCTCGCCCTTAAAACAACATCACTGCAAGAAGAGAGTGATGATAATGAAGAAGAAGGAGATGAAGAATTTGCACTCTTATTAAAAAGATTCAATAAGTTTGCAATGAAGAAAAATTTCAAGAGCAAAACAAAGGTACCAAAATGCTATGAGTGTGGAGAAGTTGGACACATCAAACCCAATTGTCCAAAACTTCAAAAGGAGGACAAAAACAAGAAATTTAAGAAGAAGGAGAAAGCATACATATCATGGGAGAACGAGGATGAATCCGACTCCGATGACGACGAGGTTGCAAATCTTGCTTAATGGCAAGCGAAGAAAAGGTTAGTGATGACAACTCCACTTCTTTTAATTTACAAGATGAATATGATGCCTTACTTGAGGTGTACACAAAACTTACCCAAGATTATTCTCTCCTAAAGAAAAAGAATATGGAACTTTTAAAACAAAATGAGATGTTGAAAAACGAGAATATCAATCTTGGAAAAGATAAGTGTAGCACAAGTAGTGATCCATACAAATCTTGTAAAATGCATGAAAATGAAATTACAAATCTTAAGAACACTTTAGCTAAGTTCAATGAATCTTCAAAGAACTTAGATAAAATGTTGAAAAACCAAAAGCATGTTCATAATAAGGAAGGTTTGGGTTTTGAAAAAGGAAAATTTAAAAATGCTAAAACTCCTATTAGGCAACCGCAAGCCCAAAAGGTAAGCATGCCTAAAAGGAATGAAGCCTTTAAACATCCTCCTCAACATGCTTCATTTAGAAATTATAATCACAATGCATATAGATCAAAAGATGTTGCATTTAGGAAACAACCTAGGCAACCATTTAGAAACATGCATAGGATGCATAATCCAAATGTCATATGTCATTATTGTAATAAAGTAGGTCATATAGCACCCGTATGCTTTACTAGAATTAAACATATAAACTTTCATAGTCAAGATACGAGATGGGCACCTTATGGGCATTATGCTCATACTAACCATCAAGGACCCAAATTCACTTGGGTACCTAAATCCCAATTTTAATTATTTTGTAGGTACGTGTTGGAGCTAAGGATACAAATTGGTATGTTGATAGTGGATGCTCCAAACACATGACCGGCGATGAATCAAAATTCACCGCAATAGAGCCTACAAACGGAGGAAACGTGATCTATGGAGACAACAACACCGGCAAAGTAATCGGCGTTGGAAAAGTTGGTAAAAATCCTTCTACCTCCATAGATAATGTTATACTTGTCAAAGGTCTCAAACATAATCTCATTAGTGTTAGCCAACTTTGTGACAAAGGAAACTTAGTCACCTTTGATTCAAAATGTTGTTTGATAAAAGGCAAGACACTAATGAAATTGTGCTAATTGGGCACCGTGTTGACAATGTATACATGATTAATCTAAATGAAGTCTCCTCAAATGATGTGAAATGCCTTGTTAGTAAAAATGATGAAACTTGGTTATGGCATCGTAGAGTAGCTCATGCTAACATGGACCATCTTAACAAGTTGGTCTCTAAAGAGTTAGTAATTGGCTTACCAAAGCTACGTTTTGAAAAAGACGTCCTTTGCGACGCATGTCAAAAGGGAAAACAAGTAAAGGCCTCTTTTAAATCCAAAAACATTGTTTCAACAACAAGGCCATTACAACTTTTGCACATGGATTTATTTGGTCCTTCTAGGACTATGAGCTTTGGTGCCAATTACTATGCTTTAGTTATTGTTGATGATTACTCTCGATTTACATGGACCTTGTTCCTAGCAAACAAGAGTGATGCATTTCGAGCATTCAAAAGATTAGCCAAAGTTATTCAAAATGAAAAGAATTTGCATATATCATCTATTAGAAGTGATCATGGTGGAGAATTTGAAAACAATCTTTTTGAAACTTTTTGTGAAGAAAATGGCATTGAGCATAATTTTTCCTCTCCTAGAACACCACAACAAAATGGTGTGGTTGAAAGGAAAAATCGTCATTTAGAAGAAATGGCGAGAACTATGCTCAATGAGGCTAATATTCCTAAGTACTTTTGGGCGGATGCGGTTAGTACCGCGTGTTATGTTATGAATAGGATTATCATTCGACCTATTCTTAAGAAAACACCGTACGAATTGTACAAAGGAAGAAAGCCAAATATTTCCCACCTTCACGTCTTTGGTTGTAAATGCTTTATTCTAAATAATGAAAAAGATAACTTAGGCAAATTTGATGCTAAGGCTGATGAAGGAATCTTCTTAGGCTATTCTTTAACTAGCAAAGCTTTTAGAGTATATAATAAACGCATCATGACTATGGAAGAAAGTATTCATGTCGCTTTTGATGAAACTAACCGTTATTGTGCTAGAAAAGATTTTGATGAAAATGTAGAAAACTTTGATTCACTAAATTTGAATGGTGAAGACAAAGAAAAAAGTTTAAATGAAGCCTCTACAAGCTCAACAAAGGATAGTGTTCAAGTTGAAGAAATTGAACCATCACAAGCACAAATAAATGCACTTCCAAAGGATTGGCGTACTTCAAAGGATCATCCTCTAGACAACGTCATTGGTGATGTTTCGAAAGGGGTAACAACTCGATCCACTTTTAGAAATTATTTGCATATAGTGCTTTTGTTTCTCAAATTGAACCATCTACCATTGAGTCCGCAATTGATGATGAACATTGGGCTATGGCAATGCAAGAGGAGCTTAACCAATTCAAACGAAATGACGTTTGGGAATTGGTGCCTAAACCAAGTAATCAAACAATTGTAGGAACAAATGGGTTTTTAGAAATAAACTTGATGAAAATGGTACAATTGTTAGAAACAAAGCTAGATTAGTAGCTAAAGGTTATAATCAAGAGGAAGGCATTGATTATGACGAAACTTATGCTCCCGTAGCTAGATTAGAAGCAATTAGAATGTTACTTGCTTTTGCATCCTCTTATAACTTCAAACTTTATCAAATGGATGTTAAGAGTGCCTTTCTTAATGGTTTCATTAAAGAAGAAGTATATGTTGAACAACCTCCCGGTTTTGAGGATTATGAAAATCCTAATCATGTTTTTAAACTCAAGAAAGCTCTTTATGGTCTTAAACAAGCTCCAAGAGCTTGGTATGAACGTTTGAGCAAGTTTTTAATAGAAAAGGGTTTTAGAAGAGGGAAGGTTGATACAACTTTATTTATCTTGATAGAAAACAAAAATATCCTTTTGATACAAGTTTATGTCGATGACATAATATTTGGTTCAACTAACGAATCACTTTGCAAGTTTTTCTCAAACCTCATGCAAAGTGAATTTGAAATGTCCATGATGGGCGAACTCAACTTCTTCCTTGGTTTGCAAATCAAACAAGGAAAAGAAGGAACTTTCGTTAGCCAAACCAAATATTGCAAGGAACTGCTCAAAAGATTTGGAATGGACAATGCTAAGGCAATGGACACACCAATGAGCACTACTTGCTACCTTGATAAAGATGAACAAGGTAAAAGCATAGATATAAAGAAGTATAGAGGCATGATAGGATCATTACTTTATCTAACGGCAAGTAGGCCAGATATCATGTTTAGTGTATGCATGTGTGCGAGATACCAAGCTAATCCTAAGGAATCTCACTTAAGTGCGGTAAAAAGGATTATGAAGTATCTCATAGGAACATTAAATGTTGGATTGTGGTATCCGAAAGGATCCACTTGTGATTTGATTGGTTATTCCGATTCCGATTTTGCCGGTTGCAAATTGGATAGGAAAAGCACTAGCGGCACTTGTCACTTGCTAGGAAACTCTCTTGTTTCATGGCATAGTAAGAAACAAGTAAGTGTAGCCTTGTCTACCGCCGAAGCCGAGTATGTAGCCGCCGGTAGTTGTTGCGCCCAAATTTTATGGATGAAACAACAACTTATGGACTATGGACTCATGCTTGATCACATTCCTATCAAATGTGATAATACTAGTGCAATAAATTTAACCAAGAATCCGGTTCAACATTCAAGAACCAAGCATATTGAGATTAGACATCACTTCATAAGAGACCATGTTGAAAAGGGTGATGTGGTTATTGAATTTGTCGAAACTAGTAAACAACTAGCGGACATCTTCACTAAACCTTTATGTAAAGAAGTTTTTTTAACATCCGAAATGAACTTGGTATCTTGGATTCTAATCTAATATGATTTGTTTGAATTCATTGTATTTATATTGCTATTTTTGTATCTCTTACTAACTTAAGCATTGGAGATATCCAATTAGCCATTGTTTTGTAGGTTTATGAGTTGATGAATGAGTGATTAATCTTGAGGTAGACTGAAGAATTTGAAGATTATAAACAATGGAGGATCAACAAATTGAAGTTTATAATGGTTTAAGTGAGTATATACATGATGGAACTCAAAGGATTGAAGAAAGAACCACCAAAGGATGAAAATTTGGTGATTTTGGGCAAAATGGTGCATTTTGCATCGATGCAACCAAGCTTTGCATCGATGCAAAGCACACGACGTGCTATGTGCATCGATGCAAAACCTATTGCATCGATGCAAACACGACCAAATTGCACAAAAACACGTGAATTTGGCATTTTTGAGCAACAAAGCCCCACTTTTTCATCATCTTCAACCTCACAACTCATATTGATGACTTATATGAGCATTTCGGCATCCACCTACCGTATGAAGAGGATAGTGATGATAATGAAGACCAAGATTGATTGTCTCCTCTTCATCAAGTCACTTTTTATTGCTTTATGTTTATTTGATCATATAAATTGTTAAACTAGCTCCTAGTAAGCTAAGGATTTCTATTATGGTTTAAATACTTTGATATCTGTTTAATGATTAATGCTTGTATGCTTATTTAGTGAATAACTCAAAATAGGCTTGGTACCCCTATTTTAAGTTAATGTGCATGCTTTGATATATTTCACTTCTTTAGGGGGAATTATGCATGCTTGTTAAATATAAAAAGAGGAAATCAAATTCTTTTTGAAAGGGGGAATATCTCATTCTTGAGATTAATAGAGAAATTGAACTTAAAAATTCATTGTTTTATGCATGCTTCTATAACACATTTCAAACTCCTTTCTTTTTGATAATGTCAAAAGGGGGAAGAAAAGTTTGAGGATATTTGAAGTTTTGAACTTTTTTTTGAGGATTTGAAAAGAAGAAAAAAAGTTTGCGAAACAATGATTTCAAAAAGACTTTCGCTAAGCAAAAAACTTTGATAGTTAAATCGTTTTCCTTGATAAACGCCCTTTAAGGGAACAAATGCACATATTTAGGGGGAACTTCTGCAAATTTTTCTTTTGTGAAGTCTTCTCCAAAGCTTTCTATAAAACAAAGTGCATTATTGTTGCTTTCAAAATCATTTATAAATACATATCCTCAAAATTAGTTTGTCATTATCAAAAAGGGGGAAATTGTAAATCATGTTGCTTGTATGTGAAGTTTGTATTCATAGGTTTTGATGAATGACAAACCAACAAACGACATGAAAGACAAACCAACAAACAACTTGAATGAACAAGCATGTTGAAAGATCAACCAACATTCAACGTTGAGGAATGAAGAGTTGAAAGCAACACAACAACAACAAGAAACTCAAGTCCACAACATTTGAAGACAAGTATAGTGTCTTAGGACTTAGGTAACTTCTTGTTAAGAACCAATTGCTAAATCTCTCAACACACACTCACAAAATGTTTTGATGCACATCTTGCAATTCGATGCTAGCCAAATGGTTTAAAAACTTGTTTTCAAAGGTACAAAAGCATAGGAATTGACTCCAACAAGTTTGAGATCAATCCTAAGCATTTTGAAGTGATTTTAAGCCATTCTTTAAGGTTTGCATCGATGCACACTCGTCTTGCATCGATACAAAGCATGCAACGACTTGTTGCATCGATGCAAAGATGTTTGCATCGATGCAACCTAGCTGAAAATTCAAATTTCAGCGTCAAAGACACATTTGCATCGATGCAAAGTGTTATGCATCGATGCAAATAATTCAAAAACATAAAAAACGGCTAGTTTTGACATAAAGGCTCCATCTCATTAATTCCCTAACGTTTCTAAGGTTTGGGGAATCTATAAATGGATGGATTGAAGCCTTATTTCACATCTTTGAGCATTTGCAAACCATCTTGTTCATATTCTTTCATTCTACACATTTTTAAGGTGTTATAATACACAATTTGAGAGAGCAATATCAATTGGTTCAATAGTGCTAAACTTGTAATCATACACTCTTCTAGAGAGTACCCATTTCATCTCAACAATTCTTTGAGAATTGTTTTCTTGTACACCTTGTAAATTGGAGTGTGATCTCCAAGGTTGAGTCAAGAGTTATAAACACTATAGTCGGTGAGGATACCAAAGAGGTATACTAAGTACTCAAGGCAAATCTTAGAGAAGGTATCTCTAAGTGGAGTGGGTTAGTATACGAGTGGTGATCATATACCGTGAGGTGTTAGAAACTAAGGACTCGAATTGTAAAGGTTTTGCGCGAGCACCTTGAAGCTTGGCTATAGTGGAACTTCTCAATTGCGATTGAGAAAGAAAGTGGACGTAGGACAAGGATTGTGCCGAACCACTCTAAATAGCGTTTGCATTTCTCCAAACTCATCTCTTCAACATTATTGTCTTTTACCTTTGAGCAAATAAATTGTGATCGAAAAGTAGCTTCGTAAGTACTTAAGGAGTGGCTTAAGTCCGATTGGTGAAAAGCTTGATCAATTTATTTGAGTTGGTGTCTATTGGAAAGTAAAAGCTCCTTATAAATGCTTAGCAATTGAGTTAAGCTCTTGGAAAAATACTAGTACAATAACACTTTTGTATATTGTCTTTAACTTTCGGAAAAAGATTCATTGTTATTGCAATACTCAATTCACCCCCCCTCTTGAGTAATTGTGCATAGGTTCTACAAATGCTACAAGGATGCATGCTATTGGTTAAGTGATCTTTCGTGGCTTGAAGAGTGTGGCATAAAAGTGCTAATAAAAGAAAACAACAATCAATCAATATCAAAAGCCTTGGCCAAGGTTGAACATTGGAAGTTCCATCACTATAACTTCCTTCAAGCGTGATAACAAAGGAGTGTTGCTTCACTTAGTTAACCCCTAATCATAGAGGAAAGTCAAGTAAAAGTAACTAACTTGAGTCACAAGTCCTAGTCTTACCCTAGGGAAGTCTAGCTTGAGTGCACTCTAGATCAATTAGCAATTCTCAATTATTAACCAACAATTGACATCCATTATTCAAGTGTCTCCAAAGACTCAACCACTAGGCCAAGTGAGGGAATGCTACTCCATATCTAAAGTTGGCATTTTCTCAAACATTTGGAGAGCAAGAATGAAGGACATAGTAAAATTGAGAAAAGGTTTAGAATCAAAGTAATTCAACACAAGAGATTAACAACAATCAACAATGAACAACAATGAAAATGAGATCTTCAATGAATTAATAGAATCCAAAACAACAAAGTTAAACCTAAGGTCTATGAGAATTGAACAATTACAAATACTAATTGAGATTAGAGAAGAGGATCTACAACATGAACAAAGTAAATTGAGTGTTGTAATAGATCTCACCAAGGAATGGTTGAGAAGTGAGAAAATGAAGATGAATCCTAGAGAGAGGTTGGAGTCTCTCTCTCTACAAATGTAACTAACTAAAAATATCTACAAAAAGATGTAAAAATGAGTCTATGGATGTGAATGTGTGTTAATCCCCTTCAATCCTTGGTTCTTATATGCAATTTGGCGCCAAAGTTGGTTGCTGAAACCTTCCAAAATCGCCCGGCACGTGTTGCAATAACAAAATCACGTGCGGACTACGACGCGTGCGCGCACGGTACGCGTGCGCGTCCCTAGCTTATTCCGCAATGTGCGTGCGAGCGCCTTGTGCGCGTGCGCGTGCTTGGCTGAGATTAATTCTTTGGCTTTTTGTGCTTCTCTCCACTTGCATGCTTCCTTCCTTGCTCCTTTGATTCATGCCTAGCCTATTTCAACCTGAGATTACTAGCAAACACATCAAGGCATCTTATGGAATCAAGGATGAATTAGAATTCATCAAAATAAGGCTTAGAAAGCATGTTTTTACACTTAAGCACAAATACGGGAGAGATTACAAAACCATGCCAATTCATAGGTTAAATACGAGAAAAGGTTACCAAAATACTCTAAATTTAATACAAGATAAACCCTAAAAATGGGGTTTATCAACCTCCCCACACTTAAGCCTTAGCATGTCCTCATGCTAAAATAAGAAGGAACTAAGGGTTATGACATTTATTTGAATGCACTAAACTATATGAACTTATCTAAATGCAATTATCTAAAGCAAATGGAAATGCTTAGTTCAAACAATTCAATTCCCAAGAGAGCATGTGTAAGCACAAGAGCTAGGCAATAGGAATTAAGTCTAAACCACAATTGTATTGAATTATTAAAAAGAGTTCAAACTTGCAAGAATATAAATAATATGAGTGAACCCATGTAATTGAACTTTTGAACCCTCACCGGATGTGTATCCGCTCTATTCACTCAAGTGTTTAAGGGTTAATTCACTCAATTCTCTTCTAATCATACTTTCCAAAATTTGATTTTCTTCTAACAATTAACACTTATTCAATGCATGCATTCATTCATCATGAGGTCTTTCATTTAGGTTGTAATGGGGTTAGGGTCAAGGTAGGATCATTTATGGTTAAGTGGACTAGGATTTGAATCTTTGATTAGCATAGACTTCCCCACCTAACTATATAATGACCTATACAAGTTCAAACTATTCTAACTACCCATTCTTCACTTTTTCTTACATACTCATGCATTCTTAATTGATTCATAACACCTATGCATTGATTCCCTTTTTTTTATTGACTTCACTTTGGGGCATTTTGTCCCCTTTTATTATTTTTCTTTCCTTTTCATTTTTCTTTCTTTTTCTATATACATTTTTTTCATTTCTTTTCTTTTTTTTTCTTTTTTTTTTCTTTTTTTTCTTTCAAACTATATGCAAGAACATCAATGCATAAGGTCTATACATTTAATCAATACATGAGTATGTACCCAATTCCTAAACATGAAAGTGTACTACCCTTTTTATCCCATCCAATGTTCCCAAGCCTCACCAACTTTGAATAATAAACACTCTCACTAGCCTAGGTTAATCAAAGATCCAAACAAGGACTTTTCATTGGTTTTTCGCCTTGGGCTTGTATGTGCTAAAATGAGAATAAGTTGGTTAAGCATAGGCTCAAAATTGGCTAACAATGGAGAGTAAAAGGTAGGCTAGTTGGGTAAGTGGCTAATGAAATAATGGCCTCAATCATACAAATGCATGAATACAAGAAATAAATTGACATATAGAATCAAGCAAATCAAGGATCACAATCATAGAAAGAGAGCAATTTCACACAAGAATAGAAAATAAGTGGTTATAAAATGTAACCACATCAATAGGCTCAAGTCTCACAAGCTTGTGTTCTCAATTCAATACATGCTTCACAAAGTATAAATTCAAGCAAGTTTCACCAAAAATTTTCTTTCAATCAATTGGGTTAATGCCCTATAATTAAATTTCTTGAAAAATCTCAATATTTGACTAAGCATTATTGTGATTAAAAAAAATCCAAAAATTTCCTTAGTTTACCCTTTCCTTTTACTTAAAACCAATTTCTTATGCAAAAAGTGACTAAGTTTTTGCAATTCAAAGTATGATTTCTAATCACACCACAAACTTAAAAGAAAGATATGCAAAATGTATAAAGAAAAATCCAACTAAAAGTATGAAATCTATCATCTAAAACATCTAAGGATATCCATAAGCATCAAAGTATCTAAAATCCAAAATAAGCAGTAAAAGTATCCAAAATAAACTCAAAATACATCAATATACAAAGGGTATGCAAAGTAAGATAGCTAGAAAAGTGGCCAAAATGTTCACCGGTATCTAATGATGCCACCGGCTACCTCCCCACACTTAAGATCAAGCATCGTCCTCGATGCTAATCCTGAGGATCAGGGATAGGTACACCGATAGCTCTGGCTGTGGCTGTGGTACCGGCTGAGACTCCTGTGTTGAGGTGGTGCCTCCATATGTGCTGGCTCATCCGCATGAATACCCAGTCTATAAATCTGCATGCTCCTCCTCATGGGTCTCCTCATCGGAACCGGAAGACTCTGGTAGAGGGGGCAGCTCAAGGCCCGGGCCACCTCCATCACACAGCTGATCAAGATCAACATAGCAACTGGGATCTCTGTGAAGTGAGTCGTAGGCATGACGTAATGAGCAAAGATCTGCTGCCAAGTCTTGGCCTCTCGGCTCAGATAACTAAAGTGCATCCCCTTGGGTGCCGTGTTATCGGCATCCATAACCCAAGGAGCATCCGGAGTGGCTACCACTGCTCTCAATGCCTCAAAATCAAAGGTCATGCAATGAAGGTCTATCTCGGCCTGCGTGAATGCATCAGTGTCACTGGTCTTAGGCCGGCAAGTAAGGGCATCCTCTATGGCCTGCTCTGTGATGGGTACCTCAATCCCCCTAACAAGTACCGAATCAAGGGTATGGCGGAAGAAATTGCAGTAGAACTCCTGCACCCAAGATCGGTTCACCCGGCTCAGTTCCCTATCCAGAAAAGCCAAACCCATCCGGTCAATACGCTGGTGGATGATGTCGGTCAAATCTGATGGAATAACCAGCTTCTTCTCAGTATTCAGATTCTTTGAATTGTAGCTTGGGAATCTGAGTTCACAGTAGATTGGGAAATTTGACCGTATCCTGAGCCGGTAGTAATTGGTTTGCTTTATCTATGTCATTTAGAGGGTTTTGAGCATAGGCAAGCAGTGAAGCAAAAGTGGGGTTTGGTGTTTTCTTCCTCTTTTTGGAAGATGATGCTTTTCCTTTCCCTTTATCCGACATCCTGAAAAAAATAGAATAGAATATGGGCAATTAAGCATTTAGCACGGAGCAAAGAAAGCATGTTCAGGATATCACTTGGCCAATAAACAATCATGATGTGAACTGAACTTGAAAGGTAAATTGGTAAACAAGTAAGCATAAGCGAACAAGTAAACGAAGAATGCAATGTCCAATAAAGTCACAGCTCTAATTCATTAAGCAATACTATCATCATACTTTTGAAAGAATGGTTAAAGAGGGTTAAATGTGAGTGGCAGTTAAATGGTTAAAGAAATTAGTAAGTTAGAAAAGTGAATTAGTGGTATGATGATATTTAGGCTCAATAAGAGAGGGGTTGTGGCTAGTCATAGAAATCAAGTTCAAAATGTTTAATGCAAATCCCGGAAGTCGAAAGTAACGAGAATTAGCCCAAAATTATAATAAAGACCAAAATGAAATTAATTTTCTTGAAAATTGGCAGCATCTCGGCTTAAAAGTGGACATTCCCGGATAGCAAAATAGTGCAAACAGCATGATTACGATGTCAATTAATCACAGCATCAATAAGATAGCATCCAGGCAACACAGATTGCACACAGAGCAACTCAAAAGTGGCACTTATCAGACAAGCAAACAAACAGAAAATAAACACAAACAGAGCACTTATCAGGCCTAGAATCCTCTATCCAGTCCTAGCTACCTAACCGCAATTATTTCTAACTAATCCTAACATACAACATTTGAATTCAGACTAACTAACAGAAAATTACAGTAACTAACAGAAATGAACAATTAAAGAGAACAGAAATTAGAGCAGGAACCTGGGAGCGGGGAAGAACCGAGAATGGAAAGGGGAATTAGGATTGGGGCAGGGGCAGCAGAATCAATAAGAGGCGCCGCCGTGGACGGTGGCGGTGAAGATGGCGGCAGCTGCGGTTTTGCAAGAGAGCAGAGGGAGAGAGTGAGTGGCGGCGAGTGGATGAGAGAGAGAGAGAGGGCGAATGGGAGTGGATGGTGAGAGAGGGAAAGACCGGCAGTGTGATGGTGGTGGCCGGCAGTCGCTGTCAGCGGCGGAGGGAAGAGTGAGAGGGGAATCTGAGATGGGGGAGGTGGTGACAGAGAGAAGAGGAGGGGTGAGAGGGAAAGGTAGGGGGTGGGTGGTGACGGCAGCGCAGCCGCCGGCGGTGATGAGGATGGTGGGCAGAATTGAAGGAAGGAGAGGATGGGGGTGAGAAGAGGTTGGGGGTGCGCGACTGCGCAGCGTCCCTCGCGTCTAAGGGTTTCATGTATTCATGTCGACGCGGACGCGCACGTTGCGCGGGCGCGCGCATTGGCGTATCCAGGAGCCGACGCGTGTGCGTATCGTGCGCTAAGGCATGGATGATGAAAATAGGCAAAGACGCGTGTGCTTACCGTGCGCGCACGCGTGCGAAGAGTTGGGCTGGAGGCTTAAGGTTGGCCCATATCAGGCCTAACTCTCTGGGAAATGGCCTGGAGGTTGTGCTACTAGACCTGCGCGCACGCGGCATGTGCGCGTCCGCGTGCATTGGCAGCTTATCATACGGCGCGCAAGCGCGATATGTGCGCTCGCGTCCTTTCCTTCTCTTGGCACATGGACGCGCACGCGGCATGTACGCGTCCGCGCGAGTTGAGTTGGGCTGGGGGCTTGAAGTTGGCCCAGATCCAGCGCGACTCTTTGGGTATTGGCCCAGAAGTTGCAGCAGCAGCTCGACGCGTACGCAGCAGGTGTGCGTACGCGTGCATTTCCCTATAGCTGTATGGACGCGCACGCACGCAGTGCGCGTCAGCGTAGAATGAATTGGGCTTGAGGCACAACGCTGGCCTAGGAGAGGCCCAACTCTCTGGAATATGGGTGATGATGCATCCGCTCATGGACGCGTGCGCGTACAACGTGCGCGCGCGGTTTTTTTTTTTTTTTTTGAACAGGAGATTGCCTAAAAGCTCTAAATTGCCCAAAATATTCCCCATGGTGCCTACAACTCCTTATTTAGTCAAAAACCACACACTTTCTAAAATGCATGTTGTTTTGAGATTTTCCATTTCTACTAAGCACACATACATGTTAATATGCTAGCAATTAATGTACACAAACAACTAATTATGAAATGAAGACCTACCTACAATGGTAACTCAAATCACTTATTAAACAGAATTGAAGGAGAGTGGAAAGAGTGTACCATGGTGGGGTGTCTCCCCACCTAGCACTTTTAGTTTAAGTCCTTAAGTTGGACATTTTGATGGAGTCCTTGCTAGGGAGGCTTATGCTTGAACTCTTCTTCGAATCCCCCCAGTGTTTGCACTTCCAATAGCCTCCGGATCCCAATTTAAACGTACAAGGCCTTCAAGGGGCCTAAGCACGTAACAAGGCCCCTAAGTTGATAGTGGTCTATGTATTTCCGGGATCCCATACTTTATTTGTCAACCCCTTTTTTTCTTGATCTTCATGCTTCCAATAGGGTGACAAACTTATTGAATTCTCTTTGTAACTCATACTCATCATCCTAGTTCCATTGAATTTGGCTTCACTCCACCTTTGAAACTCTAAGTTTGATCTTCCATCCTTTATGCACCTTGATTTAAATTGTCTACCAACATCTAATCCGTTCTTACTCTCTAGCCCACAAAGAGTTCTAAGTTGACCATCCGTTTCTAACAACGCATATTGATATGGGCCAAGAAAATTAAAGGATGAGATGATTACCCACTCAATTTGTAATTGGGATGGCGACTTAGCAAGGAAAATATCCAATGGTCTTGACATTGTAGGTTCCACTTCCTTTGGCTCCTCCATGATGATTTCCATCTTTTGATAACTTTCTTTAAATTCTTCTTGTTTTGCTAACTTCCTCCAAACCTTTATCATTGATTCAAGTCATGTGTTGGAGGTTGCGCACCCTCCTCAACATTGGTTTCACATTCGATGGGAGAAGCTTCAACAAGATCACCATTGTCACTTGATGTAGAGTTATTTTCGTTGATGGAACTTCCTTCTTGTTCAACCTCCTCTAGGTCTTCTTCCACTTCTTTATCTTCAACAATCTTCATTTCCTCCACTTGTTGCAACACACACTCCATTTCCTTGTGCTCAACTTGAGACTCTAAAGTCTCCCTCATACCACCCTCTTTGGTTGCTTTTTCACAATCATCCGTGAGCTCATTTTGCTTGTGATATGAATCCCAAAAATCCATCTTTTGACGGATGGTTGCTTGAAGCCGATCCATTTCTTCCTTGAGAGGATCCTTTGACTCTTGTTCCTCTTCACTAACATAAGTAGGATCATATGGCTCTTGGATTGATGGACATGGATTTTTTTCCGTGGAGGTTTGTGGCGGAAAGGAAAAATCATGATATGGTTGGAAAGGAGGTTCATCAAAGCTTGGCGGTGGGAGGGAATCTTGGTTGTTGGTAGAAGGTGGGATTATACGGGACATAAATTCTTGGAGAGTAGAGGTGAAACAAGTGAGTGCGGTTTGGAGCTCTTCTTGCTCTTGAAGAATGATACCAAGTGTATCATCCATGGGAACTTGGTTTGAAGGGTGAAGACGTTGGAGTGGTGGTGATCCAAGGGTTGCTTGTTCATAATCGTCACAAGGGTATGCATAGGGGGAATATAGATTTGGATCATATGTAGGCAATTGGTGGAAATAAGATGTGGGTTGAGAATATGGTGTATAGAATGATGGTGGTTGAGTGGTATAACCATGATAAGAATCATCATATCCATAGGAATGATATGCATTATAGGAAGGATTACCATCATAGTAACTTGAAGGGGAAGGTTGCCATGATGATTGCTCATATGGATATGGCTCCTTTCCTAAGAATTCATCTCTCCCATAATGTGAGCCATCATTCAAGTTTTCATCGCCTACAACATAGTCATAGTCATATCTAAAACCACAAGGATGAGAATTCATAGTGGCAAATAGGAACAAAACTAATAGAGATCTAAAACTAATGAAAACTAACAAACAAACAAAAGACAAGCATATTCACAATATTCACATATTTACATTAACAAAAAACATGGCACTCATGTGCATTCCCCGGCAACGGCGCCATTTTGATAAATGAATTTTTTGCCGGTATAGAAATTATCAAGTAGTCAATCGTAGTATAGTCTAAACCGACACAAAATCCATAATCAAACAATTCTACAATTTATAACCGAGAGTATTAGTCCCGAGTCGTTCTTCCCTAGGAATGCTACAAGGATGCATGCTATTGGTTAAGTGATCTTTCGTGGCTTGAAGAGTGTGGCATAAAAGTGCTAATAAAAGAAAACAACAATCAATCAATATCAAAAGCCTTGGCCAAGGTTGAACATTGGAAGTTCCATCACTATAACTTCCTTCAAGCGTGATAACAAAGGAGTGTTGCTTCACTTAGTTAACCCCTAATCATAGAGGAAGTCAAGTAAAAGTAACTAACTTGAGTCACAAGTCCTAGTCTTACCCTAGGGAAGTCTAGCTTGAGTGCACTCTAGGTCAATTAGCAATTCTCAATTATTAACCAACAATTGACATCCATTATTCAAGTGTCTCCAAAGACTCAACCACTAGGCCAAGTGAGGGAATGCTACTCCATATCTAAAGTTGGCATTTTCTCAAACATTTGGAGAGCAAGAATGAAGGACATAGTAAAATTGAGAAAAGGTTTAGAATCAAAGTAATTCAACACAAGAGATTAACAACAATCAACAATGAACAACAATGAAAATGAGATCTTCAATGAATTAATAGAATCCAAAACAACAAAGTTAAACCTAAGGTCTATGAGAATTGAACAATTACAAACACTATGAGATTAGAGAAGAGGATCTACAACATGAACAAAGTAAATTGAGTGTTTGTAATAGATCTCACAAGGAATGGTTGAGAAGTGAGAAAATGAAGATGAATCCTAGAGAGAGGTTGGAGTCTCTCTCTCTACAAATGTAACTAACTAAAAATATCTACAAAAAGATG
The DNA here is from genome assembly GCF_014773155.1 of Arachis stenosperma. Taxonomy (NCBI): domain Eukaryota; kingdom Viridiplantae; phylum Streptophyta; class Magnoliopsida; order Fabales; family Fabaceae; genus Arachis; species Arachis stenosperma. Next base: position 5,564,075 of record NC_080386.1, read on the forward strand.
TAAAAATGAGTCTATGGATGTGAATGTGTGTTAATCCCCTTCAATCCTTGGTTCTTATATGCAATTTGGCGCCAAAGTTGGTTGCTGAAACCTTCCAAAATCGCCCGGCACGTGTTGCAATAACAAAATCACGTGCAGACTACGACGCGTGCGCGCACGGTACGCGTGCGCGTCCCTGGCTTATTCCGCAATGTGCGCGCGAGCGCCTTGTGCGCGTGCGCGTGCTTGGCCGAGATTAATTCTTTGGCTTTTTGTGCTTCTCTCCACTTGCATGCTTCCTTCCTTGCTCCATTGATCCATGCCTAGCCTATTTCAACCTGAGATTACTAGCAAACACATCAAGGCATCTTATGGAATTAAGGATGAATTAGAATTCATCAAAATAAGGCTTAGAAAGCATGTTTTTACACTTAAGCACAAATACGGGAGAGATTACAAAACCATGCCAATTCATAGGTTAAATGCGAGAAAAGGTTATCAAAATACTCTAAATTCAATACAAGATAAACCCTAAAAATGGGGTTTATCAGTGGCATCAGGATGTGAGTGATGATTCTGTGAAGGATAGCTCTTTCAGGGCCAAGAGCCATGTGGGTTGGAACCATGCCATCCAGACAGAAAGGTTCTCACAGGTTTGAATCAAAGCAGTCTGGTAGGTGATCCCAACTTGTGAATTCCATTTTTCTGTCATGTAAGCGGCTGCTCCCTCGTCAACATATCCCAGGACACTGCTTATTGTTTCTCTGCTTAAAGTCATGTGCACTCGCTTGACATAGGAATGAATTGCACCATCAATAAGCCTCATATTCACATAGAATTTGCGAACTAAGGCAGGATACACTGGTTTCTGAATATTGAATAGTGGAGTCCATTTCATGTTGTCAAAGAGTGTGACAAAGTTAACGCCTTTTGCAGCCAGGGTTTCCAAGTGTACTATTTGGGAAGTACATAGATGACGTTTCTTCAAGACTTCATTGTGAAACTCAAAGGACACGCAAGAGTTAAACCTTGCAGGGTCAAAGTGCATGTGAATGACCTTTGTTGTGTTTATTCTTGAAATCCAATGATTCCAGGTTCGGTGGTTCCCTTGTATTACGTAACACGTAACCTTTGGCATGCTGAGAGCTTCGACCCGATGCATGTGGGGTTGCCTTCTTTGGTGGTGAATGGGGAATGGAGGATTGTGACAACTCTTCTTCTTCCATTATTGGTTGCTTGTCCTTTCCTTTCTTTCGAGATGAAGTTCTTTGGGCAATAACCTTTCTTCTCATGGTTTCGGTGGATTGGGAGGAAGGGGATGAGGAAGATATAGAGTGAATGTGAATATGAGTATGAGTTTGAGGGGTGAAAGAAAATGGAGATTTTTTGGTGAGGAGGATTCGGTCACTTTTTCTTGGAGCAACTTTCTTTTTCATAATATGAAAAATGGTGAATGGAGAGGGAAGATGAAAAGGGCGCCGAAGAAAGTGATGAGAGGAAGGAGGTTATGGAAGCATTTAATGCTGAGTGGAGAGAGGATTGAGGGAGTTATTACCCATTAAGGGGCACAGTTATTAACAAAGAAAAGATTTTAAAATTAAAACTGAAAGTTTAGCTCTTAGAATCAAGGGATGAGGAAAGGATAAAGATTTGATTTTACAACAACTCCTTCCTACAAGATTTGATATGACAGCTACCCAAAAGTATGATTAAAAAATGAGAAACTCAAAAATGGGTCAAAGTAAGGTCAAAGAGATTTGGTGGGGCCTAGGATAATTAACTTCGGTTCAGTCTCCCCTTGTATCATGGCCCGTTCATCATAACCTGAAATTTGTCTCCTGCTTTCCTACGAGACAAAACCAAACAGAATCAAAAAATTCACAAATTATCAACAGAATTTAATTCTATCATTCCCAAACTATTTCTCAAAGAGCAGAATCTATCTTCACACTGGGGTTTTGTAAAAATGTCATCAAGTTGTTCTTCAGATTTTACAAATTGAATATCAATAGTACCCTTTTGCACATGCTCTCTAATAAAATGATATTTGATTTCAATGTGCTTGGTTCTTGAGTGCAGAACAGAGTTCTTAGAAATGTTTATAGCACTCATATTGTCACAAAATAAGGGTATACTATTGATTTTTAATTTGTAATATTCCAACTGAGTTTTCAACTAAATTAATTGTGAACAACATGCAGATGCAGAAATATATTCAGCTTCAACTGTGGATAGAGTCACTGTAGCTTGTTTTTTGCTTGATCACATGTTGAGTGAGCTTCCAAGGAGGCAACACATGTCGGATGTGCTCCTTTTATCCACCCTATCTCCCGCATAATCTGCATCACAATACCCCACTGCACAAAAATCATCAGATTTTGGATCCATAAATCATAATCACTAGTTCCCTTAATGTATCTAATGATGCGTTTAACGGCCAAAAAATAGGATTCTTTTGGGTGAGATTAAAATCTTGAACAATATCCGGTCTAGAGGAAGGCGAACCGATCATTCCTCTATACCGTGTTTCATCCACATCTTTGCCATCATCATCCTTTTCAAGTTTAGTGTTTGGATACATTGGTGTTTCCATTGGTTTTGAATTTTCTAGGCCAAATTTCTTTATTAATTCTTTAGCATACTTTCCTTGGTGAATAAAAGTGCCACTAGGAGTTTGTTTAATTTGGAGGCCAAGAAAGAATGTTAACTTTCCCATTAAGCTCATTTCAAACTCACTAGTCATGAGTTTTCCAAACCTTTCACACAAGGATTCATTGGCCAACCCAAACACAATGTCATCCACATAAACTTGAACTAGGAGAATATCATCATTAGATGCTTTAATAAATAAAGTAATATCGGTGGTACCCCTTTGAAATTGATTTTCCAACAAGAAGGTACTAAGCCTTTCATACCAAGCTCTTAGAGCTTGCCTAAGACAATAAAGGGCCTTTGAAAGTTTAAAGACATGGTTTAGAAATTCTTTATCTTCAAAACCGGGGGGTTGTGCCACAAACACTTCTCTATCAATAAATTCATTAAGGAAAGCACATTTGACATCCATTTGCAATATTTTAAAACCCTTATGGGCAGCATAGACAAAAAGCAACCAATTGCTTCCATTCTTGCTACCGGAGCAAAAGACTCATCAAAATCTATACCCTCTTCTTGATCGTAACCTTGGGCCACTAATCTAGCCTTGTTACGAACAACTTTACCATCCTCTTCCAATTTATTTTTGAAAACCCACTTAGTATCCGTTACCTTCTTACCATTCGGATAAAGTACTAATGTCCAAACCTCATTCTTGTCAAATTGAACTAGCTCTTCTTGCATGGCTTTGACTCAAGAAGGATCTTCAAGAGCTTGCTTCACATTATTAGGCTCCATTTGTGACAAAAAAGCAAGATTTCTTGGTTCGGATTGATTTTTGGTTGAGGATCTTGTTGTTACACCTTGTGAGGGATCACCAATGATAAAGTCATAAGGATAACCCCTCATGGACTTCCATTCTCTTGGTTTCCGGAGTGATGTTGAGCTTTGATGAGTTTCAGTGGGTTGTTCTGTTCCAGATTCTCTTGCTAGCTGAAGAGACAAAACAGAAATGTCTCTCCATCTTGATGAGACAAAACTGGACGGACAGATTCTTCATTTTGAACAGACTTGGGACTTTCTTCACTGGCTTTCTTGTTGACAGCATTTTCACAATCTATATCATCTTCTATCACAGCACTGGGAATTGAGTTAGAATCACAAAAATATACATGTATGGATTCCTCTATGGTTCTATGTTCTTTGAGGTAAATTCTATAAGCCTTGCTAGTGATGGAATATCCAACAAACATCCCCTCATAGGATTTTGGATCAAATTTACCAAGATTTTTTTTGTTGTTAAGTACAAAGCATTTGCATCCAAAAACATGGAAATACTTAAGATTAGGAGGGGTTCCTTTCTATAGTTCATAAGGAGTTTTCTTTAACTCTTTTCTAATGATGGTCCTATCCAAAATGTAACAAGCTGTATTTACAGCTTCAGCCCATAGGAATCTCATTTTCACATAGCATAGCCCTGGTCATCTCTTGAAGGCTTCTATTCCTTCTTTCAACAATCCCATTTTGTTGACGGGTTCTAGGGCATGAAAAGTTATGAGCAATTTCAAAGTCATCACAAAATTTTTCAAAGTCTTGGTTTTCAAATTCCTTTCCGTGATCACTTCTCAAATGGGTAATTTTTAAATCTTTTTCATTTTGAATTATTTTGCAAAGGGTTGAAAAAGCATGAAAAGCATCATTTTTATGAGCAAGAAAAAGTACCCAACCGAATCTAGAATAATCATCCACCACCACCAAACCATAGTGTTTACCTCCTAAACTTTGAGTTTTTGTTGGACCAAAAAGATCAATGTGTAACATCTCTAATGGCCTCTTGGTCGAAATTTCATCTTTTGGTTTAAAAGAGGATTTTACTTGTTTGCCTAATTGGCAAGCATTACAAGTAAGATCCTTATCAAATTTAATATTTGGAATTCCTCTAACCAAGTTTTTCTTGGCTAGCTTAGAAATTTGGTACATGCTAGCATGACCCAATTTCTTATGCCAAAGCCATTTTTTATATTCAAGAGAGGTAAACCATGTCACTTTTTTATCTTTCAAATCCTCAAGAGTCAATCCATACACATTATTGCACCTTTTAGCCTCAAACAAAATATCCCCAGATTTTTCACAAATAACTAAGCACATCAATTTTCTAAAAACAACTTCATATCCAAGATCACATAATTGGCTAACACTTAATAAATTGTGTTTCAAACCATCAACAAGAAGAACATCATTTTTAAGAGAAGAAAAACTTTTACCAATTTTTTCAATGGCCACTATTTTTCCTTTACCATCATCACCGAAAGTGACAAACCATCCATCATATTCATCAAGCTTAATGAAGAAGATTGCCTTTCCGGTCAGATGCCTAGAGCATCCGCTATCCATGTACCACATATTGTCTTTTCGCTTGGATGCTAGGCATACCTACAAAATGAGTTCAAGTGACCTTAGGTATCCAAATATTTTTTTATCCTTTAACGTTAAACGATCTCCTTTGTCCCAAGCCATTGTAATCACAAACAAATGTACACACTTTGTTTCCAATCATTCTTTTAACAAAAAACATTGAATAGGAAAGTGACCATTCCGGATGCATAATCTACAAAACTTTGGAGTTGCTGTTTTGTTAAAGCTTGTTGGGCTTTAAAACCTTGTGTCATTAGAAGATGAGGCTATATTTACAAAAGAAGGTTTCTCAACAGATTTCAAAGTTTTATAAAAATCTAAACTAGCTTTATCATAAAGAGGTCTTTGACTAGCCAAAATTTGATTTAAATTTTCAAAACTTTGAGTGAACTTGGCTAAGTCATCTTCAAGGCTTTTGACCTTTTTAAGCAACTCTTTATTTTCTTTAAAACAGTTTACATATGCCATCACAGAATGATTGCTTTCACAGATTCTAAGTTGAGCTTTTAACTGCTTGTTTTCTTCAACAAGTTCAACAGCAGTTTCAGCCTCCCTTAGTTTATCTTTGAGAAAACCATTTTCATCTTTAAAAATAGTGATTTGTGATTCAAGATCTTGGTTATCAAGCAAGAAACATCTAATTTTTTTAGAAAGGTGGTCTATCATAAGATGAAGATCTTCAGTGTCAGGATTATGAAAGACTACCTATTCAATGTGATCTGTCATGAGACATGGTTGAGACTTGGTTTTTGATTCTTCATCATCTTCTGAATCATTTTCCAAGTCCTCCCAAGAAGCCATCAATCCCTTTTTCTTTCCCTTTTTTGGCTTCTCTTCCTTCTTTAACTTAGGGCAATCAGATTTGAAATGCCCAGTCTCCTTGCAATTGTAACATGTTACCTTGCTGAAATTTTTCTTTTATTTTCTTGAGCTGCTTCCCTTGCTTTTGAGCTTCACCATTTTTCTGAATTTTTTGACAAACAACACAAATTCATTTTCAGAGGAATTATCACTGGATTCATCATCCAGGGGGTTAGTAACAGATGTAAAAGTTATTCCTTTCTTTTTTGAATCTTTTTTCAAATAAATGTTTTCAAAAGCAAGTAAATTTCCTCTCAAGTCAGCATATGTCATGGAATCAAGACCACTACTCTCAGATATGATTAATGCCTTAGTTTTTGACTCTTTTGTGAGACATCTCAACACTCTCCTCACAAGCACAGATTCAGGATACTTTATTCCCATAGCATCCAAGCCAACAATGATGATGTTGAATCTTTCAAACATTTCATCTATTGATTCTCCTTCCTTTATTGAGAATATTTCATATTCTCTGTTCAACATGTCTATCCTGGTCTTCTTCACTATGGTGGTTCCTTCATGAGTGACTTGAAGTTTGTCCCAGATTTCCTTTGCCGTTGTGCATCGTGATACCCGTCGGTATTCCTCAAAACTGATTGCACAGTTGAGCAAGTTGATAGCCTTGGCATTGAGCTCCACCTTCTTTCTGTCTTCTTCAGTCCAACTGGCTTCAGCTTTAAGAGAGACTACTCCTTCTGCACTTGTGGTTGTTGGAAATTGAGGACCCTCTAGGATGATCTTCCAAAGTCTGTAATCTACTGCTTGCACAAAAATCTTCATTCTCTCCTTCCAATAGGTGTAGTTTTTTCCATTGAAAAGAGGAGGTCTGTTGCTTGACTGTCCTTTTGTCAGATTGTAGGACACCAGATTTGAGCCATTGTTCTCTGCCATCTAGATCTTTTCTCCAAGCTGCAAAGCTTAATCTCTTTGAGACCAGGCTTTGATACCAATTGATGGTTTATCAGTGGCTAAGAGAAGGGAGGATTGAATCTTAGCCCCTTTTTCACTTAATAACACTTGCTGTCCTTTTAGGAAACTTGAGGAGATATTTCTTGTTTTTGTCTCGTGCCTAGTCAAGAGACTTTTTCTTTTTGTCTCGTAACCAGTCAAGAGATATTTTCAGTTTTGTCTCCTATACAACAAAAATAGAAAATGGAGTAGAAGAGAGAGAAAATCACACCAAGATGTATCCTGGTTCAGCTGCTAAGTGCAATGCAGCCTACATCCAGTCTCCATCACAACAATGATGGAATTTCACTATAATCATCATAATTACATACACCAATTCTCCCTAGGAACTACCCTTTCTATCCGGAACAAGTCTAGAATCTAACCCCAATCTTGAACTTGACTTAGTCAAGGGGATTCTCACAGAATCATGAAATACAACACAGATGTACAAAGGACCTCTAAGGACATCTATGGCTTTTTCTTTTAATTTTGTGCACTCTGCCTTTTTTCGCTCTATGGCTTTTTCTTACAAACCTCACTGTTTGCCTTTTTACATGAGACTCAATACAGACAAAATTAAACAGAAAAATACAAAATAAAGAACATTGAAGGAGAATAACTTCTATTAGCTGGAGTAGCTATAGGAACACTGTACTTTTACTCTTTTCCTTACTTCAAGCCCTATCTGTTCTCCCTTATTTATAGAAAGGGAAGCCTCCAAGGTTGAAACTCTTGAACCAAGCAAAACTTCTTCTTCTTCATGCAAAAACCAGTTCGGCCAGAGAGAGAGAGGAGAGATAACCGAATGTAAAACCCGACATGCAATTACCTCTGTGTCTTCCCTTCACACCAAGCTTCACCAATCCGAGCCATCCATCTTGACTTACACTCCAAGAAGGATTCCTAGCCTTTAATGAGTTCTTGACTATGACAGCTCCATCTGCTCTAACTTCTGCCTCCTCCATCACGTAGCTACTGTAGCTACCTCCTGTGGTGGTTGATCAAAAGCAGAGACGAGCCATGCCTCCAAGGATCTTCTTCCTCTGACCGAAATGATCTTCTTCCATTTTAGGGTATGGAGAGCTTAAGATTACTTCACCACATCTTGCCTTTTGTGGTAAAGATCTTAGCCCCAACATACTTCAGATTTTCTTTTTCTTGATGCCATCATCACAATGGCTTCTAGCTTGCTTCTAGCTTCTTCTTCTTCACTCTGATATTTTGCAAAAGCTTCCATATTTCCTGTGAAGTGACCGAAAGTGAAGAGAGAGTAGAGAGAGAAGAGAGAGAAATTGAAAGACTTTGAATTAGGAAAGACAATGAAATTAATTGAGTTTGTTTCTTCCCTTTGCTGAGTAGCGTGTATCATTAATGATGGCAATCAAATCAATTGCTATTTCTCTCTCATGATTCCAATGCAATTAATGTGAATTGAATTTAATTTGAAATCCATCTTATGATGAGAGGAAGAGAGTGACCGAACTAAGCATGCAAGTTTTTCTCTTTCTCATTTTTCAATTTGAACCAAGCTAGTGGATCTCTTCTTTAAAAATAATCTGGGCTAATATTTAAATTTGGCCCAACAAGTATAATGACAATTCAGCCATAACACCTTAAACAATTTTAGACCAAGGCTAAATATTATATTTACATTGGGCTTGCTAATTTTTTTTTTCTTTTTGGCCCTAAAACAAAATCTGCAAATAATCAAAATTATTAATTAGCAAATATGAAATTAAAGCTCAAATTAATAATTTTGAAATTAAAATATTAATAATGTTTGATCATCATCAATTTAATTTGAGTTTTCCAAACTCATCAAATACTTATTCACAGTTTCACACTTCACGGAAATACAGTAAAAGGCTGAGAGGGAGGACGATACCTACCTAAACTGACGGCGACGAAGAGCAAGGGAGACGTTAGTGCCAAGCTGAGCAGCGATATCTCCGACGAGACCTCCAGCGATCAGAATTTGTTGTAGACTTGTAGTGCATACAGATTATCCGATCTCAATTCACTACTTGACGGACGGTTGGATTTGCATTTTTCACTGTGATTGATCCTTCCTCTTGTGATAACTGTATTCTTTACTTTACTTCATTTTTTGAAAATATTTGATAACAAAAGAAAATCGGTTAAAAATAGCTATAATTTATGTTATTTAATATTTATTAATTGTTACAATAATTAATAATTACTAAACAAAATAAATTCTAACGGTTTTTTTTTTGTTTTCTTAACGTTAGTTTATTTTATTAATTTAATAGTAAAAATAGTTTATGAAAGATTAAGAGTGCATTTATATAATCTTTAAAAGATTAAATATATCGAATTAGTATTAAAAAATATAACTATCATAAAAAGATTAATCTAATTTAAATTTTATTTAAAAAATTAGAGTGGTTGCTGCATATGCAATATATGATTTAAATTTTGATATTTATTTAAACATAATAAACTGATTATTCAACTAATTTAAATTAATTATATTAATTTTTAATGTTCGAACATAAAGAGGTTGTCTTAATTTTTAATTTCAAAGTGTAGAGTTAACCTTTAGAATTGTGTTAAGCCTATTTATGTTTATTAGTTGGCGAATTATAATATTATATTTTAAATTAATTATATTAGTTATATATTAAAATTAATTATATATATTTTTAATTATTAATATAAAATATATATTAAAATATAAATATAATTAAAAATAAATTAAATAATATATATTTATATATAAATATATAACGATTAATTTTGTCGTATAAATAATAATTTTTATTTTAAATCAAAAAAGGCATACTAGTTCTAAGCAATTATGACCACTTAAACTTAATATTAGAGCAGTGCAATTAAATATTTTTTATATATTATTTGTTATTTAATTTAAAAAAAATAAAAAAATAATTTGTTTAATGTTTTAAATAATTAATACATAAAAATAGATATTTAAATTAATTAAATAATATCTATTCTATCTATTCTATTATATAAAAATCGGATATCTGCACTTAATGATAGAGCTGACGTGGCATGCTCCGAAGAGTGTTTTTCGATTTAATTATTTTAATTCATTCAATATAATTTATTACCATGACTTAATTATATCAGCTAATTGATTTGATTAGATATTTAAATATTAATATAATTTATTATAATATATATTACTTAATTAATTTTACTACATTAATTATAATTTTTTATATTAGTTAATTAATTTATTCATTTATAAAATCTGAAATAAAATAAATAATTTATTGGTTATTCTAATTAAATTCATTAAATTTAATTATACATTATATACGAATTAATAATAATTTATAAATCACTCTAATTTATAATATTCAATAAAATAATTTGTAAATTACTTTATATTATATATGTATTAATAAAATATTTATATATGTCTTAATATGTTAATTAAATATTATATACGCACAGAAAAATAAATACAAAGATGATTTATATAATATTGATAATATATATTAGCACCGTAATTTTTTTTGTTTTGATATTATATAGTATTGGTAATGATAATATTATTATTATATTATATAAATTTTTTTATACACAAACCTTTTTCTACTGCTCTCTCTACTCTTTCTAATAATAATAAGTACAGTTTAATTTAGTTAGAAGTTCATTATTTATAGTCTTCTATAAAATAATCTTTTTATCACTTTGGATATTTTAACTCTTTTTTTCTTTTTTTTTTCTCTTACATGTAATTTTGTTGTCACACAAACCTTTTTTCTACTGCTCTCTCTTACTCTTTCTAATAATAATAAGTCAGTTTAATTTAGTTAGAAGTTCATTATTTATAGTCTTCTATAAAATAATCTTTTTATCACTTTGGATATTTTAACTCTTTTTTTCTTTTTTTTCTCTTTACATGTAATTTTGTTGTGCATAATTTAATTTATTTAATGATAAAATATATTCATGTTAATTCTATCATATAATAGTTTATTTTTTCTATATATTTGATTTGTATAGTTACTATTGATCTTACTGTTTTCGATCTTGCCGTTTTCGTTTTCTTGAATTGTTTTTTTTAGCCTAAAGCAACACAAAGAACAGAAAAAAAGATGGCCAAAGACAAAGGTTAGAAGCCTAAAGCAACACCATCATTCCTCAACATTATTATTAATAATATGAACTTTATTATTTCTTTTCTAACATTCTTTAATACAAGCTTCGTTTCTTTTTCTTAATTATTATTAATACTTTTATTCTTTTCTTCTCTAATTATAAATCTTCTTATAATAATTTTTTGATCGGATTTTTTTTAGTCTAATAAATTTTTTTCTCTATTTTTTGTCAAAAATAATTTATATTAGAAAAAAAAGATAAAAGTAAATTTTAAGATTCAAATTTAAATAAGATGTGCAAAGGATAACTATTGAATTCATTTGGTCGATTTAAACACTTTGTATTATTGTCATTGAAAATTTTAAATACTATTATAAAATTCTAGATATTTTTATTTTATTGTTCTTAAATTATATATTATACCGTGTATTTGAAGAGTTTCATCTTTTTAAAAATAAGTGTGACATTATATACTTTTTTAGATACAATAAATGAATAATAAGGTTAAAGTGAGTAACAAAATTGATTATATAATAAGATACAAATTTTTAGAATTTCTAGCACAATTAACAAATTTTTAGTTTCAAAATAAATGTTCACTCTATTTTTATCTTTTATTTGATTTTTTATAATTTTTTCTTAATTTTTTTAATTAATTATGATTGTAATAATTCATCATAAATTTGTGTTTTATAAAATTTCTGGCACAATTAACAAATTTTTAGTTTCAAAATAAATGTTCACTCTATTTTTATCTTTTATTTGATTTTTTATAATTTTTTCTTAATTTTTTTAATTAATTATGATTGTAATAATTCATCATAAATTTGTGTTTTATAAAAAAAATTTATCAATCATAAAATACAAAAGACTTAACCAAAAAATAAAAAAAATATTGATTAATCACAAAATAAAAAATTATGAATTGTGCTTTAATTATGTTATAAAATACAAATTGGGACTATTTAAAATTATTTTTTTACTATTAATGTTAACTTCAATCATAATAAGGTAAAAAGTAAAAATTGTATATAATAATTTAATTTTATTATTTATACTACCAAAATTATTCTTTAATGTATTATATCCTATTTATTTTTATTCATTGATAATCTTTAGTTTTCTATTTTCAATAAAATTTTGAATTGATTAAATAGATTATTTTTTAATTAGTAATATAATTATTGTAATATTTACTATGTTCAGTAATATTTTTTTTTAATTTATTTAATCTGAGTAATCATCTCTTTATTATTTTATGCTAATTTAACTAATTAAAGTTAATAAATTTCAGTTATTTTAATTTTTGCAATTTTTTATTATAATAATGTATTAATATAATTTTAATATTTATATGTCGTTAATAATAATAATCTCATTTTAAAGTGATGTTTTATTTCCAATAATATATATATATATATATATATAAAACAAATTTATTATTTTTTATACGATTAAATTAGACATATTTATATTCAATTTATTTGATTATTTAATTAAAATTAATTATATTAAAAGATTATATTAAAATTATGGTAGACTAATTATATTATTATTAATTAATTATATTAAAAGATTAAGATTATGATAGATTAATATTATTTTATTATTTTTTATTTTTTGATATTAATTCAGATGTTTAGCTTCTTTTTATTATAATTTTTTATTCTCTTATTCTATGAGTTTATTCCCATAAATCTTGCTAAATTAAATAAAGTACTGTATATCTTCTTTTTATTCTTCTTTTATATACACATAAAATTTATTAAATTATTTCTCTTTTATCTAATAATTTTGTTTCTCTTCTATTTATATTTTTTTCTTCAATATTTTATTGGTTCTTATTTTTCTAAATTTTATTTTAATTTATGTATTTGTTCTTACTATACCTAATTTGTTTTATTTATGTGCAATATACATTCTTATATAGTTATAGAAATATGATTTGATTCCATTAACTTGCCAAATATTTTTGAAAAATCTAAAACTAAAGCACAAAAATATATTTATAGATATTTTACTTTAATTTTTTAACTAAAAAATATAATATTTTTTGTCATATTTGTTGGAATTCTAAGTTAAATATGAATATTAATTTTTGAAATAGAATAAATATATTTTAAATTTTTTGCATCTAAAAATAATATTCGATTAATATTAGAATTATTTAGATGAATAAGTAATAATGAATATAGAGTTATTTAGGATGGATAGAACTAAGTACATCTTTTTATTAAAAATATGAATTTAAAAATATTATATTCAATTCTCAATAGTCAACTTCTCATTGAACCATTGTATTTTCAAAATATTTTTGAAAAAATAAAATAATTTTAGGTGTATAATTTTTGTAAAAAATTAATTAATTTAAGATATTTATTATTGTTGATTAAAAAAGTAAATTGAAATGACAATTTAATATTTCTATACTCTTAAAATATTATTTATTTATTTTTCTAGCATTTTTTATCATCCAATGATCACATTAATATAATTTAATTCAATAAAATTATTTATTATCATTTGATTGAGTAAAATTTTTATTTTAACTGAAAATTTTAGGATTTCTTAACTTCAAGATCATCCATATTAAATCATTAAAAAATATAACTAAGAGCATCTCCAACGGAAAGGAAAATAGAGCTCGGCAGAGAGAAAGAAGAATTGGAGCATTGGAGTAGATTGAAAGTGAGTTCTCTCACTAATTTCAAGAAGAAGGAGTTCCACTGAATGGGAACTCCCATTATCCAATCAACACTTGCCATTTGGCAAGTTATGTAAAAAATAAATAATTATATAAAATGATAATTAATTAAATAATAAATAATTCAATAATAATTATAATAATTAATTATATGAAATACTGATATTTTTATTTAATTAATAATTTATATTAATTATTTAACAATGTAAAATTACTTAATTTACGATTATAATTAATATATGTATTATCAATAAATATATTAAGAAATAATAATTTTCTAACAATCTTCTACTTGGGTTATAAATATATATTTTCCTAAGATAACATCTTATAAATTTGATGCGAAAATCTGAATGTTATTTCTCTTATTACTTTAATAATCTGGTCTATCTCATATATTAGTTATGAAATTACCGAAACTTTTATCACATTAGTGTCACAACAAAATCACGATGATCCCATACTAAAATACTCAACCACATAGATCAAAGTTGGATGAGAAAATTCAAAAAATTACATGCAAAAATGATCTCATGCATGTCTATTTTTAACTTGAATAAAAATTCTATTTTATTTGATGACAGACTCAGATGAAACTGCAACAGCAGCAACGTCCGGGCTCATAGCGAAGGCGACTAAGTGATGATTCTGTGGAAGAAAAAGAGAAGAATTTAACATACTCACAATGAGAGAGAGAGAGAGAGAGAATTTACCTAGAGAAAAGGAACTCGGCAGGAGAAAGGTGGCGACGGGCTCAACAGCGACGGTAATGGGATGAGTAACGATGATGACATAAGCTGTGAATAGTGAGTCAGTGACGGACCCAGAAAAATTTAGTAATGGGGACAAAAATACAATAAAACTTAGGTATAGATATTTTTTTGCTTCCCACGATACTCAACAAGTTAAGGACTCATCTGTCATGAATTTGAATTTCATTTAAGAATCTATAATTGGCCGGCAATGAGTTGCTATACATACAAGACAGAATTCGATCCCTCAATACTTACTTAATCGGACGACTAAGTTGATCACTTGACCAATCTAAATTGGTTTAGATATATTCAAAATTTAAAATTAAAACTATCTAATACATATTGATAAGAACTAGAAATATACACACAATCATTATTATAATATTTAAAATAATAAAAATATAATTTCATACACATAGTATAATATTTAAAATAACAAAAAAATATTTATAAGGACTTTTTTTATTTTTAACATGACTAAATATTATTTTTTTATATATATTTTTAAACAATTATTTTACTTTTTATTATCTCATATTTAATTATCAAATCTACTTATTATAATTTTTATAATATAAATAAATTTTTAACCAAAATAATTACAATATATTAATACATAGATAATATATTTTTTTATCTTAAACAATTTTTAAAAAATCACTAATAATTTAAATTGTATTTAATTAGAAAACTAAGTTTTAATTTAATTATTAATTAATTAACTAATATAATATAATTAATTATCACTATTTTTTGAGTGTATTTATTTATTTTTCATACTAAATCAAATTTAACAATATAATTATTATTATGTGTTAAGTTTAACAAAATATTTTTTAACATAAAATACAAAAGAACTATTTATATTTTATTTTGAGACAAATATAATATAATAAGTGGTATATATGTATATAAGTATTAATTTTTTTAAAAAAATTTGTGGGGGCAAATGCCCCCTCTATATTAAACGTGGGTCCGTCTCTCTGGCTGTGAAGGAAGATGGGAGTTATGAATACGTAGGCGGCGATAGACTCAGCAACAACATGACGGGAGCTATGCGGTTTTTTTGTGAAGAAGTCGAGAAGAAGAAGATTTTGGGTGAGGATGACTAAATTTATCTTGCATGGCTATAGAGTATAGACTGAATGAAGTTATGAATCATCTGTGATGTGAGACAAATTCTAATTCCTAAAGAGTATTTATATGTATATATTCGGGGTGGGTACACCTTAAACCCGACCATATCCTGTCTTGAGCAAAATCTGTCCCGACTCGGATCAAGTTATTACTCTTTCCATCCGGGTATGGACAGGTCGGGTACTCGCGTATTTGGAAATTCCTGCCAAGTCTAACCATGTATTGATACTCCATTTATTAAGGGTTTATCAGTAACCAATAGATTGCTATATACACAAGGCGAGATTCTAACTCCTAATAGTTGTTTAAGCGAACGAGTGAGATGATCACTTAACAAACTCAATTTGATTAAGAGAAATACTAATTATTTTTAATATTTTAATATTAAAATTTTTAAGAATTTGATTTTAATTATAATTTTATAAAATATTTATAATAATAATTACTATATATAATTTAATTTTTTAATAAAATTTTTAATATAATTTTATGTATTATCCCGTACAAGGTACGAGAACATATACTAGTAAATACTTAAAAAAAGCTTACCAAAAACTAAATTTTAAAAGACCGTAGCATTTTTCATACCATTGATTATAAGCCATTAATTCTACTATTTTGGATCGTACACTAAGATAAGATCATGCTTCTCTTTTACGGACCGATTATTACATTGACTCTTACCTGGCTGCCTCTGTGCTGGATATTTTTAGCCGTACCACTCCAGTTGGAAACTTGGCATAATTTAGGATATTATTATTAAGAATATAATTTTAATAAAATAATAGTATAAAATATTTTGTATAATTATATAATTATATTTATTTTATGAATGATTGTTTATATAATTAATATAAAAATAAATTATTTTTGTTAATATAATTTTATATAATTAGATATATGTATAAAATTATTTTAAATTGATAAGGTATTAAAATTAATTTTTATTATTAATTATTAATTTTGATGTATGTCATGATACATGATAGGGGTGTGTATGGCCCGGTTCGGTCCGGCTCGAAGACTTTGTCCGGCTCTGAATATTTTAGGGACTAATTTAGTGTGATTTTATCGGGTCTAAAGTCGGGTAAGGATCTCAAAAATATACCCGATCATTATTTCGGGTCGGGTCCGAGCCATAACTCGAGTCACCCGAACTCGGCCCGGTTACCCGGTCATCATACACAATGAATATTTTGTATTATTAGTGATGGATGATGGCTATTCTTATATGAAATTTAAATATTGTAAATTTTAATATTTTGTGTTATTAGTCATTATAAGATTATAAGTTAATGTTTTATGTTTAAAATACATAAGACTTTAAACTAATGCATAATATTGTGTTATGAAAAAGTATATGGAACCAACTAATAATCAACCAAGAATGGAACAACATAATTAATTATAATTAGTTTTATTAATTTATAATTTAATTTATTTGTTAAATTATTGTTGACCACGTTCAAAACATGAGGGAAGATACGCTAGTGTTAGGAGAGAATCACGGAACAGATGCTTTGATCATTCATTAGTTGGTTCCATATAATTAATTATGTTTTATTAATGCGTAACACATGAAACATAGAAATCATATCCAAAACCATCCAATTTACAAGAAAAAGAAACATCCGTGTGCCTATCAGTAGCAATATCCGGTTAAAGTCACCGGTGTCTCTGGTTTATCAGTTGGCTGATTCTTGGCTTATATAGAGTTGGTTCCCTAGCATTGTTTATTTGTATTGATTTAAATATTTGGTGTTATTAGTATTGATTATGATTATGCTTTAATTTTAGAGAATGATTGGTTTTTGTTATATTTTTTCAAGTGAATTTTACTATACAAATTGTGAAATAATGGTTGGAGATTATGTAATTTTAACATGCTAAAGACCCATTTTTCATCCGATTTTTATTTGATTTTCACCCAATTTAAAAGTGCGTAAATTTTATTGGGTCTAGAATCGAGTTAAGATCTAAAAATTGAGTCCGATCTATATTTTAAATCAGACCTAAATTAAGTTAAACTCAGTGTGACTCGACCCATGTAGGGGCAGAACTAAAAATTATTTTGGGAGGGACTAACATAAAAAATATAAGTTAAAAAAAAGAAAAATTAAAAATTAAAAAGAAATTAAACTAAAAAATTAAAAACTTATACATACACTTTATTAGTTTGGGGGAGGGGGCCATTGCCCCCTTACTCATAACGTGGCTCCGCCACTGGACCCATGTACACTCCTAATACATGATTTCTGCTAAATATAGTTAGATTCTCAATAATGGATGTTATTGCGAGATCAATCTTCACTCAAAATATAAGATATGAGTTATGATATTATGTATATGATGCATGCGTAGCTGAGGACTTTAACAAGGACTTGCTCAAGAGTCAAGATCCCTCTTGTTCGGTTGTTCCATATACCGCAAATTAGTTATATTGCTTTTGCTTTAATACCCATAAATGAAATGATAACTAGTTTCCCTGGTCAATATTATAAGCTAAATCATGCAATTATTATGCACAATTCTATTGGAAATTTGTGTTCATAATGTTATAAAGTCAAGGTTGCGAAAATTGAACCGGTAAATAAATTGATAGAATAATTAATTTAATGGTTTAAAGGTTTAATTGGAGCTCAAGTAGAATTCAACTGATTTATTTAAATATAAAATAAAATTATTAAAATTTTAATATATACTTTTAAATATTTAAATTTAATATTTTTAAAATTAGTAAAATTTAAAATTTTATAATTTTATATAATAAATTAATCATTAAAAATTCAAAAACAATTTTAAAAATCAACATTTATAACTAACAAATATCAAAATGCATATAATACCACTAATAGATATTCCAATTTCATAAAAATAATAATGAAAATATAAAACAACAACATAAACAATGCATTAAAATACTGCACCATAACACCATCAACTTAAAATCAGAAAAATCAATAACCTAGAATCAACAACTCAAAATAAAAAATTCAATCTTACAATTTCAAGAAATTACTGAAAAAAAAAATAAACAAAGACCAATCAAAAGATTCAAATTCAAAATGGGCTAAGAAATTCAATTAACCAACTTGAAACAACAAAAATCTGAAATTCTAATATCCATAAAATTAATTCAAAATCTGATATCCATACAATTAACTCAGAATTCATACAATTAACACAAGAATGCAACTTGAACTCCTTGCAATAGCTCATTTTTTTAGTCTATTTTATTCTTTTTCAGCATAGCTTTCATGGCTTCAGCTTGGAACAAAACAGGAAAAGCAATAGCATGCTTTGTAACACCCTATCACACTAAGCTTTACGCTTAAATCGTAAAACAGAGGTGGTGTGGTATTACGACCTTTAAAATAAAATATGTTTATATAATAGCAGAAAGATTATAATATGCTAGGAGCCTTGAAAAATAGAGGGAATAAAAATCGCGAAATAAAAGCGCAACGCTCAAGGAACAAGTTAACTTGCATGTTAAGAAAACTATAACTATTACACATAAGATAATAAAAGTAGGAATAGAGTGTCAAAAATACAAAATAACAAGCTCCTAACTCAGCCTGCGAAGTCAAGACTGATCGGAGAATATTTACACATATTTATACATATCCAAATCCAAATGTACATAAACACAATCCTGCCTCTTCGCAAACCTCTAAAAGGATCAAAAAGAATAAGTTATGCGGAGAGAAAGCTAAGTATATATATATATACATCACTGTACAACAAAATAACTCAGTAACCACTTCGCTTCAGGTATCCAGACGCCTAATGAGATGCCTCTCGACCTGCATCTGAAAAACAACAACATAGTATGGAATGAGAACCGGAGGTTCTCATTATGGTAAAAGTGCCACATACATAATATATAAGGTCCTGAGAATGCCAGAGGCAATCCTAGAACATCGACAGTCAGATTATAGAGCTTAAAGTATTAAACAGAAGTCATAAAAGGTGGTTTTCTAAAAGTATCTAAACCTAACTTAACTTAATCTTAAATCTAAGTCCCATACTACCATTCCTCCATACCTCCAACTCCATCATGCATTTCAGAGACAAATAAATAGATAAAGGCAAGCACAAGAAGGTTACAAATACTGTAGGTAACAAATATACATTTAACATACCAAGTACACATAGGCACACCCAGTTTATGCACAACAAATAATTCAAGTAATATGCATATGATGCATGTCTGTCCTATGGCTGATGAGGCTTATCTGTCGGTTATCCAGCCAACCCGACAAGTCCGAAAACCTTAGACTGTCCTTCGACGTGAATCCCCAAGAGTCTATGCATAGCTTTTTTTCAAATAATTAATATTGCTCAATGGGGGTAACATTCCTGAGAATTTATAGTGCCTGGTCACCCTTACGTTGTAGGGTCAACAGAGTATCGAGTTTTCAACCTGGTACACGTGGTGGCAAGCCACAGTACTTTACCCAAGAAATTTCGTATCTCAGATCATTCAAATTCATAAGCCATATAAATAATTCAATTATAATTCATCAACATCCATATCATTCTCAATCGCATCTCATTCATCATCATACATCAATCATACTCAATCATTATCCTTCATTATCACAACTTCCATTCCGTCCATCAATAGTTCCAATTCAAAGTATAATTCATTCTTTTCTAAATGAATAAAACTTAAAACATACTCATTTTCTTAATAACTCAAAATCAAACCATATAACCTTTGAATCTAAATCTTTTTAAATAATCATCTAAACAAAATCTCTAATTTTTATAAAATTTCGACAGCATCTCCTCTATAACTCGGACTTTGCCACCCTTTTCGAGTCCAAACCTGCATTCTTTTTAATTCAACATACCATTCCTCATCATCATAATAATCACCACAGTAAATCTACCTTAGATCAACAATTATACTCATACAATATTCAAATCCAACAACCAAAATTCAACTAAGAATCATAGTTTACAAATCCTAAACTTTTAACACAAAATACCTCATTATCACAACAACCTCTACGATAGTTATACCTCAAATCAATAATTCACCAAATCACCAGTTAATCAACAAGCACCAAACCAACCATGTTCATCAACAAAATACTAATTATTAAATATACACATGCAATCCAACTTATCCTATGGTCATCTAGCCTAAGTTTTCACAGAACATTATATATTAAATGCAAGAAACCTAAACCATACCTTGACCAACTTTCACGTAGCGACCAAAGAAATTTATTTAAAACCAAGGAAGCCCCTCAAAACTCAATAAACTCTAGGCTCAGCTTCCTCCAAGTTCCAATATTCACAATTTCAAGCTCTAATTATTTGTTTTCAACCTAATACACATTTATAATACATATATATCCAATTTAATACTCAAAGCTCAAATTTAATGAAATTAAAATTGAATTACGGTATCCTCCCCTTACCCAAGCTTCACATAAGCAAGAGTGAACGTTTTTCTCAATCTAATTGGATCCTAAAACATCAAAGAACAAAGAAATTGAACATTTATATTCAAATTTTGAAAAATTAGGAGAAATGAGTGGCTGGGAATATTTAACGACTTACCTATGAAATTGTTCTGGTAGAAACGTAGAGGTCGATGCGGTGAATGCGTGGCCACAAATAGTGCGGCAATCGGAGCTTGGACGGAGGAGTTACGTGAGTTAAAAAGTAACGTAAGGTTAGGGAAGGTTTTCTCTTCTCTCCCCTGTTATGGCTTCAGCGTATCATTTGCTGAAATGGAGAGGAAGAAACCGCAATTCACTTAAACGTGCTGGGTCGGTTGGGCTCATGGGTATGGTTCAACTGCTTCGGCTTGTTCGGTCTAATTTTGGACCATTTTCTTCGAAATTAGTGTCAAAATTCTTGTTTCGATGAGTTCTATCCTAATTTAATATAATATTCGCATTTCTAATCTTCTTTATTAAAAACTAATTTATTAACTAATTATCTACTAATTTATCGGGGTTTACATGCTTGATGAACCTAACACAAGCATTCATGTAGTAGAAAAAAACAAAAGTAAAACCATACTTCCAATCAAGTATTCAACAAAAGCCTCCCAAATCAAATATTCAACAACATAAACCCAGAATCCAAAAATAGAAAACTCAGCATCAAAAGCGAGGAAATCCAAAAACAAAAAAACTAAGCATATAAGCAAGATTCGGAATCATATACGCAACAACCCAAATCAAAACATAAAAATACAAATTCAGCATCCAAACTAAATTCAGGTTCTGAATTCAAATCTACCCTAAATTCTTCAATGAATAAAAATTTAATTGAAAAAATAAAAAACCCATAAACTCAAATCTGCACAATTCATACAGTTTTGTCATCAAACAAACAAAATTAATTGAAAAATAAAATGATTGAAGAACAAAGTACTCACCGTGGGAGAGCACAGAAGGCCAGAGCCAAACGATAACCAATACTTCGATAATAGTGACGATTCAGTGACGACGATAAACCGACGACCACAACTACGACGACGCCAACGCTTCGATGACGATAACTGTGACGCTTCGATCTGCAAGAGCTGCAATTATAAGCTAAGATATGAGTTTTTATAATATACTATGGAAGATTATCAATTAATGGATTATAAATTTTCATGAATTTTTTTATTAATTAATAAATAATTAAATAAATAATACTCTGCTATTACTTACTTCAAAACATTCATTTATAAATAAATGTTAAAGAAAATGTTTTAACACATAAAAGAGAACACATAAAAATCAGCAAACATAGCTATCTATTTCAAATATTTTTTTTTAGTTTTTTTTTAGAAGAATATTGTATATGTAATATTAGTGTGAATGTATTATATTATACATTTATATTAAGTGACACTGTTGCATTTGTTTTTACTAACAAGATAAAATAAGACACTGAGAATAAGACATAAATGATAGAAACACAAAAATTTGTATTTTTATATTCTGTTTAGTAATAAATTAGAATAAATTATAAAAATTTAATTTATTCTTATTTTATTCGTTTAAAAAAATTGAGAAAAAAAATATAATAATAAAAATATAATTATAAAAAATAATAAAAAAATTGTGTCATTTATTAGTGTTTCTATATCATTCATATCAAAATGAATATAAGATATATTAATTTAATATCTCTAAATATAATATATTTATCTATGTCTAATCTATTAAATACAATTTTATATTTTATATCTCTATCTTAAATGTCCTATTTTTATAAACAAATAGAGTCTAATTTCTTACCACCCAAATTAGGCAAAATTGGGAGCCCCAGCCACCACCTAGTAAAAATTAATGTGGATTCATCAATTTTCTAGAGTAGTAAATAATGGAGGGATGGGTGCAATTACAAGGGGATGGGTTGGGCCAAATTCTAGCCGCAACAACATGGCCCATCAACTGAACACTGGACTACTGGAGGCTCACGAAGCTGAGGCCCTTGTTGTCTACCTAGGGATGAACTTAGCAAAAGAGTCATGACCAAAAAATCAAAAAAAAAAAAAAGAACTTAGCAAAAGAGTGTTGCTTCTTGGAGATTGTTGTGGAGAGTGATTGCTTCGAGGTGGTGAATGCCTTCAAAAACGGTAAACCAAATGCAACTTACT
The DNA here is from genome assembly GCF_014773155.1 of Arachis stenosperma. NCBI lineage: Eukaryota > Viridiplantae > Streptophyta > Magnoliopsida > Fabales > Fabaceae > Arachis > Arachis stenosperma. Next base: position 5,587,182 of record NC_080386.1, read on the forward strand.
TTGGTGCTTTTGTGACTGATGCCTTGTCCTTAGTGCGTGAGTTTAGATCAATGTCTTTTAATTATGTAAAAAAAAAAAGTGGGAATAGAATTGTTCATAAATTAATAAACATAGCTCTTACCAATCTATATGTTGTGTGGATAGAAAGGTTTCAAATCAAGTTCGAAATTTTGTCTGGTTGGACATTATAAACCCTGTGGTATGGATACTCTTTTTCCTGTAATATATACTAGCGGTTTAACACAGTGCCTATTTAGCCACTTTTCTATTATTTTTAAGAGATTAATTTTATTTTTTTGTTAATATATTATTTACTCTTTAAATTTATTATTAGATAAGTATTTTTTATTTTAATATTGACGTAATTTTATTTATATAATATTTTATTAAAATTAAAATTATTATAAAAAAATCTTTAAAATATTAAATTATAAAAATTCACAATAAAGAGGTATATATATATTATCAGAAAAAATATAATTTAAAAAATAATGATAATAACATTATCCTGATTTAAAAAGAGTATATATAAACCAAAATACATATTAGTTATTTATAAAAGATAAATTTTACTTAAATATCATGAATATTTATATTTGTCTTCATCTTTTTTAAGTAGTAAGTCAAAATATGGATCTGAATATGAAAAAGCTTTCATTTTTTTTATAAATAGTGAAAAATAGAAGTAATGAGAATGCTTAATTTTTTTGTTTTTAAATATCAAACTATAAGAATAATTAATAAGCAAAATAGGAGAGTATAAAAATTGTGTATCCAGAAAAAATTATTCATAATTCATCATACATCTCTTTATCGATAACTTCTCGATTCTTGAAAAACTGTCAGATTTATTGACTATATAAATAACTATATAAACGCTTCAAGATTATTAGTTAAAAATTATGTGTAACAAAATCAAAATCAAAATTTAAAAATATTATTTACAAATTAACTATTTATAAATGTTATTAATAAGTTTAATTATTTATTTTTAATTGTAGTTAATTTGAGGTCGAGATAAAAATTTATATTCAAAAGACTCTTTATCTTCATACATAATTTCAATTGTTAAAAAATATTTTTTTTTTAATTTTATATTTAATTTTTTAAATTTTCTTTAATTTCATTAATTTTTTAAAATTATTAATTTATATTTTTATTATATCCTCTTACTATATTAAACAATATTATTTCTCTTACTATTATTCTCTAAACACATACTTGTCATTGTCTCATCGCCATTATTATATTTTCTTGTTCTTCTTTCTCATATTTTTCTTCTCCTTCCACATTCTTGTCACCCGATCGTAATTAATTATCACCAACTATTATTATCGCAACTTTTAATCTTGTCTATCACTTTGATTTATAATCATATATTCTGTTAACTTTTATGAGTTGTTGAAGTTTCGCTAAAAGAAATAAGACATAAAGCATTTAAAATTTTTACACAAATTATCAAATTAACTTTTAGAATGTATAAATTTATAAATTTAAATTAAATAAGATATTAAACAAATTTATTATGTTGTTATTATGTGTAACAAAATCAAAATTAAAATTTAGAAATATTATTTACAAATTAACTATTTATAAACGTTATTAAGTTTAGTTATTTATTTTTAATAGTATTTAATTTGAAGCTGAGATAAAAATTTATATTTAAAACACTTTTTATTTTCGTGTATAATTCTAATTGATAAAAAATATTTTAATTTTTTTATTTTATATTTAATATTTTAAATTATCTTTAATTTTATTATTTTTAAAAATTATTAATTTATATTTTTATTATATCCCTTACTATATCAAACAATATTCTTTCTCCTACAATTATTCTCTATACACATACTTGTTATTGTCTCATCACCATTATTATATTACCTTGTTCTCCTTTCTTTTTTTTTCTTCTCCTTCCACCTTCTCTTAACCCGACCGTAATTAATTATCACCAAGTATTATTATCGCAATTTTTAATCTTGTCTATCACTTTAATTTATAACCATCTATTCTGTTAACTTTTATGAGTTTTTGAAGTTTTGTTAAAAGAAGTAAGACATAAAGCATTTAATTTTTTTTTTTAAATTATCAAAATTTGATGTCAGTAATCCCAAAAAATAATCTCAAAATATATTATTTTTAACTAAAATAATAAAAAATAATACATAATTGTATGTTTTTTAATTAATAATTAAAAAATTAAGTCGCAATTTAATATAGTACCTTAGGACAAAAGGCAACCATTGCTATTCATGTTTGACTGCTATTATCTAAGTTTCACATTTATTTTATTGTGCACATTAATTAAAGTGTATTTTATTATTTTATTTTACATGTTTTGAAATAATGCCACTGTATTATAAGAATGAGATTAACTTTTATAATCTAATGCGAATCTTTTTATTATTTTGTTTGTCATTTGAATACTATTCATTTAAGATAGTTACTTAAAGTGAAACATTATATAAAGAAAGATAGAAAACTTTTAGATTTATAGTTTTAGTGTACTTCTTATTAATTCTCACATAATATACTCAAATTTAATAGTTTTTATGGTGGTGAATTTTTATAATTAGTTAAAAAATTTTAAATTTTTCTTTCTCTCTGTCTCTCTCTACGATTTTGAACAAACTCAATTTTATTAGTAAATAATTTTTTAAGTTCAGAATATTTTTAACTTTTTATATAATAATTAGACTTAATAAATTACTAAAATTCAAATTTATATTCTCTTAAACTACTTCTTGATCATATAATTCGAATCGTTTAAACAAAGATCGTTAGGCCTTTAAAATTTTCAAAGTAAAAGAATAATACAATAAAATAAATTAAAAAACCTAATAAAATAAAATAGTTAAAAAATAGAATATATATATATATAGAAAAAATAATAAATTAAAACTTACATGACTCATGAGATAGAAAAATAAAGAGAAGAAAATAATCATAAAAGTTAAAATAATAAAAAATGTATAACATAGTTCTTATTTTGTCACATTTAAATGTTATATGTCAATCTAATAATTAATAAAAAATAATATTATTAAATATAAAATAGATTAAAAATAAAAAAGAGATTAATAAAATTAATTAACAAAATTCTTATCTTAGATCGCCAGATTATTTGAAAAATTAATTAACAAAGTACTTATATTGCTACATTTATTGTGTTATCTGTCGAACTAATAATCAATAAAAAATAATATTATCCAATGTAAAATAAATTACAAATAAAAAATTAACAAAATATGTGTGAGAATTTTTCATTCTACCATTGGTAGATGTAGGTTTTTTCATCTTTTATATGTTAATTATGTGACAAATAAATAATATTAAATTAATTAATTTTCTTGCAATACAATTTAGGAAATTAATAAATGTCAAACCTACTCCTCTATATAATTAAATATTAAATGCAGTACTTAGATAATTTAGGAAATTAACATATTAAAGTTTTTAACGAATCTTTGATAAGAGCGAACTTTCTTGCGTTCTATGTATATGCCAATCGAATAACTTAGCCAATATACAAAACAAATAATATTGTGGTAGATAAAATTAATAATTTAATTTAGTTTCAAAGTAAATATTTGTGTATTCAAATTTCGAATATAATACTCTACATAATCAATATTATAGAAAATAAAAAAAATTATTGCAAAGCAATTAAAAAAAATAACAAAATATTTATAAAATTTTCACATAGTCAAAGACATATAAAAAAAATAAAAATAGATATCAAATAAAAAGAAACGGTTTTCTTTTGCATCAAATTGATAAGACTAAAAAACTTATTTCTTTTTATATTAAATTGATAAAAATAAAAGGTGATATAGTACTATTTTTATATATCAAAAGTTGGGAATAAATTAAAAAGGCAGAGAAATGACTGAAAATATAGATTAGATAAATAAACTAAAGAGGAGAAGAGATATAAGTGAATGTTACGCGCGTAAAAGTAGTAACTGCTGCAAATTGAAGGCAATGGAAGAGGATGGAGGCGAGAGTGTTGAAGAAAGGAGAATAACAGAATAGCAAGACAAATATAGAAAAGTAAAAACCAAACTGCAGTGGATGGAGGCAATAGAAGATGTGTTATTATAGTTATAGAAGTAACAAAAGTGTTTTTATTTTAGTGGGAAGTTATTGAATTTTTCAAAATAAATTTTATATCTATTTTATCCTTATAATTTGCTTTATGAAATAGTTTATTGTAGGATTAATATAGTCCAAAAAAATTGGACACCAAAATCATGGTCAACTCTTTTATTGGCTTTATATATTGTTATAGATATAAAATTCAGTATTTACTAAATTCGAAGAGCGGCAGCGATAACTTCCAAATGACGATTCTACAGTAGCGTTTGTTTTGAGATATTGAGATGGAGAATAAGAGACAAGTATTTAGTATTATATTTGTTGGTCTAGAGATTAATATTAAAATTTTAGTCTTCATCTCTAAAATTTTAAGATTTCATTATTTTCAAAAAGTAAAGACATAAGACTAAAATTTTTTAAAATGATGACTGAAATTTTAATAATATTTTATATTTAAAATACTTCTATTTCAATTAATTAATTTTAACTTTATTCTTTGTATAAATTAAATTAAAGTTTTATTTTTATTTCAGTATTTATTTCTTACTTTATACCAAATATAATACCAAAACTTATTTTAGTTTCTATCTCTTAGTTTCAGTCTTTCCGTTTTTATCTCTCTTTCAAACGTTACCGTATTAGTCGAAACCTGTTGCCTCAGTGATAGAATAGCAACTCTCTTCTTGGAGAGAAAGTGAGGACATTAAGTTATTAAAATTTTTATTTTAACGTATTAAAAAATTTCCCTTTTTAAGGGGCAATTTTGTTGTCTTTCTTTGAACTTAGTAAGAATGTTAACAGTTAAATTCAATGAGAAACAAAAATCTAGTTATTCTTGAATAGGGAATAGAAAAATTCACATGTTATGGCTTTATTTTATTTTATTTTTTTGAATAAAAAAAGGTCAACACAATAATGTGGAGCATAAAAAATACAAAATACAAATTAAAGCACAATGCACTGATCACATAAAAAAGTATAATTTGTTGTCATTTTCGGCATAGCCATCAACAATCAAATGAATCAACACCACACCATTCTCTGTAGTTCAAAAACGACCTATTTATAATTCTAACAACATCTGTCTCAGACTTCTGGAAAGCTCTGCTATTTCTTTCTAGCCAAACGTTCCAAATAACCGCGAAAAAACCTACTAACCACTTCTTATGCTCTGAATTATGACCAGTTACTCCAACCCAACTCTCAAAAATCTCTTTAACAATTCCCGAAATAACCCAATTTCTATCGGCATACCTCAACTAAGCGCACCACACCTGCCACGTAAACTCACATCCAAGAAACAGGTGATGCACAAATTCTACATCTTTTTTGCACAAAACACAAACATTATCATTTTGATGAATAATTCATAACCTACTCAATATTTTTTTCGTGTTAACTTTTTCTACTAAAACAAACCATGCAAAAAATTCCACTCTTGGAGGAACCAATCCTCTCCATATGGTGCTAGTGAAGCTGTAACTTGTGAGGTCCTCCGAGATAGTATCTTTCTGCAATACCTGCACAAAATTATTAGTAGAAAAAAATACCTATTCTGTCAAATTTTCATATAATTGTATCCTCTCTACTAGTTGACAATCTAACTAGCCTTAACCGGTCATGAAGTTGATTGAGAAGCTCTAACTCCCATTGGAATAAATCTCTCCTCCACTGGAAGTTCCATACCCACTCTAACACATTCCAGAACCCACAATCTCCTATAACAGATCCTTGTTGGTTTGAAACAGAGAAGAGTCTCGGAAAACTTACTTTCTGTGGAGCATAAAAAATACAAAATACAAATTAAAGCACAAGGCACTGATCACATAAAAAGGTATAATTCGTTGTCATTTTTGGCATAGCCATTAACAACCAAATGGATCAACACCACACCATTCTCTGTAGCTCAAAAATGACCTATTTATAATTCCAACAATATCTGTCTCAGACTTTTGGAAAGCTCTGCTATTTCTTTCCAGCCAAACGTTCCAAATAACCGCGAAAAAACCTACTAACCACTTCTTATGCTCAGAATTACGACCAGTTACTCCAACCCAACTCTCAAAAATCTCTTTAACAGTCCCCATAATAACCCAAGCTCTATCAGCATACCTCAACCAAGCGCAGCACACCTGTCACGTAAACTCACATTCAGGAAACAGGTGATGCACAAAACACAAACATTATCATTCTGATGAATAATTCCTAACCTACTCAATATTTCTTTCATGTTAACCTTTCCTACTAAAACAAACCATGAAAAAAGTTCCACTCTTGGAGGAATCAATCCTCTCCATATGGTGCTAGTGAAGCTGTAACTTGTGAGGTCCTCCGAGATAGTATCTTTCTGCAATACCTGCACAAAATTGTTAGTAGAAAAAAACACCTATTCTGATGAAGTTGATTGAGAAGCTCTAACTCCCATTGGAATAAATCTCTCCTCCACTGGAAGTTTCATACCCACTCTAACCCTCCCAGAACCCACAATCTCCTATAACAGATCCTTGTTGGTTTGAAACAGAGAAGAGCTTGGAAAACTTACTTTCAAAGTGTCACCTTGTAACCAATCATCCTCCTAAAACCGAACAAGTCTACCATTTCCCACCTTTATAGACAGACCGCTGATAATCTTATATCTCACCTGTTGATTCTGAATATTAAGCTAGCAGATATCTTTTCACGGACCAACTCTTGTCGGTAATGGCTGTTTTGATAACATTATATACGGGTTCAACTGATTACAAGAACATACAACCTTCTTCCACAATGGGCAATCCTCCTTCGAAAAGCGCCATCACCACTTGAACAGAAGCGATGCATTTCTAATCAATGCATCCCCACCCCCCCAGGCCCCCTAGTTTTTTGGAGCTTTCACCATCTCCCATTTCACTAGTGGTATACCGCTGTTCCCAGCTTCTTTACTCCACAAGAACCTCCTCTGTAGCCCAATAAGTTTTTCTGCTACCGACTTTGGCATCTTATATAAGCTAAGGTAGTAAACCGACAAGCTATTTAGAACAGATTTTATGAGAACTAGCTTGCCAGCCTTGTTGAGGGACTTTGCTTTCCATAAGCTAAGTTTATCTTCCACCTTCTCTATGATTGGTTTCCAGGTCTTCGCCAGCCGATGGTTCGCCCTTAGAGGAATAATTAAGTACCTGACAGGTAAAGCAACTTCCGCACATCCCAGCAAACCACTCATATCCGTCACCCAATCCTGCTCACAGTTAACCGAAATCAAATGTGACTTATCAAAGTTAACACTCAAACCAGACATAAACTCAAAACAACGCAGAAGCCTCTTATAATTCATGACTGTCTCCTTTTCCTGAGGGTAAAATAAAATTGTATCATCTGCGAACTGGAGATGTGACAACTCTATGTTGTCCCTTCCAATCAGCAGTGGAGAGATGCGTCCATTCCTCATTGCCTCACCCATCATCCTATACAAGACGTCAACGATAAGAACAAACAGAAAGGGTGAGAGGGGGTCTCCTTGTCTAAGACCTCTCTTCATTCTGAACGGCTTGGACGGTGACCCATTAATCAACACCAACATAGACATTGTAGTCACACATTCCTTTACCCATGCCCTCTATCTAAGTCCAAAGCCCATCTTCTGTAATACGATATCCACAAAGCTCCATCTCACCCTGTCGTACACTTTCTGAAATTCTGACTTAACAATTGCCGCCTTTTTCTTGCACAACTTCAGCCATTGGACTGTCTCACAAGCAATAAGTGCACCATCATGTATTTTGCGGCTCTGTACAAACACCGACTGAGTCTCTCCCACTAATCTTGACATCACTACCCGCATTCTTCTCACCAAAACTTTTGATATCACCTTATACACACAACCAACCATACTAATCGGAGGAAGGTCTTTTATTTCCTTAGCTCCCACAAATTTTGGAGCTAACGATACCCATGTTATATTAGCATCCGTTGGTAACCTCGCATTTTGGAAAAATCTCATCACCGCTTCTGTAAACTCTTGGCCAATCTCACTCCAACATTTCTTGATGAAGTTCATGTTATATCCATCACAACCCGGCGCCCTACTGGATTCACAGTCCCAGACCGCCTGTCGTATTTCCTCAGGCGATGGCATCACCTCTAACCCTGCTGCCTCTTCCTCACCAATTTGCTTGACCAACCCATCACGGAACCCAATCAAAGGAGCATAGTCCTACCGGTACAGCTCCTTATAAAACTCTCTGATTGCAATCTTAATTCTGGCCTGATTCTGCACCAGCCTTCTATTTATTAGCAGGGAGTCGATTCTGTTGTTCCTCCTTCTACCTGATGTTAAGTTATGAAAGTACCTCGTGTTCTTGTCCATATCTTTAGCATGTTGTGATCGAGACATCTGCTTCCAATGAACCTCTTTTCTGGTGTACCACTTCGCACAACAAGTCACATGAGCCTTCCGTCTAGCCTCCACCGTCCCGTCATAAATACCAGAACTAACCATGTCATCAACCTTTTTAATCTCTTCCTCCAAATTCTTGATTCTGTTCTCCATGTCTCCAAAGTTGTCCTTATGCTATCTTCTCAGCGGTACAGACAAGGCCTTCAGCTTATTAGTGAACTGGTCATTCCCCTACTTTCTCTACTCATCCTTAACCATCCTAAAAAATCCTCCATGAGTAAACCAAGAATCCAAGCTTCGAAGAGGTCTAGTGCCCATACTAACTCTTGTATCTTCTAAAATCAACAGACAATGATCTGATAGACCTCTAGGTCCCCCTTTCATCCGAGTATTCGGGAACTTTTCTAGTTACTCTAAACTGACAAGGATTCTATCAATCCGGCTACAAGATCGACCTCAAAACCATGTGAACTTTCGATCTGAAAGCGGTAAATCTACTAGCTGTAAGTCTTGTATCCACTCCTTAAAGTCCTCCGCAGATACTGGTAAACTAGTAGTGCCCTTCCTTTCCTCCAATCTTAATATCTCATTAAAGTCACCCATCAAGCAAAAAAGAACCTGACATAATCCCACCATATAGCTTAACTCTTCCCACATCACTGATTTCTCATTCCGAACATGGGCTCCATACACCAAGCAGAAAGCACAGTTAAAGTTATTTTTTGTCAGCAGCCCTTCATCGTAAAGCCAACCATCCCCCTTATAATAATTCGATCGTTTAAACAATAGATCATCCCACATGAATAATAAACCTCCGGAGGCACCTACAGATTCTAGGTAGTCCCAGTCCACCGTGTCACAGCCCCACAAACGTGCTATATCAAACTTAGTCACAACCTCTCGCTTCGTTTCAATAAGTCCTAATATATTTAATCTATACTTTTTCTTCAACTTTTTCACCATACTCCACTTTCCAATCCCTCCTAGTCCAGTGATATTCTAACTATAAATCATTTTAATAAAGTTTTACATATCTTATTATGTTTTTTGGGTCTGCTCTTCCTACCTTTTTCCTTCTGTTTTGCCATTCTTCTTTTAGCTACAATAACGTTATTTTGACTTTGCAAAATTGTCATAATGTCTATGTCTTCATCATACAAAACCGCATCAGACTCCTCTGTCAATTATCATGTTTTCTCTCATTCTTATTTTATTTTAATTTTTTATTAATTTTTAACTTCAAAGAAATTTTTTGCTTGAATTATATGTTACAATTTCTTATATTTTTAAGAGAGAAAGGGAAAAGAGTCTTAGAAACTTGATAGACAAGACAAAACAAAACTTGTCGAGCTGTTTCAACAAGTATGATGCGTTTCTATAAGTCCACTGCCCATGCACCCAATATGGTCGCCATCGTAAATGAATCCACGAGCAACATCCAAAAAGAGAATTTGCAATGTATAACCCAAAACATATGATGACTTTGTAATAATAATAAGTGAATTGAGTTTGAATTCATAAAATAAAATATAAAAAACAAAAAAAATGGAAGAAGGACAGAATTTGGACCAGGGAGATATAAGAAACAATAGTGCTGGTTGAAAAACAATAATAATGACAGCTAAAAAAAACATAATAATCAAAAAAATATAATTAATAGAAATATCATTTATATACAAGATTTTGTTTGAGCAAACAGTTTAATTAAATTTAAAAAAATAATTTAAATAATAAATATTTATATTAATGTTATTTTATATTTATTTTTTTTAAAATGTTTATTTTAAAAAAGAGTGATAATTTTTTTTAATTTTTATAAAAAAAGTCATTTTTTAAAATTTTTTCATAAGCACTAAAATAGATTTTTTTAAAAAAATTACAATTTAATTTTAAAAATTATACCATTGATACTATACTTTTTTTTATAAATTAATTTTTTTTTAAGAATATATCTAAATTGAGCCCTAAATATAAGTAACAATGGGATTAGTGGGCAAATTGTGGTGGACAAATAAGTGTGTGTGGATTATACTTTATAAATGGGGTTTGCATAAAATTGATTTTGTAAACTTGATTTTAATAAAAAATAAGTTTGTGTTAAAGTGATTTATGTTTGACAATTTTTGTATTAAAATATATTATAGTAAAATAAATGTTGTTTGGATTAAACTATTTAAAATCACCTTTAAATACAAAAATTATTAAAATAAACATCAACTTAAATAATATTTTTATATTATCCTATCATTTTAATTTAGACATTTAAATATATCTTATTAGTTAATTTTATAATAAAATTAATATTTATTTATTAAAATAAAAATAACATATAAAAATAGACATAATATATTTTTAAATAAAACTAAAAAAATATAAATTTTAGATATATGTATAAAGAATATTTAATCAAATATGTTATATTTTTAAGTATCAACATGAGAATGTTAATTTAATATTTTTTTTACCATCTTACTCTTATTTTAGTACTCTTAATAATCTTATTCTTAATATTATTTTGAAATTCATATTTTGATGATTTTATTATTATCTATGATTAACTTTTTATTTAATTTATCTTTTCTAATGAAATTATAATCTATATTATAAAAAAATTACGTTAAAACATAGTAGACGAAAATTACAATGATAAAAAAGAGTACTAAAAATAATAAAAAATTAAATATTTATCTTGTAGTGATCGAAATAAATCTGAAAATTCTTAATGATGTTTATTATACAGTATATTTTTAGTACGTTATAATTTTTTACTATTATTATTTTTTACAGTTAAATTTTTGTTTAATTTACTTTACCTAATAAGATTAATAAATCATACTATAAAAAGATAATAACAAAAATAATATACAAAAATTACAATTATAAAGATGTATTTTTTTGGTGACCACAATTATAAAGATGTATAATGTCAAACAAACAGTTAACAAAAAATAAAAATAATAAATAATAAAAAAAGAGTTCATATCAATAAAAATAATAATAATTTCATAACTAATACAATAACGTGTATAAAGGTCAAGGATAAATTTAGTAAAAAGTAAATAAATGTCTAGTATTAATAATTAAAAGTCAGTTAAAAAAATACAGAAGTTAAAACATATTACTCCTTATAAATGTAATTTTGGTAACAAAGTTATTTATGCGTTCATAAATAAAAAATTTACTCAAACAAAAAATTAAAGTTTTTACAAAATTTAAACATACTTTTTTTTTACATGATTGTCAAATACATCCTAAATAATTGATTAAAATAAAACTTAAAAGTAATTAAAAAATAGTAGAAAGAGATGAACAAAAAAGATTGAGACCAGACAAATCAATTTATTTAAAGAGTTATGTAGTTATGCTTATATTTATATTAATAAAACATAAACAAACTTTTTAAAATATTTGAGCATTTTTAAAAGAAAAATAGAGTTTCCTAGTAAAAAACAAAACACAGCACTGACATGTGAAATATAACAAACTGTTAAGCGTGGAATAACGTTTGAAATTTCAAAATTTTAACTACCAAAACTCCTTTTCAAAAATTTTTAAAATACTAACAAACAATACAAAATAAGAGGAGAAATAAAAAACAGTTATTTTTTTGAAAAAAAAAACTTCTAACTAAAAAATAAATCTTAAAACAACTGAATAACAAATTAAGACGTTAAGTCACCAAAAAACAAATTAAGACGTTAAAAAATGAAAATAGTATCCGTTACTAACTCAATTACAAATTCAACATAATTCTTATTTAAAAAAAAATTTTATTCAACTTTTAAATTTATGCCATCTAAAGAGTGTCTTAAAATAATTATTAATAAACCTTTATAAAAAATGTCATTTTATAAAAATTGTAAAATCAATAACGTGGAGTACATAGAATCATAGATAATTCATGACTATAACAAAACATTTAATTTAAATTTTAATATAATAAATTTTTATTTTCATCAAATTTAAAAGAAATTGAACTGAAATAGAAAATATTCTTATATATTATATAAATTAAAAAAATTATTTTATGGAGTGATTTAAGTTATTTTATTTTTAAGAAATATAAAAAAGAACAAAAAGTAAATAAATAATGTTTGTTTTGTAAATTAATAAGAGTAAGAATTTCTATGAAATAGATAGTACATAATTAGGTTCATTGTACAAAAATGGATTAAATGAGGGTGTCAAAGGAGATAAGAAGGGTGGCAAGGGCATATATTGAAATTGTTGACTGATGAGGCCGAGTTGAAAAGTCAAATGTGGGAACAAAGACCAACCTTAATTCCCTTCTTATGAAACTTTTGTCTTTCATCATCTCTTAACCAATCCGCACATGCGTCACATACTTACACCTCCTCTCATCTCTAAAAAAACGCCACAAAAGTTGTCATCCATTTCTCAAGTCTTCCCAATGTCAATGTCACTTCCAAAAGCCAAAGAGAATCTAATCTAATCTACCCTTCTTAATTTCTAGTTTTCTACCGAAATCTCCCCACACTATATATCAAATAAAGGAACACAAGCCTAGTAATTATAAGCTAACAAAGAGTAAGTCCACCACCATGTGATCCTGTTTACTTGTTTCTTACCTCAACTTCCCAAAATACCCCTCACCTACACCCTGCTGCCGCACATTTTTCATATCCTTTATGGTCAATCCACTCTATTTTTCTTTTTCATTTCCATTTCTTCCCCCTTCTATATACTCCTCATTCAGCACTATTATAATTTACCAGTGCTTAGTTTAAGCTTAAAGCACAAAACACAACAGGAGCGGCAACCAAAAAAAAAAAAAAAAAGACAAAACAGCGCCGTTTTGAGTGTGAGACAGTGAGAGTGAGAGTGTTTTGGAGAAAGAGAAATCAAATCAATGGAAGGGGGGAATAGGGCGGAAGCGGAGCGGTGGCTGTACACGGCCAACAAGCTCCTGAGTGCACGTGACCTGCATGGAGCTCGGTCATTCGCCATCAGGGCCCGCGAGTGTGACCCACGCTTCGAAGTCACAGAGCTACTTCTCACCGTAATCGACACCCTCGTGGCCGGCGAGGCCAGGATCAACGACCTCGTTGACTGGTACAGCATTCTCCAGGTTATTCGCTACTCACATAATCTCGACTACATCGCCGCCCAGTACCGCCGTCTCGCTGCCATTCTTGATCCACACCGCAACCCATTCGCGTTCTCCGCCTACGCCTTCTCCCTCGTCAACGACGCATGGTCCGTACTCTCAAACCCTTCCAAGAAAGCAATCTTCGATAACGACCTCAGACTCCTTACCGAACCTCCTCCTCCTCCTCCTTCCCAACCTGCCCCTGTTCCTATCGTCCCTCAAGCTTTTCCAATCTTGCAGCAGAGGCATAATCTCAACAACCACCAAAACAATCATAACCAAAGCCACGACTTGAACCAGAACCAGAACCAGAACCACTTCCTCCACCAAAATCCGAATCAGAATCAGAACCACCTCATCAACCAGAATCAGCAGCAGCGACAGCGTCAGCAGCAGCAGCAGCAACAACAAGAGGAGGAACGGCAAAGGCAAAAACAAGAGGAGGAACGGCAAAGGCAACAACAAGAGGAAGAACGGCAAAGGCAACAACAAGAGGAGGAACGGCAAAGGCAACAACAAGAGGAGGAACGGCAAAGGCAACAACAAGAGCAAGAGCAACAGAAACGGCGAGAACAAGAACAAGCGCTGCAACTTCAACGGCAACAACAAGAGCAAGAGCAATGGAAACGGCAACAACAAGAACAGGCGAAACTGCAACTGCAACGGCAACAGCAACAGCAGCAGCAACTGTTTTCACTGAGTAAGAACGCTATATCGACGGAAGCTCCCAGGGTTGTGGTGGTTGAGGAGGAGGAAGAGGAGGAGAGGCCGAGTCAGGACAATGTGACTCAGCTGACTGAGCCAACTCGGCCGGCTAGGGCTACTGAGTCGATTGAAACCGAGCTGAATGGAGCTTTCTGGACTGCGTGCCCTTACTGTTACGGTTTGTTTGAGTATCCGAAGGTGTACGAGGAGTGTACCTTGCTGTGCCAGAGCTGCCGGAGGCCTTTCCATGCGTTGGCGGTGAGGTCGCCGCCGGAGTTGACCGGGAAAGACGGGTTCATGTCCTTCTGCAGTTGGGGTTTCATGCCGCTAGGGTTTTCTGGTGATTTCAAGGATATAAGTGGTTCTGCTTCTCAATGGAACCCTTTCTCTGCTTTGGTTCCTTGTCCTCTCAAAGGTGCTGACAGATGGAGACATCTGAGAGGGCCTTGGGCTTACTATGATGATGAGGCTGCCGCCGCGTTTGTCGAGCATTCCGATACGACGGAAGATGATTCTGACGATGAGGATTGGAGGAATATTAATGCGAATAAGAAGGTGGGGAGGAAAAGAAGAAGAAGAAGGAATAGGAAGAGTTCTGCCACCACTGCTGGTGGCAATGCAAGCACACCAGTGGAGAGGCCTAGGAGAGGGGTTCGTAACCGTTCTGGCAATGCTGGTGTGGAAAATGGTGAGGCTGTTGGTGCTGACTCTGCAGCAGTGCCCATTGCAGCTAGGCTAGAATCTGGCAAGAAAGCTGCATTGGCAAGTTTGAGGAGGAGGGGTGCTGGTAATTTGGGGAAGTTGGATCTGAATGTGGAGTTTAGTAATGATGTGGAGGAGACTGCCAATGGAGTACGCGATAGGGCGAATGCAGGTGGGACGGGTAATGCGGAGGATAACATTGAAGGGATTGGTTTCTTTGAAGGGCTTGATGAGTTCTTGAGCAGCTTGCCTATTCTCAATGCTGTTGCAGATGATAAGGTTAAGGGTCATTAGTCTTTCAGTGACTTTTTTTTTTTTGTTTAGTTATTATTGTAGACTTTTGGTATGGTTGGTACTCATGCTGAACTTTTGTGAATTCTGGTTATGTTAGTCTATAATAACTTCAGCAATACCTCCTTATTTTTGTTTTGACCTGTTTGAGGAGGATGACTTAATTTTGTGTAGATTCTGCATGTTTTTTTGGGAAGCATATAATGCTCATTGGATTTTAGTTTATTCTCGCACTCCTCACAGATCCATGAAAGTTTGGAGTTGAATTTAAGCTTTATACATCACAATAATTTCTGGTACGTTGGCATACTAAGTAAGTACTAACCATGGCTGTGAGCAACACGAATCCTTAATGTATCTAAGTGTTTCATTTGGTGTTTGAGCTTTATTCTTTCAAGTTGTCCATCCTACAACATAGAGAGATACTCTTTGTTCTCTCTCGAAACTTGATTATCATGTTAATCACGGCGTGAAAATTGATTTGTGTTTAGTCTTCTTTCATTTCATCCTAATTTGTCTGTAGTTTTTTATTTTCTCTCTAATGGGTCCATTAAGATATGTGTTTGGTGGAGTTATATTAATGTTTACGTGTTTATACTGGTGGAGTCCTTCATCTTTCATAAGGGGCTGCTAGCTGCTTGTATTCTCCTTTTGACCGTTATTGTATTCTCCTTCACAAATAGGCTTTTGATTACATCTGTCTTGGAAATCTTTGTATTGCAGTATGTATTTGGTTCAGATTTTAGGTGTAGTATCTGGTCCTGTATATATAGGTTTTCTGTCAGGTTAATTTTTTACATCCCACCAGGTTGGTTTTGGTTAGTACTTCTCACAATCTCATAAGAATTGTTTATAGTATCTACGTTTTGATGAAGATGATATTGGTTTATATATTAAGCTCTGCGAAGTGCTACTGTGTATTGTCTTTCCTGTTTTGATTTTTGATCATGTGAAGTTGTGGTACTGATAAATTGCGAAGAATTCTACATATGTCATGTGCTGCTACATGTCACTTTTTATTTTTATAATTGGGTTGACAATGATGTTTTTTAACATTCTGATTTCTAATTTCAATTTTGGCACTATTTAAAATTTAAGGTACAAAAATAGAATTCTTTTAATTTTTTATAGTATAGAAATAGAACCCTATGATTTCTGTTTCGAACAAAATTAAAAAAAAAAATCTTAGGTACAAATACAATAATTAGACCCTTCGATCTTTGTTCCTTTCCTAATTTAAAAAATATAAAAAATAGTTTTAATTATTTCATTAATTTTTATAGTTATAATTTTATCAAATTTTTAATTAGATTTTTATATTTTTTTATGAGTTTCTACATTACTTTTAATTTTGTAATTAGGTCTTATTTATATTAAAAGCATTAAATAAATAGAATATTTTTTTTAATATATATGCGGTCAAAAATGTACTTAGAATTTTAATTATGAATATCTTTAATTTGTAAAGAAATATTCTATTAATTTTAATATTTTTTACACTAAAAAAAGGATTTAATTATAAAATTAAAATTAATATAAAAATTTAATTAAAAAAATAAAATATAAATAACTAATTAAAAATTTAGTAAAATTATATAAATCAATAGAGTAATTAAATTACAAAATTAACCATTATATGTTGCTTTTATTTTATTTTTTGGGTTTGACTTCACTGCTGTGGGTCTACCTTCTCTTTTCACTCAACCTAACCTGCCAAGTTTGGATTGAGCTCTTGGATCGAGAACATTTTTTACTTAAATTGGGCCCATTTAGGTGTTTCCTGGTGTATGATAGGGTACTGATTTTTCGGTGATCGTTGTCCAATACTTTTAGTCCATACATAGTTTTCTTTTTGGTATTGAGTCCATACATAATTTCTAACAAAACATGACCCATTCTACGAGCATGCTTGCTTCATAAATTTTAATCTGTAGTGCATTGTTATATTGTTGAAATAACTCTCTTGTCATACCAAAAAAAAAAAAAAGAAATAACTCTCTTGTACAAAACTTTGATTAGTGAAATTTAGCTTCTTCGCAAACAAAACTTTTCATTAATGAAATTCAACTTTTTCGATTATGTGAAAAAGAAGAATTAAAATTTAAAATGGTTTATATTTATATGGAATTAGGGATTAACAACATATTCAAGCATTCCTTTTTTTTTTCCTTCTCATAGTACATTTTGTACACAATCATAAACTTGTTTTCAGTAACAACGATGATTTTGGTACAGTTGTTAACGCAAACTATAACCTCAAGAATTTGGGTTCTGTTAGAAAAAGAAATTAGACAATTTTTTTGATGCTCTGATTAAAAACATTCAAATAATAATTTAAATGTAAAAGTGGTCAACACCACCATGATTATAGCTAATTTCAAAGAATACAGTTGTAGATCCCATAGCATAGTTCAAAATGAAGCGGGTACAATGTACTATGCTTTATTACTACCTTTCCTTTTTTCCTTTACACGTATTTGGCCTCAGATCTGCCACCAGGTTTTAATTCCTTTTATGTAGTGTACATTTTCGTCAAATAAAATAGAATCTTCCGTAGCAATTAGTACTTGTTAAAATTACTTAAAATAGAAATTTCTGAAACTCTTTATATATATATTGAAAAACTTAATTGTAAGTATTATTTTTAACATGAATTTTCTATTTTAGTTAAAATATTTTACAGTTGAATCCATTCGAGTATCCAGAAGTTTCCATAGTTTTACTGGCCCATGCAAAAGCGGAAAACGCCAAATGAACAAAAAGGAGGGTTTTGGGGGAATAAAGAAAGTCAAAAAAAGTTTACAACTTTTTCATTGGAAGGAATCATGGAGAAGTGGTGGTGCACACTTCACAGGCAACTGTGCATAATTAAAATAATACAAAAAAATAAAAGTATTTTGTTATGGTTACTTAAGAACCTTGGTTTCTCCGTCTTTGTTGGAGAAAACATGTAACCAACTTTACCTACTCATTTTTAATAATAATAGTAAGTACGGTCCTAACTTCCAACCAATGACTGTTTTATTCAGTTTCCCATTCCTAATTATTTTGAATTTTCATATTTCTATTTGTTTTTGTTCTCTCTTTCTTCAATGGCAGCTCCTCCTCCTTCTTCTTCCACCAATTGCTTTGTTGAGCCTGCCACATCACCGGTACTATTCTCTTTTCTTGCACATGTCTATTTGTTTTGTTATTGTACTTGTGAATTAGCTAATCATTGTTCAGTGAATCTGATGTAGCAGATATTTGGCGGTGCTCGCAAAACAGGAAAAATTTTTGAGCAGCCACATTTGAGAATTTTGCCAGCTTTAAGGTTAGTGATCATTGACTAACCTCTGTTTTTAGATATGTTAGATTTGCTTACTTTATTTTCTAGTCTTGTGAAAATTTTCATGTTATATAGTATGACAAATAATTACTTGAAGAACATGTTAGGAAATGAAGGACTCATTTAGGATCATTCGGTTGAGCATTTTTTATTGTTTGGATTTCTAGTTTTCTTTTAAACCAAAAAGGAAAAAGATTTTACATCCGAGGTTTATCATAGAAGTATTTAGTTTTCTAAACTGAAACAATAACCTTTCACAATTTGGATATGGCTATGCAGTTTGACTCTCCCCTGAACATTGAACATACAAGTATTCTAATCTCTGGCCATTTCATTTTGGTTACTTGAATATTTCAATCTTTTCTTGTTTCATAAATGATCTAATCACACTATTCTATAGGCTGATATTGATCATTGGCAATTGCAGTCATGGTAGCTAAATCTATACTAGTATTCTAATCTCTGGCAATTTCATTTTGGTTGGTTGAATATTTCAATCTTTTCTTGTTTCATAACTTATCTAATCACACTATTCTATAGGCTGATATTTGATATTTGGGAATCACAGTTATGGTAGCTAAATATATACTAGACTGATTTGCTGTGTTTTTGTAGCTATATTTATTTGAACTAAGAACAACATACTTACTAAGTCAATATTATTGTCATGAAAGCCAATGAAACTTTGTTTTGTCTTCCTTTTTTCCATGTGATTTCATGCGTCTCGCTCTAATGTTTGCAGGAGAAGTCAAGGTTTCGCTTTAAAGGCTTCTATGGGGTCTCCAGGATTTACACAACAACTTAATAAAAGCAAGCTAGAGACCTTATCTAAAGCTGAAGACAGATGTGATATATTTGATATTCTGAAAAATAGATTTTTAAGTTTTAAGAGTAAATATATGTAAGCATCTGAAAAAGGCCACACTCTAACTCAGTCATGTTCGTTTCTGATGCCTAACAAAAGGAAGAAACTTACTTAATGTTGATTTCTGTTTTCTGTTAGTGAAAATGTTGAACAGTTTGAAAATCTTGCTAAGGCTCAAGCACCAAAGGTAATTGTTCTTCCCTTTTCTATCTTTCATTTTGCTGAGTTTGTTTCTTATTCCTTTTACAGCATTTCTCTCCTCTCCCAACACTAACAACTCCCGGAACAGTTCATGGTTATTGCCTGTGCAGATTCCAGGGTTTGCCCCTCGAATATTTTGGGATTTCAACCAGGAGAAGCATTCGTGATTCGCAATGTTGCTAATTTGGTTCCCACCTTTGAGGTATCTATCACACTGTGTTCAATATATTTGGGTGTGTTTATTTACCATTTTGTTATAGTTGAAAGAATGAAAACAGATAACATACTTGCCTCTCTAATTCCTTTTCCCTTATGCAGAGTGGACCCTCAGAAGTAAATGCTGCATTAGAGTTTGCTGTAAACACTCTTCAAGTAAGCATCATTTTGTTCCCTACTCTAGGAATTCCTAATCTTATTCACTTTTTAGTTTGGACAAGTATTCATGTATCTAGAGTTGAAAATCATTTTGATTAAAATAATGGTTGATCTTGATCTTATGATAATTGCAACTTTTATTGGAAAGATTAAGAGTTGAGCAGAATAATTTTCATTATTGCAGGTTGAAAACATCTTAGTCATTGGCCACAGCTGCTGTGGAGGTATACGAGCTCTTATGAGTATGGAAGACGATGCCAACGGAAGGTTGGATTGCTTGATTTTAGTTGTTGGCTCTCATATATTACTTCCTTTGATTAAAATGTACTATACATTGCTAAGTTCAACATTCTTTATTTTTCTATTAGCTTTATACACAATTGGGTTATTGTTGGGAAGAATGCAAGAAAGAAAACTGAGGCTGCAGCTTCCACCCTCAGCTTTGATGACAAGTGCAGGCATTGTGAAAAGGTGATATTTTTTGTTGTCCCGTTTGGCTGTTGAGATTTCAAAATGTTGAATAATTTGAATGGTTCTAAAATAGTATGTTGCACTGAGAAGGGAGTGCCTATGGTATTTAGAGAGAAATAATCTTGAGGCCTTATCTGTAACTTTCTTAATATGATTTTGAATATACAAGTTTTGATGTATTCTTTTGTCTTTTGAATTTAAATGGAAAATTGGGGGTATTGAGGAATTGCTAACTTGGAGGCATGTCATGAAATGAGACACCTATCAGATTTTATCTCCATGAAAATGAGACTGCATTTCACAATACAGAATGAGTGTTTCTATTTATAATTTTATATTGTCTTCTTGCTGTTCAAATTGAATGTGTCCAATACTGTCCTTTCATGTTTCATTTGATCCCAATTATATATAGGATTGATGAAATATTAATCTATGTACAAATTGATTATATTGAGTGACTTCAAATTTTAATTTGTCAAGTGATTTTTGTACAGGAATCAATTAATCACTCCTTAGTGAACCTACTAACTTATCCATGGATAGAAGAAAAGGTGGCAAATGGAAAACTTTATGTTCATGGTGGCTATTATGACTTCATTAAATGTTCATTTGAGAAATGGACATTGGATTACCAGGGAACCAAACTGGAGGAAGATGGCAGAATTGCTGCTAAAAACAAAGTTTTGTGGTGCTGAGATTTTACACCTATTTTCCCTGTGGAATGTATTCTTATTTATTGTCTTGAGTTTGTATTATTAGCAATTTAAAAGCATAGGCTATGCATTTGATTACAATTCATAAAATATTGTATTTTAAGTAGTTAGAACTTATAAGAGACCCATGGACCATTGCAAAGCACGTGAACGTTTATCTGTGCATTCTAAATAAAGTCATTATCAGCCTTGGCCATGTGAAGCAGTGATGGAATTTTTCTTATTCACACATTGTTGTCTGTTGAAGCTAAATTGCTAACAAGTTATATGCTTATATTTGTTGTAAAAAAAAATGTGAAATGTTATTTAAAAATACCTCATCCACATGATGGTGGATGGAAGTATGTGGCTATAGTTTTTATGTAAAAAGTTACTTACAAAAAATAACATTTCTCCTTTTATGGTTCCATGCTTCCAAGTTGCAATAAGCAGATGAACAGGAATGACATTTATATGAACTACTGCTACATCTTGATTATTGGTTTCATCAATTATGAATGAAATTCCATAAAATTTAAACCTAGTTGATGAACATAATCCTCAGTATGGCAGAGAAAAAGCTGATAGGCTGATTTACAAGTGGCTCTACAAAGGTTTAAAATGTCTATCAAGATAACTTTTTTCATAAACCACATATTGTTTTACACTTGTCCCCATAACAGGACAACTAGCCTTACCATGTTCATGTGGTTTGTTCCATACCAGACGGATTCTGTGGATTTGGGCCTTAAACAAGACAATATTTCATCTCATCACCTATAGTAAAAACAAAAACCAGTGTCAGACAGCTAAGAGCTCTACTGGAATTGTTTTGTTGAATGATTTTATCATATAATGATTGCATTAATCAATTATTGATATCCTGCAATAACCAAATACTAGAACCCTTGGAAAATATTAGTAGGAATTTGCTACATCTAACATCAAAAGAAGGCATGCACAAGGAAAATTAGTCCTAGAAACACTGCAAGTTGAATTTTCCAGCAGATTCAGCATTTCATTAGACTTATGTTGAATGACAATTGATATATACTAACTACATTCTACAATATTAGTCCTTTAAGATTGTGCATTAAAATTAAGAAAATGCTTAAATGTTCTAAATTTTCTAAAACAATAGATATAAATGGCTGAAATAACTACAACAACAACAAAACTTTAACCTATGCAGAACAGATTACATAAATCAAACGATGATATTGAATCCTATATTGTATCATGTCTACAGTAAGACTGTTTACATATAGATTTCTTTTGACCATTTCATATATGGTTTTCTTAGGTCTTTTCTATTTTTTATCTTTCTATCTTATCTACCTTTTTAACTGGATGCTTTGTTGTTCTTTTTTCTACATTTTCGAACCATCTGAGACAAAATTCTACCGTCTTTTTAAAATAGGCACTACTTCTCTCTTAAGACTGTTAATCCATCTCTTATATCTCCACCTGAAATATCTAGTGCTAAGAAAAAATTCCCTTATGATATATATCATTATCATTATTAAGCAGCTGAATTAGTGACAGTAGCAACTTATCCTGAGTAGCAAGCTGTCCATATGGGTCACAAGTTTCACAACCTGGTCTATATAAAGGCCATGCTATAACATCCCTATTCACAAAAACATTACTGCTACAAAAGCATATATTCCATAACAACCATTTGAATAGACTAGAAACATGGCTTCTTTCACTTTCTCATCACTCCTCCTACCAATTCTGCTCCTTTCTTTCTCACTAATGATCACTGACATTGCAGAGGCACGTAATGCTCCCAAAGTGCATGGCACCAAGAAACTGGAGCTGCCGCCTCTGCCGGAGCTGCCGCTTGTGCCGGTGGTGCCATCACTGCTGCCTCCACTCCCAAAGCTTGATGTGCCAGTTTCAGGTGTGCCAATTCCGGAACTGCCAATTCCACCTGTGCCTGCTGTTCCTCTTCCTTCACTGCCTGTGCCTATTCCTGCAATTCCTAAGGCCATTCCAACCACTACTCCATGAAAGAACTAAAACTTACTATTCTTTGCTCTTGAATTTGTAACTTAGTGGTTAAGTTTCCTGCATCTAAATTTGGGTTCTGCTTTCTACTCTTCCACTGCATGTACTATCTATGTATTGTTTATAATATTGTTTGTGTGTGTAACTCTACGTGCCTCTCTTGTGGATTCCTTTTGTAACTGTGTGTGTCCTTAAATAACAAGTTATCTTCATTTTTTAGCATGTTATTGAATTCTTAGATACTACTACATGGTATTGTTTACTTTACTCCATATATATATATCCTCATCCATTGTTACTCAAGTTTAAAGTACTAATAAACCAAACCCAACTTAGTAGTTTATTACCTTTTTATATAGTTGGATGATGAATATTTTATATCTCAAAAAAAATTAGGAAGGCAATTTGCATGAGTGAATATTATAAGTTTCGTTAAATTTATTAATTCAACAATTATTTCAAGGCATGAAATCTACAATTCAAATTATTTAACTTAGTTTTTAAATCGTTCTTACCTTAAAGGACCAAAATCGTACGGAGGTGGCGGCAAAAGGAGAGATAAAGATAGATCATGGACAACTTCTTTTTCTTCATTCCTTCTCCCTTCCTTCTTCTCTTCTCCTTTTGTAAGAGCAAAAATACTCTCTTTCTCTTATTATTTTTTTTATTTTATAATTTTTTTGTTATAGGTAATTAGATTCAAAATTTTAAGATTTAAGTAAGAATAAATGCTATGGTGCCTAAAAAGTGGTGTCTATTTACTAAAAAAAGTTAAAAATTAATATTTAATTTAAAAGATATAAAAATAAATTATTTTTAAAAATTCAAAACTTACCACAAAAGATAAGTTAGGCAAAAATTAAGTAACAATTAATAGGTACCATAGAATTAACCTTAAGTAAAAAAGACAATTTTAAAATTTAGTTTTAAAGCTTAAGGAGGATTTTGTATGCAACAAAAGATTAGGCACGAAAAAATTTTTTTGACCTATACGTAGTTAACCCTTCTAGAAATCAAAAACCACATATTTTTTGTACTAGTTGGCCATAAAGGGACAAAACTTACCTTATCTAGTTCTAGTGGTTACATAGAGCACCCTCTCTCTCAGTAAATTCGTCTCCAAATATGACATTATACCTCGTATGGAGTTTGATGGTTCAATTATTTGAGTAACCGGCCTTTGCTGAGATATTACAGAAGCAATACATTTCGTGTACAAGGTATATAATGCCTTGTCAACTTATCAAGATTCAACTATAACCCCACAAAATCATGATGCAAATCACTCCAATGTATACATTTTCTTTTATGTATCTTTATTTTTTTAAAAAATATACAAAATAAAAATAATAAAAATACCAGGCCTCTACAAGTTGTTACTACTTACTATTGACAGGAAGAAAACATTAGTTTTGGATTAGAATAAATTAAACATTCATAGTCATCTTAACACCGAAGTCGTTGTAGTATAGTGGTGAGTATTCCCGCCTGTCACGCGGGTGACCCGGGTTCGATCCCCGGCAACGGCGTTCTATATTTTTTTTGCAGCAAAAAAGAGGTTGGTTGTCCTAATTTAGAATTTGCAACGCTACACTATCCAGTATCCAAGTCCAAGGAAGGTTAACTAACAAAACCAAATCTCTAAACATGTTTACCCACAAATTAATTAAAAAGCTTTATCTATAAAAAGGTCCCAATTGATGATAATAATATCTATCAAAACCAATTAAAGGATCTGCAATAATGGCCTCTTACCAGAGTTGGTTGATGATGGCAATTTTGGTTGCTATTGTTTCATTCTCAGGCATGAAGAGTGGCGTAGGAGCACGGCATCTTATGCAAGCAACAAGTGTAACATTGCCACCATTTCCAACACAGGGGAATGTTCCACCATTGCCACAGCTTCCACTTCCAAAGCCAACACTGCCCAACATTCCTTCTTTCCCAATCCCAACGACTATTCCAATCACTTTCCCCTTCTTCTCCCCACCACCTTCTACCACCACCACCACCCCCCCTTGAAAGTTGAAAATATGAATATGATGATTATTATAAGCGCTGCATATACCTTCTTATATATATGTTATTAGTTGTTCACTACTTAATGAGTTATTGTACTCGTCATTTATGTCATTTTTACCTTTCACTTTATTTGTTTAATTTTCTTGAGTCTTTTCTATTGTATGCACATCTAGATTATTGTATTTGGAGACCTATTGTTTAGAATATATTACACTTTATAATTAATATAATTCCCATTTTGTGTTTAACACATTATTTTGCAAATTATATATAACAAACTAATGAAATCTTGCACTTAAAAATTAAATTTAATAAATATTATATTACATTTATATCAAAATAAATTATTATAAAAAAGTATTAGTTAAAACATAAAAACATAACATCCATTACTAATTTTACTGAAAAAAATATGTATTTTAATTAAGAAACATAATTTTAGATTGAAATTGATCTACCCAATATATAATTTAAATTTGACCCAAAAAAATACCGAATAAAAAGACAAATTTAAACTCTATAAAATATGTCTCATATTCATGTTGGATTTATGCATCCCCCATTAAGAGCATGAATATGGGGAAAAGGTTAAAATGTTTACACCCTTCTTTTAACACGGTAAGTAATTACAATTAACTCTTAATATGGTGGATGAATTGATATCAATTATATATATATATATATATAAGTTAGACATGATTGTATAATAAGATTTCGATGATATTTTAAAATGCTCATTGAGAAACAAATTGAAAAGGGCAAATAATTACATTTAAATTTGAGATACTCAAATACTCCGAGTCCGAGAGCTATCGATTTGGATTTGATTATTATATAATTAAATGAATCTTGAGAAGTAATAAAAAAGTTAACTTATAAGCAGTCAATCTTAATTTTGGATATAAGAATTTTTATTAGAATTTAATTTTAATGCATAGTCAGTGTTAAACTATTTTATACGTGCATTCAATCACATAACCCATATTAATAAAAATAAGTATTTTTATATTGATAGTGTAAATAGTCATAAAAAAAACAGTTATAATTGCATAACTGTGTAAAACACTTTATAATTTATACTATTTATTGACCAATTATTTTTTATTGATTTTTGTTGTTTCCCTAACAAAAATCGTTTATAATTTATTTTCAATAATGAAAACATGAAAATAATTAATCAAATTGGAGCGGCTTACTTTAAAAAATTAAGTTTCTTAGTATCAAGTTAATTTACTTTATTAGTTATTATAGATGAACAGAAAAATATAACGTCATTCTAGTTTAAAAACTCTGATATTCCTATATCTTATGAAAATTTATCATAAGAAAATTTTCCAACTACTACAAAGTACAAACACTGCATCAACACATTTCTGTAGGAAATAAAAAAATAAATATAAAATGCCTCTTTTTGTTGGTCAAATTGAACTAATGGTAACTTTGAAAGTTATGAAAAGCTATATGCTGAACTCCATTAGATCAACCAACTTTACTAACACACAACAAATAATATAATATTCTTGTAAATTAGGCAAGAAATAGCAAAACTAGTGTTGGCCATCCTACATTTGAATATTTGTCTTCATAAATTATAATCAGTTTACACAAGTTACAATAACCAAACAAGAAACAAAAATGATTTATTCAAATTAAGGAAGGTGAACTAACAAGACCAAGAGTCTCTAGTTAGTTCTCCAAACTTTTGAGTTGAATAATTGAAATCACACACTCTAGCTAGCTCTATATAAGAACAAGCACCATATTCTGGCTTCTCATCCAATCTCAAACCAAATCAATTTACCATATATTCTCTTCTCTTCTCTCATTTCATCAGCCATGGCATCATCAGCAAGAAGATCTTTGATGACAGCATTGCTTGTTGCTGTGATCACCATGTCAAGCATGAGCATGAGCCTAGCAGCTCGCAATCTTTTGCAAACAAGTGTTCCAAATTTGCCTGGAAATATTCCCAATCTGCCAAAACCAACAGCATTGCCACCATTGCCTACAATTCCAACATTGCCTTCAATTCAGGGCAATAATGTTCCACCATTGCCAACTATTCCAACTCTTCCACAACCATCAACTACCCTGCCTCCACTTCCAAGCATAAGCATCCCTAAGATCCCAACCGTCCCACAGACGAACCTTCCCCCGTTGCCGGCCACTTCACTTCCAAACTTTCCCTCAATCCCAACAACTATGCCCTCCATTCCTTTCTTCTCCCCTCCACCTTCACCCTCTGGCAATTAAATGCTTTCTCTTGGTGGTTTATTATGCATGCAATGGATATTAAGCTAGCTTGATTTCATATACGTACGTTTGTGTGTGTGAGAGAGTTTTATGTTTGATGTTATCATTATTTCTTCTTTATAGTTTGGTGTGAGAACATTGTACTATTTATTTTCCAGTTCATGAATTTATTGGTATTGCTTGTACTTTTTTCATACATTATTTATAGATTGTGACTTATTATACAATTATGATGTCTTCTCCTTTTAAACTAATGACTTATTCATATGTATTAGAAATTTAGAATTTAGAGCCGTGACCTACCAACTGATAACAAAATAACTAATATTTTACCAAATATTGAAGTGTACATTTCAAATGGAAACTATATATCACCATTAATCAGCAACAAAATTGACCAGTCAAGGTTGGAATTTATGAGATTCAAAAGGTGTCATGATAATTCGAGCTTAAATCTATGCTTTCAACTAATGAGAAAGGTACAGTCCATAGATAATAAATCCAAAGATTAATTCTTGAGAACAAGACATGAATATCCACCACATATTAATCTCTTTAGCTAAAATGCATTTTAGTACTCTAAACTGCTGATCCATCATTACGGCCGTCTCTTTAGCTAGCCTAATTTTGGTCACTGACAGCCATTAAGGTAAATAAGCTATGAAGGGAAATATAACGAACCATAAGGTTGATCAAGAGGCATGAATCTTGTCACTTCTGCATCTATAGCAGACATATCGATGGCTCAATTAACACAGTCCAACATTTGATGCCATTTAAAACCAATTTCGATTAGGTATAACTCTATGAACTAATAATTTCCTAAACCGGGGACTCAAAAATCCAAGGGCAATACCTTGACTAAACTGCAAATCCCCTTGACCTTTTCAAAATAATCCTCGACACTGTCCACCTTTTCATACTAATTTACTACAATCATATACTCCAGCACTGACCTGTTCCCATTTAGGTCTCTTAGCTTTCTTCATTGGCATGTCACTTTTGAGGATTGGCAATGTCCAGGCAAGCGGGAAAATTTTGGCACCAACATTGCCTGATTTTGTAAACATTCCTGCCCTGGGTTTTCTTCCTTTTGCCCCCCAGAAACAGAGTGGCCAGAATAAAGGTTGCCTCCAATTACCACACTTCCTTGAGAATAATCTGGCACCTGTATGCTCCACAGCAAAGAATGTAGCATAATATAGGCTGCATAGCAAGTATATGCAGTAAAATAAAGGTTAAACTCTAAGTCTTCTAACTATGTTTATTTGCCCTCATGCCCATTAGTGGCCTTGTTAGGTAGTGTATCATACTATCATATGATTCCCTCTTTTATAGAGCATGTGTCTCATATGTATGGAAAACTCTATTACTATTGAGTAGTTTATGTTTATACTCTGCTGTTACAAGCTTCAGACTTGGGGGGACTATGGTAAACAAATTCAAGTCAATCAATAATTCAGACTCTTAGTTAATCTAAACAACTCCATCGTTAATAAGCACTTTACGCTGGCATATTCATCGGTTAATCAGACAACAACTACCATTCCATGCACTATAGGCCAAGAATGATGGAGCAATTTCTCGACCAGTAGACAGAGGGACACAATATCTAATAAGATTCAAGCATGCTTTTAAATATTGAAAAATGTAATTGGCATAAGCCACAAAATTCTGGTTTCACCAATATTAAGTCATATAAGCTGACCTTACAGGACCAAATCAATCAAAACCTTTTGTCTCAAACACATCAGAAAATTCAAAGTATTCTAGCTAGCTTCATATTTGGGGTCGGCCACGACCAAGTGATATGCTATAACCAAAGCAAAAATGAAAATGCCAAGAAAGTTGGCAAGGAATCCCAAGACTTCATCATCAATCATCTCTAACTTCCTGAGGTACACAAGTAACATTAAAAGGAGATAAGCACATCATCAAATACAGATAATTAACATAATCTAAAATATCATTATTGAATTAAATCCACAAACAAATATAATTCCCCATTGGCCAAGAAACTAAACACCAAAAGTGATAAAATTAACATAATTGAACTCTCTGTAAATATGATTCAAACAACTTACAACTCCATTTAACTATGATATACAAGTCATAACACTACCAAGTTTGCCCCAATATTCCAACACTACCAAATTCAAATCTCAAAAACCTTGCCTCACGATTATAGCTATCACCTACCCATGACACCATTTTCACATTCACATTGCTTTTAAATATACAATCCAATGCATCAGCTAAATTTTTAATCATGAAAAGAAAAAGATTTCAAAATCACATATCGTTGACAATCACAACGAACCAAAATGAAATGTCGTTCCTGCGATGCTTTTTCTTAACGGGAAAAATCAGCACTTCAATTAAGGGATAAACGACGAAGAAGTCGTTACCGAAACACAGGAATAACGAAATTAAAATAGAAAAGATGAGAATTTTGACCTTCTTGTGACGGTGAAGCAGTGGAGATGAGATGCTTTGTTTTGTAAATTTAGGATCGGAATTTGATATCAAACAATTGAGTTTAAAACTCGCTCTAGCTGGTTCAGTGGTTGACCTTGACCTGAAATAAGGCGAGTTGTTAAACGCCGTCGTTTTCACATCGGCTTTCAAAACGTTACAATTAAAAATAGAAATCTGTGGCTGCTGGGATTCGAGCCCAGGTCTCCACGGCCACAACGTGGAATTCTTACCACTAAACTACAGCCACTTTGTGCTGAGTTTTTCAACAATTAAAAGAAGAATCTGATTCTATTTACTACCCTCTCATATCTGATTTTTTTTTTATTTTATGCAAGCATTGTAGAAACTAGAAACGACATTCAAGGATAAGATAGAGAGTGGTGATTGTGATTGGGGTGGGACACCAATGTTTTGTTTTGGTTCAATAATTTCAGCATAATAAATCATTTTGGCTGAGGGTCTTAAACTAAACATAATTATATATGTGTACGTGTCACTTTGTTTGCATCTATTATCTTATTTTATGAAAAAATTATTCTAAAAGACTGTTATAGAAAATTTAATTATTAAAAAAATTTAATATCAAAATTATTAAGAAGGATTAAATTTTTTTATAATATTTAAAAAGAATCAAATTTTTTTATAAAAAATAAATATATTTTTAATTATTTTTTATTTATTTGTCATAATTTTTAATAAATGCTGTTTGATCTTTAATGCTATATAGATATGTATGAATATTCACTTGAGATTAATTAGTTAATTAATTTAAGAAAAATTATTCTAAAAAATCGTTAGGGAGATTTAATTATTAAAAAGAATCTTTAACATTAAAATTATTAACAGCAACCAAATCTTTTTATAATATTTATAATATTTAAAAAAAAGACCAAATCTTTTTATAAAGAAACAAATATATTTTTAATTATTTTTATTTATTTTTATAATTTTTATATTAACAATTTTTTTTCTAAAATTTTAGTAATTTTTATTATTTATTTATTTATTTTTTACTTTTCTTATTTTTTGTCTTTTTTTTCGTTAGGTAAAAATCACAAAAATAAAAAAATTAATAAATTTTAAGAAAAATAAATTTTATCAACATAAAAATTATAAAAAATAAATAAATAAAATAATTAAAAATATATTTATTTTCTAATAAAAGAATTTAATTTTTTTCTTAAATATTATAAAAAAATATTTTTTAATAATTTAATATCAAAATTTTTTTAATAATTAAATCTTCTTAATAGTCTTTTAGAATAATTTTTTTTATTATATTTCACATAAGGATTTATGGCTAATTTTTTTTTTGTTATAGAAGTAGAAGTGGTGATATACCTTAATATTGTAATTTTTGGTATTTTTTAAAACTGTAGAAAGTACACAAATCGGAGAGTCCGATTTTTGTACTTCAAATTTTTTATTTTTTTTTAAACACAAATTGAACAGTCCGTACCTCTAGAAATCGGACTCCGATTTCTGTACCTCTAATAAATCAATCCAATTTCTGCTTCTCTAAATAAACAATTCCACATTTGAGTATAACACCCCAACAATCCACATTTAAAAAAAAAAACAACACTACCACTCTAATATTAAAAATAAAAAGTTCAAGAACCTATTTCTTTTCCTCTCTCAGTTTGTTGTCCTTATCCGGTATTAGGTAACATTCTAGTTTAGTTTCTTTTCCAAATCAGCTCCTTTGTTTTTCTCTAGAAAAACTTTATCATGATTGAGTAGTGAGACAATCTAAACTGATCCAAAGTATTCTCTTTTCAGCTGTTGTGGCTTGGTGATGACCTTTTGAACTCTTTATGATTTTCTAGCTTACAAGTGGGATTTGGATTTTTCACCTGCTGTGATTCTTTTCAGGTATTTTGTCTCAACAAAATAGTTCATTGCTCATTATAGATTATACTGCATTTTCTTGTATGCTTGGGTTCTAGAGTTTGATATAGTGCTGAGTAACATATTGTCTGAGTTTGTCATGTGATTAAAATTCTGAGTTCTTACTGATCCACTGTGTTTTTCCAAGTTTTGCAACTTTGGCTAGTTCTTGTAGTTATAAATTGTTATAGTGAGATAGATATCTCTTATCTTGTTTTCAGACTCTGTACCAGAACTATTTTCTTGCAACTTTGTGACAAGAAATGGGAAGTTGCAATGAGGGAAAAATAAGGTTCTGCATTGACAGAGGTGGCACCTTCACTGATATTTATGCTGAAATTCCTGGACAAGCCAATGGCAAAGTGCTAAAGCTTCTCTCAGTTGATCCAGCCAACTATGATGATGCTCCGGTTGAAGGAATTAGGAGGATCCTTGAAGAATACACCGGGGAAAGAATTCCTCGAAACTTGAAAATTCCTACTGATAAGATAGAGTGGATTCGAATGGGGACAACTGTGGCAACAAACGCACTTTTAGAGAGAAAAGGAGAAAGAATTGCTGTGTGTGTGACTCGTGGCTTTCGCGACCTTCTTTACATTGGCAAGCAGGCTCGTCCTAACATATTCGACCTTACTGTCAAAAAACCATCAAATCTTTATGAGGAGGTGGTAGAGATAGATGAAAGAATTGAGCTGATCCATGAGAAGGAGGAAGAATACACAAAGCAATCTTATTCTGCAAATTTAATTAAGGGAATTTCAGGTGATCTTGTTAGAGTTGTGAATCAGCCTAAGGAAGAAGAACTGAAACCTTTGTTGAAAGGCTTGTTGGAGAAAGGGATAAACAGTTTGGCTGTTGTGTTTATGCATTCCTACACTTATCCTCAACATGAAGTGATTGTTGGTAAGCTGGCTGAGAGCCTCGGATTCAGACATGTTTCTTTGTCATCGGCTTTGAGTCCGATGGTTCGAGCAGTTCCTAGAGGCCTAACAGCTACTGTGGATGCTTATTTGAGTCCAGTCATTAAAGAGTACTTGTCAGGGTTCATCTTAAAATTTGATGAGACTCATGGGAAGGTGAATGTTCTGTTTATGCAATCAGATGGAGGGCTAGCACCAGAAAATCGATTCTCTGGTCACAAAGCAGTTCTATCTGGCCCTGCTGGTGGCGTTGTTGGTTACTCCCAAACACTTTTTGGGATTGAAACAAGCAAGCCCTTGATTGGATTTGATATGGGAGGCACTTCTACTGATGTGAGCCGTTACGCTGGACAATATGAACAGGTTCTTGAAACTCAGATTGCTGGAGTTATAATACAAGCACCTCAACTTGACATAAACACTGTTGCTGCTGGTGGTGGATCTAAGTTGAAGTTTCAGTTTGGTACTTTTCGCGTAGGGCCAGAATCCGTTGGTGCTCAACCTGGTCCTGTTTGCTATAGGAAGGGTGGAGAATTGGCAGTTACAGATGCCAATTTGATCTTAGGATATATTATCCCTGATCATTTTCCTTGCATTTTTGGTCCAAAAGAGGATCAGCCTCTAGACATCAATGCAACTAGAGAGGAATTTCGGAAGCTTGCCAACCAAGTAAATTCCTACAGAAGAAACCAGGATCCAGCTGCAACAGACATGACCATTGAAGAGATTGCACAAGGATTTGTGGACGTTGCGAATGAAACAATGTGTCGTCCAATACGGCAATTGACTGAGATGAAAGGCCATGAGACAAGGAACCATGCTCTTGCTTGCTTCGGTGGTGCTGGACCCCAGCATGCTTGTGCCATTGCCAGGGCACTGGGCATGAATGAGATACTTATTCACAAGTTTTGTGGGATCTTAAGTGCATATGGAATGGGACTAGCTGATGTTGTTGAAGAGGTACAAGAGCCATATTCTGCTGTATATGGTTCTGATTCTCTCCTTGAAGTGTCCCAAAGAGAATCCTTGCTGATAAAAGAGGTAAAGCAGAAGTTGAAAGAACAAGGATTCAAGGAGGATAACATAGTGACACAAACATATTTGAATTTGAGGTACGAAGGGACAGACACCTCAATCATGGTTAAACAAGAATTTGAAGGTGGAAATGCAAGTGACTATGCTGCAGAATTTTCGAAGCAGTTCAGGCACGAGTATGGATTTGATCTACAGAACAGGAATATCCTCATCTCTGATGTTAGAGTCCGCGGGATAGGAGTTACTAACATATTGAAGCCTCAGCCTCAGGCACCTGCTTCTGGAAATCCTAAAATTGAAGGTAATTACCCGGTTTACTTTGGAAGCTGGCATGATTCACCTCTCTACAAACTTGAAAATCTTGGCTATGGACATGTTATTCAAGGACCTGCAATCATCATGAATGGAAATAGTACAGTCATAGTAGAACCAAACTGCAGAGCTACAATTACCAAATATGGTAACATCAAAATTGAAATTGAAGCCCCTCTAAGCACTGCAAAAGTGGCAGAGAAAGCTGCAGATGTAGTTCAACTCTCAATTTTCAATCATAGATTCATGGGAATAGCTGAGCAGATGGGAAGAACACTGCAAAGAACTTCCATATCAACAAATATAAAGGAAAGATTGGATTTCTCTTGTGCCCTTTTTGGACCTGATGGAGGACTAGTTGCCAATGCTCCTCATATACCTGCACATCTCGGAGCTATGTCTACAACAGTTAGTTGGCATCTAGAGTACTGGGGCGAAAATTTGAATGAAGGAGACGTGTTGCTGACCAACCATCCCTGTGCTGGAGGTAGCCATCTCCCTGACATGACTGTGATCACACCTATTTTCCACAATGGGAAGCTTGTGTTCTTTGTGGCGAATAGAGGGCATCACGCAGAAATTGGGGGCATCACTCCTGGCAGCATGCCTCCTTTGTCAAAGTTTATATGGGAAGAAGGTGCTACAATCTTAGCATTCAAGCTTGTGGAAAAAGGAATTTTCCAAGAAGAAGGAATTGTTAAGCTACTCCAGTTCCCGTCGGCTGATGAAGCGCCATATAAGATCCCTGGAACTCGCAGAATTCAAGACAACTTATCCGATCTAAGAGCGCAGATAGCTGCAAACCAAAGAGGAATAAACCTTGTTGGCGAGCTTATTGAGCAGTATGGTCTTGAGACTGTTCAAGATTACATGAATTATGTAAGACTCAATGCAGAAGAGGCAGTGAGGGAAATGCTCAAGTCAATTGTCCCTAGAATTAAGTCTCAGACAGCCATACCTGGTGGTGAGAATAGTAATATTCTGACAGTTGAAGAAGAGGACTACATGGATGATGGTTCTGTTATTCATTTGAAACTTACCATTGATTCTGATAAAGGAGAAGCAGTTTTTGATTTCAGTGGAACAAGTGAGGAAGTTTATGGCAACTGGAATGTTCCAAAAGCTGTGACAGCTGCAGCCGTAATATATAGCCTCCGCTGCTTGGTGGATGCCGATATTCCTCTCAACCAAGGCTGTCTAGCACCAGTGAAGATTCACATTCCACCAGGATCATTCCTCTCTCCGAGTGACAAGGCTGCAGTGGTTTCTGGCAATGTTCTAACATCACAGCGGGTAACTGATGTTATACTTACTGCATTTCAAGCATGTGCTTGTTCACAAGGCTGCATGAGTAACCTCACTTTTGGTGATGATACTTTTGGTTACTATGAAACAATTGGAGGCGGTGCCGGGGCTGGGCCAACATGGGATGGAACCAGTGGTGTTCATGTTCACATGACAAACACTCAAATCACTGATGTGGAGATTCTTGAGCAAAGGTATGCTGTGATTGTGCACAAATTTGGAATAAGAGAGAATAGTGGTGGAGATGGATACCACAAAGGAGGTAATGGAATTGTTAGAGAAATAGAGTTCAAGTGTCCAGTTACATTGAGCATTCTCTCTGAGAGGCGTGTTCATGCACCAAGAGGATTGAAAGGTGGGAAAAATGGAGCTCGTGGAGCCAATTTTCTTATCAGGAAAGATAATAGAAAGATTTATATTGGTGGAAAGAACACAGTTCAAGCACAAGCAGGGGACATCATTCAGATTTTAACTCCTGGTGGTGGTGGATGGGGTTTTCCCAAGTGATTATTATTATTATTTACTTCATTACTTGCATTTTACTATGTTATTTTGTATGAATGAATATTTGTGTTGTGTTTTAAATACCTTAGTATGGTCTATACTATCAATAAATCTTGTCTAGCATGGATGATTGTTGATTTCTTAAGGAAAGTTTTTTGCAAAAATTAGAGGCAAACAAATCCTGAAGTTATATATCTTGAGGGAACCCCAAATACTAATTTAACTTATTTTTGAACCATACACAACTTCAAAGTTTTGCCCTATAAACTTGGAATCGTTTTGAATTCCTCTCTGGCTTGACAAGAACAAAATAAGTTCTTCTCAATTCCACTTTTTGGCCATCGGTGCAGTTTCTGCTGTCAACAAAATCTAAAAATCAAAATGCTGGACATTGTTAAAAAATATATAAATAATTTCTAGCTCATCCTAATACTTTTTAAACATTTTAAGAATGAAAATTTTGATATATATATATATATATCACTAGAGATCTGCATTGTATACTAGCATATTAATCAAATTAAAAAAAAAATAATCTTCTTAGCCTTTCTGCTAAACCAAGGCAATTATATAATGGCATCACAAGCTTACTACAGCTCCATTGAACAGGACAACAAAAGAATCAAGGAAAACAAGCCTTTATTCTTTATTTATAGTACGATCACATCACAATGACAGAGTACAACATGCACCATTCTTGGCGTTCCTTATTGACAAATTCCAAAATACAGAAAGAAACTAGAAAGAGGACAATCATCAAATCATAATATAACACTGGAGAGTGGTGACCATTCAGCGAAACACAAAAGACTACGCACCTTAATAACTAAGTTCTCCATTCAATTCAATTCAAATTCAACCCCACCATTGGTGAACTGCAACACCCTCATCTCTCAGCCTTCCATACAAGGCTAAGCACTCCCAATATGCTCTTCGTCTTCGACTACTCTTTCTCTTCCCCTTCTGCCACCACTCATTCTTACACTCCAAGAAGAGTTCATCCACCAAGCACACTGTCCTTTTCTTTATCATCTCCTCCACCACCTCTGCTTCTGCCTTCATCACAACAAACTCTTCCTCCTTCACATGCTTAGACAACCAAGCAGAAGCATCATCAGCATTGATACTACGAGTCTCGAATTCTGTGTTCTTCTTGGGGTAGTTATGTTCAAACCATTGTATTACACCCTTGTTTTCCTCAGCCAAGCCTACTTCAATGAATAGTCTTCTACTATAGCCTTCAAGAGAATCACCCGACAAGTCAGGTAGGTACTTGAAACTCTTTCTATACTCCAATTTGGTGTCAACCTCTCTAGGTGGCTCAAGGAGCACATCTTCAAGACCTTCCAACACCATTTTCTTTTCTTCATTTCCAAATTTGCAAAGCTTCCTCTTTTTGGAAGAAGATGAATCATCAGCCAACTTAATAGTGGCTGGGCTGGTCTTCCTCAATGCAACAATGATGGAATCATATCTCCTAAGGTACACAATTCTATAATTGGATTGTTCTCTGAAAGCTGCATTCAACGGTTGAGCAGCCAATGGAAGAGCCACAATGCCACCAACTTTCAGAATTCTATCGACAAACTCGGCGTCTTGGGAAGAAGTGAACACAAAGTCATAGGACTCATCAGGGAACAAGCCTTTCTTCATTTCCAAATCAGAGTCCATGACCACATCAACCTCATTGTTATTGAGGATAGCAACACTTCCAAATCCAAATCCAAATCCGCCATGGAAAGAGCTCAAAAGCAGAGCCTTATCATCCTTCTTGAATAGACCTTCTTCAGCCAAATCATGAACAACCGAATTCAGCAGCCCAGCATTGAGATAACCAGAATAGGTTCTGGTACCGGATACAGAAAACAAGGAGCTTGAACTCGAACTCGAAGAAGGGAATCCCGTAAGAATGGTTCCCAAGAAAGGCAAAGACACAATAACAATAGCTAAAAACAAGGATCGTGACAAAATGCGCAAAACCTGAGCCTCTGGGATCCTAATGACAAGAACAGCATCGGGATTGAAAGCAATAGTTCCACCATGAAAATGCATCCTTTTCCTCTTACCCTTACACACCTTACCGAGCTCCATTCAGACGCAGAAAAAAGGAATGTGATTGTGAAAACGAGAAAGGAAGAAAGAAATTCTGAAATCCCCAAATTAAGAAATTAAAGGAGGGAACTTTGTAGTTTCTAGCGAGTGCAGAACCTGGAAGCGGTGTGGTTTCCACCCACAAGAGTTACACGATTGCTTAGAATTCTGCAGCAGAGGAGCAACAAGAGCATGATCCTCTGGACCTCCATTGGCTCCGCTCAGATCGGTGGCGTGATTAAGCAAGTTGCTGTCATCTGAGAACACGTGGCGCACACGAGGAACGAGATTAGAGAAGACGAAAATGATTGAAGTTTTTGCGAGCGAGCGAGAAAGGGAAAGAGAGAAGAATGAAAAATTTAATGGAAAGGGAAAGTTGTTGAATTGAAACTCGAAATCTATGTTTAGAAATTTCATGGCGTGTGAGTGCAGTGTTTCCGTTTTTTTACTTTTACCAGACTCTGACGCTGGTTCCCTTATTTTTAGCATTTTCATGACTCTTGCTTAGGGGTGGCAAGCGGGGAAGCCCGCCCCGCCCCGCCAGAAGTCCGCCCTTTGGCGGGCTGGCCCACCCCGCCCCGCCTAGTGAGGCGGTCTTTCTAGTCCGCCCCGCCTAACTGCGGGCTGGCGGGCTGGTGGGCTAAGCCCGCCAAAGCTCCTCTTTTTTTTTTTTTTTTTTTACTATTAACTATTAAGTAATATATAATTTCACAACCATATTAATAAATTTATAATTTCTAATGGCATAAAAAATTATATTTTTTATATTCACAAACATTAAAGTCTTTGTAATTATAAATATCTAATAAATATAATTATAAACCAAATTTTTATTCAAAATATAAGTATAAATATTCTCTCCAAAGCAAAATAAATATAATCCAAAACATAATTATAAATATTGTCTCAAAAATAACATAAACATAATTCAAAACACTCAATTTTTATCTTCATACTCTTGTAAGTTAGGTTGGGGAAAGTTAGGTACTGGCAAAAAAATTACAAAAATACCCCCTCACTAATAAAAACCTTAGCCCGGCGGGAAAGCCCGCCCCGCCCCGCCAAAGCCCGCCAAAACCCGCGGTTTAAGCGGTGCGGGTTAGGCGGGCTTTTGCTATTTGGCGGTCCCGATTTTCCAGCCCAGCCCGCCTTTTTTGGCGGGTTACGCGGGCCGGCCCGGCGGGTTTAGGCCCGTTTGCCACCCCTACTCTTGTCTTGCTGTTATCGCCTTTGCCAATTTTATAACAATTCTCTCTTATTATTCAATTATGTTTTTTTATTTTTTAAACAATAAATTTGAGAATGAGTTATTTTTGGCTAATTTTTTTTATATTGATTAAATATATGTGTAATACATTGTTATTAGAAGATTAGGTTTTTTTTATATGGGTTTTTTTATTGGTATTATTTAAATCGAAGAATCCGATTTGTTTGAAGAAAAAAATAAACTACAAATCATCTCCGATTTGTATTTTTTATGTTTTTTATTTTTAAAAAAAAAAATCAGACGGTCCGATTTTAACATTACAAATTCTTTTTATTTTCGAAAACATAAATCGGACCGTCCGATTAGTTTTGTTTTCTTTTTTTTTTTCTAAAATCAAAACGGACCCTCCGATTAGACTTTTTTATTTTTTTTTATTTTTTTTTAAATCAAAACGGACCTTCCGAATTCTATTAAAACATCCTTGACATCACATACAGGAAAAGCATCCCTCTTCTCCATAATGTTATATCACCCACTCTCTCCTTCATATCCAAAATAAAAAGTGGTTATTTTTCTAGTGTAATAATTAATGTTTGTGTTTGCTTTTAGAGACAGAATATTGAGATAAAAATATAAAAATACAAAATTATAGAGAGATTGAATTAGTATATTTTGTATTTTTCAATAAAAAAAGATATTAATAAGAGATATAATTTATTTTTTATTTTTATTGTTTTTATCAAATTCTTATAATTATATTTTTTAATATTTTTTGTATAAAAAAATGAGAATAAATAGACTTTTATAATTTCTTTTAGTTTATCATTCAACAAAATATAATAATACTAATTTTATATATTTCTCATTTTTTTATTTTGTCTTGTTCTTAGAACCAAATAAATAGTTTGAGTTTTTTATATAAATTTTTTTTATACTAACAAGTAACAACATATAAAAATTAAATTCATTTTGTTAATATTTTATTTTGTTTGGAAAATGTTAATGTATAAAAAAAATTAAAATGAAATTGAAGTGTAACAAAGAATTTTGGCCCTTTATTATTTAATAAAATTGGAATATGATGATGTGATCTTTGTCCAAATAAAATTGAAATGTTATAGTTAATTCATTTGGTTCTATTTGAGAACATTGAAGGACAAAAATGCTAAGTATATATATATAAATTGGCCCCCTAAATAATTATTATGTATTTGTAAGCAGTGGCGGAGCTTGAAACGAAATTTTGGGGGGCCAGATAGAAGATAACTGTCAAAATACTTTTTATATGGACCTATTTAAGATAAACTCGTCTAACTTCATTTCTCTGATTTGAGTAATATTGCCAAATTTGAAGCCATTTTCAGGGCATTGTTCCAAAGAATTAAGGTCAAACTCATCAGATACAACTCTTTAAACTTTTGAAGGTTGTATCTTACTTTCTTCGTGATTCATTAAAGTAGAAGAACTATCTACAGATGTTGATATTGTAAAAGTTATATGTTTTACTTCTTAAATATTAGCCTTCCTCTTAAAAAATGCATCATCAACTCTTTGATTTTTTATGATTATTTTATATAAAAATTTGAATATATATCCGGTAAAATATGTAAAAAAAAAATTAGAAGGACAAATATTAAAATTTATAATATTTATTGAATTTTTTTATCAATTTATACAAATACAATAATATCAATACTTATTGAATATTCTAATATTTTTATCATATAAAAAAAATTAAATTAATAACAGTAAAATATAAATAATATTAAATTACATAAATAAAAAATATCTAATTGTTTATATTTGAACTCAAAGGTAGAGGGAGTGTTGCTTATTGAATAGAGAGTTGCGAAATGTGAATACACTCAATTCAGTCTAAATTCGATATGTTTTGAATGTTTAAAACTAAAAACTATTGTACAATAAAAGCAAAAGATGAAGATTGAACTTTGGTATTTTAAGTCATAATAAAATATTTGAGCCAATTAAACTATTTTTTATTTTTTAAAAAAGTATTACTAATTTTTTTAATAAAAGTTTGGGGGGGCCGTGGCCACCCCTTGTCTGAACTAAGCTCCGCCACTGTTTGTAAGTTTTGGTCCATTATAAGATCAAGGTGAATACTTTATGAAATTTTAATGTAATGCGAAAATTTTTAATATTTTGCAACACTTAAAAAGAGATATCTTAATAAATTTAAGTATTTTATTCTTTTTTTTTAATTTTAGAATTTATTGATGATAATATTGCATAAAATAAGTTTGCAGTTAAAGTTGTTTGTGTTATTATAATTAACAGTTATATAAAAATAAATTTTTTTATTTATAAATATTTTTCTAAATTTATTTGGTGAAAGTATCTTAAGTATAAAAATAATTATCTTTATAATGCAATAACTTTCTTAAAATTAGTTGTTATTAATTTATTATTATAATTTTTACATTATCTTAATATAGGTATCACATGTTAATAATTAAATAATATTATTTTTTATAACATTTTAGTGATAATGAATAAAATTATCTTTTAATTTATATTTTTCTTTTGTTTTTTATATTTTTATTTATTATATACATTTTTAATAATATTTTATTATTATGATTAATAAAAATATTATAACACGTTGACTTTTAAAAAATATTAAACATATTCATAGAGACTTTTTAAAATTTTAAAAATTTTTTAAGATTGAGATTTTTCAAATTTTTTCAAAAATTATTTTATATTTTATCTTAGAGACTAATTTATTTAGCTTGCGTATAAAAACAATAAACATTATAGATTATCTTGTATATTTTAAAATTTGAGGGACTAAAGTTAGCCAGTTAAGGGTGGCAATGAAGCGGATAGGAACGGATTTTTACTCTACTCGATCTCAGCCTGTCCTACAATAACTCGCATAAAACTCACCCCCACTCCTGACTCCTACCTGCAGGTAGTAAAAAATTGAACCCCTAACCCGCTTTCGCGGGTACCTGTCCCCCACCCCTATCCACCCATATAATTATTAAAATTCAATAAATAAAATTAAATTTCAAAATTTATATAACTATCATTACATACATATTATTAATTATTTTACTAATTATTTTACATATATTACACATATTATATATTAAAATTACATATATTGGGGCGGATATTATGTCGCACTCCGTCCCGCTCAAGAACCCGCCCTGATCGAGTAGAGGCGGGATGGGTACCCGCAGATTCGGATAGTGTTGCCATCCCTAACTAAAGCAGGAAGGATGTATGTGTGTATGATTGTGGGGATGAGCTCTCACTACAATTTAAATTTTTTTAGAGCAATATATGATAATAATATTTATTTGCTCCCATTAAAATCTTGAATTTGACCCTACACTAATTTTTTATTCAATTTTTAGTACTTAATAGTCAATTTAAAAATTTCATTTTAGATGTCTATTATAATTATTATTTCTCAATTTAAATAAAATTTGTGTTTTTTTTTAGAAATTGATTCAAAATTCAAAAGAGTATTATTTATCTTTTTTTATATTAGCTTTAATTTTTTTCGTAACAACTGCATTAATTGAAAAAAATTTCTCAATCATAAATTTCAATAAAAATTGACTTCTAATTATATAAAAATTAAAAAATAAAATTTTAAATAATTATTTGTTAATATATAAAAAAAGTTATTTATAATAACAAAATATAATTATAGTTATAATAATAATTATGTTATATGTATATAAAAAATAATTATAACTATATTAAAATATAAAATATATATTAAAATTAAATTAAATAATATTTATATTTATATATAAATATATAATAATTAATAATTAATTTAATAATTAATTTTTATATATACATAATATTTTTATTATAAAAATTATTATCATTATCATATTATATATATTTTGTTTTTACTGTCAATTTTTTAATTAAAACCTCGGGATTAATTTGGTTAATTATATAAAATTTTATTATTTATAGTTAAAAAACTGTAAATGGAAGGGTTATAAAAGGAGCTGAAGTGAAGTAGTAAGCGAAGAGTAGAGAGCGGTGGAAGAGTATAGTCGCTCTAGTTGCAGGCTACGTCGAGAATCAGTCGCAGAAATGGGAGTGGAGAAGCAATTGGTGAGGCCCGGCACCGGTCCCAAGCCTGTTCCCGGTCAGAACGTCACCGTTCACTGCACTGGCTATGGTCACTTTCTTGCCCCCTTTGTCAAACCCTAACTACATATTTTTTTCCTCATTTCTTTTCTTCGATGTCGGTTTTCTGTAATGATTTACATTTCACTTTCAATTCCGCTCTCCGATGATTATTTCTACTAAATTTAAATTACTTATACATATTTTGCGCTGAGCAGGGAAAAATGGTGACCTCTCCCAGAAATTTTGGAGGTTAGCTTATCATACCTTACATAACCTTACATAGCACTATTGAGATGTAATTAAGTATAATAAAGTGATTAATTATGGTTGGTTTTGTTATAGCACAAAGGATCCAGGGCAGCAACCTTTTAGTTTCAAGATAGGGCAGGGATCTGTTATTAAGGGATGGGATGAAGGTGTTCTTGGCATGCAAGTCGGTGAAGTGGCTCGTCTCCGGGTGCGTCATGCTTTCAATTTACCTGTATGTTTGTTGAGTTTGGATGATTGAATTTGAAGATAGTGTTTTCTGTTTTGGTTTTGCAGTGCTCCCCTGATTATGCTTACGGTGCTGGTGGCTTCCCTGCCTGGGGGATACAGCCCAACTCTGTTTTGGAGTTCGAAATTGAAGTCCTCAGTGCCCAGTGAAGTGAACACAATACACATACTATTGCTCTTTTCATTCTAATAAATAAGGACTCGTATTGGTATTAGTTTTAGTGTTAGTGTCTTATCATGTATTGTGTATGCTTGAGTACTTGGCTGAATCATGAATAACTTCCGAATGGTCTTTGATGATATAAGATACTACTTTAGTTGCTAGTTATGCATTTTTTTTGTTCCTTGGTTTTTTCTGTGTGCGTAACCAAGAAGAAGAAGAACAAATTAAACTTAGAAGGCCCACTTAATGTCCAAAAAAGCCCCACTTCTAAGAACTAAAAAAACTCAATTTATATTCATGTACAAAGAAAGGTAATAAGTAGGGCCACACTTTGGCTGCGACCAAAGTAAGGCCCAACCCAGAAACCGAATCCTAACCCACAACCGACCCGGTTTCCAAACAACAGCGCCACATTTTGAACGTGTTGTTTTTTGCCTCTCCTTTGCTGCTGGGTTCTTCAGGGTGGAGGCAAGAGTTCAGCGTTAAAGCCATCGACGCCTGTGTTGTTGCCTTGGACTCGTCACTATCATCTTCTCCACGATCAATGGTGCTACTCCAATTATCGTGGCAGAGGATTCTGAACCAAAATAAAAAGAAGGAAACGCCAACTCACGCGAGCATTGATATATTAGTTACGCATGCCTAA
The DNA here is from genome assembly GCF_014773155.1 of Arachis stenosperma. NCBI lineage: Eukaryota > Viridiplantae > Streptophyta > Magnoliopsida > Fabales > Fabaceae > Arachis > Arachis stenosperma. Next base: position 5,631,857 of record NC_080386.1, read on the forward strand.
AGCGTAAGGTCCAAACCCCGAATGAATAGTTGACTCCAAAAACACACAAGACACCTCGAATCTAAAGGTTAGGATGTAGAGAATATTTTTATGTGAAGTTGAAATTTGAGATTGGTCAGATGATTTGATAAGTTTGACTAAATTATTATTTAATAGTTATTAATTATTAACTTTATATAAAAATAATGTTAAGGATTAACTTAAACTTCAGAGTTTAAATAATTATTTAAGCAGGAGAATGAGCTAATACTTGATAAATCCTAGTTGGTTATAAATATATATCTCAAGTTATATGTAACTTAGGTCAAGTAGTTAACTCACTCATCCGACCTTTAAATGGAGTTCAGATCTGCTATGGATTAGTTCTTGATTTGTTCGATTGGGGATACGGTAGACAACGGAAAAAAAAATAAAAGTAAAATATTATTTTATATTTAGATGTAATCATAAAAGTTTTTTAATAAAACGGTAAAGTATATTTTTTGTCGCTGAAGTTTGGCAAAATTTTCAAAAATGCTCCTAAGTTTTATTTTGTTTTAATTTTGTCCCAAAAGTTTTCAATTTGCATCAAATATACCATCGACGGCTAAATTTTCAAAAAATTTAAGACCAATCAACAATAATAAATGAAAATTATATTTGATTTGCTTGTTTCGAGGGTTGTTCTTATGAAATTGTTGTTGAATCGGTCTTAAATTTTTTGACAAATTAGTCGTCAGGGGTATATTTGATGTAAATCGAAAATTTTTGGGACAAAATTGAAACAAAATAAAATTTAAGAGTATTTTTGAAATTTTTGTCAAACTTTAGGGACAAAAAGTATATTTTACCCTTAATAAAATTATAATAGAGGTTACAAAAGGTTAATTATATAATTACTTTTAAATTACTAATTATTTCATATTCTTTTTATTTTAATATTATATAATAAAGTAATTTAGTTATCCAAATGATATTAATAATGATTTTATATTCCAAATATTTTAATTAAAAATTATTAATTATATTTTTAAAGGAAAAAATTTGTACTGAAGTAGCTAATTTCGTAACGCAAAGCTTTACTTCTTCCTAGCTTCTCAGTTATCTGTTAGTTATTACCATTCAAATATTTGCATTTCAGAACAAAGATCCTCAAGCTTATTTAATCTTGAGTTCTGATAAAGCTCACTGAAAAAACATTTGTAGAGGGAAAAAAAATTGCTGTGGAGCCCAAAAAAGGAATGCATTTCAGCATTTGCAATGAATTGAATTGAAGTGAATGTTGATAAAGGTTAAAGGGAATCCCTGAATTCAAGCATTTTAGTCTCTGAAATCCAACAACACTTTGGTATATATGTAACTTAAAGTGTGAACCTCATCATAGACATTAGGCATCTGGTGCTTGTACCCTCCACTCTAAGCAAAAGGGTGTACCACCACCAAGCACATAATTCACACTATTATACATAAATTATTGGGTACTATTGTTCTTCTTCTTCTTCTTTTTGGCTTTTCATCAAATGCACGGGTGTAATGTATTACATTGGATGATTGCACTTAGTGGACGAATAAAATGTGCATTGCACTTGATGGTTGGTTCTAGTATTTGCATAATTCCCATTTTTCTTTATTTTACTAGTATTTATTTATTTGTTTTATTCTTTTGTTTGGGTATCATGCTCTTGCATGATTAATACAATGCACCTTGCAAAATGTACAAACTTTTGGTGGGGGCAATTGGGCCCTTGAGATTAGTTGCATTTAAATGGCTAATTAAGAAACAAATTAGGTTCCTAAATGAGTAGATTATTAGATTTTTGATGAGTGAGTGGCACATGTTTATGTCTCTTGCAAAGTGCGAGATTTTAGACCATCTCCAATAGGGAACTCATCCTAGTTCCTGTTTATGGTCCACCTGTCATAAAAAGTAACTTCACATCAGCTTTTGCGTCATAAACAGAAAATAAGAACTCAAAACATCTCTCTATTTTCCATTAAGAGGAACTAACTTTAGTCCCTATTGTGGTCCTACTTAATTAATTAATTAAAATACTTGAAATTAATGTAATTAATTTTTTTTAATAATGTAATTTAAATTTATAAATTTATAAATAATTCACTATTAAAAGATATTAATATTAAATAAATTCATATATAATAATAATACACAATATATAATTCGGGGTTACACTAATTTTATAAACTTGGAAGAAGATGAAGAAGAGTAGTAGAGAGTGTAAAAATACAAGTGTATCTAAGTGGTATAGAGTAACAAAATATTAATTTATTAATAATAATGGTAACATAGTAACGTCTAGTTTCTAATGGCTAATTTTGCAACGGCTAATTTAATATAATAATATAAATATAAATAATATTTAATATTATTTTTGATATAAATAATTAATATAAATTATTAATTAAATAAAAATTTAATTATTTAATTATTATAATTATTAATAAATTATTAATTAAATAAGAATATCAATATTTAATATAATTAATTATTATAATTATTATTACATTAATTATTATTTAATTATTTAATATAAATAATTATTATAATTATTACTAAATTAATTATTATCTATTTATTATAATATAATTATTTAATATAATTAATATAATTTTATATAATTATTTATTTAAATAATAACTTGCCACTTGGCAAGTTATTATTGGTTTGTCAAAGTCCCTGTTTAGAGGGCCTGGCTTCCCCTAGAAATATGTGTGGGGACCTTTATTTGGTTTGCTCCAACGGTTGGGACCTATTGGTGTCAGAAAAAAGTAAAATTGGGTCTCTCCATTAGACTGCTCTTAACATCAACTAGACTAAGACCTGCGTATGGCATGACAAACTAAATTAATTATACTATATAGTATAAATTTAAAAGTATTATATTATTTAGAAATTAATTAAATAATATATAAATCAATATTAAACTTAAAGATCTGTTTGTAAAAAATAGAGATAAGCCTCAATGTAGTTCCTGAAGTTGCACTCGAGCCTCAAAGTAGTCCCTGAACTTAAAAGTTCCTCAGAGTCATCCCCGAACTTGCACTCCGGGACTCAAAGTGGTCCTTCCGGCCATTTCAGCACACGTGGCGCAACCGAAAAGCTTAGCTGGCAGCCTTGGTGACACGTGGGACTCACAATGGCTAGCTGATGTGGCAGAGTAAACTCTTCCGACTCAATTTGGTCCCTCAGGGTTAGTTAAAACCCTAATCCCCAAATTTGAAAGCCACATTGTTCACTCTACTCTCTTCTCGTTGGTGCTGTGTTCTTCTCTTCTCCCTCTCTGAAACCCGCCGGTTATGGCTACCACGAGCAATGCAGCTGGGAGCTCGAACAACCCACGATCATTTGGAAGCATTATGAGGAGAATGAATAAAAACAGAGAAACTCGTTTGCCAGAATGGTGTGCCTGCGGGTCGAGACCGGTGCTCCGGTGGTCAGGGACGGATTCTAATCCAGGGAGACCGTTCCTGGGTTGCCCAAACTACAAATGTAAGTGTTGTTGTTGTTGAATGCTGTATTGGAGGATATAAATTTTGCTGATTGAATTTTTTTTGATGTGCAGACCGTTGGGAAGAAATGGTGTGGATTGTTTTTGTGGGTTGATAAAGTTTTGGAAGATGCCATACCATGTGATGATAGAACAAGACATTCAGTTGATGATGAAGAATGGAAGATGAAGATGGCTTGGAAATTTGGTAAATTAGAAGCTGAATTTAGGGTTCTAAAAATGGGGGGAATTTTGATGTTTGTGTTCATGCTGCTGATTGTAATTAGTGTTCTTGTATTAAAGCTGGATAGACAGCAGGGTCAAATGTATCTAGCAAAAAACAAATGACATGCATGTTATATGCATTCCTTGTTCATGTAATTGTTCCTATCCTTTTGTTTGAAAGAAATGAAAATTAAGGTGTTTGATTATATGCATACTTCTGTTCCTGGACTTCTTTTCAATAAAATAGAAATGGACAGCACTTGAACTGGTCTTAGATTTGTAACAGAGGATAATATATAAAGAAAAGGCTGAGAAAACTCAATTGAATAAAATCATAATTCATAATTCATATTCATATTGGTAATGTTTGATTCAAAAAAGGCATTATAGAGCCAAAACACAAGCAAAATAGATACAAAAAAATAGCCTGCTTTCCCTAAAATTCCCAACACTAAAAAAACAGCCTGCTTTCCCTAAAATCCCAACACTGGGACAATGTTTTAGGCATTGTAAACAACATCAGCAAAATAGATACAAAAAAACAGCCTGCTTTCCCTAAACATAATCATCCTAATCTTCATTTTTTGTGTCTGGGTGCCTTGAATCCAGGATTGGGCACAAACTTCATGAAATTTGCAAGCCTTGTAGCAGTTCCCTGTGTTGCACCTTGCATAGGGTTAGGTGGGGATTCCTTGATGTATGACTACTTCCTGGTGGGGTAGCAGGTGGGGTGGTTACTGGTGGATTGCTACTTCCTGAAGCTGGTTTTTCACAACCCTTGGCTAACTTTCTTTTTAAAGGGAGCTTTGGCGGCCTAACAGGTGAGGGTAGAACCTATCAGGCAAGAAATGTAACATAGTTAGTAAACTAGGTAAGGATGTGAGTATGATAAATTTAAAATCATATAAGCTCGTGAACCTGTTGAGAGCCATCAGTTGCTTCCGAGGGTGGTTGACTTTGGTCAAGATTGATTTCGGTTGGGGCTTCTGGGACAGGGGCAGCAGAGTTGGCGCCACAACAACGACATCGACCTTTTTATATATTCTTTTCATCTTCGTCTTTAACTTCTTACTCCCACTTGACTCCTCATCAGCATCTTTTCTTCTTTTTTTCTTGAGTGGTCCGGGCTTGTTTCTAAATTTTGGTGCTTGTGGTCTGTTATATGGTGATTTTTCCCATAGTGCTTGACCTGGAATTGGATTGATATGGAAGGCATATGTGTTGTTATATGCTTCCATGGTCAACCACTAGTGACAGTAGTCCTCCGGTCTCTTACCAGCCCTTGCCAGTGCAGCACACGCATGCACACATGGCATCCCTAAACAACATTCACACAACAACGAAGACAACAACAGTAAGCCTACAACAAAGGTTGATAATGATAATAAGACTAAGACAATGAATTTAAAAAACAGTACCACTCAATTGCCAGAAACCACATGTGCAGAGCCTCTTTCCCAAGTCCACAACCATGTTGGTCGGCCAGCCATGTACTTCGAACTTCTCATAATCTGCGTCACCAGACCACATCGGGACCCAATTTTTTGATTCCTTCCGTATCTTTTCTAACCTGCTGCGTTGTATAGGAGGTAGAACTCCAGTGTTCGAATTCAGCTTCACCTTGTTCCTAGCTATCGATCTCATTGCATACATTCCGACTTCTTCCAAGAGTGTGATAATAGGCTTAGCTCTAGCATCTTTGATCCTGGAGTTGAAGACTTCACAGGCATTGTTGCAGATGTTATCTATTTTAGGTGCATTACTGAAGAATGCCCGGCTCCAAGAGTCTCTAGGCCACTTGTTCAAATACTCCCAGGCTTCCTTATTAACCCTTTCAATCTTTTTGATGATATCAAGGAAGCCATCTTGGCTAGTACACCTTGCACAATCCCAGAGTAGCCCTCTAAGATGGAGATCCTTCCATTGCTTGTTGAAGTTCTTCCACAGATGCCAAACACAAAATCTGTGATGCACATCTGGAAAAACCTCCTTAATTGCATTTATAAGGCCCTGTTTCAGATACCAAAGAAGGGGTCAGATAGTTGTTATCGAGCAGCAAATCTGTCCCTACAGTTATATAAGTGACATCAAAATAGTCCCTAGACTTATTCAAGTGACATCAAACTAGTCCCTACACTTATGTAAGTGACATCAAACTAGTCCCTACACAGCACTATTACAGAACATTATGCAGAACAGGATAAATGACTAACAACAGATTGACAGAACATTATGCAGCATATAATCAGTCCAGGGTTAATTCTGCATATATAGACAGCAGCCAATGTATTAACATCATATAGATAACTACAATAGATAGGTTGACACTAAATAACTTAGAATTCTTAAGTCACAACCCCTGTATAAATAAGTCACAATAGATTAATTCAGCAACTATAGACAGCAGCCATGTGTTATTATCATCATGTTGAAACACACCCAATAGGTAACTAATAAGTAACAACAAGTGACTTGTTATAACTAAGAAGTATTAAGTCACAACCAGTATATAAACATCATTTTAAGTCACAATAGATTAATTCAGCATATATAATCAGCAGCCCAATGTGTAAACATCATTTTAAGTGACAACCTATAAATATTGCATACCTTCTGTATATCTGAGATAAAACAGAGGTTGTTCTTCTTATAATCCCCCAGGTCTTAATGGAGTAATTCCAAGAACCATCTCCAGTTTTCAGTGTTCTTAACAGGGACAATTGCATAGGCAATAACATATATATGATTGTTTGCGTCTTGGCCAATTGCAGACAATATCTGACCACCATGCCGGGTCTTCAGAAAAGCCCCATCCAAGCCTATGAGGGGTCTGCAACCAGCCAGAAATCCTTTTTTACATCCCTCCAAACAGACATACATCTTTTCGAAAATTGGATCATCATCAGGGTTGGGCTGAGGTATAACCCCAACTGTGACAGTGGATCCTGGATTGCTCTTCAGTAGTGTCAGCCCATAATCTCTCACCATGCCATATTGGGCAGCTGCATCACCGTACACAACAGATCTAGCATCTCCTAAGGCCCTGGTCAGTGAAGACTTGTTTAGTTCTAGATCACATTTAGTCTTAAAATATTGTGCAGCCTCAGAGTGTCTCAGATTCGGATATTTTCTTAGTTTCTTCACCAATTTGCAGGCTAGCCACTTCCTATTAGCTAGTCTGTTTTTGGTCTCTCTTGCACAGGTGTGGTCATCCATGAATGTCTTGATCTGCCAGCAGTTGTTCTCAGTATTGTTAGAGGCATACACAAGCCAGCCACAACTCGCATCCTTACACACAGCTCTCATCCTCACGTTATCGTTCTTCTTAAACCAAATCCTTCTACCCTCTTGTATGCAATATTCACGCACAGCCTCTTTGAACTCCATTTTTGTAGTGAAAGTCATTCCAACCTCTAGCCTAAGCTCTCCAAACCTCCCTCCTTCTCTAAATGCAGGGAATACATCATCTGAATCAACTTCCTCCAACTCATCCTCAGAGTTTGGAGGAGTCTTCATTTCTTCCGAGTGCCATGAGTCTCCACCATCAGAGTCATTATAAGGATCATCCTGCACATCATGATAAGGAGCAACTGATGATCCAAACTTAGGAATCGGTCCAAAAATGATTTCATCATCCTCAGAATCTGAGTCTGCACAAACAGGACCATCATCTTCAACCATAACAGACTTCTTTTCTTTTATAAGTTTCTTCCCTGGCTTACTTCTCAATTTCACATTACTCTTTCCTGCTGACCTATCCGGAGGCAAGTCTTCTTCACTGGACACTTCATCACCACCAGGCCTATATGCTTCATCCTCTGCACTATCGTCACTGTCATGGCTGTCTGAGGATCCCTCTGAACTAGACAAAGCAACAAAGGCTGTCTTGGGCTGTTTTCCTTTACCAGTTGTTCTTGCAATATTTCCAGTAGCAGCAGCTCTTGTCAGTGGCCTCCTTCCACATGCTGCTGCTGCTATTTTTACATTCTTACAGCCTCTCTTTGTTTTAGTCTTCTTGGTTTCTTTTCCTTTGGACCAAGGTTTCGGAATTGCTGTGGGTTGGGGCATTTTTTTTGTGGGATTTTGGGCTTGCTTTTACTGGGTTGGGCCATTCTCTTTGGTGATGGATTGGGCTTAGGTCCAAGACTTGCAGTGGGTTGGGGGGAAACTTTTCCTGCTTCGTTTCGGTTACCAGCAACCAATGAGGTATGTGGCTCCTTTGGTTTTGTGGATTCAGTAGTATTTTTTAGTTCAGAAGTTGGATTGCATGGTGTTGTACTGGGAATTGGTTCAGCTGTGGCATTGGTAGTGAGTTTTCGGGTGGGGATAATGGTTAGTATCAGCATCAGCTCCTTGCCAGAAACCACTGGTTCTGCTTCCTCAATATACACAGGCTCAGATACTCCATGTTCGTAGTACACATGAATAACCCCCTTGTTCTGCTGAGCCAGGTAACACATCTCCATCAGCTCATTATCATCTGCTATTGCTCTTAAACCAGTTTGCATAGGCCGATTAGGCACCAGCCACCAACTTTGGCTAACCTTGTCATACCCAATTTTCTTGTGATAGTCTCGGACGAAGAATACATCCAGCGTGTCTGTATCAATATCCGGCAACTCACAAGTCTCTCCACCGTTGTAAGACATACTCCCATCGGCCTCTGTGATAAACGACCCTCCATGGTGAAATATAATCGTAATTAACGGATCACCCATCTACCAATATTTACAAAAAAAATTAATTGATCACACCCAAAGAAGGATAATGAATAGATAATGAATAATACATTTTTTGTCTTTGTTCCAACACCTATTATTATGTTGTGCTTTTCATGTTTTTTATTTCTAAAAGACATAAAATTTACAATTTATATTTTAATGTTTAAATTTAAAATACTAATAAACATGCCTTAAACAAGATGTATTAAAAATATATATAAAAAGAAAAAAGTTTTCCAAATCTCAGTTCAGTTTAGCCTTGTCATTCAGACTCACGCTTGGCTAACTACACTGAAAAAATATATAAATCCAAAACCAAAAATAACGGGGGCAGCAAAATAATATTTTAGATGCCATAACCATTAGAATGGATGCACAATTGTAGCATTACTTTATTGAGAAAAGGGTTGCCAAAATCTAGGCAGTTGCCAAAGTAGAATAATTATTTTGATAAGAAATTACTTGTAGAATCTATCTGAACAAACCTGTGGAATTTCAGAAAAATATTCCAAAGACTTAGCAGCCAATATTTACAAAATTAATTTTTTTTAGATAGTCTGTACAAACTCAACCCAAAACCAAAAAACAAAAAACAAAAAACCTTTGATTCATTATCCATTTGTTGGATAATGTCTACGAATCACATGATTTTATCAAATCACAATAATTACACTTTAAACCACAACAACTATGACACACAAAAGAGCACACACACACACAAGATAAACCAACCACTCCTAACACTACTCATAGGACAGAATAATGTATACTATTATAAAGCGGCATACACTAATTTTATGATTACTTTTGCATATATTGGTGTATAAAGCGGCATGCTTCTAGAAATGAAAATCGAAAAGAAAAATTCATACACTAATTTTATGATTACTTTTGCATATTTTTAGTGGTTTCTATGTTGTAACTATATACTTAAACTCACCATTTTTAGCTAAAAAACCACAATAAGAGGGATGACTTAGAAATGATACAATGCCCAACCTGATATGGAGGTTGCAAAATTCTAAACCAGATAGGTACAAGTGTAGAATTGATATAAATTAACAAAGCAATTTAAACCCTGCTACATCAAAGTTCAAAAAGTTAACCTTGGTCATTAAAGACAATCAACTACTATTATTGACCTAATTTCTAATTATTGTGGAATAAATTTTTTGGTTTAAAAAATCCGACTGAAAATTGTAAGGTGAAAATTATGAGTATTGAAAGTGCCAATTGCCACAGATTCTAGTGTTATTGATAAAAGTTTACATAGTTTTACATAGTTAAAATGGACTCTCATGCTTTCACCAGGTTCTTTCCTAATGGAGGTGCTAGCTTTAAGTCATGCGATCATATGAGACTAACTCATAGCTTATTATCAATTTATCAGAGTATTTTTGACATTTTTATTAGAACTCTAGAGATATTTGATAATAGAGCTGATATTATATAAGTGCTGACTATATTTGTATCACAGGAACCATTTTCAAACACTAACTAGGTGTGCTTAACTATGAGTGAAGCTATTTATTTTTGGATAAGCATGGACATTCGAAACCAAAATGATTGATTAGAAAAATAGAATTAGAAGACAAAAGGATACAATTGTGCCTACATGCCATAAATAAAATGTTTGAAAAGAAGATCATTGACAAAAACCAATGTACCTGAACCTGCAATTTTTGAGCAGAAAACTCCAGCAAGGCACCTAAGAGTCTCCTCTTGAATATAGGCAATGCTTCCTCACGCCTTCAAGACATTCAAGAAAAGTAATAATATACATTAGGACTTTTTTTTTCTATTTGAAAAAGTGCAGTCATTGGAAACTTTTTGGCAAAAAAAAAAGTTCCCAAAAGTCTTCTATGAAAAGCTAACCAGTATCATAATTGTGTATTCCAAGAGAAAAATAGTTAAATGAAGCACATAAAGAACAGAAGCACATTTCAGCTAAACTTCAGATAATGGCTTATCATCATTTAAAATCATTCATGAATTTTCTCTTCTACAATTTTCATCATCACTCTCACTAATCAGTCAAGTTCAGAATCCATTATCAGAGTTACAAAAAATTTCAACTCCCTAAAAATCTTTACTTCTACTGTGATCATGCAAACTCTGTTAAACAAATACATTGATCAGAGTCATTCTCCTCAAACACATTAACAGTTTGGAAACTCCTCCACTAAGAGCAGTAAATCCTAACACATAGAAAACACGTTTTCATATCATCAAAATACAAGAAACACTCCTACTCTATAATTTTGCTTGGCCAAACCACTACGAAAGCCAGTAGTGATCAAACCCTAACACAAAGAAAAGAACAGAGGCGTTCATACCCACCAATTACAATCGAAAAAAAGGCATGAACTTTGTGAATATTAGATGAACAACAACATCAAAAAACAGAGGAACCACATTTTTTTTTCATTTTTGGCTTACCTCTTTTAGAGAAACAACGCTGCCCAACTTTGTGTATGAAGGAGAGGAAAGCAGCGATGCTCCAGAGCCAACGTCTTCCACTGAAATCGGTCCGGTTAATGGAAGAGTACATGCGCCATTGGAGATTGACGGAGGGAGAAGAAGAAACCACACTCTGTGTTGTGTTTGTTTTGTGTGTAGAGAGGAGGGAGACAAAATGTTATGGAAACGTTGAGGGAGGGACGTAGTGAGCGTGAAACGACGTCGTTTCATGTCATTTTGGCGCCACAGCCAAAACGACGTCGTTTCTGTGAGTCCTAGGTGTCAACGACGCTGCCAGCTAAGCTTTCCGGTTGCGCCACGTGTGCTGAAATGGCCGGAAGGACCACTTTGAGTCCCGGAGTGCAAGTTCGGGGATGACTCTGAGGAACTTTTAAGTTCAGGGACTACTTTGAGGCTCGAGTGCAACTTCAGGGACTACATTGAGGCTTTGTAATTTGTATATAATTTAATATAATTATTTAAAAAAATAAATAAAAAATACAACAACAAAAGTACAAAATCATATGAAGTTGACCTCTTTCTTTAATATTATTTGTGTGTATTTTCTAATATCTTTATATAATAGAATTTTTTTTATATATTTTATCATGTAATATAATCAATTCTAAGAAGATAAACTCCTCTTTATTTATTGGTGTGAATGTTTTTTATACACAAATGATACCGACTTTAAAAAACAAATTGTATTTGTTTTTTAATATTTTTCAATGGATGGCGTTCCATAGTTTAATTTTGAGCTTTTTTTAAGTGTATTTGGAGATAATTAAAAAAAATTACAGAAAAATAATTGAGAATGAAAATATAAAAAATGTAGTATAAAATTATAAATAAACTTTACTAATTATGATACATTAGAATCTATACATACTAAGTCCGATGTTGTTGTGTCAAAGCCAATGTGTTTGGAAATGATTTGGATAATTGATTTGAGAAATTATGAAATAGGATAATAAATTAATAATAGTAGCAAGAGCCAGAGTTATAGAAAATATTCAAGTAGACTAAATACTTTACACTTTAAATATATGTAACAGAAAATTATTGTTATCATCGTTTTAATGTAGATATTAATTATATTTAATAGTTATTTTTAACTTAATTAAATAATAATAAATATTAAATTTAGTTGATTAAGAGGATTAGAGTTTTGTATCATTACTATATAAAAATATATTATCTCTTAATTTATAATATAAAGTTGTAAAATTTAACCTATGAAAAATTATTGATGTGATACACTTATAAAATCTAATATGGTATAAATTTATTTTATATAATAAATCAGTAATATTAAGAAGAAGTCTAAACTTGTTTTATTTATTAATTCTAACAATAATTAATATATTAAATAAGATAAGTTTTAGTTATTTTTAATTAATTTTTATTATCAAATACTTTTAATAATAAATTAATATTTATTTTTATATAATAAAAAAATAGATAATAGATAGAATTGTTATTTGTCATCATAATTAATTATTACTATTATTATTACGACTATTCAATCGTATGATAGGAAGGTTCATGCTCTTGATAATCATCAATCACGACCAAGCATCTATCATTCATTATTTAAGCAAACTTCCCAAATAATTAGTGCTTGCACATCTATAATCTATTGAGACGGAATTATAGACTTTATCGAAGTTCGGATAATAAGATCACAAGTTTATTCTTCCTTTTTTAGGGTGCATTTATTTATGATTATTTTAGCAAAAAATTTATTTTCTCTCAAAATTATTCATTTCAGCTTTAACAAACAAGTTAATAATAATCATGACAAGTTAATAGAAAAGCATAGGGGTGCACATGGCCGGGTGGAGCTGGGTTTGATGGGATCCAGATTCGACTCGAAATATAAATTGGGTCTATTTATTAGATTAAAACTCGATGAAATCAATATACTTTCGGGCCACAATTATACCGGATGAAAATCGAGTGAAAATCGGGTCGTTTACATTACATTACGTTAATATCTTCTTGTAAGCTAATATATAAAATATCCAAATTTCCAAGACTCTAACCATTATTTAACATGGTAAAATTCATTTAGAAAAATATAACAAGAACCAACCTTTCTTTAAAATTAAAGCATAACCACAATCAATACTAAAGCAAAACCACAATCAATACTAATATTATCTAATAATACCAAATATTTAAATCAATACAAATAACACAATATTATGCATTAGTCTAAAGTCTTATGCATTCTAAACATAAAACATTAACTTATAGTCTTATAATGACTAATAACACAAAATATTAAGGTTTACAATACTTAAATTCCACATAAGAATAGTCATGATCAATCACTAATAACACAAAATATTAATTGTGTATGATGACTGGGCCACCGGGCCGACTTCAGATGACTCGAGCTATGGTCCGGATCCGACCCGAAATAATAATCGGATCTATTTTTGAGATCTTTATCCAATCCTAAACCTGATAAAATCATACCAAATTAACCCTTAAAGTGTTCAAAACTAGACCGAGTCTTCGGGTCGGGTCGGGCCTGTGCACCCCTAGAAAAGCATATAGTTGGTTGGAATATATAGTAGATACTAGATAGTAATTGTCTTTAATGAGTGATTTTGGAATACAAGTTCTAATATAAAATTATTGTTTTTTACCGTTAATATAAAATTATTGGTGTAAGAAGAGTTATATAATTAGAGATATAATTATTTATATTGACTTCTTTTATCAGTTAAGTTTTTGAGATAAATAGTTGTATGAAATAGTATTAGAATTCTATATTCAAAAAATCTAAAATTTAATTTTTTGTGAATCTCAAAAGTAAAAGATAGTATAAAAGAAAAAAAAAACCTATACTAGAATTAAGCAAATCCAAATTTTTTTTTTTTTTAACGAAGATAAGGAGATTCGAATTCGCGACTTTTTAGGTGAGTATGGAAAAATTACGCTATTTGAACTATAACTCGTTGACAAAAAAAAAACTCTTACTCAAGAAAAAATAGGGTAAAGTATATTTTTTGTCTTTGAAGTTTGACAAAAGTTTCAAAAATATCCCTAAATTTTATTTTGTTTCAATTTTGTTCCAAAAGTTTTCGATTTGCATCAAATATATTCCTGGAAGCTAATTTTTCAAAAAATTTAAGACCGATTCAACAATTTCATAAAAACAACCCCTCATTACAAGCAAATCAAGCATAACTTTTATGCATTATTGTTAGATTGGTCTTAAATTTTTTGAAAATTTAGCCGTCAAAGGTATATTTGATGCAAATCGAAAACTTTTAGGATAAAATTGAAACAAAATATAACTTAAAGGTATTTTTAAAATTTTTGCCAAACTTTAAGGACAGAAAATATACTTTACCCAAAAAAATATTAGAGATAGTGTATTAGTATGATTTATATTCCTTTTTGAGACTTTAAGGGGAAAAAATTTAACAATGCGAAATAGTGTATTAGCATGTAATAAAAGAATAGTAAAAATGTAAAATAATCCAACAAAAAAGAATAGTAAAATAAGAAATAGTGGGAAAAGGTTAAATTTGAATTATAATGTGGAAATGAAGGGCAAAAGTGAGATTAAGTTGTGTATATGTGAGCATGCATAATAATAAGCACCACATCCACCTCTTTCTCCATTTTCTCCTTCTACCTGCTTCTCTGCCACCGCTCTAACAACTTTCTTTTTTCTCTGAACTCTTCACATTTGGAAGCCAATCTTATCAATCTCAATCTATTTGTAAGTATCTCAAATTCTGATACTCTGACCCTCTCTTCTTTCTGCTTCCTAAGTTTTCTGTTAAGGGGAAAAAAAAGGTAGCTGGCCCATGATAGAAAAATATTAAAGTTGAAACCTTTGTGAAATGGGTATATGATCTTCATGAAATTCTGTCTTATGGGGCTATTTATTTATTTTGTTTTTTGGGATCATTTTGCTACTGAATTAACGGAGAGTTTGGTGGTGGGAACTTTGAGGATTGTAGAGTAGTTTAATGGTTTACTTGTTCTTATTGAGATGGGGGAAAATGGTAAATTCATGCCCTTTTTTTCTGTTTCACCTAGAGAACAGCATGGTAGTTTTTACCTCTATTTTCTCTTTGAATCTCTGCCTGGTTTCTAAAACAAGCTTTTTTATTTTTTATTTTTTATTTTTAATTATCTATGGAAAAGGAAATTGTGATTTTTATTCTGATTTATCTCTTTTCAGGGGCATTGGTTCTTGAGGGCCTAACATCTGTATGAAACTTCAAGCAGTTCTGGGTATTAAGAAGAAGAAACCAGAATGCGGTGGTTTGGTCTTTCTGTTGATGTGTTTCGCAAAGTTGTATGCCTGAACTTGTATTGTAAAGTTATTCTGTAGATCATCACTCCCTTAAGTTCTCCATATTGTTACTTTTGTTGCATCATAGTTAGTTGCACCCATGGAAGTCAACCATTGTTTGATAATTTCTTCAGATAAGTATAGAATCAGCTGAAATCTCAGTAGTGAAGTGCAAGCCTGGTATTTTTTTGCAGTAGTGTTGTTCTTGTCTCCAATAGTTCTCTAGTTCTAGCTGATTTTTACTTTGTAGTTAGTTTAGTGTCTTCATTGCCATACTCTATTGTGGCATATTTTTTGGGGTGCATTAGGATCAGGTTGATTGAGTAGCGTGGTAAGGATTAAAAGTAGTTATGGTGTGCCAAGCGGCAAGCCAAACAAGATTTCGGGCATTAAAACATGAGAATGGAATTGAAGGCGAATCGACAATTGTTGTTAGAGTGATAGCATGCTTTCAACCCTTGCACGATTGTCAGGTTGGTACCATATGACTTACAGACATGATTTTGAAGCTTGATTTGTGATGAAAAAACTTATATCTATTTTGTGTTATCTTTATTAATTATTGGATTGTTTTATGAGCTCATGGGTGATGAATGCTATCTTCTAACTCTTTGCAGGCTGAGTACTTTCGTCATTTGCTTAAGCCCGTCACGTAGATAGATCAACTTTTTTTCTCATTTAGCTGAAGCCTGAAGTTTGTAGTTTTCTTTTTTAATTTGTCCACAAGAGAAATCAAGCTATTGAAGCTTCCATATCAAAGCACCATAGCATCTACTGGTAAATATTTTTATTTTGTACTTCTTCATTGGAAAGGGTCTGTTTTGTCATCTTTATCATTGATTGATCGACTATTGTTCTTTAGGTTATTTTTTTCGTTGGATGGTTAAGGATCATATGCCTTGGCCTTGCTCACAGCATATGGCTGGGTCATCACCTTGTTTGAATTGCTCCGGCACATTCCCAGAGCCAAACTTGTATGGTTCTTCAGCATATCTGAATCCTAGTACATTCATCTTGCCTGCTGTGAGTGTATTTCCTGGATTTGCGGCTCCTGCTGCCCCATACCTGAAGGCTGAGCCCACCAATGAAGTAGTGCAGGGGTTCCATCAGTATCTTCAGTCATTGCCAACTTTGAAAGAAATGCATACTGAAGAGGCTATGCAACTGCAAAATGCAAATTCTGTATCTTTGCAGAAGAAGTTACTTATTTTCGACCAATCTGGTAATAAGACAAGGTTGTTTTATAGTTCTGTCCTGCCTCTGTTCCAGAGTCCAGTTGTTAATGCTACGCCATATGTATACAAGGACGAAAAGGCAGCTAATTTGGGTCAAAAGCATCTACCGAACAGTTCAACAGAAGAGTCTGATAATGATCATATAGTTAATGAAGAAAGTGAAATGCATGAAGACACAGAAGAAATCAATGCCTTGCTTTATTCTGATGATTCTGATTTCAGTGGTGATGATGATGATGAGGTAACAAGTACAGGCCACTCTCCATTGGTTACTAAAAGGACTTATGTGATGCAAGAGCAGTATGAGGATTCAAAGGAGGAGGTTGCAAGCTCTGGTTTGCCAAACAAAAGGCGGAAGTCAATTAATGGCGAGTACTATAGATCACCGATGCCTGCAGGTACTGCAGGTTTAGCAAGACTAAATGATACTTATGAGTATGCCAGCGACGCTGAATCAAAATATTCCAGTGGCCGTGTATATTCTGGAGGTGCTGAGCAAACTAAAGACAATAGTTCAATGGTGGATGATATTCAACTGAAAAGGGATAAAATCCGGGAATCATTGAGAGTACTTGAGAACTTAGTTCCTGGTGCAAAGGGAAAGAATCCACTGTTAGTCATTGATGAAACAATTGAGTACTTGAATTCTTTGATGACTGGTACTTCCGAAGAAGATAATATCACCAAAGGCTCATCGCCGCCATAGCATACTTTGATATAAGGACACATCAATAGCAAAAAAGGTCATAGTCGACGAATTCTTAGCTGTGTTTCATGAGAAGTTTGAACTTAGCAATTAGCATGCTTGGTTCTTTTCTTACTTTCTTCCATTCTGCTTTCTCAAGGTTTATATTTAGTTGTGTGCAATAAGGGAGTAAAAGCAGCAATTGGAGGGGAAAAAAATGGGGCTTGGGATATCAATTTGTTGACCAGAATTTGTATCTTTTGGCTTTCTTGGAGTGTAGATGGTAGTGGAGGATGACTGTGCTGCAAAAGTGGATATTTATTTTCCACCCTCAAAATGTTGAAGTCTGTAGGTGAATGGTGATTGAATGCATGCGCGTTAGGTAACTTGGGTCCCACTCTGCACCTTCCTCTTGATTCCTGGTTTGATGCTTTTGGCCTCTCTTTCAAACTTGTACGCATATCATATCACATTGGCATGGGACTCTCTAAAAAAGTGTCAAGAAAAGTTTAAGTTTTGGATGTTGGGTTATGCTTCAAATTGAATGAGGAGAGTGGTTGTTACATCATGAGTTGCTTGCTGGGACCCTTTTTGTTGGATGTGTCATTTGTGGTAAAGGTTACTTTGTTTTACATCCTAGAGGGTGGAATCAACATCAAAGACATTTTTTTCTTTCTTTTTTCTATTTTCTACGTTGTAATTGAGAGGTTAGTTGAGCATTCGAGGTTTCCTTTTCATGATGCTACTAGCCTACTACTATTTATGTGTCGGTTGAGTGATTGTGTTAATAATTTGTTTGGGGGGGTGAATCTATCATCTATATATTCTGGTTTTTGTAGCTGTTCTTCACTGATTTGTCTATGTTGGTTGTCTTTTCTTGTGTTTTATTGTTTATACCTATTGAGCCATTCAATATTCAGTGATTCAGTATGATTATTTTCTCTTCCCGGAATTTTTTTAATCCTATACTAGTTCATGAAAATGGAAAGAATTTTACAAAGAGTTTGTAAAGTGATAAAGTGAATCATAATCATTATTGAATTTGTAATTTTTATCATATATGAATTTTATTATCTTGTTTTAAGAATAATTAGATGTTTCTTTTTTTATTTTTATTAACTTTTTCACTTTAAAAGAACCTGATCCAAATGAAGTTGATGGTTTATTGATTAAATCCTGGCCCCCAAAAAATATTTAACAACAATTCAATCTTTTTGAATTAAGTTGCAAAATTGATTTGTTTGGTTTAAATGTTTTTTGAACTAGAATACCTTTGCCACCTGAATAATTGATTATCTTGCCATTATCAAGGATTTGACACTGAAGTTGACTAAAATGCCACCTGGACTGTACATAAAAAACAACACTATAATCAAACCAATTAGAGAAGATGACTATTACCATAATAAAGATAATCATTAGCAGATTAACTTTTGCTCCCTAATTTTTCCCCCGGATGGTACCTTCAAAATCTGATGGTGATGAATGATGATATTTGGTGTTTCACCTGAAGCATCTGCAATGCCATGATTATTGATATTGTCCCT
This sequence comes from Arachis stenosperma, assembly GCF_014773155.1. Taxonomy (NCBI): domain Eukaryota; kingdom Viridiplantae; phylum Streptophyta; class Magnoliopsida; order Fabales; family Fabaceae; genus Arachis; species Arachis stenosperma. The sequence goes on from NC_080386.1 coordinate 5,650,539, forward strand.
TGTCATGTGTTGTGGTATACACTATTTTGGTGATTTGATTTGATCCCATGCCATCAACATATTTACTTAGTGCCCACCTTGGAAGGCTTTTGCATCACATGACAAGCCCATCACTATTTTCATGCAGGGTGGCATAATTTATGTTGGAATATCTAATCATGTTTCTTCCTTTTATAGTTTGTGATTACATTAATTTTGCCTTAGCTTAGGTCTGTCTCCCTTAATATTTTGATATCATTATTCCCCTTTTTCATTGGTTCAATTTCTTCTATAGTCAAGGGTAAAAAAAACAAAAGAAAACAAGAGGATTCAAATATGCTTTTACACTGGAAATATATTATTGAATTTTGCAACAAATTATAATTTAGCTAGAATCTTGCTATAAGATACAATAGGAACTGAAAGAAGAGAAGCCTCATTTACTGTTCAAATGAAGAAAAGTAATGAAATATGACCAAAAAGAAAAAAGGTGGGGACTCAGAAGAAATGGTTCCAAGTAAAACTAGGACTTTAGGAAATCGAATTCCTCCACCTTCTAGTAGTCTTTCTGTTATGTTCTTCAGAAGCTGTTGGAAGCTGATGTGGTGGAACATCATGGTTTTCAACATTTGTTGTCTTTGTAAATTTGGTCAGCTTCTTCCATCCACTGCTCCATGCTGATGTATGCTTCTGCTTCAACATCATCTTATCAAATTGTTTCTGTAAAGTCTCCATGTCATTTTGGAGCTCTAAGTACTTGGCTTTCACACTCTCAAGCTCAAACTTGAGTGTGTTGATGTCTTTCTTTGCAGTTGACCAACCTTCTTGGAATGATTGTGGTGTTCCTTCAAGGAGTGTTTTTCGGTTCACAACCATTGGATGGTTAAGAGATTCATCATCACCTTTCAGAGAACTGCTAGCTAATGCATTGCTGATCTTCACCTGTTCAGAGAATAGAACTTGAACCACTACCCTTAATGGAAGCCTTTCATTTTGTGCAGCATGCAGGCATGCATCAATGGAGAGTTTCTGACAATCCATTACACGGCAGAGTCGCTTCCTTTCATGTTCAGACAGCGTTGGATGCGCCTGTTTATTTGTTTTGCAGATAAGAGAATTCAGAAGTAGAAATCAGTTAGACTATGAAAGAACTAACTAAACATATTTTTACTGTTAATTCTTTGGTAATTCTGAATTGAATCAATTCAATCTTTTATTTTAACTCTAACCAATGAAACGGTAGTTAGTTAATTACCTTAAGATATGAATCAATTGCTCTGTAAAGTCCATCATCACAGGTCCTAGCTGACTCCGGCAAAGCTTCGGCAAGCACCTGAAACTTTGTCAAGGACAGGTTTCTATCTCTGGACACTTCTGTAAGATAACTATCAACAAGCCTTGCAACTCTTGCCTTGGCATTCAAGTTACTACTTCCCATATGTTTGTCTGAAAACGATTGTCTACCTGGACTTGAAGTTTCAGTCTGTTCTTGCACAAGAAAATGCTCTAATAGCCTCTGAACAAGGTCCACATCATACATAGTCTCACTCTTATTATAACATGGAATCAGAAGATCAGCAAGTGTAGCCTGCTCAAACTGCATTCCCACCCTTTTCTCCAATTCAGTAACAAGTGCAGGAGCAACTTTTAACATGTTAGCCATTCTCAAAAGCCTAAGAAGGAAGCTGCATGTGACACTATCCTTCTGAGGTGGAATGATGCTGATGAGGCTCTCAATGATGAGTCTATGATCCTTAGCTTGAAGACTTGAAGAAGCATCATCTCTAGGTGCAGCCACAACCATGTGGAGCCCACCTTTCCAGCTATTGCCACTAGTATTACTACTACTGTTACTGATGCTGCAGCTACTTGCTTCATCATTTTGGAGTGCTGTGTCACTGATCAATCCTGGTAGCCACTTAGTTGCATAATGCATTATTGAAGCACCAATCAATTCAAATCTCATACCCTTAACCTTGATTGCAGTTACCACTCTAACAAAGTGATCGATCCTGAGGATCGAAACATCCTCAAACCACCAATCAGGAGGAACCTGCTGATTCCTACTTGGGCTTGAATCTTTCATGCTCATGCTATTCCATCTTGGGCTGGAAATTTTAGCTGTTCTTCCGGTGTAAGACCACCTTATTCCTTTAGGATTAGCACAAGCTTTCCAAGCTATGGACTCGCTGCACCGGCGAACAATTTGGAGGTTCTCGGCCCAAGGCGAGAGCTTTTCGCAGCTTTTCAACACCACTATGGAGTCTCTCCAAGAAGACAGAACAACATAGCTGAGGAAAGCTTCTGTCTTGAATATGAGATTCCCTTCCTCTAAGTCTTCTGTCATTTCAAGATACTCAGCAGCACATCTTAGGCCAGAGATGTTGCCTGCTGTTAAATCAACAGCAATTCCATAGCAGAATTTGGCTGCAAGCTCAAAAGCCTCAGGCCCACCAGGGATATCATCCATAACTATCTTATTTATATCCGGGTCTCTCGATTCATATATGATCCTATTCAGCTTTCCACTTCTAGATAGCAAGGGGTACTTTTTCACAAAAGAGAAAGGAGAACAAAAAATTTACAAAATTCAACAGTACAAAGATTAGTATCTTATCTCCTTGTATATATGACTATACATACTATAAGGTTACAAAAATTGCATACCTTATGCAAGTGGAAGCTAGATTCTCCAATTTGTACTAGAAAGTCACTTGGAATATCAGTTGCAACATACCTGCAATGGAAGGGACTAAACTTTTTAAGATTGTTCAAAGATTATGAAATGGACAAATTAACAGTATAAAAAAACAAACTTTTCAGTCCTATCTTCTGCCATGTGTCTTAAGACTTTCAAAGTTACTAGAATTAGTAAAGGAGATTAGTAACTGTTAACACCCTTAAAAAGGGTACTAATTAATCATACACTTTAAGTTTAATTAAACATACCAAGAGTGGCCTCTTTGAACAAATCCTTCTGTCTTGACACCATGCTTGGTTGAAGTGAGTACTCCACCCCCATATTGTTGTCCTACTGCTGCTGATTCACTTTCTGATTCCCACATGCTGCAAAAGCCAGATTCACAATGCAGAGCTCTTGAATTTTTCTCAGGAAAGTAGCTTTTACACACACAAGGCCAAGAGATAAAAAATAAAAAAAGCTATGTGAATGAGTAGAGAGACTAGAGTAGTAGACAAGAGACTTCAGTGAAAGGAGGAAACCACATGGGATGGTTGGAGTAATGAGTTATCACAAAAATTGTCGGCTTCTTGAAAGAAAAAAGTTGAAGGACTGGTTTACAGGCTGTGCTGAAATGGGCATAGTCAATAGACAGTGGTGGTGTTAGTGTTGTTGTTTTTGAAATGTTAATGATGAATCTGAGCTTGTGTTTTTATTCAAGCCTTTGGATTTTAGGTAACCCTTTCTTATGAGTCAATGTATTAAGACAGAAAGCTTCAGTTTTGTTTTGTAAACTCAGCTGTGAGGTTGTGAGTTGTGACCACACAATCATACATGTCTCTTCCTTTTCAGCTTATTTTCTTTATTCTTTAGATGTTACTGAATTTATTACATTCCAAAACATTCCTTTGACATTGGGAAAAATAAACAAATATAAAAAATAAACGCACTCCCATGCAGAATTTTTGGTATGTAAAAACTAAAAAACTTTAATCAATTATTACAATAATGCCAATTGATTACTACTAGGATTAATCATATCATAGCCAAAGGTAAAAGAGAAATAACTCTTGGCAGAGCAAAATTACAAGAGAGTAAACATGTCTCCTTTTATCCTATGAACAAGAACAGGTTTTGAAAATTGATGAGGTAAAAATGAACAAGTGGTAGTGGATTTTTGAGGGCAAAAATGACTATGACTTGTGGTTATATGTTTTGTCCTAGTGGTACCAACTACCAACATATCTGCATTTGACTGTTTCATAGTCCCTGTGTTAATCCAAACCATACATGTTTTTACAATTTGCTTAAGGAAAAAAAGTTACAGTTTTGTTTTTATAAGTTTAGTGTATTTGGAGTCATCAACAAGAGTGTTGGTGTAGTAATAAAGACAAATTAAAATATAATAATATACTTCAAAGTTCAGAGGAGCTTAAAGAAACAGAAAGGAATAAAAAAAAGGTATATTCTGCATCATCAGCAGAATTTTGTACTTCTTGTACATATCTGATAAAAAGGAAAAAGGTTTTATGGAAGAACTTACTAAAAAAAAATTGTACTTTACAAAGAATTATGCAATCTCTTTTTTTTTTTTTCAAAAGAATCATACAAATTCTCAATCAGTGCCATACTAGGCTAACTAAAATATGGTTAAATGTCAACAAGAAAACAACATTTAAATCTTGTCCTTTTGATAATTGAAACCATTAAGACACACTCTGAAGTCTGAATTGAATAAGGTAAGGGTAAACTTTTTGGGTCTTGTACTATAATCTTAAGAGATTATTCAACACTGGCAGAGTAGTTTCAGTTTGTCTCATTAGGTTGTACTTTTACCCTTAGACTTAGAGTGTGTCCCCTCAAAATAAATGTGTGGTTTTGGTTTCATCATATGAGATTAAATCCAAATAATCTGAACTACCAATCAATGAAACCTATCTGAATTTATTTCCTACATCATTTAAATTAATTATATAAAACTCAAGGATAGGATTATGATTCTGCTACATCATGATTTTGGTGGTTAATCTTCAAATTCGGGACATATCATATTCATGTCTTCCTACTTATCTGTCTGACCTTATCAATTATTAGAAGTCATTTGAATAATAGGCCATAAGAGAAGAATGGAGAAGCATAAGTTTCTCATGTCTAATTTTTGCCAAATTTTATTTTCTGAAAAAAAAAATAATTCTTGCATGAGATTACTTTTTGGCATGCCCAGTTAAGTGATATGCAACATGCAAATCTTTATTAAATTACTTGATTTAAGAAAATTAACTTATTTAACTCATGAAATTAGACAAGATTGTATATACAATTTTTTTTACATCTCTATATCAGATAAATTACTTTAAAAAATAATTTAATTTTGATGTACTATCAGTATAAAACAGTTTTATACGTGTATCTAATTACGTAACGATACGTCTACAAAAATAACTATTTTTTATATTGATAGCGTAAATAACTCCAAAAGAACAGATGTAATTAAATGGCTCTGTAAAATGTTTACACGTATCAAAATTAAACTCTTGAAAACTTGACAAAAATAAACAGACACAGTTGTGGATAGCTCAGTAGTGATTAGTGAACAGTATAAATTGGTAATAATATTTTGTAACATGAATTGATGGTCATGCATGATGCATAGTGTGTGAAAATACGGGAAAGGGATATTGTTTCCAAAGTGCATGGTGGGAGTTGTGCCGCGTAAGCTCACAACTATTTGCTTCACATGCTTCTGCCATTGGCTGTTGGCTCTTGACCAAGCATACTACCTGTATTCAACCCCCTTCACTTCAACCTTCTCTTTCCATTGATTCATTCAAGGACCATACCATACCATACCATACCATACCAATAATGCATTTTCATATGGTACTATCAAGCATCTTGTTTAATGTGGATGTTAATGAATTGTTCTGTGAGATTTGTACCATGTTAGTTGCTAGCAGAAGCAGTCAGTCCCATCATCCATTATTGTTTGGCTTTTAGGTCTATTTCAATTCAATGTTTGTTGTTTGTTCTTTCATTAGGATTTAGAAGTTAGATAGATCTATGCTTGGAGGCTACAGCATTGCTTAGTTACTTGTCAAATGGTTGTTGCCATTTATGGGAAAACCTCCCTGTTTCTGCAAGAAACCAAAAAAGGTGCTTACTTAAACACTTGAATGTAGTATTAGCTTCTATTCTTCATTGAAGGAGAAGAAGAAAACTTAGCATTTCCATATTAAGTTATTAACTAACCATTGTCAAGACATGTTGCCAAAAAGAAGGAAAAGATAGCATACATAAAAATTTGTAGGAATAAATCTAGCCACCACAGCAGCATTACAACTAATCTAATGAAGAAATGAGGAAAATACAAGGCTCTCACATAGAACCACTGGGGTGTTACAAATCCACAAAAACAGTTCAAAACTGTCATCCTGCAGGTTATTTATTGAGTCATCCATCAGCGAAATGCGAATGTAAGATACATAATTTCCTTTCAAAACCCTGTAAAGTACACTACATGATAGATTCACCGCCAAAGAACTGCTGATTAATTGTTTCCGGGATTGAGATTCTTGTCAATGAGAACCATGTTCAAATTGTTGGCAATTTCACCTAACCCAATATCTGTAAATGCAGCCATAATCCTTTCACATGCAAGCATATCAAAATCTGAGGCAGTTGATTGCTTCCATTGATCAATAACTTCACCCACTTCTTTTGTATGCCCAAGCATTAAATATGAAGAAACAACACAAATATAATTCCTGCTAATCATTTTCTGGTTAGTCATTCTCAAGGATTTCCATATCTGATCTATTTTATCCTTATTTCCCAACCCAGCATAGAGAATGATTAAGAAGTCATATGTTATCCACTGCCTTTGGGAGATTCTTTTTTCAGCCTCAACAAGGGTGTTTGAAGCAGCATTCTCAAGATGACCTACTTTAACATATATATTTGCCAGGTTCAAATATCTTGTCCAACTTTCATCAGAACCAGCACCATAACTCATTTCATCAAGAATCCTTCTAACTTCATCAACATTAAAAGTAGCAGCACAGGAACTAATCCAGAGGTTGTAGGTGAAGATATCTGGAGCAACCTTTTGTTGTTTCAGTTCTTCAACAACTAAGGGAACCTTTTCAAGCTGTCCGACTGACACGTAAAGTGTCATCAACTCGTTGTAAGTGAGGGCATCAAAGGAGAGATTGGAATCCTTAATCCTTTGATAAAGTTCTTCAGCCTTTTCAATCAGTTTTGCTCCTGCATAAGAATGGAGGAGGGCTGTGTAAGTTTCAGTTGTCTTTGCAGCAAGAGGTAGACCCTCGAAGTAACGCTCTGCAGCATCAATGCCGAAAACTTTAGTCATCAAATCTATGCGGACTGCATAATCAGAGTCTGATAATTGGTATTCATCATGGGCAACCATCCATTCTGATATCTGCAATCATCAATAGTCACAAACTGCAGAGCCGTAGATCCAACAGAAAATAAGAGAGCAATATTCATAGTAGAGCCTTCCATGCTCAATGTGCTCTTATAAATTTTAAACTTTTTGTTCCATTACAGTCAAAATTCAAATGCCAATGGGACTATTTATCAAAGTCCATACTTAGTGTATTACCAACCACTATATGATTCTTCATTTCAGCCATTATAAGCATAGCACAACTATAATACTTGAAACCTTACAGACCTAATAAAACTCCAAATCTCAAACTGTATTATTCTAAGCTGAAACTGTGTGCAGGATCAAGTTTCATGGTGAGAAAATAAGAGAAAATGAGAGACAATTTTGAGGTGCTGGGAAAGCTCCCTTTTCTTATTGAATGCAACAATTAGAGTGAGAATCTAACTATATTACAACAGTTTTCTATTTATAGACATAGCTAACTAACTAAGTGCCCGCTGTATGCTGAGTCATCATCACAACTAACAAGTAACAACCTAACACTCTAACTTATTAGCCAAGCTAACTGATCAGGGAATAGCTAATGCATTTCCAACTTGCTCAGTGTCACTCTCATCACTCTATTTTGCTAAATTTCAAGAGATGCTAAGAGATATGAACTTAATGACCAATTTAGAGAACTAGCTCTCTAGACAAAAGGATCCCTGACCTTAATTCACAAAATGATTATTTGTCCTCTATTATTTGAGGCTCAAAGCCTTGGTTTTTATACAAAAAACAAACAACTAACTCCATAAAAACTATCTAATAATACTAGCAAGTTAACCATCTAAATCACTAAAATTCCAATCACCATGAGAAAGGAAAAGATCAAATAGAAACCTCAAGAGCATGTTTATAGCGCTGAGATCTTCTAAGGTCTTTGGATATATCCCGAAGCTCGGAAGCTGTAATTGTATTCCCTTCAAGGACCCATTTTTGAATAATATTTGTGGCGCTTCGCTTTGGGAGCCTTAACCTCATGATTCTGCTCCTTAGGTCATCACCATCTTCAGCCACAGAGCTATGAGTCTCTTCTTCAATCGCCACGTCACTGTTCACAGCACCCGAGGACGAAAATCTTGATAGGTTTGATGCTCCCTTCAGGAAACAAGGCTGCTGCTGATAGATATAGCTGCTGTTTCTGCATGATATGACCAATTGCAATAATCGTGGGTGAGTTGAGAACTACCAATACCCTAAACAACTTCAATCTGATTGGTTAGTGAGAAAATGCAAGAAAATCAAAGAAATTTTCGAACTTTCACATGTTCCGAATCTGGGGTTTTTGGAGGGTTCAATCAGTGGGATGTATATACATTGATTGGAAAAGAGGGTGAGCATGACATTAACATCAAATCACAGCTGCAAAGTGTGATTTTGGAACATCGAGTATTCGAGTGAGAGAGTAGTTAGGCTTACCGTCTGAGAGCGAAGAACAGCGAGCGACACGCCATTGGGGGCGTTTGCTTCCTTCACCTTGATTCTCTCTGCTCTCAGCTATTCCACTTTTACATTATACCTTTAATATGTCTAATTTCTGAAATATTTAAAATACAATTTGAGAGTTTATTTTTTAAAGATGATCGGTAATATGTAAAATATATTTATTAAGATTTTAAGTGTGATAATACATCTTTTGATTTGTAAATGTTGAATATCATATTAGAGAGATAGGTTGTATATAAATTATTCTGAGAGATATAGGCTTTATATAAGTTATTCTGTTTTGATATAGTTTCTATTTTTAGATATCTGATTTTGTTGTATCTCCTAGTATTAAGGGATTTAATTTCTGTACCTATATATATATATATATATATATACATATATATATATATATATATATATATATATATATATATAATTGTAGAAACTGTAAATGTTTTAACTAAAGAACAAACCTCTACACTAGTTAAAATAATTGACAAGTTAGAAGATACACCATTAAGGGATGAGTTTATAAGACAATTAGCTGAATTAGTTAAAAAAAAAAGAAGAAAGTAAGCAAGAAATAAGACCAATAGAAATAAAAGAAATTTATAATCGTTTTAAAAACCCACAAGAAGAAGTTTCCCTTAATTCTCTCAAAGAAGAGATAAAAAAGTTAAAGAGAGAAGTTTCAGAATTAAAACAACAAAATATTAATACGGACTACAAATTACTAAAAATAGAAGGAGAAAACATAATAAAAATCCAAGAACAATCTTTGCAAAATAATGAAGGGACTAGTAATATAACAATTCCCGAGAATTATATTAACCTAGGTACAGAAAATTATATAAATATTTTAACATTATTAGTAAGTCAAAAATGGTTCACTACGATAACTTTGATAGTAGGAGAAGAAAAATTTGATTTAATAGCTATGGTAGATTCAGGAGCAGATGTTAATTGTATACAAGAAGGATTAATACCCACAAAATATTATGAGAAAACTACAGAAAGAGTCTTAATGGCAGAAAATGACAAAATGACTATAGACTATAAGTTATCTAAAGCAAAAATTTGTAAAAATAGGGTATGCTTTGCCACTACATTCTTTTTAGCAAGGAATATATCTCATCAAGTTATATTAGGAAATCCTTTTACTTTATTATTATATCCCTTTAATGTCGACATCGACGGAATAACTTGTACAAGAATCCCTAATCATCTTGTCCATTTTGAATTTCTCACAAGACCAAAGCAGCATGAACTCAATATGTTACAACACCTATCTACACATGTTAATGTAATGGAAACAGAAGTAAAACAAATTAATTGTTTGAGCCTAGAGAAAATTTTACAACAATTACCGCGTCAAGTTAATATTATAGAAAGAAAAACAAGACAAATTAACTACTTAAACCAAGAAGTTACACATAAAAAAATAGAAGAACAATTACAAACTCCAGAAATACAAGATAAAATAAAAGCAATTGAAGAAAAAATTAAAAAAGAATTATGTAGTCTAAACCCCACAGCTTTTCAGCATAGAAAATTATATGAAATATCTTTACCATATGAAGATGGATTTAATGAAAAAGATATACCAACAAAGGCAAAACCGATACATATGAACAAAGAGTATTTAGAATATTGTAAAAAAGAAATACAAGAATATCTAAATAAAGGACTAATAAAGCCTTCAAAATCACCCTGGAGTTGTACAGGTTTCTATGTAATGAAAGCATCTGAAATAGAAAGAGGTGCTCCAAGATTAGTTATCAATTATAAACCTCTAAACAAGGTATTAAAATGGATTAGATATCCTTTACCAAATAAAAGTGATTTAATTAAAAGATTAAATAAAGCAAATATCTTTTCAAAATTTGATTTAAAATCAGGATATTATCAAATTGCAGTAAAAGAGGAAGATAGATATAAAATTGCTTTTATAGTACCCGTACAAGAAACAAATCAACCTTTACAAGTCCAACCTTTACAAGTGGTATCAGAGCCTGCCCAAGTGGAAGGTATCTGATAACATTTATAAAGAAATTATTTTTAACTGGATTTTTGTTACAAGTCTTCTTGATAAACCAAAAAATTTTATAGTTACAACTTTGGAAGTAGCAGTGAGAACTGTTAATACGTTGGTCAGCCCAGATTGTAGTCCCGGTTGTAAGTCCTAGAAAGGCAGTGAATCCGTTGGTTAACGAGGGTGGTCCCGTAGCTCACAAAGTTCTAACCATAAAATGGCTAGTTTATTGAGAACGATGAGTAGTCTAAATTTAGGGAAAAATAATTCTTTAGTGATAAAAACAGATAATGATGAAGTTTCCACCTCTGGAACTAAAAATGAATTAGAAATAGCTAAGTTAGAAGAAAGTTTTCATAATTGGAATATACCTATAATAGATAAAGATAAAGTATATAAAAAGAGAAACTTCTGGGAAGGAAGAAATTATGAAATTCATATGTTAGAATATTGTAAACCAGGAACAAGTAATAATAAAATTATTACCATCTTAGAAGAGGATAAATTGAAAGAACATAGTAGTAAAGGATATAACTTCATCCATATAGGATTAATACAAGTAGCAGTAAAACCTAATTTTAGAATAGGAATTAATCTGCCTATATTATTAACTTTAAGAGATACCAGATTCTAAAATTTTAGTGACTCATTAATAGGAATATTAGAAAGTAACTGTCATGATGGACCAGTTTTCTTTAATTGTTATCCAAATTATGCTATGAATTTAAAAAATGAATACACATGGCAAGCGTTAAAATTACAAGTAAGATCTGATGAGACAATTATAAATGAGAAATATGATCCATTCGAAATAATCTATAGAATATATTATAAAATTACTAAGGTTAATTATGACTTTAAAGCATTAAGACAATCCTCAAAAGAAGAAACAATAATCATGCATGCAAATCTAAAAAGATCTAATATACAAACACCCAGAAGATTAAGACATGAAGAATTAAAAAGTAGAATGCCTGAAGAATGGATAATACCTGATGGTATTGAAGAACCACAAACACAAAATACTAGGATAAGAGAAATAATAAGAGAAGGACCTGATATTAGAATCAGGATGAATAGATCCCAATCATTAAGAATTCCTGATAATGTTGAAACTATTAGCCATAGAAATTCTATAGATAATTCATCAATAGGAAATATCGATGATATTGTAGGAATTGACAACAGAAGGCCACATATAGCCACTGCTGTATATAAATCACCGTCAGAATTTGATCCAAGAGAATCACAAGTTTTATCAGTAATTATAAAGAAAGAACCATTTGAGATTGATAAAGAGTGGATAAGACAAGATTTTAATGCTGATTATAATAAACCACTAAGAGATTGGTATTTTACCAACCATTCAGAAAATGAAGTCATTAGACTAAGAGAACTATTTTATGATTTTATGAAAGAAAATAGAATTAGTTTATACTTCTTTGACTGGTACGTTAATTATTACTCCAAACCCGATAAGAAATTATGTCCTTTAACAAAACCAACTGTTGTTTGGAAAACAAGCTCAGGATCAGTAATAGAATCTGAATACCCTCCTAAAGAAACTATTAAAATACCAATTGGAAAAGACCTAGAAGTTGAAGCAACACCCTATAAAGATAGCAATGCAGATGGAAATATAGAAAAAAGAGATATTAAGAAATTACATCAACAATTAAACTTTACTAATACCATGTTAGATATAATGAAAAATCAATTAGGAAGAATGGAAAATATGGAAAAAGTCCTTAAGGTGGAAAAACCCATAGAAAAACCTATATATAAATTACAAAGTTTAGATAATATTAGCTTAAAATCCAAAGTAGAAACAGAAGTTGAAGAACTAAAAGAAAAACTCAGAAGTATTAGTCTAGGAAAATTGACAATTAATACATTACAAAAGGAAGAAGAATTAGAACTAAATAAAATATCCTATAAAAGAGATTATCCTAAAACCAGAAATTATTATCCTAGACCATCACCAGTAGATGTAGGTCTAGAAGAACGAACACAATTAGTACAAAATAGTTTTTCAGGATCAGACTTAGTAGAATGGAATATAGATGTAATGTAACACCCTACCATACAGAGTCTTATGCTTAAGTCATAATTCAGAGATGGCAAGGTATTACGACCTCAAAAATAAAAATTTAGTACGTATAGTAGTATGAATGATTGATTATAACTAGGAGCCTTTGTAGAAAAAGGGGTAAACAAAAACCGCAACTCAAAAGCGCAACACTCCGATCGATAACGTACGAACAAGGATAAACCAACGCGAGATTATATATATACAAGGGAGTGTCAAAAACAGGAATATCAAGACTCAAGATCCGGCTGCGAAGATAACTGGTCCGAGCATAGCAATATATACATATGATAAAATAAGGAAAACCCCAAAGGAAACCCAAAGGGACACAATTACATATAACCTATTCTCCAAAATCTCCCATAAGAGGAGTCATCACAGTTTGTATTATTTAATGGAGATAAAGGTATCTAAACAAAACATATAAACCAAAACATAGCCCCGAGAACAAAGGATCTTCGCAAATCTAGAAGTCTCCAGCATGCCTCAGCGGGAAACCTCACGTCCTGCATCTGAAAACCACAAAATCCGCATGGGTGAGAACCAGAGGTCCCCAGCATGGTAACAGCTTCCACATATATAATATATAATAATAGAGGAAAGCCGAAGGCAATCCTAGAACTTTCTCCAGGTAATATCAAAGCTTATAAACAAGCTAAACCATATAAGGGCGTCTGACTAAAGATTCTTCAGTCTAACTAATACTTCTCTTTCCAATTCCTTCAAACCTCCCAACCACCAGCAGGAGTATATTATAGCAAACACAGTTATATCAGACAAAGAATATACAAATAGGAGCAGTTAAGACATTTAGACAATTAGCAAGTAATATGCAGTCAAATAGGCAATCTCAAACAATTCACATAGTATGCATATGATGAATGCCTGTCCCTAGTGGCCGATGATATCATCTTGTCGGTTATAGAGCCAACCCGACAAGTCCTGGTCGCTAACCATTGGACTGTCCCTCTGTCGCGCATCCCCAACTCGAGTTATACTCGTTATAAACTTGATCATAAACATGATCCATATCCATCACCCTCACTGGTGAATATTTCGGGGGCGAGCTCATCCGGGTCTTTCACAGTGCCCGGCCACACTTACGACATAGGGTCACCAGAGTATCAAGTCTCAACCTGGAGCACGTGGTGGCTAGCCACTGCTACTACCCAGGGAAACTCGTATCTCAGATAGTGGAAGTGCAAATCACAATTTTCAATAATTCAGCATAAACATGCATGAATCCTCATCCATGGATCAACATCCATATCAGCCATCCGGCTCACGGTTCAATCCAGAACCAGCCAATATTCATAGCATACACAGCTATTCCGGCTCACGGTTAAATCCATAACCAGCCAATATTCATAGCATACACAGCTATTCCGGCTCACGGTTAAATCCATAACCAGCCATTTCATTAACAATTATAGCCTTTCGGCCCATGGCATAACAAGCACTTCCACCACCATCCTCCACATCTCACATAATCATCTTGATCCTCATTGATCATTCATTTTTCCCTTGCTTCAATCGCAAGTTACCTCATTCACTAGCCCCTTTTTAATAGCTAGGCATGTCATAATGATTTAAGACATAAATGGTGAGATCGGAGGCTTAGAAGTATGAGATTTGGCTTTTAAAACTCAAAAATCAACTTTGGGATGAAAACAGGGCCACGCGTACGCGCACTCCACGCGCACGCGTGGATGGCCTTAAAAACTCATCGACGCGCAAGCGTCATGCACGCTAACGCGTGGATTACAAATTTGCCAATCGACGCGTACGCGTCAACCACGCGTATGCGCGGGTGTTCTCGTGCCCCAAGCACAACACCGGCACAGTTCTGGCATAACTCTCTGGAAAATGGCTGGGCATTGGGTGCAGCACAATCGGCGCGCCCGCGCACATCACGCGTACGCGTGGGTGGCACTTCTCGGAAGATCGGCGCGTACGCGCCAGGTGCGCCCACGCGCAAGGGGTCATTCTGCTAAAAATTTTCTAAGTTAAAAGCTGCAGAATTTCACAGATTTACACCCCAATCTTCCAACGGACATAACTTCCTCATTTTAAATCGTTTTTCACCCGTTCTTCGAACGGTATGGACATCCCGGATCCAATTTCATTTCTAAACAGATTTGGTACAAAACGGAGATCCGTAGTCCAAGTTATGTCCCGTCAAAGTATGCCCAAAAACCATATTTTCATACAAAACCACAATATGCCATTTTCAAAACAAACCATTTTCAACTCTTTTCAAAATCAATCAAAACATGCCAATTTCATCCCTTTTCTTTGAAATCAATCAAAATGTATCAAATTCAACATCAAGCCTCCTCAACTCACACATTGACACATTACCACAACTTACCAAAAATCACTATCTCATCATGTTACCCCACTTCACCCAAGTGGCTCAAACTCAAACACATTGACATATCATATACTATCCCTCATGCCAATTCTCAACAACACCAATTCCCATAAATCATTATTGTACACAATCACATCATACTCACCAGCAACATGGTTTAATCCACAATTCAACCATAACCAATCATCAAGCATATATCACAACATGCATATTTCTCATACATCATACCACCAAGGCATCAATAATCATCATCACATATATGACCACATCATATATCTCAATCATTCAACAACATCAACAATTCAATGCCTATCTTAGGGCCTCTAGCCTAAGTATTTCCTACCACATTACATATTAGATACGGGAAACCGAAACCATACCTTAGCCGATTTTCCCAAGCTCCACCAGAGCACTTCCAAACCACTTATCCACAAGCTCTCAAGGCCTCAACACCTCCAAGAACAGATTTTTCACCACCAAACCCTTTCCAAGCTTTTCAAAGTCACCAATTAAGCTCCAATATTCACATATACACAACCTAAGCCAAAATCATCATACCTATACACAACATCTCAATACCCAAACATCATAAAATCACAAATTACACTAGGGTTGAGAATCTTACCACACCCAAGGTCCAAGGAGACAAGATTAACCTTCTCCTTCAAGAGAGTTGGGTCCTATAACATCAAAGAACCCAAAATCTCAACATTTTTGCTCATAAAACTCGAAAACAAGGCTGGAATTTCGAAGAGCAAAACGTGGCTTACCTCAAGATTAATTGTATGGGTTTTGTAGAGCTCTCCGCGGTGAACGCGTGGCCGCAAACGGAGCGGCAATCGGAGCTCTAGATCAAAAGTTATGGTGATTTGAAGATCAACCAAGGGAGAGAACTTGAGAGAGTGTTCTTCCTCCCTTTCTCTCTAAGTTCAGCGTGTTTTTGAGTGTTGTGAGGAGAGAGAGTGCTGAAAACTAGGGTTTTGGTTTAGTTATGTTGGGCCAAGGGCCCACTTTGGGTCCGGTTGGCCCGGTTTGGCCCGTTCGGTCCAATCTTGGTCCGAATTCCATAAAATTGGTACCAAAATTCTCGTCTCAGTCTCCTCTATCACATTTAACCATAAAAATCACATTTTAGGCTTTCTAGAATAAATTCTCATTCATGGGTTAATTAGCCGTTAATTAACCGGGTTTTACATTCTACCCACCTAATTGGGAATTTTGCCCACAAAATTCAAATAAAATTACCTGAGAATAAATGCGGATAATCCGTTCGCATCTCCGACTCAAGTTCCCAAGTGTGTTCCTCAACACCGCCTCGACTCCAAGCCACTTTGACTAATGAAACCTCTTTTCCACGCAACCGTTTGATACTAGTGTCATCAATTCTGACTGGAGTCACTGGAAGCGTCAAATCTTCCCTTAACTGAACCGACTCTGGTTCTAACACATGGCTAGCATCAGGAGTGTACTTCCGAAGCTGCGACACGTGAAACACATCGTGCAGGTTCGAAAGATGAGGTGGTAGAGCCATCCGATACGCCACCGTTCCAATCCTTTCCAGGATCTAAAATGGACCAATGTATCGAGGATTCAACTTCTTTGCTTTAATCGCCCTACCTACTCCCGTGGTCGGAGTAACCTTAAGGAAAACATGGTCTCCTTCCTCAAATTCTAAGGGCTTTCGCCTCTGATCGGCGTAACTCTTTTGACGACTCTGCGCCGTGAGCATCCTATCTCGGATTTTCTTGACTTGCTCAGTAGTCTCAGCTATCATTTCCGGCCCTAACAAGCCTTTCTCCCCAGCTTCATACCAACATAGCGGAGATTGACATTTTCTCCCATATAAGGCCTCATACGGAGCCATTCCAATGCTCGCATGATAACTATTATTGTATGCAAACTCCACTAATGGCATATACCGATCCCAACTCGCCGGTTGGTCCAAAACACAAGCTCTCAACATATCCTCTAGTGTTTGGATCGTCCTCTCAGATTGACCATCTGTTTGAGGATGGTAAGCCGTGCTCAAGCTTAATCGGGTTCCAAAAGCTTTCTAAAATGCACCCCAAAACCTTGAAGTGAAACGAGGATCTCTATCAGAGATTATAGTAGCAGGTACACCATGAAGTCTCACAATCTCCTTTATGTATAACCGTGCTAGCTCCTCAAGGGTGTAAGTCATACGAATGGGTAAAAAGTGAGCTGACTTCGTCAGTCGGTCCACAATCACCCAAATAGCATCAAAACCAGCCCTAGTCCTTGGCAATCCTGACACAAAGTCCATTGCAATACTTTCCCACTTCCATTGTGGAATCTCTAAAGGTTGCAACATACCGGAAGGCTTTTGATGTTCAATCTTTACCTTTTGACAAGTTAAGCACTTTGAAACATATTCCGCCACATCGTTCTTCATACCCGGCCACCAAAACATCGCCTCTAAATCATGGTACATCTTAGTACTTCCCGGGTGAATGGAGAATCCGCTTTTGTGTGCCTCCTTTAAGATATCTTGCCTCAAAGTGCCAACATCCGGCACAATGATCCTACCCTTGAATCTCCATAACCCATCTTTTTCTTCCGACACTCTCCACTGTTTTCCTTGCTCAATGGCCGGTAACACTTTCCATAACGCTTTATCATTTTGATGAGCCTTTAGGAGTTCGGACTTAAAGTCACTTGAGATTTCTAGTCGGCTCAAACATAAGGTTCCGGATACTTCTCGAGCACCAATTTTAAGACTCTCGAATCCCTTGAGCAACTTCTCCTCTTAAAGCATCATCCAAGCCACATATAATGACTTCCGACTCAACGCATCCGCCACTACGTTCGCCTTTCCCGGATGGTAATGCAACTCAAAGTCGTAGTCCTTCAGCAATTCCATCCACCTTCTCTGTCTCATATTAAGCTCTTTCTGATTGAAGAGGTATTTCAAGCTCTTATGATCAGAGAAAACTTGGAACTTAACCCCATAAAGATAATGCCTCCACACCTTCAAGGCAAACACAACCGCAGCGAGTTCCAAATCATGCGTAGGGTAACTAACTTCATGAGGTCTCAACTGTCGTGAGGCATACGCCACCACATTATGATGCTGCATCAGCACGCACCCTAGACCCTTCAATGAGGCATCACAATACACCTCAAAAGGCTCGTTCGGCTCAGGTAACACTAACACAGGTGCAGTAGTCAACTTTTTCTTCAATGTCTGAAAGCTCTCCTCGCATTCAGGAGTCCAAACAAACGGAGTGTCTTTTCGGGTTAACTTCGTCATTGGCAAAGCTATCTGTGAAAAGCCTTTGATAAACCTTCGGTAATAGCCAGCTAAACCCAGAAAACTCCTTATCTCTGTTACGGTGGTTGGTTGCTTCCAATCCATCACAGCCTCCACCTTAGTTGGATCTACGGCTATTCCCTTCTTACTCACCACATGGCCCAAAAACTTCACCTCACTCTTCCAAAATTCACACTTAGACAGTTTTGTATAGAGTTTCTTCTCCTTTAGAATCTGCAACACGGTCCTCAAGTGTTCCGCATGCTCTTCTTCAGTCTTGGAATAAATTAGTATGTCATCAATGAAGATAACAACGAATTTATCCAGAAACAGACGGAAAACTCTATTCATGTAATCCACGAATACCGCAGGAGCGTTCGTCAACCCAAAAGACATTACAGTGTACTCGTAATGACCATAACGAGTCCTGAAAGCGGTCTTAGGGATATCCTCACCCCTCACCCTTATCTGGTGATAACCGGATCGCAAATCAATCTTGGAGAAAACTCCAGCTCCTTGTAACTGATCCATGAGATCATCAATCCTCGGCAATGGATACTTATTCTTTATTGTAACCTTGTTCAACTGCCTGTAATCCACACAGAGCCGCATACTCCCATCCTTCTTCTTTACCAGTAACACTGGAGCACCCCACGGAGAGACACTTGGTTGTATGAAATTCTTTCCCAACAAATCCTCTAACTGAGACTTTAGCTCGTTCATCTCTAACGGTGACATCCTATAAGGAGCACTTGAGATTGGTCCCGCCCTGGGCACCAACTCAATAGCAAACTCAACCTCTCGGTTAGGTGGAAACTCATCAATATCATCGGGAAACACTTCCGGAAACTCACACACAACCGGAATCTGCTCCAACCTTTGATCATCACCCGAAACGCCCGCGGTTAACAACATGATACCCTGACATTCGATTCCAGAACAGTTCACCATCATCGAGTTCAAGTAATAATTATTCACCACGACCGGCCCTTCTGTATCCTCCGGCATAAAGTACACCGACTTTGTAGAACAATCTAGCAGAACATGGTTCTTAGATAACCAGTCCAATCCCAAGATAAGATCAAGGCCGACCATCGGTAAGCAGACCAAATTATGAACAAAATCACGCTGCTTGAACCTAAAGGAAACTTCCGGGCATCCTAGCCTAGTTACCATGGCTTCATGGGTAGCATTATACACTCTTAGATCATAACCTAAAGTTACAATCTTCAACCCTAACTCATGGGCTTTCTCAAATGCAATGAATGAATGTGATGCTCCCGAATCAAATAAAGCATTTAAAGTTTGACCAGCCATTTCACAGTTACCTCTGGTAAGTGTCTCAGATCCCTCGGCACCTATATCTGAAGTGGTGAACACCCGACCAGTCTGCTGTGCTTTTCCTGCACCTTGTTTTTTTCTTCTCCGGGCAGTTTGGGACCTTATGTCCCGCCTTACCACAGAAGTAGCACAAACCCCATCCGGCCATGCGCGTGACTCCCGGATGGTGACTTCCACACCTAGCGCAAGCTTGCTCATTCTGTGGCTGCTTCCCAAACCTTTTTCCTTGGGAGTTGTTGTTGTTGGGCCTCCTAAAAGAGCCTCCCCGCTTGAAAGGCGGACCTCTAGGTGCAAAGCTCTTCCCTCGGTTCCGTGGGAATGATCCCTTGTGACTCCCTCTCTCAGCAGCTGCCTTCTTCACATACTCTTCAGCAACCCCACACTTGTTCACCAACACAACGGAAGTTCTGATCTCTATTGGTCCCTGAGCTCCATTTCCGTCGTTGCCATGGTTGCTCATCTGTTGTCCAAGAGCCTCTGCAGTGGCCCACATAGCCGCAGCCATGTTCCCCAATGCCGCCATAAGGTCTACCGGGTTATTCGAGTTATTCTCCGGTGCACGAGCATTCGTACGACTTCTCACACTACCTCTACCGCGTCCATGAGGCGCCATCTGGTTCCTATATATACCAAACAATCGATATTAAGTTGATCAGTCTCAATATCGGAAGTCTAGTACTTCAAAGTCCCAAATGCATGCTCATGAACGTTTATGCCAACTATATCAAGCAGATATACTAATAGCACATAACACACACACAGAGAATGCACAGAAGCATAATCAGTCCATCCCTCAGGCTCTACAGGAACGAACTGCTCTGATACCATAATGTAACACCCTACCATACAGAGTCTTATGCTTAAGTCATAATTCAGAGATGGCAAGGTATTACGACCTCAAAAATAAAAATTTAGTACGTATAGTAGTATGAATGATTGATTATAACTAGGAGCCTTTGTAGAAAAAGGGGTAAACAAAAACCGCAACTCAAAAGCGCAACACTTCGATCGATAACGTACGAACAAGGATAAACCAACGCGAGATTATATATATACAAGGGAGTGTCAAAAACAGGAATATCAAGACTCAAGATCCGGCTGCGAAGATAACCGGTCCGAGCATAGCAATATATACATATGATAAAATAAGGAAAACCCCAAAGGAAACCCAAAGGGACACAATTACATATAACCTATTCTCCAAAATCTCCCATAAGAGGAGTCATCACAGTTTGTATTATTTAATGGAGATAAAGGTATCTAAACAAAACATATAAACCAAAACATATAACTAAACCAAAACCCTAGTTTTCAGCACTCTCTCTCCTCACAACACTCAAAAACACGCTGAAAAGTAGAGGGATGGGGGAAGAACACTCTCTCAACCTTCTATCTCTCACTTGATCTTCAAACCACCATAACTTTTGATCTAGAGCTCCGATTGCCGCTCCGTTTGCGGCCACGCGTTCACCGCGGAGAGCTCTACAAAACCCATACAATTAATCTTGAGGTAAGCCACAAGTTTCTGTTCGAAATTCCAGCCCTTATTTTCGAGTTTCATGGGTGAAATATTGAGATTTTGGGTTCTTTGATGTTATAGGACCCAACTCTCTTGAAGGAGAAGGTTAATCTTGTCTCCTTGGACCTTGGGTGTGGTAAGACTCTCAACCCTAGTGTAATTTGTGATTTTATGATGCTTGGGTTTTGAGATGTTGTGTATGGGTATGATGGTTGTGGCTTAGGTTGTGTATGTGTGGATATTGGAGCTTAATTGGTGATTTTGAAAAGCTTGGAAAGGATTTGGTGGTGAAAAATCTGTTCTTGGAGGTGTTGAGGCCTTGAGAGCTTGTGGATAAGTGGTTTGGAAGTGCTCCGGTTGAGCTTGGGAAATCGGCTAAGGTATGGTTTCGGTTTCCCGTATCTAATATGTAATGTGGTAGGAAATACTTAGGCTAGAGGCCCTAAGATAGGCATTGAATGGTTGATGTTGTTAAATGATTGAGATATATGATGTGGTCATATATGTGATGATGAGTATTGATGCCTTAATGGTATGGTGTATGAGAAGTATGCATGTTGTGATATATGCTTGATGATTGGTTATGGTTGAATTGTGGGTTGAACCATGTTGATGGTGAATATGATATTGATTATGTATAATGATGGTTAATTGGAATTGGTGTTGTTGAAAATTGGCATGAGGAATAGTATATGATATGTCAATATGTTTGAGTTTGAGCCACTTGGGTGAAGTGGGCTAAAATGATGAGATAGTGATTTTGTATATTGTGGTAATGTGTCAATGTGTGAGTTGAGGAGGCTTGATGTTGAATTTGATACATTTTGATTGATTTCAAAGAAAAGGGATGAAATTGGCATGCTTTGATTGACTTTGAAAGGAGTTGAAAATGGTTTGTTTTGAAAACGGCATATTGTGGTTTTGTATGAAAATATGGTTTTTGGGCATACTTTGATGGGACATAACCTGGACTACGGATCTCTGTTTTGTACCAAATCTGTTTAGAAATAAAATTGGATCCGGGATGTCCATGCCGTTTGAAGAACGGGTGAAAAACGATTTAAAATGAGGAAGTTATGTCCGTTGGAAGATTGGGGTAAAAATCTGTGAATTCTGCAGCTTTTAACTTAGAAAATTTTTAGCAGAATAACCCCTTGCGCGTGGGCGCACCTGGCGCGTACGCGCCGATCTTCCGGAAAGCGCCATCCACGCGTGCGCGTGATGTGCGCAGGCGCGCCGATTGTGCTGCACCCAATGCCCAGCCATTTTCCAGAGAGTTATGCCAGAATTGTGCCAGTGTTGTGCCTGGGGCACGAGAACACTCGCGCGTACGCGTGGTTGACGCGTGCGCGTCGATTGTCAAATTTGTAATCCACGCGTTAGCGTGCATGACGCTTGCGCGTCGATGAGTTTTTGAGGCCATCCACGCGTGCGCGTGGAGTGCGCGTACGCGTGGCCCTGTTTTCATCCCAAAGTTGAATTATGACTTAAGCATAAGGCTCTGCATGGTAGGGTGTTACATTATGGTATCAGAGCAGTTCGTTCCTGTAGAGCCTGAGGGATGGACTGACTATGCTTCTGTGCATTCTCTGTATGTGTGTTATGTGCTATTAGTATATCTGCTTGATATAATTGGCATAAACGTTCATGAGCATGCATTTGGGACTTTGAAGCACTAGACTTCCGATATTGAGACTGATTAACTTAATATCGATTGTTGGGTGTGTATAGGAACCAGATGGCGCCTCGTGGACGCGGTAGAGGTAGTGCGAGAGGTTGTACGAATGCTCGTGCACCGGAGGATAACCCTAATAGCCCGGTGAACTTTATGGCTGCGTTGGAGAACATGGCTGCTGCTATGCAAGCCACTGCTGAGGCTCTTGGTCAACAGATGAACAACCATGGTAATGATGGAGGTGGAGTTTAAGGCCCGATGACACTGGCAAACTTTTTGAAGGTTAATCCGCCTAAGTTCAAGGGAACTACTAGCCCGACTGAGGCTGATACATGGTTTCAGGCTATAGAGCGAGCACTGCAAGCACAAGTGGTACCTGAAGGACAGCGTGTCGAGTTTGCCACCTATATGCTCACCGGTGAAGCGTCGCATTGGTGGCAAGGTATCCGACGTCTTCTGCAGCAGGGTGATGACTATATCACCTGGAATGTTTTTCAAGAAGAGTTCTATAAGAAGTACTTTCCGACTTCTGCTAGGACGGCTAAGGAACTTGAATTGTTACAGCTGAAGCAGGGTACTATGTCCATATCAGAGTATACTGACAAGTTTGAGGAGCTGTTCAGGTTCTCTCGTATGTGCCAAGGGACTCCAGTGGAATATGAGGAATGGAAGTGTGTTAAGTATGAAGGAGGACTCCGAAGTGATATCTTCAGTTCAGTGGGACCAATGGAGATTAGGACTTTCTCCGAATTAGTGAACAAGTGTAGGGTTGCTGAGGAGTGTGTGAAAAGGGCAACCGCTGAGAGAGGGAGTCACAAAGGTTCATTTCCACAGAACCGAGGGAAGGGCTTTGCACCTAGAGGTCCGTCTTTCAAGAGGGGAAGCTCTTTCAGGAGGCCCAACAACAACAACAACTCCCAAGGAAGGAAGTTTGGGAAGCAGCCTCAGAATGATCAAGCTTGTGCTAAGTGTGGAAGTCACCATCCGGGAGCACCATGCAAGGCCGGATGGGGTTTGTGCTATAATTGCGGAAAGGCGGGGCATAAAGCCGCAAGTTGTCCGGAGAGGCAGAAACAAGGTGCTGGGAAGGCACAACAGACTGGTCGGGTGTTCACCACTTCAGCTGTAGGAGCTGAGGGATCCGAGACACTTATTCGAGGTAACTGTGAAATGGCTGGTCAAACTTTAAATGCTTTATTTGATTCGGGAGCATCGCATTCATTTATTGCATTTGAGAAAGCCCATGAGTTAGGCTTGAAGATTGTAACTTTAGGTTATGATCTAAGAGTGTACAATGCTACCCATGAAGCCACGGTAACTAGGCTAGGATGCCCGGAAGTTTCCTTTAGGTTCAAGCAGCGTGATTTTGTTCATAATTTAGTCTGCTTGCCGATGATCGGTCTTGATCTTATCTTGGGATTGGATTGGTTATCTAAGAACCATGTCCTGCTTGATTGTTCTACAAAGTCGGTGTACTTTATGCCGGAAGATACAGAAGGGCCGGTCGTGGTGAATAATTTTTACTTGAATTCGATGATGGTGAACTGTTCTGGAACCGAATGTCAGGGTATCATGTTGTTAACCGCGGGCGTTTCGGGTGATGATCAAAGGTTGGAACAGATTCCAGTTGTGTGTGAGTTTCCGGAAGTGTTTCCCGATGACATTCATGAGTTTCCACCTAACCGAGAGGTTGAGTTTGCTATTGAATTGGTGCCTGGGGCGGGACCAATCTCAAGTGCTCCTTATAGGATGTCACCGTTAGAGATGAACGAGCTAAAGTCTCAGTTAGAGGATTTGTTGGGAAAGAATTTTATACGACCAAGTGTTTCTCCATGGGGTGCTCCAGTGTTACTGGTGAAGAAGAAAGATGGGAGTATGCAACTCTGTGTGGATTACAGGCAGTTGAACAAGGTTACAATAAAGAATAAGTACCCATTGCCAAGAATTGATGATCTCATGGATCAGTTACAAGGAGCTGGAGTTTTCTCCAAGATCGATTTGCGATTCGGTTATCACCAGATAAGGGTGAGGGGTGAGGATATCCCTAAGACCGCTTTCAGGACTCGCTATGGTCATTACGAGTACACTGTAATGTCTTTCGGGTTGACGAACGCTCCTGCGGTATTCATGGATTACATGAATAGAGTTTTCCGTCCGTTTCTGGATAAATTTGTTGTTGTCTTCATCGATGACATACTAATTTATTCCAAGACTGAAGAAGAGCATGCGGAACACTTGAGGACCGTGTTGCAGATTCTAAAGGAGAAGAAACCTTATGCAAAACTGTCTAAGTGTGAGTTTTGGAAGAGTGAGGTGAAGTTTTTGGGCCATGTGGTGAGTAAGAAGGGAATAGCAGTAGATCCAACTAAGGTGGAGGCGGTAATGGATTGGAAACAACCAACTACCATAACGGAGATAAGGAGTTTTCTGGGTTTAGCTGGCTATTACCGAAGGTTTATCAAGGGCTTTTCACAGATAGCTTTGCCAATGACAAAGTTAACCCGCAAAGACACTCCGTTTGTTTGGACTCCTGAGTGCGAGGAGAGCTTTCAGACATTGAAGAAAAAGTTGACTACTGCACCTGTGTTAGTGTTACCCGAGCCGAACGAGCCATTTGAGGTGTATTGTGATGCCTCATTGAAGGGTCTAGGGTGCGTGCTGATGCAGCATCATAATGTGGTGGCGTATGCCTCACGACAGTTGAGACCTCATGAAGTTAGTTACCCTACGCACGATTTGGAACTCGTTGCGGTTGTGTTTGCCTTGAAGGTGTGAAGGCATTATCTCTATGGGGTTAAGTTCCAAGTTTTCTCTGATCATAAGAGCTTGAAGTACCTTTTCGATCAGAAAGAGCTTAATATGAGGCAGAGAAGGTGGATGGAATTGTTGAAGGACTACGACTTCGAGTTGCATTACCATCCGGGGAAGGCGAATGTAGTGGCGGATGCGTTAAGTCGAAAGTCGTTGTATGCGGCTTGGATGATGCTTCAAGAGGAGAAGTTGCTCAAGGGATTCGAGAGTCTTAATATTGGTGCTCGAGAGGTATCCGGAACCTTGTGTTTGAGCCGACTAGAAATCTCAAGTGACTTTAAGTCCGAACTCCTAAAGGCTCATCAGAATGATGAAGCGTTATGGAAGGTGTTACCGGCTATTGAGCAAGGAAAACAGTGGAGAGTGTCGGAAGAAAAAGATGGGTTATGGAGATTCAAGGGTAGAATCATTGTGCCGGATGTTGGCACTTTGAGGCAAGATATTTTAAAAGAGGCACACAAAGGCGGATTCTCCATTCACCCGGGAAGTACTAAGATGTACCATGATTTGAAGGCGATGTTTTGGTGGCCGGGTATGAAGAATGATGTGGCGAAACATGTTTCAAAGTGCCTAACTTGTCAAAAGGTAAAGATTGAACATCAAAGACCTTCCGGGATGTTGCAACCTTTAGAGATTCCACAATGGAAGTGGAAAAGTATTGCAATGGACTTTGTGTCAGGATTGCCAAGGACTAGGGCTGGTTTTGATGCTATATGGGTGATTGTGGACCGATTGACGAAGTCAGCTCACTTTTTGCCCATTCGTATGACTTACACCCTTGAGGAGCTAGCACGGTTATATAAGGAGATTGTGAGACTTCATGGTGTACCTGCTACTATAATCTCTGATAGAGATCCTCGTTTCACTTCAAGGTTTTGGGGTGCATTTCAGAAGGCTTTTGGAACCCGATTAAGCTTGAGCACGGCTTACCATCCTCAAACAGATGGTCAATCTGAGAGGACGATCCAAACACTAGAGGATATGTTGAGAGCTTGTGTTTTGGACCAACCGGCGAGTTGGGATCGATATATGCCATTAGTGGAGTTTGCATACAATAATAGTTATCATGCGAGCATTGGAATGGCTCCGTATGAGGCCTTATATGGGAGAAAATGTCAATCTCCGCTATGTTGGTATGAAGCTGGGGAGAAAGGCTTGTTAGGGCCGGAAATGATAGCTGAGACTACTGAGCAAGTCAAGAAAATCCGAGATAGGATGCTCACGGCGCAGAGTCGTCAAAAGAGTTACGCCGATCAGAGGCGAAAGCCCTTAGAATTTGAGGAAGGAGACCATGTTTTCCTTAAGGTTACTCCGACCACGGGAGTAGGTAGGGCGATTAAAGCAAAGAAGTTGAATCCTCGATACATTGGTCCATTTCAAATCCTAGAGAGGATTGGACCGGTGGCGTATCGGATGGCTCTACCACCTAATCTTTCGAACCTGCACGACGTGTTTCACGTGTCGCAGCTTCGGAAGTACACTCCTGATGCTAGCCATGTGTTAGAACCTAAGTCGGTTCAGTTAAGGGAAGATTTGACGCTTCCAGTGGCTCCAGTCAGAATTGATGATACTAGTATCAAACGGTTGCGTGGAAAAGAGGTATCTTTAGTGAAAGTGGCTTGGAGTCGAGGCGGTGTTGAGGAACACACTTGGGAACTTGAGTCGGAGATGCGAACGGATTATCCGCATTTATTCTCAGGTAATTGCATTTGAATTTTGTGGGCAAAATTCCCAATTAGGTGGGTAGAATGTAAGACCCGGTTAATTAACGGCTAATTAACCCATAAATGAGAATTTTTTTTAGAAAGCCAAAAATGTTATTTTTATGGCTAAATGTGATAGAGAAGATTGAGACGAGAATTTTGGTACCAATTTTATAGAATTCGGACCAAGATTGGACCGAACGGGCCAAACCGGGCCAACCGGACCCAAAGTGGGCCCTTGGCCCAATATAACTAAACCAAAACCCTAGTTTTCAGCACTCTCTCTCCTCACAACACTCAAAAACACGCTGAAAAGTAGAGGGATGGGGGAAGAACACTCTCTCAACCTTCTATCTCTCACTTGATCTTCAAACCACCATAACTTTTGATCTAGAGCTCCGATTGCCGCTCTGTTTGCGGCCACGCGTTCACCGCGGAGAGCTCTACAAAACCCATACAATTAATCTTGAGGTAAGCCACAAGTTTCTGTTCGAAATTCCAGCCCTTATTTTCGAGTTTCATGGGTGAAATGTTGAGATTTTGGGTTCTTTGATGTTATAGGACCCAACTCTCTTGAAGGAGAAGGTTAATCTTGTCTCCTTGGACCTTGGGTGTGGTAAGACTCTCAACCCTAGTGTAATTTGTGATTTTATGATGCTTGGGTTTTGAGATGTTGTGTATGGGTATGATAGTTGTGGCTTAGGTTGTGTATGTGTGGATATTGGAGCTTAATTGGTGACTTTGAAAAGCTTGGAAAGGGTTTGGTGGTGAAAAATCTGTTCTTGGAGGTGTTGAGGCCTTGAGAGCTTGTGGATAAGTGGTTTGGAAGTGCTCCGGTTGAGCTTGGGAAATCGGCTAAGGTATGGTTTCGGTTTCCCGTATCTAATATGTAATGTGGTAGGAAATACTTAGGCTAGAGGCCCTAAGATAGGCATTGAATGGTTGATGTTGTTAAATGATTGAGATATGATGTGGTCATATATGTGATGATGAGTATTGATGCCTTAATGGTATGGTGTATGAGAAGTATGCATGTTGTGATATATGCTTGATGATTGGTTATGGTTGAATTGTGGGTTGAACCATGTTGATGGTGAATATGATATTGATTATGTATAATGATGGTTGATTGGAATTGGTGTTGTTGAAAATTGGCATGAGGAATAGTATATGATATGTCAATATGTTTGAGTTTGAGCCACTTGGGTGAAGTGGGCTAAAATGATGAGATAGTGATTTTGTATATTGTGGTAATGTGTCAATGTGTGAGTTGAGGAGGCTTGATGTTGAATTTGATACATTTTGATTGATTTCAAAGAAAAGGGATGAAATTGGCATGTTTTGATTGACTTTGAAAGGAGTTGAAAATGGTTTGTTTTGAAAACGGCATATTGTGGTTTTGTATGAAAATATGGTTTTTGGGCATACTTTTATGGGACATAACTTGGACTACGGATCTCTGTTTTGTACCAAATCTGTTTAGAAATGAAATTGGATCCGGGATGTCCATGCCGTTCGAAGAACGGGTGAAAAACGATTTAAAATGAGGAAGTTATGTCCGTTGGAAGATTGGGGTAAAAATCTGTGAATTCTGCAGCTTTTAACTTAGAAAATTTTTAGCAGAATAACCCCTTGCGCGTGGGCGCACCTGGCGCGTACGCGCCGATCTTCCGGAAAGCGCCATCCACGCGTGCGCGTGATGTGCGCGGGCGCGCCGATTGTGCTGCACCCAATGCCCAGCCATTTTCCAGAGAGTTATGCCAGAATTGTGCCAGTGTTGTGCCTGGGGCACGAGAACACTCGCGCGTACGCGTGGTTGACGCGTGCGCGTCGATTGGCAAATTTGTAATCCACGCGTTAGCGTGCATGACGCTTGCGCGTCGATGAGTTTTTGAGGCCATCCACGCGTGCGCGTGGAGTGCGCGTACGCGTGGCCCTGTTTTCATCCCAAAGTTGATTTTTGAGTTTTAAAAGCCAAATCTCATACTTCTAAGCCTCCGATCTCACCATTTATGTCTTAAATCATTATGACATGCCTAGCTATTAGAAAGGAGCTAGTGAATGAGGTAACTTGCGAGTGAAGCAAGGGAAAAATGAATGATCAATGAGGATCAAGATGATTATGTGAGATGCGGAGGATGGTGGTGGAAGTGCTTGTTATGCCATGGGCCGAAAGGCTGTAATTGTTAATGAATTGGCTGGTTATGGATTTAACCGTGAGCCGGAATAGCTGTGTATGCTATGAATATTGGCTGGTTCTGGATTGAACCGTGAGCTGGAATGGCTGATATGGATGTTGATCCATGGATGAGAATTCATGCATGTTGATGCTGAATTATTGATAATTGTGAATTGCACTTCCACTATCAGAGATACGAGTTTCCCTGGGTAGTAGCAGTGGCTAGCCACCACGTGCTCCAGGTTGAGACTTGATACTCTGGTGACCCTATGTCGTAAGTGTGGCCGGGCACTGTGAAAGACCCGGATGAGCTCGCCCCCGAAATATTCACCAGTGAGGGTGATGGATATGGATCATGTTTATGATCAAGTTTATAACGAGTATAACTCGAGTTGGGGATGCGCGACAGAGGGACAGTCCAATGGTTAGCGACCAGGACTTGTCGGGTTGGCTCTATAACCGACAGGATGATATCATCGGCCACTAGGGACAGGCATTCATCATATGCATACTATGTGAATTGTTTGAGATTGCCTATTTGACTGCATATTACTTGCTAATTGTCTAAATGTCTTAACTGCTCCTATTTGTATATTCTTTGTCTGATATAACTGTGTCTGCTACATTATACTTCTACTGGTGGTTGGGAGGTGAGAAGGAATTGGAAAGGGAAGTATTAGTTAGACTGAAGAATCTTTAGTCAGATGCCCTTATATGGTTTAGCTTGTTTATAAGCTTGATATTATCTGGAGGAAGTTCTAGGATTGCCTTTGGCTTTCCTCTATTATTAGGTATTATATATGTGGAAGCTGTTACCATGCTGGGGACCTCTGGTTCTCACCCATGCGGATTTTGTGGTTTTCAGATGCAGGACGTGAGGTTTCCCGCTGAGGCATGCTGGAGACTTCTAGATTTGCGAAGATCCTTTGTTCTCGGGACTATGTTTTGGTTTATATGTTTTGCTTAGATACTTTTATCTCCATTAAATAATACAAACTGTGATGACTCCTCTTATGGGAGATTTTGGAGAATAGGTTTTATGTATTTGTGTCCCTTTGGGTTTCCTTTGGGGTTTTCCTTATTTTATCATATGTATATATTGCTATGCTCGGACCGGTTATCTTCGCATCCGGATCTTGAGTCTTGATATTCCTGTTTTGACACTCCTTTGTATATATATAATCTCGCGTTGGTTATCCTTGTTCGTTACGTTATCGAACGGAGTGTTGCGCTTTCGAGTTGCGATTTTTGTTTACCCCTTTTTCTACAAAGGCTCCTAGTTATAATCAATCATTCATACTACTATACGTACTAAATTTTTATTTTAGAGGTCGTAATACCTTGCCATCTCTGAATTATGACTTAAGCATAAGGCTCTGCATGGTAGGGTGTTACAGATTAAGTGAACAAGCCATTTTAGATCAAATGTGTAATATGACTATGGCTGCAACTGCCTATAAGATGAGAAAAGCCTCTGATAAAGAAGCAGCGATTATGATAACCCAAGGATTTATAGGACAATTAAAAGGTTGGTGGGATAATTTTCTCAGCATCCAAGAAAAAGAATTAATTATTAATAGTATTAAACAAGAAGATCAGTCATCAGACGCTACATCCACATTAATATATACTATTATTAAAAATTTTGTAGGAGATCCCAGTATTTTTAAAGATAGGATACATACTCAATTAATGAATTTAAGATGTCCAACCATGTCTGATTATAGATGGTATAAAGATGTTTTTATGTCAAAAGTTATGATAAGAGATGATGCACATGCGCCTTTCTGGAAAGAAAGATTCGTAGCAGCCTTACCAAAATTATTCTCTGAAAAAGTATTACAAAAACTACAAACACAGTTTGGGACCCAGATTCCCTATAATTCATTAACTTTTGGACAATTGCATAATATAATAGTACAAACAGGTATAGAAGTATGCACAGATACCAAGATACAACAGAAAATAAAACAAGAAAGTATCACGGGTAAAAGAGAGCTTGGCACTTTTTGTTATCAATATGGAATAACTCCTGAAAAAGCACCTAGTGGACAGCATAAAGTTAAAAAGAGAAAATTTTATAAAAAACCTAAATATAATATAGACAAACCCTTTTATTATGAACAGAAACATCATAAAAAATTCCATAAAACCCCTAAAGGAAAACTTAAATTTTCTAATAAGAAAAAACCAATAACATGCTGGAAATGTAAAAAACAAGGACATTATGCTAATAAGTGTACGACAGAACAAAAAATAAACAAAATAGAAAATAAAGAAATTAAGCATGCTTTGACAGCTATACTAATTAATTCAGAGTCAGAAGAAGAATCAAGTTTGAGGGTTCTTCTGAAACTGAAGACTATTTTATACAACAATTAGACTTTATGTCAGAAGAAGAGAGCTCAGGAGGAAATAGCGGAAAGGAGGAACAGGATAATAATAATTGTTTAGGAATAGGATTATGTAATTGTAGAAACTGTGAAAAAACTGTAAATGTTTTAACTAAAGAACAAACCTCTACACTAGTCAAAATAATTGACAAGTTAGAAGATACACCATTAAGGGATGAGTTTATAAGACAATTAGCTGAATTAGTTAAAAAAGAAGAAGAAAGTAAGCAAGAAATAAGACCAATAGAAATAAAAGAAATTTATAATCGTTTTAAAAACCCACAAGAAGAAGTTTCCCTTAATTCTCTCAAAGAAGAGATAAAAAAGTTAAAGAGAGAAGTTTCAGAATTAAAACAACAAAATATTAATATGGACTACAGATTACTAAAAATAGAAGGAGAAAACATAATAAAAATCCAAGAACAATCTTTGCAAAATAATGAAGGGACTAGTAATAACAATTCCCGAGAATTATATTAACCTAGGTACAGAAAATTATATAAATATTTTAACATTATTAGTAAGTCAAAAATGGTTCACTACGATAACTTTGATAGTAGGAGAAGAAAAATTTGATTTAATAGCTATGGTAGATTCGGGAGCAGATGTTAATTGTATACAAGAAGGATTAATACCCACAAAATATTATGAGAAAACTACAGAAAGAGTCTTAATGGCAGAAAATGACAAAATGACTATAGACTATAAGTTATCTAAAGCAAAAATTTGTAAAAATAGGGTATGCTTTGCCACTACATTCTTTTTAGCAAGGAATATATCTCATCAAGTTATATTAGGAAATCCTTTTACTTTATTATTATATCCCTTTAATGTCGACATCGACGGAATAACTTGTACAAGAATCCCTAATCATCCTGTCCATTTTGAATTTCTCACAAGACCAAAGCAGCATGAACTCAATATGTTACAACACCTATCTACACATGTTAATGTAATGGAAACAGAAGTAAAACAAATTAATTGTTTGAGCCTAGAGAAAATTTTACAACAATTACTGCGTCAAGTTAATATTATAGAAAGAAAAACAAGACAAATTAACTACTTAAACCAAGAAGTTACACATAAAAAAATAGAAGAACAATTACAAACTCCAGAAATACAAGATAAAATAAAAGCAATTGAAGAAAAAATTAAAAAAGAATTATGTAGTTTAAACCCCACAGCTTTTCAGCATAGAAAATTACATGAAATATCTTTACCATATGAAGATGGGTTTAATGAAAAAGATATACCAACAAAGGCAAAACCGATACATATGAACAAAGAGTATTTAGAATATTGTAAAAAAGAAATACAAGAATATCTAGATAAAGGACTAATAAGGCCTTCAAAATCACCCTGGAGCTGTACAGATTTCTATGTAATGAAAGCATCTGAAATAGAAAGAGGTGCTCCAAGATTAGTTATCAATTATAAACCTCTAAACAAGGTATTAAAATGGATTAGATATCCTTTACCAAATAAAAGTGATTTAATTAAAAGATTAAATAAAGCAAATATCTTTTCAAAATTTGATTTAAAATCAGGATATTATCAAATTGCAGTAAAAGAGGAAGATAGATATAAAACAGCTTTTATAGTACCCTTTGGACATTACGAATGGAATGTTATGCCCCAAGGATTAAAAAATGCCCCAAGCGAATTCCAAGAAATAATGAATAATATATTTTATCCGCATATAGAATTTACTATAGTATATCTTGATGACGTATTAGTATACTCAAAAGGAATAAAGCAACATATATATCATTTAGAAAAATTCATGAATATTATAAAAGAACAAGGATTAGTTTTATCAGAAAAGAAAATGAAAATTTTTACAACTAAAGTAAGGTTCTTAGGATATGAAATTTATCAAGGAACCATAGTACCTATTAAAAGAGCCATTGAATTTGCAGATAAATTTCCAAATGAAATAACTGACAAAAAACAACTACAAAGATTTTTGGGATGTTTAAATTATGTAGCAGAATTCTTACCTGGAATAAGAGTTACATGCGAACCTCTTTATAAGAGACTAAGAAAAAATCCACCTCCATGGACAAAAGAAATGACTTTTATAATAATAAAAATAAAAAATGCAGTAAAAGAAATACCTTGCATAAGTATACTAGACCCATCGGCTAAATTAATTGTAGAAACAGACGCATCAGAATTAGGATATGGAGGAATTCTTAAACAAATACCTCCTAATAGCTCAAAAGAACAAATAGTAAAATATCATTCAGGAATTTGGAACCAAGCCCAAAAGAACTACCCCACAGTTAAAAAAGAAATACTTGCCATAGTATTATGTGTTTCAAAATTTCAAGAAGATTTATTTAATAAAACCTTCTTAATAAGAACTGATTGTAAAGCAGCCCCAAATGTTTTAGAAAATGATGTAAAAAATTTGGTTTCAAAACAAATATTTGCAAGATGGCAAGCTATTTTATCATGTTTCGATTTTACTATTGAACATATAAAAGGAGAACTAAATTCACTCCCTGACTTTCTTACTAGAGAATTTTTGCAGGGAAAGAATGGAGCAATAACCAGCCTCCAGTGAAGATTATGGCCAACCTTTTGACCAAGTAAAAGAAACAAAATTACCTATTATCCTTGTACCAGCAAAACCATTATCATTAAGACCTATGACAATGTCACAGGTTGTAAAAGCATCATCATCATCATCATTACCTTCTAAGAGCCCTTCAATTACTACTAATAATAAATTCACATTATTACAACCATCAGATCTCTACAACACTCAACCTTTGAAAGAACAGTTTCCTTATTATGAAAAGCCTAATCCTATTAAAATATTAACCATTGAAAAAGAGTGGTTCAAAAAAGACAGAAAAACCCTATACAAAACCATTTTCCCAAACACTTTCTATTACATTCCTATTAACCCACAAAAAACCCAAAAATTCTATGAATTCATATTAGTAGACACTGGATCTATTGAATTAACGCATTATAGAGACTCCAATACTAAACAACCTATTTATTCAAAAATAAAAATCATGAAAATATTATCTCTACAAGAATGGGAATTACCCCCATATCAGGCTAAAAACTTCTCTTTAAAGTTTGAACCTCAAAGCTATACCTATTATGATTACCAAGAAGCATGGAACCATATTTTATTCCTATCACCAAGTCCCCATTCTTGGTTCATATGGTTCAGGAAGGGGATATCATTACAATTTCCCCAATGGTTCCAGAATTTCGGACCAATAGAAGCCTTCTTCCCGAAAGAAGCCAGCATGGTGTATGAATACTTCAAAAGCAAGTCATCATTTCTACAAGAGTACAAATTCATTTCATTTATAGCAGCTATGGGAATAAGCTGGATTATGACTTGGGAATATGATTCAGCAGCGTATGAGGAATGTGCAAGCATACAATATTTAGTAAGAATATTAAAAATTAAGTGGTGGAACAAATATGATATAAATCTGCTAAGTAAAAGAGCTATTGATCAATGGTTAACAACATCACAAAAGCGTCCGGCATTAACAGCCTCAAGCACCAACAATGAACAAATAGCATATAAAAAAGAGACCCAATTCTTAGCACAGAAGCGATAAATTATGGCAGCACTAGCTGCAGCAACTTCAGAAGAAGATATTCAAAACTCTTTACAAGCAATACAGACCGTGCCTCTTGGAGAAGATGAAGAGGTCCAGTCCAGTCCAGCTCATTATTATCAAGACTCACAAGACCCATTTGAGATGTAACAAAGTACTGTATATGTAATCAATGTAAAAGCCCAATCATGAAAAAAAAAGGTAAAAAGTAAAAAGTAAAAAGTAAATGTCGGCAAACAGTAAAAGCAAACAGTGAATGTCGGCAAACAGTAAAAGCAAACAGTAAATGTCGGCAAACAGTAAAAGCAAATAGTACTGTCGGCAAATAGCACCCAAATAGTCACCATTTTGGGTCTATAAATACCAAAGCCCTCACTCATTCAAGGGCATCAAAAACTTGAAAGTTCAAGAAATCTCTCTACTCTTATATCTTCTTACTTTATAAATTCTCCAAGTATTTGTAATCATCTTCAAGAAGTGTATCAAGTTTGCAAGCAATAAAAGTACAAGTTCATCTCTGTAAGCTTACTATCTTTCTTTTCTTTATTTTCTTAGTTATTGTTCTTATAATATGAAAGAATTTCTTAAAAGGCTTAAATCTTTAACATTAGTTAGAAGAAATATGAAAACAAGAGTAATGGCAATAGATAGAAAAATAAGAGAACTAATAACTGAATCTTCGGAATTAAAAGTAGAAATAAAAAAGATGGACAAGAAAATAATCAGAACCAAAAGGCTTCTACAACAAATTAAAATCAAAAAATCAGTAAAAACCGCTAGACAAACTATTAAGAATAAATGCATTCATTATGCTAGAAGGATGCATTACTTACATGTACAAAGCATGAGACAACTTTTAGAAATAGAATCAAGAATACATGTATATAACGTTCAAAGAATAGATGGCAATCCCCAACCTACAGTACCCGTACAAGAAACAAATCAACCGCCACTTGTAAAGGTTGGACTTGTAAAGGTTGATTTGTTTCTTGTACGGGTACTGTAGGTTGGGGATTGCCATCTATTCTTTGAACGTTATATACATGTATTCTTGATTCTATTTCTAAAAGTTGTCTCATGCTTTGTACATGTAAGTAATGCATCCTTCTAACATAATGAATGCGTTTATTCTTAATAGTTTGTCTAGCGGTTTTTACTGATTTTTTGATTTTAATTTGTTGTAGAAGCCTTTTGGTTCTGATTATTTTCTTGTCCATCTTTTTTATTTCTACTTTTAATTCCGAAGATTCAGTTATTAGTTCTCTTATTTTTCTATCTATTGCCATTACTCTTGTTTTCATATTTCTTCTAACTAATGTTAAAGATTTAAGCCTTTTAAGAAATTCTTTCATATTATAAGAACAATAACTAAGAAAATAAAGAAAAGAAAGATAGTAAGCTTACAGAGATGAACTTGTACTTTTATTGCTTGCAAACTTGATACACTTCTTGAAGATGATTACAAATACTTGGAGAATTTATAAAGTAAGAAGATATAAGAGTAGAGAGATTTCTTGAACTTTCAAGTTTTTGATGATCTTGGATGAGTGAGGCCTTTGGTATTTATAGACCCCAAATGATGACTATTTGAGTACTGTTTGCCGACAGTACTGTTTGCTTTTACTGTTTGCCGACATTCACTGTTTGCTTTTACTGTTTGCCGACATTCACTGTTTGCTTTTACTTTTTACTTTTTTATACTTTTTACTTTTTACTTCTTTTTTTTTATTACTGAGATCATTTTTCTTTATGATTGGGCTTTTACATTTATTGCATATACAATACTTTTTACATCTCAAATGGGTCTTGAGAGTCTTGATAATAATGAGCTGGGTTGGATTGCACCTCTTCGTCTTCTCCAAGAGGTACTGTTTGTATTGCTTGCAGAGAGCTCTGGATATCTTCTTCTGAGGTTGCTGCTGCTAGTGCTGCCATAATTTGTCGCTTCTGTGCTAAGAATTGGGTCTCTTTTTTATATGCTATTTGTTCATTGTTGGTGCTTGAGGCTGTTAATGCCGGACGCTTTTGTGATGTTGTTAACCATTGATCAATAGCTCTTTTACTTAGTAGATTTATATCATATTTGTTCCACCACTTAATTTTTATTATTCTTACTAAATATTGTATGCTTGCACATTCCTCATATGCTGCTGAATCATATTCCCAAGTCATAATCCAGCTTATTCCCATAGCTGCTATAAATGAAATGAATTTGTACTCTTGTAGAAATGATGACTTGCTTTTGAAGTATTCATACGCCATGCTGGCTTCTTTCGGGAAGAAGGCTTCTATTGGTCCGAAATTCTGGAACCATGATTGGAACCATTTGGGAAATTGTAATGATATCCCCTTCCTGAACCATATGAACCAAGAATGGGGACTTGGTGATAGGAATAAAATATGGTTCCATGCTTCTTGGTAATCATAATAGGTATAGCTTTGAGGTTCAAACTTTAAAGAGAAGTTTTTAGCTTGATATGAGGGTAATTCCCATTCTTGTAGAGATAATATTTTCATGATTTTTATTTTTGAATAAATAGGTTGTTTGGTATTGGAGTCTCTATAATGTGTTAATTCAATAGATCCAGTGTCTACTAATATGAATTCATAGAATTTTTAGGTTTTTTGTGGGTTAATAGGAATGTAATGGAAAGTGTTTGGGAAAATGGTTTTGTATAGGATTTTTCTGTCTTTTTTGAACCACTCTTTTTCAATGGTTAATATTTTAATAGGATTAGGCTTTTCATAATAAGGAAACTGTTCTTTCAAAGGTTGAGTGTTGTAGAGATCTGATGGTTGTAATAATGTGACTTTATTATTAGTAGTAATTGAAGGGCTCTTAGAAGGTAATGATGATGATGATGATGCTTTTACAACCTGTGACATTGTCATAGGTCTTAATGATAATGGTTTTGCTGGTACAGGGATAATAGGTAATTTTGTTTCTTTTACTTGGTCAAAAGGTTGACCATAATCTTCACTGGAGGCTGGTTTTTGCTCCATTCTTTCCCTGCAAAAATTCTCTAGTAAGAAAGTCAGGGAGTGAATTTAGTTCTCCTTTTATATGTTCAATAGTAAAATCAAAACAAGATAAAATAGCTTGCCATCTTGCAAATATTTGTTTTGAAACCAAATTTTTTACATCATTTTCTAAAACATTTGGGGCTGCTTTACAATCAGTTCTTATTAAGAAGGTTTTATTAAATAAATCTTCTTGAAATTTTGAAACACATAATACTATGGCAAGTATTTCTTTTTTAACTGTGGGGTAGTTCTTTTGGGCTTGGTTCCAAATTCCTGAATGATATTTTACTATTTGTTCTTTTGAGCTATTAGGAGGTATTTGTTTAAGAATTTCTCCATATCCTAATTCTGATGCGTCTGTTTCTACAATTAATTTAGCCGATGGGTCTAGTATACTTATGCAAGGTATTTCTTTTACTGCATTTTTTATTTTTATTATTATAAAAGTCATTTCTTTTGTCCATGGAGGTGGATTTTTTCTTAGTCTCTTATAAAGAGGTTCGCATGTAACTCTTATTCCAGGTAAGAATTCTGCTACATAATTTAAACATCCCAAAAATCTTTGTAGTTGTTTTTTGTCAGTTATTTCATTTGGAAATTTATCTGCAAATTCAATGGCTCTTTTAATAGGTACTATGGTTCCTTGATAAATTTCATATCCTAAGAACCTTACTTTAGTTGTAAAAATTTTCATTTTCTTTTCTGATAAAACTAATCCTTGTTCTTTTATAATATTCATGAATTTTTCTAAATGATATATATGTTGCTTTATTCCTTTTGAGTATACTAATACGTCATCAAGATATACTATAGTAAATTCTATATGCGGATAAAATATATTATTCATTATTTCTTGGAATTCGCTTGGGGCATTTTTTAATCCTTGGGGCATAACATTCCATTCGTAATGTCCAAAGGGTACTATAAAAGCTGTTTTATATCTATCTTCCTCTTTTACTGCAATTTGATAATATCCTGATTTTAAATCAAATTTTAAAAAGATATTTGTTTTATTTAATATTTTAATTAAATCACTTTTATTTGGTAAAGGATATCTAATCCATTTTAATACCTTGTTTAGAGGTTTATAATTGATAACTAATCTTGGAGCACCTCTTTCTATTTCAGATGCTTTCATTACATAGAAACCTGTACAGCTCCAGGGTGATTTTGAAGGCCTTATTAGTCCTTTATCTAGATATTCTTGTATTTCTTTTTTACAATATTCTAAATACTCTTTGTTCATATGTATCGGTTTTGCCTTTGTTGGTATATCTTTTTCATTAAACCCATCTTCATATGGTAAAGATATTTCATGTAATTTTCTATGCTGAAAAGCTGTGGGGTTTAGACTACATAATTCTTTTTTAATTTTTTCTTCAATTGCTTTTATTTTATCTTGTATTTCTGGAGTTTGTAATTGTTCTTCTATTCTTTTATGTGTAACTTCTTGGTTTAAGTAGTTAATTTGTCTTGTTTTTCCTTCTATAATATTAACTTGACGCGGTAATTGTTGTAAAATTTTCTCTAGGCTCAAACAATTAATTTGTTTTACTTCTATTTCCATTACATTAACATGTGTAGATAGGTGTTGTAACATATTGAGTTCATGCTGCTTTGGTCTTGTGAGAAATTCAAAATGGACAGGATGATTAGGGATTCTTGTACAAGTTATTCCGTCGATGTCGACATTAAAGGGATATATAATAAAGTAAAAGGATTTCCTAATATAACTTGATGAGATATATTCCTTGCTAAAAAGAATGTAGTGGCAAAGCATACCCTATTTTTACAAATTTTTGCTTTAGATAACTTATAGTCTATAGTCATTTTGTCATTTTCTGCCATTAAGACTCTTTTTGTAGTTTTCTCATAATATTTTGTGGGTATTAATCCTTCTTGTATACAATTAACATCTGCTCCTGAATCTACCATAGCTATTAAATCAAATTTTTCTTCTCCTACTATCAAAGTTATCGTAGTGAACCATTTTTGACTTACTAATAATGTTAAAATATTTATATAATTTTCTGTACCTAGGTTAATATAATTCTCGAGAATTGTTATATTACTAGTCCCTTCATTATTTTGCAAAGATTGTTCTTGGATTTTTATTATGTTTTCTCCTTCTATTTTTAGTAATCTGTAGTCCATATTAATATTTTGTTGTTTTAATTCTGAAACTTCTCTCTTTAACTTTTTTATCTCTTCTTTGAGAGAATTAAGGAAAACTTCTTCTTGTGGGTTTTTAAAACGATTATAAATTTCTTTTATTTCTATTG
This sequence comes from Arachis stenosperma, assembly GCF_014773155.1. NCBI lineage: Eukaryota > Viridiplantae > Streptophyta > Magnoliopsida > Fabales > Fabaceae > Arachis > Arachis stenosperma. The sequence goes on from NC_080386.1 coordinate 5,691,368, forward strand.
GTCTTATTTCTTGCTTACTTTCTTCTTCTTTTTTAACTAATTCAGCTAATTGTCTTATAAACTCATCCCTTAATGGTGTATCTTCTAACTTGTCAATTATTTTGACTAGTGTAGAGGTTTGTTCTTTAGTTAAAACATTTACAGTTTTTTCACAGTTTCTACAATTACATAATCCTATTCCTAAACAATTATTATTATCCTGTTCCTCCTTTCCGCTATTTCCTCCTGAGCTCTCTTCTTCTAACATAAAGTCTAATTGTTGTATAAAATAGTCTTCAGTTTCAGAAGAACCCTCATAACTTGATTCTTCTTCTGACTCTGAATTAATTAGTATAGCTGTCAAAGCATGCTTAATTTCTTTATTTTCTATTTTGTTTATTTTTTGTTCTGTCGTACACTTATTAGCATAATGTCCTTGTTTTTTACATTTCCAGCATGTTACTGGTTTTTTCTTATTAGAAAATTTAGGTTTTCCTTTAGGGGTTTTATGGAATTTTTTATGATATTTCTGTTCATAATAAAAGGGTTTGTCTATATTATATTTAGGTTTTTTATAAAATTTTCTCTTTTTAACTTTATGCTGTCCACTAGGTGCTTTTTCAGGAGTTATTCCATATTGATAACAAAAAGTGCCAAGCTCTCTTTTACCCGTGATACTTTCTTGTTTTATTTTCTGTTGTATCTTGGTATCTGTGCATACTTCTATACCTGTTTGTACTATTATATTATGCAATTGTCCAAAAGTTAATGAATTATAGGGAATCTGGGTCCCAAACTGTGTTTGTAGTTTTTGTAATACTTTTTCAGAGAATAATTTTGGTAAGGCTGCTACGAATCTTTCTTTCCAGAAAGGCGCATGTGCATCATCTCTTATCATAACTTTTGACATAAAACATCTTTATACCATCTATAATCAGACATGGTTGGACATCTTAAATTCATTAATTGAGTATGTATCCTATCTTTAAAAATACTGGGATCTCCTACAAAATTTTTAATAATAGTATATATTAATGTGGATGTAGCGTCTGATGACTGATCTTCTTGTTTAATACTATTAATAATTAATTCTTTTTCTTGGATGCTGAGAAAATTATCCCACCAACCTTTTAATTGTCCTGTAAATCCTTGGGTTATCATAATCGCTGCTTCTTTATCAGAGGCTTTTCTCATCTTATAGGCAGTTGCAGCCATAGTCATATTACACATTTGATCTAAAATGGCTTGTTCACTTAATCCATCTATATTCCATTCTACTAAGTCTGATCCTGAAAAACTATTTTGTACTAATTGTGTTCGTTCTTCTAGACCTACATCTACTGGTGATGGTCTAGGATAATAATTTCTGGTTTTAGGATAATCTCTTTTATAGGATATTTTATTTAGTTCTAATTCTTCTTCCTTTTGTAATGTATTAATTGTCAATTTTCCTAGACTAATACTTCTGAGTTTTTCTTTTAGTTCTTCAACTTCTGTTTCTACTTTGGATTTTAAGCTAATATTATCTAAACTTTGTAATTTATATATAGGTTTTTCTATGGGTTTTTCCACCTTAAGGACTTTTTCCATATTTTCCATTCTTCCTAATTGATTTTTCATTATATCTAACATGGTATTAGTAAAGTTTAATTGTTGATGTAATTTCTTAATATCTCTTTTTTCTATATTTCCATCTGCATTGCTATCTTTATAGGGTGTTGCTTCAACTTCTAGGTCTTTTCCAATTGGTATTTTAATAGTTTCTTTAGGAGGGTATTCAGATTCTATTACTGATCCTGAGCTTGTTTTCCAAACAACAGTTGGTTTTGTTAAAGGACATAATTTCTTATCGGGTTTGGAGTAATAATTAACGTACCAGTCAAAGAAGTATAAACTAATTCTATTTTCTTTCATAAAATCATAAAATAGTTCTCTTAGTCTAATGACTTCATTTTCTGAATGGTTGGTAAAATACCAATCTCTTAGTGGTTTATTATAATCAGCATTAAAATCTTGTCTTATCCACTCTTTATCAATCTCAAATGGTTCTTTCTTTATAATTACTGATAAAACTTGTGATTCTCTTGGATCAAATTCTGACGGTGATTTATATACAGCAGTGGCTATGTGGCCTTCTGTTGTCAATTCCTACAATATCATCGATATTTCCTATTGATGAATTATCTATAGAATTTCTATGGCTAATAGTTTCAACATTATCAGGAATTCTTAATGATTGGGATCTATTCATCCTGATTCTAATATCAGGTCCTTCTCTTATTATTTCTCTTATCCTAGTATTTTGTATTTGTGGTTCTTCAATATCATCAGGTATTATCCATTCTTCAGGCATTCTACTTTTTAATTCTTCATGTCTTAATCTTCTAGGTGTTTGTATATTAGATCTTTTTAGATTTGCATGCATGATTATTGTTTCTTCTTTTGAGGATTGTCTTAATGCTTTAAAGTCATAATTAACCTTGGTAATTTTATAATATATTCTATAGATTATTTCGAATGGATCATATTTCTCAATTATAATTGTCTCATCAGATCTTACTTGTAATTTTAACGCTTGCCATGTGTATTCATTTTTTAAATTCATAGCATAATTTGGATAACAATTAAAGAAAACTGGTCCATCATGACAGTTACTTTCTAATATTCCTATTAATGAGTCACTAAAATTTTGGAATCTGGTATCTCTTAAAGTTAATAATATAGGCAGATTAATTGCTATTCTAAAATTAGGTTTTACTGCTACTTGTATTAATCCTATATGGATGAAGTTATATCCTTTACTACTATGTTCTTTCAATTTATCCTCTTCTAAGATGGTAATAATTTTATTATTACTTGTTCCTGGTTTACAATATTCTAACATATGAATTTCATAATTTCTTCCTTCCCAGAAGTTTCTCTTTTTATATACTTTATCTTTATCTATTATAGGTATATTCGTATTATGAAAACTTTCTTCTAACTTAGCTATTTCTAATTCATTTTTAGTTTCAGAGGTGGAAGCTTCATCATTATCTGTTTTTATCACTAAAGAATTATTTTTTCCTAGATTTAGACTACTCATCGTTCTCAATAAACTAGCCATTTTATGGTTAGAACTTTGTGAGCTACGGGACCACCCTCGTTAACCAACGGATTTACTGCCTTTCTAGGACTTACAACCGGGACTACAATCTGGGCTGACCAACGTATTAACAGTTCTCACTGCTACTTCCAAAGTTGTAACTATAAAATTTTTTGGTTTATCAAGAAGACTTGTAACAAAAATCCAGTTAAAAATAATTTCTTTATAAATGTTATCAGATACCTTCCACTTGGGCAGGCTCTGATACCACTTGTAAAGGTTGGACTTGTAATATAACAATTCCCGAGAATTATATTAACCTAGGTACAGAAAATTATATAAATATTTTAACATTATTAGTAAGTCAAAAATGTATATACATGTATACATGTATATACATGTATTCTTGATTGCCATCTATTCTTTGAACGTTATATACATGTATTCTTGATTCTATTTCTAAAAGTTGTCTCATGCTTTGTACATGTAAGTAATGCATCCTTCTAACATAATGAATGCGTTTATTCTTAATAGTTTGTCTAGCGGTTTTTACGGATTTTTTTATTTTAATTTGTTGTAGAAGCCTTTTAGTTCTGATTATTTTCTTGTCCATCTTTTTTATTTCTACTTTTAATTTCGAAGATTCAGTTATTAGTTCTCTTATTTTTCTATCTATTGCCATTACTCTTGTTTTCATATTTCTTCTAACTAATGTTAAAGATTTAAGCCTTTTAAGAAATTATTTCATATTATAAGAACAATAACTAAGAAAATAAAGAAAAGAAAGATAGTAAGCTTACAGAGATGAACTTGTACTTTTATTGCTTGCAAACTTGATACACTTCTTGAAGATGATTACAAATACTTGGAGAATTTATAAAGTATAAGAGTAGAGAGATTTCTTGAACTTTCAAGTTTTTGATGCCCTTGAATGAGTGAGGGCTTTGGTATTTATAGACCCAAAATGGTGACTATTTGGGTACTATTTTCTGACAGTACTATTTACTTTTACTGTTTGCCGACATTTACTGTTTGCTTTTACTGTTTGCCGACATTCACTGTTTGCTTTTACTGTTTTCCGACATTTACTTTTTACTTTTTTTTTTCATGATTGGGCTTTTACATTGATTACATATACAGTACTTTGTTACATCTCAAATGGGTCTTGTGAGTCTTGATAATAATGAGCTGGACTGGACTGGACCTCTTCATCTTCTCCAAGAGGCACGGTCTGTATTGCTTGTAAAGAGTTTTGAATATCTTCTTCTGAAGTTGCTGCAGCTAATGCTGCCATAATTTGTCGCTTCTGTGCTAAGAATTGGGTCTCTTTTTTATATGCTATTTGTTCATTGTTGGTGCTTGAGGCTGTTAATGCCGGACGCTTTTGTGATGTTGTTAACCATTGATCAATAGCTCTTTTACTTAGCAGATTTATATCATATTTGTTCCACCACTTAATTTTTATTATTCTTACTAAATATTGTATGCTTGCACATTCCTCATACGCTGCTGAATCATATTCCCAAGTCATAATCCAGCTTATTCCCATAGCTGCTATAAATGAAATGAATTTGTACTCTTGTAGAAATGATGACTTGCTTTTGAAGTATTCATACGCCATGCTGGCTTCTTTCGGGAAGAAGGCTTTTATTGGTCCGAAATTCTGGAACCATGATTGGAACCATTGGGGAAATTGTAATGATATCCCCTTCCTGAACCATATGAACCAAGAATGGGGACTTGGTGATAGGAATAAAATATGGTTCCATGCTTCTTGGTAATCATAATAGGTATAGCTTTGAGGTTCAAACTTTAAAGAGAAGTTTTTAGCCTGATATGGGGGTAATTCCCATTCTTGTAGAGATAATATTTTCATGATTTTTATTTTTGAATAAATAGGTTGTTTGGTATTGGATTTTTGTTACAAGTCTTCTTGATAAACCAAAAAATTTTATAGTTACAACTTTGGAAGTAGCAGTGAGAACTGTTAATACGTTGGTCAGCCCAGATTGTAGTCCCGGTTGTAAGTCCTAGAAAGGCAGTGAATCCGTTGGTTAACGAGGGTGGTCCCGTAGCTCACAAAGTTCTAACCATAAAATGGCTAGTTTATTGAGAACGATGAGTAGTCTAAATCTAGGGAAAAATAATTCTTTAGTGATAAAAACAGATAATGATGAAGCTTCCACCTCTGGAACTAAAAATGAATTAGAAATAGCTAAGTTAGAAGAAAGTTTTCATAATTGGAATATACCTATAATAGATAAAGATAAAGTATATAAAAAGAGAAACTTCTGGGAAGGAAGAAATTATGAAATTCATATGTTAGAATATTGTAAACCAGGAACAAGTAATAATAAAATTATTACCATCTTAGAAGAGGATAAATTGAAAGAACATAGTAGTAAAGGATATAACTTCATCCATATAGGATTAATGCAAGTAGCAGTAAAACCTAATTTTAGAATATGAATTAATCTGCCTATATTATTAACTTTAAGAGATACCAGATTCCAAAATTTTAGTGACTCATTAATAGGAATATTAGAAAGTAACTGTCATGATGGACCAGTTTTCTTTAATTGTTATCCAAATTATGCTATGAATTTAAAAAATGAATACACATGGCAAGCGTTAAAATTACAAGTAAGATCTGATGAGACAATTATAAATGAGAAATATGATCCATTCGAAATAATCTATAGAATATATTATAAAATTACTAAGGTTAATTATGACTTTAAAGCATTAAGACAATCCTCAAAAGAAGAAACAATAATCATGCATGCAAATCTAAAAAGATCTAATATACAAACACCCAGAAGATTAAGACATGAAGAATTAAAAAGTAGAATGCCTGAAGAATGGATAATACCTGATGGTATTGAAGAACCACAAACACAAAATACTAGGATAAGAGAAATAATAAGAGAAGGACCTGATATTAGAATCAGGATGAATAGATCCCAATCATTAAGAATTCCTGATAATGTTGAAACTATTAGCCATAGAAATTCTATAGATAATTCATCAATAGGAATATCGATGATATTGTAGGAATTGACAACAGAAGGCCACATATAGCCACTGCTGTATATAAATCACCGTCAGAATTTGATCCAAGAGAATCACAAGTTTTATCAGTAATTATAAAGAAGAACCATTTGAGATTGATAAAGTGGATAAGACAAGATTTTAATGCTGATTATAATAAACCCTAAGAGATTGGTATTTTACCAACCATTCAGAAAATGAAGTCATTAGACTAAGAGAACTATTTTATGATTTTATGAAAGAAAATAGAATTAGTTTATACTTCTTTGACTGGTACGTTAATTATTACTCCAAACCCGATAAGAAATTATGTCCTTTAACAAAACCAACTGTTGTTTGGAAAACAAGCTCAGGATCAGTAATAGAATCTGAATACCCTCCTAAAGAAACTATTAAAATACCAATTGGAAAAGACCTAGAAGTTGAAGCAACACCCTATAAAGATAGCAATGCAGATGGAAATATAGAAAAAAGAGATATTAAGAAATTACATCAACAATTAAACTTTACTAATACCATGTTAGATATATGAAAAATCAATTAGGAAGAATGAAAAATATGGAAAAAGTCCTTAAGGTGGAAAAACCCATAGAAAAACCTATATATAATTACAAAGTTTAGATAATATTAGCTTAAATCCAAAGTAGAACAGAAGTTGAAGAACTAAAAGAAAAACTCAGAAGTATTAGTCTAGGAAATTGACAATTAATACATTACAAAAGGAAGAAGAATTAGAACTAAATAAAATATCCTATAAAAGAGATTATCCTAAAACCAGAAATTATTATCCTAGACCATCACCAGTAGATGTAGGTCTAGAAGAACGAACACAATTAGTACAAAATAGTTTTTCAGGATCAGACTTAGTAGAATGGAATATAGATGGATTAAGTGAACAAGCCATTTTAGATCAAATGTGTAATATGACTATGGCTGCAACTGCCTATAAGATGAGAAAAGCCTCTGATAAAGAAGCAGCGATTATGATAACCCAAGGATTTACAGGACAATTAAAAGGTTGGTGGGATAATTTTCTCAGCATCCAAGAAAAAGAATTAATTATTAATAGTATTAAACAAGAAGATCAGTCATCAGACGCTACATCCACATTAATATATACTATTATTAAAAATTTTGTAGGAGATCCCAGTATTTTTAAAGATAGGATACATACTCAATTAATGAATTTAAGATGTCCAACCATGTCTGATTATAGATGGTATAAAAATGTTTTTATGTCAAAAGTTATGATAAGAGATGATGCACATGCGCCTTTCTGGAAAGAAAGATTCGTAGCAGCCTTACCAAAATTATTCTCTGAAAAAGTATTACAAAAACTACAAACACAGTTTGGGACCCAGATTCCCTATAATTCATTAACTTTTGGACAATTGCATAATATAATAGTACAAACAGGTATAGAAGTATGCACAGATACCAAGATACAACAGAAAATAAAACAAAAAAGTATCACGGGTAAAAGAGAGCTTGGCACTTTTTGTTATCAATATGGAATAACTCCTGAAAAAGCACCTAGTGGACAGCATAAAGTTAAAAAGAGAAAATTTTATAAAAAACCTAAATATAATATAGACAAACCCTTTTATTATGAACAGAAATATCATAAAAAATTTCATAAAACCCCTAAAGGAAAACCTAAATTTTCTAATAAGAAAAAATCAGTAACATGCTGGAAATGTAAAAAACAAGGACATTATGCTAATAAGTGTACGACAGAACAAAAAATAAACAAAATAGAAAATAAAGAAATTAAGCATGCTTTGACAGCTATACTAATTAATTCAGAGTCAGAAGAAGAATCAAGTTATGAGGGTTCTTCTGAAACTGAAAACTATTTTATACAACAATTAGACTTTATGTCAGAAGAAGAGAGCTCAGGAGGAAATAGCAGAAAGGAGGAACAGGATAATAATAATTGTTTAGGAATAGGATTATGTAATTGTAGAAACTGTGAAAAAACTGTAAATGTTTTAACTAAAGAACAAACCTCTACACTAGTCAAAATAATTGACAAGTTAGAAGATACACCATTAAGGGATGAGTTTATAAGACAATTAGCTGAATTAGTTAAAAAAGAAGAAGAAAGTAAGCAAGAAATAAGACCAATAGAAATAAAAGAAATTTATAATCGTTTTAAAAACCCACAAGAAGAAGTTTCCTTTAATTCTCTCAAAGAAGAGATAAAAAAGTTAAAGAGAGAAGTTTTAGAATTAAAACAACAAAATATTAATATGGACTACAGATTACTAAAAATAGAAGGAGAAAACATAATAAAAATCCAAGAACAATCTTTGCAAAATAATGAAGGGACTAGTAATATAACAATTCCCGAGAATTATATTAACCTAGGTACAGAAAATTATATAAATATTTTAACATTATTAGTAAGTCAAAAATGGTTCACTACGATAACTTTGATAGTAGGAGAAGAAAAATTTGATTTAATAGCTATGGTAGATTCAGGAGCAGATGTTAATTGTATACAAGAAGGATTAATACCCACAAAATATTATGAGAAAACTACAAAAAGAGTCTTAATGGCAGAAAATGACAAAATGACTATAGACTATAAGTTATCTAAAGCAAAAATTTTTAAAAATAGGGTATGCTTTGCCACTATATTCTTTTTAGCAAGGAATATATCTCATCAAGTTATATTAGGAAATCCTTTTACTTTATTATTATATCCCTTTAATGTCGACATCGACGGAATAACTTGTACAAGAATCCCTAATCATCCTGTCCATTTTGAATTTCTCACAAGACCAAAGCAGCATGAACTCAATATGTTACAACACCTATCTACACATGTTAATGTAATGGAAATAGAAGTAAAACAAATTAATTGTTTGAGCCTAGAGAAAATTTTACAACAATTACCGCGTCAAGTTAATATTATAGAAAGAAAAACAAGACAAATTAACTACTTAAACCAAGAAGTTACACATAAAAAAATAGAAGAACAATTACAAACTCCAGAAATACAAGATAAAATAAAAGCAATTGAAGAAAAAATTAAAAAAGAATTATGTAGTCTAAACCCCACAGCTTTTCAGCATAGAAAATTACATGAAATATCTTTACCATATGAAGATGGGTTTAATGAAAAAGATATACCAACAAAGGCAAAACCGATACATATGAACAAAGAGTATTTAGAATATTGTAAAAAAGAAATACAAGAATATCTAGATAAATGACTAATAAGGCCTTCAAAATCACCCTGGAGCTATTGATCAATGGTTAACAACATCACAAAAGCGTCCGGCATTAACAGCCTCAAGCACTAACAATGAACAAATAGCATATAAAAAAGAGACCCAATTTTTAGCACAGAAGCGACAAATTATGGCAGCACTAGCTGCAGCAACTTCAGAAGAAGATATTCAAAACTCTTTACAAGCAATACAGACCGTGCCTCTTGGAGAAGATGAAGAGGTCCAGTCCAGTCCAGCTCATTATTATCAAGACTCACAAGACCCATTTGAGATGTAACAAAGTACTGTATATGTAATCAATGTAAAAGCCCAATCATGAAAAAAAAGAAGTAAAAAGTAAAAAGTAAAAAGTAAATGTCGGCAAACAGTAACAGCAAACAGTGAATGTCGGCAAACAGTAAAAGCAAACAGTAAATGTCGGCAAACAGTAAAAGCAAATAGTACTGTCGGCAAATAGTACCCAAATAGTCACCATTTTGGGTCTATAAATACCAAAGCCCTCACTCATTCAAGGGCATCAAAAACTTGAAAGTTCAAGAAATCTCTCTACTCTTATATCTTCTTACTTTATAAATTCTCCAAGTATTTGTAATCATCTTCAAGAAGTGTATCAAGTTTGCAAGCAATAAAAGTACAAGTTCATCTCTGTAAGCTTACTATCTTTCTTTTCTTTATTTTCTTAGTTATTGTTCTTATAATATGAAAGAATTTCTTAAAAGGCTTAAATCTTTAACATTAGTTAGAAGAAATATGAAAACAAGAGTAATGGCAATAGATAGAAAAATAAGAGAACTAATAACTGAATCTTCGGAATTAAAAGTAGAAATAAAAAAGATGGACAAGAAAATAATCAGAACCAAAAGGCTTCTACAACAAATTAAAATCAAAAAATCAGTAAAAACCGCTAGACAAACTATTAAGAATAAACGCATTCATTATGTTAGAAGGATGCATTACTTACATGTACAAAGCATGAGACAACTTTTAGAAATAGAATCAAGAATACATGTATATAACGTTCAAAGAATAGATGGCAATCCCCAACCTACAGTACCCGTACAAGAAACAAATCAACCTTTACAAGTCCAACCTTTACAAGTGGTAGACGCTGAGAGATGATTCTCTCAAGGAATTCATCCAAAACACAATCCTTGTCTCACTTCATTCGTGAATTTCAAGTTGGTATTAGAGCGGGTTCCGACTCGGCTCTGGTTTCTATTTGTTTTTCTTCTTTTTCGGCTGCAATCTCTCAGCCGTGTTCCCTTTTCCCACCAGCTGACACTATCAGCTGTGTCTCTTTGTTAGAAACCGTTTTTTGGGCCAAAACTTTGTCAAACATTAGACCCACTCTAAAGCAACCCTAGAATCAGAACCGGAAAGCCAAATTCGGCCTGTCCCCAAAATTTCACCGCCGTCAACCGCCGCACGTGCCGACACGCGCCGCCCCTTTTCCTGCGCGTGGTCCTCACGCGCCTCCGCTCCAGACGCGCGTGAACGTCACACTCCACTGCCCAGGCTTTTTTTTCCGACCCTCGTTTCCCTTCTGCAGGTGTTTTTCGGCCGTTTCTGAGTGTCTGCCATCATGTCTTCTGAGGTAACCCCTGACACCAACTCCAATGGTGGCAAACCGGCTGTTCTAACATCTGTTGTTTCTGGAACCGCTACAATGACCTCTGAAAAATTGATGGGTGCCAAAAATTACCTTTCTTGGGCTGATTCTGTGGAACTTTGGTTCATGGGACAAGACTATGAAGACCACCTTACTAAATCTGTTGATGATGTTCGCGCCGCTGACAAAATCACTTGGAAGAAGATTGATGCCCAGCTATGTAACCTTATGTGGCAGACCATTGATCCACCAAAGCTGACTATGTTTCGAGCTTACAAAACTTGTAAAAAGGTGTGGGACCGTGCTAAAACTTTATACACTAATGACATTGCAAGACTTTACCATGTTGCTAAGAAGCTGTGTAGTTTACAGCTTCAAGAAACTGATATGGAATCTTATGTTGGGGCTGTGGAAGTTGTCAAGGAAGAGTTTTCGACTCTCCTTCCCTATGTGTCTAATGCTAATGACCATCATGCTCAACAGGGAAAGCTATTTTTGGTACTTACATTACTTGGGTTGCTAGCTGAACTTGAATCTCTTCGGCAACAAATATTGGGCACCTCACCCGTTCCTTCCCTTGAGGACGTATTTGCACGACTTTTGCAATCCGGTCCCTCTCTTGAGACCCATACTTTCAACCAAACTGCATTGACATCCCAATCTTCTTCTCAAGTGTCCTTTCAAGTGCCCACTCGCGGCGACCGTAGGGGCGTGGTAATCGTACTCGCCTTAGTTGTACCTATTGCCATAGGATTGGTCATACTCAGGATAAATGTTATGCTCTCCATGGTCATCCTACCAAGGTAGCTAATGTTGTCCAAACTAATGAGCCATCTGACGTTCACTCCGCCGCACAACCACAAGGGACATTTGTCTCTGGCAATGATTATGATGAGTTTCTCAAGTACCAAGCTTCAAAGCAGGCATCTACTCCCGTTGCTTCGGTGGCCCACTCTGGTAATTCTGTTGCTTGTATCTCTCATTCCTCTTCTCTTGGACCATGGGTCCTTGACTCAGGTGCTTCTGATCACATCTCTGGTACTTCTTCTGTCCTCTCTAAACTTGAACACCTTGCATTTCTTCCTTCTATCACTTTGGCTGATGGTTCTAAAATTTGTGCTAAGGTAATAGGCAAACTACTCCTCTTCCTACATTACCTTTGAAACATGTTCTTTACATGCCCAATTGTCCTTTCAATTTGATTTCTATTAGCCAACTTACTCGTTCTTTTAATTGTTCTGTTACCTTTTTTGCTGACTCCGTCATTGTGCAGGATCGAGGGACAGGACAGACGATTGGTACAGGATGTGAGTCTCAAGGACTGTATCGGCTTGCCTTACCCACTACTACTGTGTCTTCTGCTGCTGCTGTTGAGTCTCCGAACGTGGTCCATTGTCGCCTGGGACATCCCAGCCTCTCAAAGTTACAAGCTATGGTCCCGAGTTTATCTCGTCTTACTACCTTAGAGTGTCAATCTTGTCATTTAGGTAAACATGTTCGTAGTTATTTTTCAAGTCGTGTCAATACACGAGCTACGTCTCCCTTTTTTGTTATTCATTCTGATATATGGGGACCTAGTCGTGTTACTTCTCATTCTAGTTTTCGTTATTTTGTTATCTTTATTGATGACTTTTCTCGTTGCACTTGGTTATATTTAATGAAGGACAGATTTGAATTATTTGCACATTTCAAGTCTTTCTGTTCTGAAATTCAAAACCAATTCAAAACTTCAATTAAAATTTTACGAAGTGATAATGCTTGTGAGTATTTTTCAGCACCCTTTTCGTCTTACTTGTCCTCTCAAGGCATTCTACATCAGTCGTCTTGTCCCCATACCCCTCAACAGAATGGTGTGGCTGAGCGTAAACATCGTCACTTGATTGAAACTGCTCGCACTCTTCTTCTCCATACTCATGTTCCCCTTAAGTTTTGGGGTGAGGCTGTTCTGATTGCATGTTATTTAATTAATCGTATGCCTTCTTCTGTTTTGAAAAATCAAGTTCCTCATTCCATTTTATTTCCTCATGAGCACATTTTTTCTCTTCCACTACGAGTCTTTGGTTGTACTTATTTCATCCATGATCTTACCCCAGGCAAAGACAAGTTAACTGCTCGCTCTATCAAATGTGTTTTCTTAGGGTACACTCGATTTCAAAAGGGTTATCGTTGTTATTCTCCAGCTCTTAATCGTTTCTTCGTGTCTGCCGATGTCACTTTTCTTGAGAATACCCTTTTTTTCTCTGCACCCGACATCACTTCACCTTCCATTACGTAGGTGCTTCATGTTCCTTACTTAGATGGGCCTCCTATTCCCACAAAACCTCTCCAGGTTTATCATCGCCGCCCACGACCTGCAGTCCAAGATAACTCATCTCCTGAACCCGTGGTCGAACCGTCCTTGGATCCTTCTTCGGGAGTTAGCAGTAGTCCTCCTATTGCTCTCAAACAAGGTACTCGTTCCACCCGTAATCCTAATCCTATTTATAATTTTCTTAGTTACCATCGTTTATCATCTTTGCACTATGCTTTTACCTCCTCTTTGTCTTCTATTTCTATACCCAAAACAACAATAGAAGCTCTTTCACATCCAAGGTGGCGCCAGGCTATGATCGAGGAGATGTTTGCCTTACATTCTACTGGTACTTGAGATCTTGTTCCATTGCCACCGGACAAATCTACTGTGGGTTGTCGTTGGATCTATACTATTAAGGTCGGCTCAGACGGAACCATTGATCGATTAAAAGCCCGCCTTGTGGCTAAGGGCTACACTTAAATCTTTGGTTTGGACTATGGTGATACCTTCTCTCCTGTTGCGAAGATGGCCTCTGTTCGTCTTTTTCTTTCTATGGCTGCCATTCGCCATTGGCTACTTCATCAACTTGATATTAAAAATGCTTTCTTACATGGTGATCTTGAGGAGGAAGTATACATGGAGCAACCTCCCGGGTTTGTTGCTCAGGGGGAGTCTTCCGGCTTAGTATGTCATTTACCCCGATCTTTATATAGCTTGAAACAATTCCCTCGAGCTTGGTTTAGTCGCTTTAGTGCTGTTCTTTCTAAATTTGGCATGATTCAGAGTGAAGCAGATCATTCAGTTTTCTCCTGTCATTCTTCCTCCACGACCTCCATATATCTGGTTGTTTATGTGGATAATATTGTCATTACTGGAGATGATCATGAGGGAATCATTCAGTTAAAATAACACTTGTTTGATCACTTTCAGACTAAGGATATGAAAAAGTTAAAATATTTTTTAGGAATTGAAGTGGCATAATCTAATGCTGGGATCTGTATCTCACAGTGAAAATATGCTCTGGATATTCTTGAAGAAACTGGAATGTTAGATTCTAGACCTGTAGATACACCAATGGATCCCAACACAAAACTTAGTCCAGATCAAGGAGAACCTCTTGCAGATCCTGGTAGATATCGCAGATTAATTGGCCAATTGAATTATTTGACAGTCACTCGGCTAGATATTTCATTTGCCACAAGTATCCTAAGTCAGTTTCTTGACTCCCCATGCGATAGTCATTGGGACGCAGCTATTAGAGTCCTTAGATATATCAAAGGTGCTCTAGGAAAAGGTTTGTTGTATGAAGATAAAGGACATAACCAGATTGTTGGGTATACTGATGCAGATTGGGCAAGATCTCCATCTGATAGACGTTCTACATCTGGTTATTGTGTTTTTATTGGTGGAAACTTGATATCTTGGAAGAGTAAGAAGCAAAATGTTGTAGCAAGATCTACTGCGGAAGCTGAATATAGAGCTATGGCACTTGCCACATGTGAACTTATATGGTTGAAGCAATTAGTTAAGGAACTTAAGTTTTGGGAGCCGAGTAAGATGGAACTGGTGTGCGATAATCAAGCTGCCTTACATATTGCTTCCAACCCTGTGTTTCATGAACGGACCAAGCACATAGAGATTGATTGCCATTTCATAAGGGAGAAGTTGCAAAGTGGGGAAATAGTAACAGCCTTTGTCAACTCCAACGGTCAACTTGCAGATATTTTCACCAAAGCTCTCCGGGGTCCTCGGATACAATACATATGTAACAAGCTTGGTGCATATGATTTATATGATCCAGCTTGAGGGAGAGTGTTGAATATCAAATTAGAGATATAGGCTGTATATAAGTTATTTTGAGAGATATAGGCTTTATATAAGTTATTCTGTTTTAATATAGTTTCTATTTTTAGATATCTGATTCTGTTGTATCTCCTAGTATTAAAGGATTTGATTTCTGTACCTATATATATATATATATTGACGCTGAGAGATGATTCTCTTAAGGAATTCATCCAAAACACAATTCTTGTCTCACTTCATTCGTGTATTTCAAGTGTAACAAAAAAACTTATGTAAAACATTAGATTTGACACAATATTCTTTATGTATTTTTTTATTATTATTGTTTTAAATACATCAAATATGTTTTAAAGTTTAAATATTTTTTAATCCAAGTTTTGTAGGAAGGATCACCAAAAGTAGTTATTGATTATTATCACTAAGTCTAAAAAGATTATGATACTACCAAAAAGATACATGTAATTGAAGGAAGTCAATTAAAAATCTAATGAACAAAGATTGCATGGAAATCTAAAGCAAGAGAGTTGTCGTATATGATAACACATGATATGAATACAACCTTCAATTTGTAACACTATCAAATATTCTTGAACACAACTTATTCAACACTTGCTAGATGCCTAATAGAACACATCTTTAAGGACTCCACCAAAACATTTATAGAGGCAATCCTCAATAAAATAAAACCATTTTCTCCTCCAATAAGGATTGATCCAAAGAATTGCAATGAACACCAAGACTACCATCACATAGGATGCTGCAAAAGTCCAACAAAATGAAGTGAAATCAATGACAGAATTGTCCTCTCCATTATTGAAGGTAGCAAGTGCTGGTAATGGTGCCATTGTAGTGCCTCTATTACTGATACTCCAAGAGAGATATGGATTTCCTATGTAGCTGCTCTCACCAAAAGTTGCAAATTGTCCTTCATCAGGTGCTATGCCAGAAAAATTGTTGTAAGACACATTGAAAACAGCCAGAGAGTTCAAGCCTTGCAGTTGAAGAGGGATTTGTCCACTCAATCTATTAAAAGATAAGTCCAAGCTTTCAATCATCTTTAACTTTTGGAAGCTATCTGGAATTGACCCAACTAAATGGTTGTGTGATAAGTTAAGGGCATGAAGTGCAACCAAATCTCCTATGGTTTGTGAAATCTTTCCCTCTAACTGATTACAAGACAAATCCAAACCTGACATATTATTGAGAATATTGCCTTTGTATGATAGACTTGAACCTTTTGTAGTAATTCTCATTTCTTCTGGGGCAAAATAAGAGGCAACTTTGTCATGCATTTCAACATCGAAGTTATGGTACTGAAAGTTGATGTAGAACAGTTGACTGTATATAAATCCAAAGTAAGAAGATCTGAAGTAGTTTGCTAAAAAATCATAATAATTCCCTTGGTTACCAAAGGAGATATTGTTGAAGCATGTGGGTATAGTCCCAGAGAAGTTATTGCGAGAAAGATCCAAGAAATTGAGTTGTTTTAACTCACAAATCTGCTTGGGAAGTTGACCTTGCAATCTATTCCCAGCCAATGAAAGGTACTTCAAATTTGTGAGCCCATTGACACTATTGGGAACACTTCCTGAAATGTTGTTGTCTCCCAAATCAAGAGAATATAATTCAGAGTTGTTTAGTATTGATTCGGGAATGGTACCGGCAAGACTATTGTTCCTTAAGTGAATGAACTTCAACCATGATGATGAGTTGCCCAAACAAGAAGGCAATGAACCAGAAAATCTGTTATGAGATAGGCTTACAAATGTGATTAATTCAAGTTCACATAATTCTCTTGGAATCGCACCTTCAAAGTTATTCCCTGACACACTCAAGAATACAAGATTCAAATTTCCAATCACCCAACCTGGAAGCTCACCTGATAAATCATTGTTAGAGAGATCAAGCAGACCCAAATGCTGCATATTCCGGAGTCCGTCTTGTAGTTTTCCATGGAAGTTGTTATTGTCCAGCATCAGCACACTTAAGAATGTCATGCTCAAAGGTGCAGCAAGTATTTGACCTTGGAACTTGTTATGTGATAAGCTCAAAATTTGCAATGAGATGCATCCCTTAAACATTTCATTTGGTAACTCCCCAGATAAATTATTGTATGCCAAATCCAGAGTTCTCAAGGTTGACATCTCTCCAACTGAAGCCGGAATATCGCCGTCGAGGACATTAAAAGAAGCATTAAGATATTCAAGGTATGGAAAAGAGAATCCCAAGGATGTTGGTAGTTTACCTTGGATCATATTGTTCGATACATCCAATGTGTAGAGATGAATATTCATTTTTTGATCTTCAAAATAACCATTGAACAAGTTATTGTTGAGGAGTAAAGCTTCCAACTTTGGATTGTTCATCAATAACCAATTGGGAAACCTACCAAGAAGATTATTGTTTGATAGATCAATGAATATCAAGCTACTTTGGTTAGAAAGGAAGGTAGGAATTGCTCCTGTGGCAGAGTTCAGTTGACAACTGGACATGTCTAGATACTGCAATTGAAATGATGGAATCCATGGAGGATTCTCAGTTTCCACTTGAAAATTCTTGTTCTGCTGTCTTCCAAGTCTTAATACTTTGAGCTCTGAATAATTAGCCACTGTGCTTAATGGGAATGTTCCCTCAAAATTGTTGTCTGCCAGGGATAGGTACTCAAGAGGTGCATTATTTTGAGCAAGAAAGGATAGTGATATGTTTCCACTTAAAAAATTCCTCGAGAGATCAAGAGCTCTAAGTGATGTCAAGTTTTTTAGGCAGGAGAATGAAGAGAGAGATCCAGTAAGATGATTATCACTCACATCTAGCTCTTGAAGATTCTTCATTTTGCATAAACCTAGAGCCAACCAAGTAAAGTTAACACAATCACTAATTAATCCAGCAAGAAAAATAATGATGAAAATGTGTGTTCACCTTGGATTGGTATTGTGGTTCCGGAAACAGACCTTAGGATAAGTACTTCCAAGTTGGGTAAGTCAGCAAAAACTTCACAGAAAAAGGTGAGACACTTAGAAATGGATCTATCAATTTAACAGCTTTGCTTAATGTTAGAAACAAGAGACTAAAGTAGAGAAAGGATTTGTGTATCATCGAGTGTATTCAATTTTTGTCCGAATGATACAGTATAGAAGAGTATTTATAGGTGCTAAGAGAATCGTAATAATAAAGACGTAATATTTTATAAATATTCAGATATACTAAATAATTCTAATGAATGCTAATTGATGCTAATATATTCGGACACTTAACATCTCCAAATTAATAGTATAAGCTTTATAATATGCTAGCACTTACCTTCATCATCTTGTTCTCCAAACAAGATCCCAGTCTCATGCAGGATGAGAGACCTAAGATTTGGTAGGTGCGACAAAAATTTAAATGTTGTGTTGGCATTTACAATATGAGTACCACTTAAATCAAGGGTTTCTAACATTAACCTCGACAAAGTCTTGGAATACTCTGAAATTTGTAGACTCAATAGTCAATACATATATATATATAAAATAATAAATTTATTAATGAAATCAATAGCTATATTCAGTGAAACATCTGATTTCATGACACAAGTGGAGTCACGTACCTAGAGTTGTCGAGGAGCTTGATGTGATTGTAAGTGAAGTTTCACTCAAATCCAGTGTTTCCAGATTTTGTAAAACTGACAACTCTGTACGGAAAGAATAAAGTAGTTTTATATGTACATTAAATTACGTCACATTAACAAAAATAATTATTAATAATATAAACAGTTATCCAAAAAATAGATATAATTACAGTGTCAGTGATCAAAATTAAACTCATAATAATAATGCCACGTTTTAATTTTATTATGGAGAAAGTAATGATATAGGACAACAACATAGAGAAGTAGCGTGTTTTACAGGATGTGGTGTTAGGGAGCTACAAATCGGATGGTATGAGTGCTCCCAAAAAAATCGGACGGTCCGATTTTCGTTTTATTAAAAAAAAATTGTACAACACGGATGGTCCGATTTGTTTCTTCCAAAATTCAAAATTTTTTCATATTTTTTTTCCAAAACAACTCGCATGATCCATTTTGTTAAAGCACAAGTTAAAAAAGGCTGCCCACATCTTGGTCTAGCACCACTGTACCCCCATAACACAGCACATCACATGCATGCCTCCAATAACCAAAAAAATGAGCCTAATAATGCATGTATACGTATATATATGTATGCATATGTATAAAATACCATGAATAGCTAGGGGTCCAAGTGTGCCCGTGCTGTATTCACTAAGAAGCAGGTTCTTGAGGAATTTGAGGGGACTCAAGCTTCTGAATATGCTAGTAACGTTTATCGTTAAGTAATTCTGACTCAGATCTAATGTTTCTAATTTCTTCAATTCTGACATCCTCTTGAAATCTTCGACAACAATATATTATTGAAATGAATTAGTAATCAAAATAATTATGCTCGATTTTTACTAAACAGTAAAGCATGCAAGCACATACCGTCAATTTCTGAGGGGCTTTGAAGTCGATTACTGCTTAAATCCAAATGCTCCAAGTTTCGTAAAGCTAACAACTCTGATATACAAATATTATTTCTTAACTATTCATTTTTTTCAATTGCCAATAACTATAGGTTTTTATTTGTTAGATAAATGTTGAGCCACATAAATTAATAGAGGGATCTCCCATAAAGACGCGTAAAACGTTTTTTGTTAAAGATGTTTACGTGTTATATTATTAGTGGACGTATTAATAAATTAATTATTTTTTAATTTTTTAACAAATTAGAATAAGACTAATTTTTTTTTATAACAATAATAATAAATCTAAATTTTTTGTTAAGGATTTAATTATATTTTTATAATTTTTAGGAATTTAATTGTACTTAAAACAAAAAGTCAGGAATATATTTGTTTTTTTATCAAAAAATTTAAAGATATTCGATTTAAATTGTGTAATTTGATTAAATCAAATTGTGTCTAATAATTATAATGCAGGTAATTTAATTTATTATTGTTGCTATAATAAATTAATTTTATTCTAATTTATTAAAAAATAAATTATTAATTAATTTAATAAATACTTCCAATACTAATATAACACATGTAAACGTCTTTAATAAAGATATTTTTTATATCTTTATTAAAATAGGCTCTAAATTAATAATAAGCTTATATCATTATTAGCTATAATAATATAATTACTAGGAAGCATTTCAAATGTTATAGCATTTTAGGTGATTCAATAGTTTTATAATAGAAAGTTGTGGACAGTTTGTTTTTATATGAAATGAATAGTTGAAATTATTAAATAATTTATTATATTTATTATTTAATTATTTTTAATTAAATTGTTAATCTAAGTATTTTTAAATATATATTAATTTTATATAAAATTAATTATATATAAATTTTTATTTAATTTTAATCATTAATAACAATCATAAATTTATATATTATTAGAATGGCCACTAAAATTACTAAAAAGATATAATTCAAATAACAAAAGCGCGCTGAGTACCTCGAACTGGAAAGGGTCCATCTAAGAAGTTATTACGAAGCAGCAAAGTCTTCAAAGAAGTGAAAGAAGTCAACGTATCTATGACACTGATGTTAAAGGAACAGTAACTAAGATCTATTGCTTCTAACGTCTTCAACGTTGACATGCCTCCGTGATCTTATCAAAACAGAAAAACAAAAATCATATTTGCGAAATTAACAAACGTAACGGAGAGATAGACGTTAGCGAAGTTGATTATTATCTAATTACCTTGAGTGAAAATGGAGTTATTGAAACAGTTAAAGGAGAAATCAATGGCGGTTAAGTTCTTGAAGGGTACGAAGAAGGAAAAATCCAGCGTCAAGAAGTTGAGGCACTGGTGGTTGTACGGATCAAAGTCATCCGGGTGAGGATAAACCCCGTTCAAGAACTGAAGGGAGAGATGGGTCACGTGACCGGAATCAGGATCGCACGTGACACGCTCCCACCCACAGCAATCACTGTTTGAGTCGTTGATCCATGAAGACAGAGAAGCCGGACTCTTCAGAAAAGCCTTGTATTTTAACAGTGCTTCTCTCTCTACTTCCAAACATGCTTTAGCTTTGCTTCCATGGCCTATAATTACTATTATTGTTGCTGCATACAACACCACCACCCTTGAGTTCAACATAGTATCAAATTTGTTGCAAGATTTTTAGATATGATACATAGTTTTTCCATTAATTAGCAACTATATCTTTGGAGTAGTCAAAGTCATGCTTGCTTGCAGCAATTCATGAGAAATTCTTACTTAATAGTTAATAATACACCATGAAATAAACTATTTATTTCGGTCATATATATATAATAAGAAAAGTATGAGAAGCCAATGAGATATTTATACAATATGTACAATGGAGGTTTATAGAGTATTAGATATATAATTATTAGTGTTATATTTTTCCATTAGCTGAAACTTTTGAGATGAGTGGTATTATGATATGGTATTAAAGCACTAAATCCGAAAGGTCAAGAGTTCGATCCTTGGTGAATCTGTATCCGATTATTTTTATACTTAATTTCTTAATCTCGTCGACATAAACGCGCCAATAATTTAGGATAGCGCCTTTGTTTGTTGATTGCCTCATTACAACCGCCAACAATTTATAATAAAAGAGTTGTTGAATGTGAATGACTGAATGCTTCATGATTAGTATGAAGAGGGACCCACGCGGTTATATACTTATATATATATACACCTAAGAGAAATGATAAATAAATAATTAAATATAGTTGCTCACTGAACTCCAATGCTAGTGTTTTTTTGGGCTACTTTAATGAAGATTTAATAATTGTCATCACATGAAGATATATTATTTTGATTATTGGATGATAAATTGTAGAGTTTAATTTTATTTGAAGTAAAAATATTATTTTTATTTAAAATATTACAAAATAAATAAATTATACTTTTTAAATAAGAATCATCATGAGAAGATGTTTTTGGCATCTTTATGAGAGTAGTTGTTTTTTTTTGTTTCTTTGACCTGAACTCTAATGCTAGTTGAACTGTTTTCGTCTAATTTGTAGAATCTAAAGCCCAAATTTAAAGAACCAAAAATGGGTGAAATCCGACAACATTAAAGTGCCATAACCAGTTAAAATACCAATTAGTACGAATAATTCTTCTTCATAATATGATAGATTATTGAAAACTCATGAAAAAGTTAGATAAATTATACAACATATGCAATTAATAATAAAGTAATGTTTTCAAATCAGGTTTGTTATTAATTTACGTTTTGACATTATGGCAGCATTAATGAGCATTTTTGGCTAACTGGCTGCTTGAGTTCCTCATAATATGCTAGTTGCAAGTTGGATTCATTTGTTGTCACAACTTTATTCTCTGATAGTTTACCAAGTTCATTGAGTCTTTGAGCTTTGAACTTGTCAAAAGCATTGCTATGAGTGTGATTGTGGGTTATCATTTTCCAATCTATGCCATCATCAAACTTGAACGAGGTAAAGGCCTAATTGCAGTTTGGCTATAAACCTTAGAAGACCAGAACATAACAAATTCAAGTAAAAAATCAATCATAAAAGACAGCTTTGATTTCTCAGCAAAATTAAGCAAATATCTTTATTTGCAACTTATTGATTCTCTCTATTACACAATTGAGCATCACATAACTTGTTTGATGCCAACATCAATAACAAAAGGAAAACATTGAAACTCTCAGCTTGTTGAGAGCAGCATACATACATCTTTAAAAGCTTCTCAGACTATTAGCATTTTGCTTCCTCTGAGTTTGGCTGCGGCTATACAAAGAAGACACAAAGTATTTACCATTGAAGGAACGTGACCTCTTCATTGAACTAGGAACAACACTATGCAGATACCTTATCCTGAAAGAAGAGCTTCTCCCTCTCCCTCCTCCTCTCCCTTTTGAACTACTTGCCCCATTCTCATTCTCATTTCCATTAACATTAACATTAACCCTCTTTGAACCAATTCGTTCACCCTCAGTCTCATCCCCAAGAACTCTATTCGAATCGGAATCCGAATCCGCAGATAGAACAAATGCAGATGCAGCAAGAGCAATATCTGCAACAGAAGAAGAATCCAGAGAAACAGATCTCCTTGGCCTAATCATGCTTAGTACTCTTTCACCTCCCAATTGGCCTTGTTCTTCTCCTTCTTCATCCTCTTCCCTGTTCCTCAATTCAAAGCCAATATTTTGAGTATTTTCCATTCCTCTAAGGCTTCTTCCATTGTTAATATTTTCCACAGATCTCATCTCCAAGGAACCTGAACCTGAATCTGAACTTGAACTTGAACTTGAAGTTGAATCAAGAACATTAAGATTATGATTATGATGCTGCATAGATGGAACCCTAAGAGTGTTGCTGGAAACAATTGGAGCTCTACACATAGGACAATTGGTGTGTGACCTAAGCCATGTATCAATACAAGGCAAATGAAAAGCGTGGTTACACTTTGGCAATAATCTAACACTCTCATCTTCTTGAAACTCGCTCAAACAAACAGAGCACTCTGTTCCTTCAATCAAACCCTCACCTCTCTTATACCTACAAACAGCGATTGCGTTGATGATCGATTCTTGAAGACCGGGTGTACGGATGTACCAGATCGGGTGGTCCACCACAGGACCGTGCTCCTCATCAACGAAGAAATCATCACGCGTATTATCCTGTGTTCGAAGACTCAACGGTGGCGATAAGGATCTTCTCCTCCTTCTGAAGATCCTCGCGAAGATTGCACAGCAAATAACAACGAAGAAAGCAGCTCCGATAACGGAGAGAGCAAGGACCAAGTAGGGCGAGAGCGCGTGGCTTTTTCCATGATCTGATGTATCGTCTAAGGGGAGAGGAGGAATCGGTGGCGGTGGTTGGGAATAATAGTAGTATTGGGGGTTGGTGATGCAGAGTTTGAGGCATTCCTCACAGTTTGAAGAACAATTCTTCTCCACTTTGCAGATGGACTCGCAGATTTCTGGCATGAGTTTTCTGCGATGGTGAAACACCATTTCTGAGAGAAATTGTGGTTAGTTAGGGTTTTAGGGTGCGAAAGAAAGAAGAGAGAGGAAGAAAAAGAAGAAATATGAACATCAGCATTCAAAGAGAGAACAGAGAAGGTGGTGGTGGATGGTGAAGTTTGGTCTCCTAGTTTGACTTTCTAACTTTACACACACACAAACACTTACTTACTTCATAATTTATATGTAATCACCCCTATCCACATGGATTATAATAAATTACAGATTTGTTTTACTTCTATATCTACGGAATTTATTGCATATCAGATTTCATTTATTTTAGTTTTATTTTATGTGGGAGTAAGTTACTATTTCGAGAAAATATTATATACAAATTTGTTAACATCTTCATCAATTCATTCGTTTCTACGTGAGACTACTTTTGTCGTTATAACACCATTTTGGATCTTTTATTTTGGATCTTTATTTATTTATTTATGATGGAAACCGAAAAGTTGAGTTGATAATTGAAAGTCATTAGATAATTTAATTAATTTAATTAAATTTTTATTTAACGATTTTTAATTATTAATTTTACGTAAATTTGATTATATTTAATTTTTTATTTTTATTTTTTTTTTTCGTGTGTAGTTCTTTAACTTCTTTTCCATTTTGGGGGAAGGGGTCGGTTCGTCGGTGGGCTTGGACCCGATACTTAATCCGATAAGAGCGCAATTTGCTGCGACCACAAAATTAAGGTGAAAATGTTCACTAAAATTAATACGAAAATTATATGGCTAGCATAATTTATATATTGTATTTCCTAGCAAAATTTGTATAGGCTATATAGTACTCCTATTGATATTGACATCGTCAAATAATATAACTTTAGTAGTTGTCATTAACAAATTAATTCACCTAACATTGCATAGTGGCTTACATGGGCCACCATATTAACTATTAAGCTTCAGAAATTTGTTAGCAATCAAGGACGGTAGAGAGATATTTTATTTTAGTCGTCCCTTTTCCCTTTTTTTCTATTTTCAAACGAAAGAGCAGGTAATAACTTATGAGTAATGTTCCGGGGCTTATCTAGAACCGGACGGTGGTTGGACTTGTTTGAGGCTCAAGCGCTGGAGGAGTGTGGTCTTCGATTTGGTTTACGTTTGGGAGCCGCCTCCGAGTTGTGTGTTCCAAGAGATGGGGGGTGGTACCTGCAAAGACACTCTGATGCCTAAGTCAGCATGGGGTTAAGCAGGTTTAGAATGTATTGGAACTTAGAGATACTTGAGGGGTGTCAGTGTATTTATAGTGGTGAACCAATAACCACCGTTGGAGTAGTGCCATATTTTTAGGGTGTTAACCGTCCCATTATCTTAGGGAGGTTAAGATATGGCTCGTGGAAGTGGTTAGAGAGATTCTAGGGGCAGTTACTCATTTGAATGAGTGTTTATCCGCCAGCTATCTCTTGAGCCCGACTTCTTTGGAAAGAAGTCTATGTTGAGTCCGACCTCTTTTGAAGAGGTCGGTGAATAACGAAGGCCAATATTTGGATTGTGCCTTTTGGTGTATTTGGACCTGGGCCATACCGTTAGGTCAGGGTAGGAACAGTGCCCCTACTCGAGTCCAATCTCTTTTGCTTATGAGTTGGATTCGAGTATTGAACTTGGTCTGTAGCTGACGTGATTTTAAATTTCTTAACCGCCAAGTCTAATCAAATGTCGCGTCTGTTGGGGTTTTCGCATTTATACGTGGGAGCAGTTACATTGGTAACAGCGCGTTTCTTTAATGATCGCGTCAATTTACCCTTATGCCCCTGGCGTGCTATAAATACTTTTCCCTCTTTAAACGACTTGTTTTTGGCCAAGTCTTTTTTCTAAGACTGATTGGTACAACTCGTTCTTTCTGAGTTATTTAAGGCTTGTAGGCTTTGTATGATTGGTTTTAGCACATCGTGCTTAACCAGAAAACATTTCTTATCCTAATTTTGTACAACTCGTTCAGTTCGAGTTGTTTTGAGGATGCATGACTTGTTTTAATACAAATCGCCTTTCTGAAACTTATTCTGATTTCTTACGACTTGTTTTGATACAAATCGTTTATTTCAAAACTCGTAATTATTTTTTAGTATAACCTCATCTAGCTCGTTCGATGCGAGTAGTTTTAAGGTCTTACGATTTGTTTCATTTCAAATCGTTTAATTAAAACGTGGCTATTTCTTGATCTAATTTCATACAACTCATTTAAATTCGAGCTGTTTTTTAAGACTTCACAACTTGTTTCAAGTACAAATTGTTTATTTTGAGTCCTTTTAAACTATCAGATCATCTTTATAACCATCAGACTTCGTTGCTTTATCCATTATGCCCCTGCTCGAGGTCGAGTTTTATGAAGTCGGACTCGAGCAATCAAGCAGAAAGGATTTTCGAATGAAGCCCTTTTTTTTGTTGAACTCATTCATTCTGAGTTTTCTAGATGACTTGTTTTTTATACAAGTCACTTTTTTGAAGCACAACTCGTTATATATCAAGTTGTTTTGCGCAATTTATTTTGATACAAATTACTTAGATCATATGGTTATTTTTTACTCGATTTTGTTCAACTCATGGGCTTGAGTTGTTTTAAATCATCAAGCCGTATTATAACCATTGGACACCAATTTATATCTCGTCGCTTTATCCGAGCGACCATTGAAAAGGCCAGCTCGTGATTTTTGCGCTTTGTCGAGCATAAATTGGCGCCTTAGGTGAAGGGATTATATGCTTATTCCCTCCCCTTTCTAGTTTTTACAAGGTTGTCGTCCTTATGTATGATACAACTTGTTTTATCCAAGTTATTTTGGAGGATAGTTTTTACGTTTCGATTTTGTTCAAAAACGTTTACAATCCTTCCTTTTTAACTCGTTTCTATACGAGTCGTTTGGTTGAAGTGATTCATTTTGATACAAATCACTTTTAAAGCTTTGCTTTTAGATAGACACGACTTGTGCTTAACACAATTTCGTTGAAAATATGGTTGACTGGCATAACTCGTTTAATCCAAGTTATCCTTATGTTGTTGTGAATGCTAGAACGAGTTTTCTTGGAACAACTTGTTTTTGTGAAAGTGTTCCATTTTATACTACTAGGTCGTTTATTTTTAGAACTTGTAGAGATGAGATTGTGGGCTTGAGATTTTGTACGATCCATTTGTTATCCGTGTGGATCGAGTTGTTAGATCGTATTTATGCCTCAAGGGGCATATTAAGTTACTTTTGCGACTTGTTCTAAACACAACTTTTTCAACCCGTTTGGCCCGAGCTGTTTCGAGGTGTTTTCTTTCCAATTCGCATATGTAACTTCTTTCCACCAATTGGTTCCTCGTCGCTTCATCCAGGCGATTTCTATATGATCGGCCCGTGATTTTCACGGTTTATCGAGTTTCAATTGGTGTGTGTTAATTGTAGAAAATCATTTTTTATAAGGAATTGTTTTATCTCCTTATGTTGGAGGTGTGTTGCGACCTGGGTAGTTTTTCACCCTCGAAGTTAGACACTTTGTAGTAGCCCTTTTTTAAGATTTCAGTAATCTTAGAAAAAACCTTTTTTATCTTTGTTTTGAAAAACCTTTTTCTTGGCTGACTGTCCCTTTCTTTAAGTTAAGTTTTCCTTAACAACTCGGGACAGCCTTTTGCCTTAGTGCTTTCAATAGGTTTCCTGATCTCTTTTTGGTATTCCTTATACTCAATTTTTGATTTATTGAGCTCTTATGATTTAGGTTATTTTTGCGATGCGTTTCCTTTTTTCTCGGTTTTCCCGACTTGTACGTCAGATAATTTCCGAGTTTATTACGATCGACTTTTATAACCTCTTTACACCGACTTGTACCTCGTCGTTTTATCCTGACGACCATCTAGGTCGGTTCATGGGATTTTCACGCTTTGTCGAGCTTAAGTCGGCGCGTTTCGTAGAAAGAAAGAAAAACGAGAAGGAATTTATAAGAGATAAAAGATCTTTATTTATTTGCGAAGGTACTTTCACTGCTACTAAGGGTTTTTCACTATCTATGATCCCTTAGTCTCTACTATGATGCCTCGTTAAAAATCCTTCTTCAGAAAAAATCCTTTAATTTTTGGGAAAAAATCATGAAGTTGGAAAAAGAGTATATCATGCAGTAGAGTTCGCTTTTAGCTATAGTACCTTTTCATGTTACAAGCATGCCACGACCTTGGTAGCTCGGTGCTGTTTAAGTCGGTTACCTTGTAATAACCTTTTCCTAAGATCTCAGTAATCTTGTAGGGTCCTATCCTTTTTGTTGTCAACTTTCATTCGCCTGAACTCAGTAGCCTGATATTTTTTCTTATCAAGATGAGGTCTTTTGCGGCGAATCTCGTAGCCATCCTTTGTCTCAAGAGCTCTTTCCTTATCTGAGTTTGCTCTCAGGTTTCTGGAAGGGGGTCACGTTCTTCTTTCGTGCTCTAGCATCATTGTAGAATGTTGTCTTTAGTTTTTAATAATTTTGGACTTAGCTTTCACGATAAGCCAGTGCCCCTACTCGAGGTCGAGCTTCATAAAGTCGGACTCGAGTATTCAGTCATGCCATTCTTGAATCTTACTATTTGTTGCTATGTGACTTTTACAAGTTATTTTAGACTCTCTTTTTGGGAGGTCGGATAACTTGTTTTATACTTGTTGTGTCAACTTAGTAAGGTTGGATACTTATCTCTTGGCTTGAGGAGGCATTCTTATAAATCGCCATCCTTTCTCAATTTGTTTTAAACAAATTGTTGTGACGTCGGGTTTACATCCTCTTCGTGTTGATGTTTGATTATGATCACGTTGTCCTTAAGTTATTTGTGCAATTCGTTTTAGGCTTTGCCCCTTGCCAGTTTGATTTAGTACAAGTGGCTTAATGAGGTCGGACCACGATTTGCATTTATAACTTCTTACGCCACTTTGGATCTCATCATTTCAAGTCAGAAAAAGTGTGCATTAAGGAGTAAGGTGCACTTTCTAGCTGTAGTATCCCTTTTGTTGTAAACATGGCACAATCTAGGTAAATTGTTTTCGAATAAGTTGAGTATGTTGTAGTAGTTCTTTTTCAAGTCTTAAGTGACTTTGTTAGATCTTTTCATTTTGGTGTTGGCTTTTCTTCGTCCGCTTTTTGTCCGATGTCATTTTGGATCAAGACGAGGTTGTCAGTTGAGAAATTTCTTCGTATGACCTTCTCATGGCCATTTATGCTTGGGATCTGGTTCTCGAAGTTGTACCTCAAGAAAGAAGTCGGACTTTTCTTTGTAAGCTCTTAAAGGAAGTCGGATTTTTATTTGTAGACTTGAATCCTCAGAGGAGGTCAAATTATCTTCATAAGCTTGGATCTTTAGAAGAGGTCAGATTTTTCTTTCTAAACTTGGAAAGAGGTCGGACTTTCTTTCTAAGCTTGGAGGTTTTCGACCTCATTGTAGACTCTGATCTTTAAAATAAGTCGGAATCTCTTTCTGATATTCTTCGAGGTTTTTGACCTCATTGTAGAGTTGATCGTGAAAGAGGTCGAATTTTTTACAGACTCCAAAACGAGGTCGGATTTTTTCTTTGTCGGATCTAAAGAGGTCGGATTCTTCTGAGCAATGAGGTTTTAGACCTCATTGTAGAGTCTAACCTTTAAAAGAGGTCGGACTTTCTTCATGGGATCTAAAAGAGGTCGGATTTTCTTTGTGAGCTCCCAGCTCATCCGACCTTGTTGTAAAGTCTAACCTTTAAAAGAGGTCGGACTTTTCTTGAGCTCTCTCTCTAAAAGAGGTCGGATTTTCTTTGGTGAGCTCCCAACTCATCCGACCTTATTGTAAAGTCTGACCTTTAAAAGAGGTCGGACTTTTATTCGTGAGCTCTCTAAAAGAGGTCGGATTTTCTTTGGTGAGCTCCCAACTCATCCGACCTTATTGTAAAGTCTGACCTTTAAAAGAGGTCGGACTTTTATTCGTGAGCTCTCTAAAAGAGGTCGAATTTTCTTTGGTGAGCTCCCAACTCATCCGACCTTATTGTAAAGTCTGACCTTTAAAAGAGGTCGGACTTTTATTCGTGAGCTCTCTAAAAGAGGTCGGATTTTCTTTGTGAGCTCCCGGCTCATCCGACCTTTGAAGAAAAGTCTGACCATCATTCCCTCCAATGAAGACTGGGCCTTTGTCGCCCCGACTTTCTTTTTCTTTAGATCGGATTCCAGTTTTCTTCCTGGAAGACATCCATCTTTATTGGTGTGCAAACAACATCAAATTCTACCACAGGAATATTTCTTTCCATATTCATTGGCAGTGATGTAATTTGTGAGCAACCAACGAAAGATGTACCATGAGAATTCTTTGTGTTATTCACTGTTGTAATTGACAGGTGAATCTACTGAAGAAAAAACTGGATTCATCACTCCGTTGTCGGATTGGGTTGCGTTCAAATTGGCTGATGCTGTGTATTTGGAACATGCAACTGTTCCATTTCATGAGTGGGTATCATGGATTTTTCCGAGATTGTAAGTTGGCACAGATGTCATTGTCCATCCTATTTCACGAAGAGGTTGGGATTAGTCACGTTCCCTTTTCCTCTTTTTTTTTTTTTTACGTAACTTCTTTTGCCAATTGAATTTTCTGAATTGAAATTTCTTTTATTCAATTGGCTTCCGAGTTCGTCTTTTTTTTTTTACGTAACTTCTTTTGCCAATTGAATTTTCTGAATTGAAAATTCTTTTATTCAATTGGCTTTCGAGTTCGTCTTTTTTTTTTACGTAACTTCTTTTGCCAATTGAATTTTCTGAATTGAAAATTCTTTTATTCAATTGGCTTTCGAGTTCATCTTGGTTTGCTTTCTACAATGGCCTTGGAACGGTGCTTTCTTCTCCTTTAATCCAATTTAACTGTAGAAGTAGAATCATCATCCCTATTTGATATCCTCTGCCCATTGGGAGAAGTTTTTATGGGATTTCTGGTATCCATAGAAACTGTATTCCAGCTTCTTTTTAACATGCTTGCATCTTATTCATGTCGAGTGGTTGTCTGGCTATGTTATTGATCATCTGCCATTATCAAGAGTTGAGCTCCAGGTCCCCGGCAATGGCGCCAATGTTCCGGGGCTTACCTAGAACCGGACGGTGGTTGGACTTGTTTGAGGCCCAAGCGCTGGAGGAGTGTGGTCTCCGACTTGGTTTATGTCTGGGAGCCGCTTCCGAGTTGTGTGTTCCAAGAGATGGGGGGTGGTACCTGCAAAGACACTCCAATGCCTAAGTCAGCATGGGGTTAAGCAGGTTTAGAATGTATTGGAACTTAGAGATACTTGAGGGGTGTCAGTGTATTTATAGTGGTGAACCAATAACCACCGTTGGAGTAGTGCCATATTTTTAGGGTGTTAACCGTCCCATTATCTTAGGGAGGTTAAGATATGGCTCGTGGAAGTGGTTAGAGAGATTCTAGGAGCAGTTACTCATTTGAATGAGTGTTTATCCGCCAGCTATCTCTTGAGCCCGACTTCTTTGGAAAGAAGTCTGTGTTGAGTCTGACCTCTTTTGAAGAGGTCGGTGAATAACGAAGGCTAATCTTTAAATTGGGCTTTTTAGTGTATTTGGACCTGGGTCATACCGTTAGGTCAGGATAGGAACAAGTAATATTATTTATCTAAATTTTTTTTATAAATTAAATTCAATCAAATTAAATAATAAAATTTAAAATAGTATTAATTATAATTAATTTTGGTTATATTACACCAATTTAATTAAATTTAATTAATAAAAATATTTAAATGTGTAATATTATTCATAACTTATTAATTTGAAATGCAAACCCAATTACAAGTATGTCAAAAAAGTGAAAAACACGAGCGTTGAATGAAACCAATAATATTTACTAAGAAAAGGGTTATTGGATTTCTTTCTTTTCGGTCAACAGTATTACTAGATTTGATGAAACATGAAAGAACCAGCCATATTGCTCATGATCTATGGAATCCTATGTCCTATCTTTAGCATCCAAAAAAGAATAAAAATTTATTTTATAATTCCGTTGCCGGGAATCGAACCCGGGTCTCCTGGGTGAAAGCCAGATATCCTAACCGCTGGACGACAACGGATGTTGATATATAGTTTTGCAAACTATTTTTATATAAAAATAATTACTAAAGTTCATACATGCATCCTCTAACAACCTTTTAATATAAATCAACTTGCGAATTATGTTAACCAAAATAAATCTGTAACAAACAACAAGATCAAGATCAGAAGCTTTTTTTTCTCTGGGGAATAAAAGAAAATGATGAGATTTGCCTTCAAAGGTTGAAGCCTATTATTAGAAGTGAATTCATCAAATACTTAACGTGCGGTTCCCTTCTGTCTTTGGGACAAACCTTTGCTTGGAGTTACCAACAACTTCCATGGCATGCAACATTTTGACATAGTGCCTGATTTCATTACTTTTGTTTTGTTTACCTTAAACTATAATTTAGAAAGCAACTTTTAAAATGGTCAATCAATTCATTTGTCTACCTCAGATAAAATCTGTTCTATATCTCCATAAACATCTATAGAGTCATGCCTACCTCAAATACTCAGAAGTGTTCTTGATGTAAAAAGTTATATACAATCACAAAATACTACGGATGATAGCAAGTTGCTCTATTTCAATGCGACAATAAGGATCAAGTTAAGAGTAGCGAAACGAAAGAGAGGCTGGCGATGAACTATGAGAATGAGAAGTACGAACTCGAGGAAGAGAGAGCGGCCCGTTACAATTATATTTTCCGCCTAATAGTGAAATTAATTTCTAAAAAATAAGCTATTTTTTAATTTGATTCCGAATAATTTTTTCAATTAAATTGGTTTTTTAAAGTTCAAGAATTAATTATATCTATCATTTAGTTATTTTACACACAATTTTTGTCAATGGTTAATAATATAATATGTTAACTAATAGCATACCTAATATATAACATATTTAATTGGACGTTGACTAAATGTGTTTACAAAAATTTATTAATTTAGTTACTAAGCATATTGGGAATAAATTTTTGTAATTGGAGAAAATGACTAAATTAATAAATTTTCATAAATGTATTTAGTCAACGTTCAATTAGACATATAAGATATTATATATGTTGTTAATTAACAATTACAATATCAATCTTTGAAAAAAATTGTTAATTGAGTGATTGTAGGATAAATATGATTAATTCGTAATATTTGAAAGACTAATTTGATTAAAAAAATCTTTTAAGTTTTAACAATGAATTTATAGAATGTCTTATTTTTAAGGACTAATTTAACTATTAACTCTTATATTTTCTCTATTATGTTTTTGACACTTTGTTAGAGTGAACTACCAATCCGACCCGGTATATTTTTCAGAATGACAACGTGACCTCTTAAAAAAAGATCCACTTGGGTCCCTATTCTTTATTTTGTGACACAACGCGGTCTATGTTACTATTTTTCCATCAACTTTAAACGGAAAATGCTGATGTGTCAAGTTTAAGAAATGGATAGAAACCTAATTGTCTCTAAATTTAAATTGGTTAGAAATTTATTTATCTTTATTTTTAAAAAAATATTTTTTAAATTATATTTTTATTCAGTATATTAATATTCTTTTTTAATAAATTATTGAATATATGCTATAATAAATACAAACTAATTAATAAATTATTCAAATTTAAAAATATCATTTATTATGAAACTAAATAAATAATTATTAAATATAATTTTTAAATATATAAATAATAAACATTAAAATATGGTTAATACATTAATAATAATTCTATGATATACTATTAGTATTATAATCTAGATGATTTTCACAATAAATTAGAAACTAATAAACACATTATTTGATATATAATAAAAAAAATTGAGTAATAACAATTTTAATATTTTATCTCTCTAAACTAAATTAATAATTCTATTTGATATTTTTGTACTAAAATATACTATAAATGAGCTACTAATACTAAATGAAATAAAAATATTATATATATATATATTATGGAGACCATTTATAAACTCAACAAACTTAAAGTATCAATAATATTAATAATACATATTGTCATAAAGCTACATATCGATGGAGATTTATTAATATAAGAATAATGTGGATTGATTAAAATTTTACGTATATTAAAATTTAATTAAATTTACATATATTTTACTCCAAATCAAGTATTATGATCTAGCTAGATAGTTTTCACAAATATATAATCAATATTAAAATAATTATTTTTATCTATATATTATTACGTAATTAAATGTATGTGTATACTGTACATCAAAACTAAATTCAATAATAAAACTCTGAAATATTTAAAATTATCACAAAAATATGATGTGTATCTACTATCTACAATTAATATTTTTCATTTCTTTTTTCTACAGAAGTAGATTATATAAATTTAAATTCAAATAAAATACAGAAGACTTAATAATTAGTATGTAGACTAGACACCAATAAAGAAGATGTAGACTCAATAACTACTATTTATATAACGATATGTTATGTTTTCTAAAATAAGACAATTATTTAAAAAATGGCTATAATATTTTTAATATATATATTAACCAACAAATTAAAAGTATTCTATACACACTAAAAATCAATCGTTAAATAAATTATTATATATTTATATATAAATATATATTATTTAACTTAATTTTTAGGTGAGTTATATGGTACTTTTTACTATGGTGTTTAAATTGTCTAATTTTTTTTAAAAATAAAAAATAAAATATTTAAAACAAAAAATAAAATATTTAAAATTTATTAAATATTATCTATTTACCTATTTTTAGTAAGTTAGACACAATATCAAAAGTATCATAGTATTTACCTAATTTTTAATACACTAATAAATTATAATTTAAATAGTATAATTTTTCCATACTCACTGCAAATTTAATTCACCGCAAATTTAATTCTCTGTCTTTGACGGAAAAAAAATAACTTAATTTTTAATACATATATTTTATTCTATCATTATTCTCGTCATTCTCATCGCTTTCGTTTCAACATCATGACTGTCTTTTTTCATTTTACTTCTTTAAGTTTCAGTAATATTGACTACTACTTCTGGACTATTTTCAATTTCATAGATATATACTTGGCATTTATTACGATTAGGGATTTAGCAAATGGCAAACAGAGAGAATCCACTACTTATTACCAATTAGCAATTCACTATACATATATATATATATGCTGCAAAATAACACGGCGGAGCGAAAGCTTATTGCACAGTACAACATACTAAAAGAAAAAACCCTAAATAATATACCGACAAACACAAAAAATCAATAAATAGTAAAATAATTTTTTATTATTATTATGAATATAAAATTATCGATATGTATCGTCAGGTGTAGAGAGCGAGCCACTATAATCCAAATGGCGGCGACACTTTACATAATCAATACGGCAGCGACGAGAACAACGGCCAGAGATCCTGCGGCGGAGAAACCAATTGGCGCGGCGCCACTACCGGACGGTCCAGGAGCAGGAGCGTGAGCTGGCGGCGAAGAGGTTGATGAGGGAGATGCTGCATGCGACGACGGAGTGGGAGCTTTACTAGTGTTCGGAGACGCCGCATGAGATACTGAAACGGTGGCTGAGAGCACGCACATTACAACCATTATCGTGATTAGGGTTCCAGAGCGAGCCATGTTCATAGAGAGAGTGTGTTTTTTCTGAACTGCGCAGCAACAGAAGAATATTTCTGAGTGCGGAAAGATAGAGGCTTAGTATTTATAGTAAAGGAGAGGAATTAGGGCCGCTCGATGGTGATCCCATGGTAGAGATTTTCTTATTATTTTGATGATAAGATTATTATAATAAGGTAAAAACTCACTTCCAGAGGTTGAAGTTGTTAATTAAAATTGGTTATATGACTTCACATGTTTAATTAAATTATTATTTAATAATTTTAATTAATAATTTTATATTAAAATAAATATATATGGATTTTTTATTTTATTATAATATATTGATTAATATTTAAAAAATAATTAAAGATGTTCATAAATCATATTAAATTAGATATGACTAAAATTTTTATATACTTCATATTAAACTCTTTAGATCGAAGATGATCAAATATTCATAATTTTTATATTTGAATTCGATATATTTGATTTGCATACTTGGAACGAATTGAAAATTGAATATATTCGTAAAATATAAAATATAAATATATTAAAAAAATGTTTATAAAAAAATAATAATTTTTTTTCATTTTATAATTTGTTCACTTTTTAAAAATGATTTATTTTTAAAATATTATTAAATCAATTTTTTATAAATAATAAAATTAAATAATATAAAATATATGAATAATAATTATTAATTAAAACAAAATGTAAGTATACCATATAAATTATTTATCTATTAATTTATTCATTATATGGATCGGATTTATATATATATATATATATATATATATATATATATATATATATATATATATATATATATATATGTGATATCCCTAATTCAATTATATTGGAGTGTGAATCCAATCTTATTTGATCTGATTATTTTATAGATCAGATCATATATATAAATTATAAATTGGATGTGAATAAATACGATAAATTTATAGATATGATATCCATGGATACTTTTAAAAATGATAATTAACATATATAATAAATTGGTATTTAGTGTTTGAGGGTTTTGATAATAACCGTTGATCGTAACGAATAACGATCTTCTCTAGTCTTGGTGTTGATTGGGACCACAATTCTTTAAGGTTGTTTGGAATTTAAAGAATTAAAATTTATTGAAAAATAATATTTTTTATTTTAAAATATATAAAAATAAATCATTTTAATTTTTATATTTTTATCATTTATAAATTAAAAAATTAAAAAATATATTTTTCAAATTAATTATCACAACATTATAACTTAATATCTAAAATATAAAAGATATTCTTATTTATAAGTGAGTGAAGAGAATTTTACTTACTTATTTAAAAATTATTGTTAATAAAAAGATTGAATTCAATTCCACAAACATATTAAAATCATTCTAAATTATAAAATTAAATTTTAAATAAAAATAAATTATTTTCTCAAATAGATTAGAATTCTTTATTCTTATTAAAAAACTTTCCAAAAATTACTCTTGTTTCTATGTTTTAGTAGGTCGAAAATTACCATTATTGTTATTGATTAGCTTTTAACACGTTAATCAGTGGTACACAACTACACATACTTATGGGTAGCTTCAATTGGTCAAGTTTCTCTTTTGCACCGTTGGTATTTTATAGCAAGCAGTGGGGATTCTCGGTAACTCAACATTGGATTGGAATGTGTGGATTCAGCAAGGAGTTATTGTTGTCACTAATTCTTTTATCTAGGGTCAATATGTAATTATGTATTTTCTCCGGAGTATTATTTATTCGTTTAGCACCTTATTTGTTTTAGTATTGTTTGTCTTCATATATTTTAATGGCACATTATTGTTCTTAGACTTACCCTTTTTTCCAATATATGTAGTTTTGAATTACCCTTAATTATTATTGAATTTCCTAACCATTATAGTATAATTGAGTTCCATTTTCGTGAACTGTTCACTTCCACCGATTGCTACTTAGAACTTACTCAACTTAGTATCATTCTTTGTAGAATCCAACCAAGTTTTGAAAATTTTGTCGTTGATGACTCCGTCCGTAATCAGAGGGGAGTTGCTTTTAAGGGTGGGACTGTAATACTAATTATTACTAGCTGCACTTTAAAGTTTGTGTCCCTCCTTAATAAACGCTTAGTTAACTTTGGGAAGCTTGACCCATTTAATTTTTGTGAAGCAATCAGAAGTTTACAGCACACGCCCCCATTGTTTGTTTAATTGTTAGGTTGGAATATTTGACCGTGAAATGATGATAGGTAAGGTGTTTGTTTTGTGCCACAGGCAGAGATTGCTTCTTGGCCTTTTCTTTACCCCACTCCTCACTTCTCACTCAAAACTTTAGACATGTGACCCTAGACCACACCACACGTCAAATAATGCACAAATTATTGTCCTATATGCAATGAATATGAAAGTAAAATCCAAATTCACACAAGGACAGAAATCTTTAATGAACATGTTTAATATCTCTAATCTCTAATATTTGTTAAAGAATTTTTATGCCAAAGCATATAATTTGAATCCTTTTCATTTGAATCTGTCCACCTTCGAATTCAAATTTCCAAGTACTTCACATTTTTCATTACACGTTAAATTGGATTTCAGTACAACTGAAAATTACTCCATGTTTATATAAAATTTACTTCCTGTAGACTAAAATTTACACTCCCTTGAAAATTACTCCATGTTTATATAAAATTTACACTCTGCATTTTCCTGTAGACTAAAATTTACACTCCCTTGAATCCAGTCTTCATAACTCGAAAAAGCAAGGTTAATTAATTGGATTTAGCTGAACAATGTTAACTGATAAAGTTTATATTAGTAAAAAATATTTTTATTTCGATAGATACATTATCAAATCTAGTTTAGTAGTTTAACTTACTACTTGCAAATCTTACATTGTTAAATTAAAATCATCTGCAACGAAGAATAATTGAATCAACCTATACCGAAATAAAATCAGGTATCATTCATAGCAAAATATATAATATATAATATATTAATTAATAGAATACACAAAATAATCAAATAAATGGTGAATACTCAGTAACACAAGCTATAACACACCAAAAAGAAAAAAAGAAACGACAGTACACGAATCAAAAAGGCAAGATCCATGAAACTAGATCTACAATAGTAGAGCAGCAGAGAAGACAACAACGGCAGCAGAAGAAACGACGGTGAATCTGTTCAAAACGGCAGCGCTTTGAGCCGGTCCTGGTGCTCCGGAAGGTGAAGTAGAAATGGAGGAGGGAGATACGGCACCCTGGGAAGAGAGTGGAGAACCTCCGGCGGAGGGTGAAACGGCGGGAGAGGGAGAAAGAGCGTGAGATGAGTGATGCTTAGCTTTCTTGTGAGGAGTAGCCACCGGCGAGGTAGCCGGAGTTTGAGCCATTGTGGTGCTCAACAACAACGCAGCCACCACCATGAAAACAAAGAGAGAGCGAAGAGCCATTGTAGAGAGAGAGAGAGTGAGTGCGCTGCGAGTTGGTTTTGTTAAGAGGGAGAGAGAAGAAAAGGCCGTGTGTTGCAGGTTGTGTGCAAAAGAAGAAAGGAGTGGGGATGGTATTTATAGAAGGTTGGGGTGTGGTGAGCGCGTGGAGAAGTGGCGCGTGGGAGAAGTGCTGAATAGAGAAAAGTGAGAAGAGATGGTGAGAGGTGAGACTAAGCTGGAACAGCTGTATCAGAAGAAGCTGTACCGTTGGATGCCTAGGGTTAAACTGCCAACGGTCGGAAGCTGAATTAAAATTATGCTTAATCTTCACTTAAAATTGATTTATGCTTCTTCTTTTTTTAAATAATAAATTTAAGAAAATGAATGACAGCTATGAGTTTTAAAATTATTCCGTGTCTAAAAGGAGGTTGGAACTTTTCTAACTTTAACTACACTTTTTAGTTGATTAGAATAATAGAATAATAGAATGTGAATTAGTATCATGTTCTATATTCTATTTCATTTCACTTTTTTTAAACATAAATATTATCGGTACATAAAAACATTAATATGATTGTTAATAATTAGTTATGTATTTAAAATATTTTATAAATATAAGTAAAATATTGGGTTAGTTGCGGCGGATTGAGCTGGTGCCAACACAAAAGAGGCGCATGTAACGGAGAAGGGGACACTGAGGTGGAGAGAGCATCAGAGCACGTGGTTGGTGCCAGATAAAGAGTCTCTCTCTCTTCTCTCTCTTGTCTTGTAGTGCATACAATTATGCCTACTAGAACCCTCTAGTTTCTTCTTTATACAAATGTACACTCCCATACACTTGTAGTTAACCTGGAACTAGCCGTTGAATGCAGTCATAAATGAATCAAGACTTGTTTATTTTGTAGTCAGAAATTAATTCAGGGTTCTTAGACATACACATGATTATGATTGAGTCAACTCAGATTCAATTGCACTCAGACTCCATCCCATTTTCTATCCATCTTCTCTTGTCTTTCTGAATTCAGCCCACACACAACACAATGATTTGTTTTATACTTTTAGTTTCAATATCATTTTTTTTTATACAAACGGGGCTATAAAGCCCAAAGGATTAGTTTTTTTTTTTCATTTGTCGAACTAAA
Source organism: Arachis stenosperma (assembly GCF_014773155.1). Lineage (NCBI taxonomy): Eukaryota > Viridiplantae > Streptophyta > Magnoliopsida > Fabales > Fabaceae > Arachis > Arachis stenosperma. Next base: position 5,731,582 of record NC_080386.1, read on the forward strand.
AAATACCGTGGAAAAAAAAAAAACAAGTAAACACTCTTTTTGGTGAGGAAAGATTAATCTCCAATCTCTCTAAACACTAATCTCCAATCTCTCTAACATGAGTAAGATTTTTCTAACTAACTGGTTGGGAAGCTGTTTATTCTTCTCAGGGTCAGCTAGTAGAGAGAAAAGACAAATTTGGAATCCATCTCTACCACCATCTTCCTTAGTAAGAGTTTCAATATCATTTATTAGAGATTTGATCAAGATTCTAGAATTCAAATATCAGCTTGGTTTTTGGTATAGTTATGTTTGGATGTGATTACATTTGGATCCAAAAACAAAGAGGCTAAACATGTTTGTTACCTTCATTCCTAATTTTTATATTGAAATGAAGAAAAAGGAATATTACTTAAAATTGTTCTCAAAACCAATAATAGCAGATGCATCATACATTTTCCTTGATTTCATATCAGATCATATCATAGAGTTCCTATTGTACAGATTATTTTACATAACCACCACTCTAGCATGAGATCAAATCAAAAGTGAAAAGATGTAATATGAATGAATAGCTTCCCTTGAATTTATATATAAATTAGCAATAAATGTCAATGTGGTTACTCATTTGTGAGCAGAGTGTAGAAATATAAATTCCTTCAGACACAAAGGCAATACAATATTTTAATGTATAATGAAGCTCTCCATAAAAGGCATAGGCAATGCTCCCTAATATTATACACAGCACCAAGTTTCAGAGAAGGATCTTTTCTAAGGCCTATATAATTCTTTTTGACCTTGCCCTGAGGAAAATTGGGCAAATGAATTTGAAATCAATCAATCACCACCAGAACCTGTGTTATTTCTCACTTTTGGGATCCATTTACAGCATGCAGATTATTTTCCCCAAAACAAAGAATCCAGGTTTATAAGCTAGTAACAGCATTGGAATCATCTACACTGTTGGCTTCACCATTGACACTGCCATTACTGTTCAATTGGCTCTTAAACTCCAAGCCATACATGTGTCCCATTTTCACGCGCTTGGTCTCTAAATACCTCTTATTCTCTGGTGTGATGAGAGTTACCAGTGGGATTCTCCCTGTAACTGTCAAACCATATCCTTTGAGCCCAACATACTTTGCTGGATTGTTTGTCATCAACTTCATAGAATGAACACCCAAGTCTCTCAATATCTGCAGGTAGTTTAAAATTCAAACTCATTTCAGTGAAACTTTCAATGATCATGAATATTCTAGCCAGAGTATTACATATATATTACCTGCGCACCAATACCGTACTCCCTAGAGTCAACGGGCAATCCCAACTCCTCGTTGGCTTCTACAGTATCACGTCCATCGTCCTGTAGGTTGTAAGCACGAAGCTTATGTCCCAACCCGATACCCCTCCCTTCGTGTCCACGGAGGTATATCAGTACACCCCTGCCTGCAGCCTCGATCTGTTGCATTGCCAGTGCAAGTTGATTCCCACAATCGCATCTGGCAGACCCGAATATGTCTCCTGTCAGGCACTCCGAGTGTACCCTGACAAGAACATCTTGTCCATCACCAATGTCACCCTGTTAAAATAAGCAGCATTAAGAACCACATTGCTTAAAGTAGATAATGGGTAAGAAGTATAAACATCTCATTGTTCTGAAATTTTAAGCCTTCAAATCTCAAATTAATGTATACAACTATTAGAACTGTACTCTTGAAGGGGGGATTTTATGATATTTAAACTGCTACTTGTAGCCAATAATTTTCTAATTGCATTTGGAGAAATCACATTTAACCTAAACCACATGTAAATAAGCTGTGCTATCTCTAGGGTCTAGATGCTATATGTTATTATACATATCCAGAATGTTCATAAGCAATGCAATGTATATGTAGTGCAGTATAAAACACAAACACAAGCACTCCTCACCTTAACCATTGCAATATGCTCAATCCCATCTAGGAGTGATCTATAACAGTAAGCTGTGAACGGTCCCCACATTGTAGGTATCCGGGCAGCAGCAGCATGAACAACGAGTTTATCTCTCTTTCTTCTATATCTGCCACAACAAGCAGCATAATTCTTAGTCTTATAATATAGGCAAAAGATGTATGGAAGGCAAGGCAGCAGAAACCATGACAAAGGAAGTTAATTGAGGAACATGTTTTGCCAGTTTTAGTTTCTAAAAATATTTAAACCACAATCTTTATAATTGACCCATGGTATCCTCAATGACAAAAGTATGTACCATCCAAGTTATTTAAGAAAGCACAAGGGATTAAACTTATGATATCCACTATCTGCAATTGAAAGCAAAATCAACATAATATGAATAAACTTGTTTAAATATTCCATGAAATGTAGCCACAAACCTTATCAAGTCAGCAATAGACACGATTTTCAAATTTTCACGCTCTGCAAACTCACGAAGCTTTGGCAACCGAGCCATCGAACCGTCATCATCAACAACCTCACATAGAACTGCCACTGGATCCAAACCAGCAAGTACAGCAAGATCCACTGAAGCTTCTGTGTGTCCGGCTCTCTTCAAAACACCACCTTCCCTGTACTTTAGTGGGAAAATATGGCCTGGGCGGTTGAAGTCACCAGGTGTAGAATCCTTTGATGCAAGGGCCAATACGGTCGTTGCTCTATCTTGAGCTGATACTCCTGTGGAGGTACCATGTTTGGCATCCTACAAGTGGATAATGTTGAAATGTATTGAATTTCATGAATAAATGCTTAAACTAAACAGAAAAGTGAACTCCTGAATGCTATACTAATACAACAGAAGATAAATTTTCAATAATCTTTTAGTTGAAATCATTTTTAACTGTTAGTCAATGTCCTGTAGAATACTAGGCAGGCCTAAAAGCTATGCAGAATGCAAATAAAATGGAACTATTTATGTTTAGTTTCTAGTTGATGAAAACAAAGGAAAACCCAATGTGAAGATGCTTGCAAGAGTAGTCCATACCACCGTCACAGTGAATGCTGTTCGTAGTTTCTCATCGTTGTCTTTGCTGTTTACCATCAAAGGAAGTTCCAATCTTTCGAGATCTTCCTCCTTCATGCTCACACATACTATACCAGTTCCATGCTTCACAATAAAAGCCATGGCCTCTGGTGTTGCCAACTGCGCTGCCATTATCAAGTCCCCTTCATTTTCACGATCTTCGTCATCTACAACAACTACCATCTGCATCATAATCATCAATTCATTACAGTCACCTCCAATGTTCATATACCAAAAAGAATTGAATTGTTTTTCCTATAGAGAAAGAGTGTACCTTTCCCTGGCGAATATCTTCAATGGCCTCAGGGATGGAAGCAAAACCTTTGGTGGGTGCATCCAAATCAAATTCATCATTCTCAATGCTAAAACCAATGCTTGATAGCGTGGTATCCGTGGGCAGGGATCCAAATGCTATTGCATCAGGTTGAACCTCAATTCCAACAGAATTATCTTTGTCTAAATTCTCAACAGCACTGCCATTTGGATAAGAAAGTAGGTCACCTCCTCCAGAGATCAATGTAGCTTTGATCTTGGTTACAGCATTTTCGGTTGACGAAAATTTAGAGCTCAGCCGGACAAAGGGAAAATCAGATCCCTGTCCATTCACAATTGCTGAATTCAGTCCATTGAACAATTTGAACTGTTTGATTGCCCTATAATCAATAGAAGGTCAAATTAATAATTATAACATCTAAACAGAACACCAAATGAGAAAAAACCAAAGTTAGAATCCAAAATTCATGTGGCACAATGAGCAGATAGCTATTCAGCTGAGACATCCAAGTACATATTAACTTTTGCAGACAAGTTTTGGTGAGATATAGAGCCCAAAAGATTTTATTTTTTTCGAACAGCTTGGTTTTTGTAAAGTGAAAACCCCACCACACGTTCTATGAAAGAGGGGGGAAAACAGTCAACAGAAAAAGATGATCTTGAGGATAAGAAAATACTGGGCGGCCAAAATGGTTTGGTGATAACTGATCCCAAGAAATGAAAAAAAAAATAGAAATTAAAATATAAATCTAATTAAGATATAGAATGATAAATTCATTAGAGATGTGGTTGTTTGAGAGGGGGAACTTACCGTGTGTGTGAGAGTGCTGGTGAAGAAGAAGAATAGGAGAGATTCAAAGAAGCCATTGACGATTGAGAATGGCGAAGATGGAAGGTTTGGTTTGAGCAAATAAAAGAATTGAAAATAAAAATAAAAAAAACCGGTGGGGTTGTTAATTGTTGTCTCGGTTGTTGTTAAATATATATATAATAGAGAGAGTCAGAAGAGAGTTGTCAACTTGGAGATGAAGGACGCAACAACACTTCTTAAACGAACCAACCTGGAAAACCTGAAGTATATAATAAGGTGAAAATTCGTGAATTTGATTGCACCTAAGTTTTTATCATATAATAAAAAATTTAATTTTGATGTATGAAAAATGTTTTATACAGTCAATTTTATAAATTATCATTCAGACGATAAATAAATATAAAAAATAATTATTTTTAATATTTTATAGTTATATAATTGGATGTAAGTATAAAATTATTTTATTTTGATATTATATTAAAATTAAATTTTATAATAAATGGGTAAACTATGATTTTAGTTTAAATTTTTGGACTAAATTTTAATTTAATTTTTAATGTAATTTTTTATTTGTGTTAATAAATTTAATATTATTATACCGTTAAATTTGACAAAAATAATTAACAGAGCGAATGAATTGAAAAAATATGACCTTTAAATTTTTTAACAGTATTTCTTTTTTAATCTATTTTTTAATGTAAAATTTCAAGTTCTAGCAATTAATTATCAACCTTTTAAAATCATAAGAAAAATGTTTACATTATGATCATTTGTGAATACTATTGAGTCTATTTTAAAATTTTTTAGAATTAAAATAAAATATTTAAAATATTTTAAAATTAAAATAGAACATTTAAAAAATTAATAACTAAATTAAAATTTAATTCAAATATTAAAAATTAAAATAATATTTTATTCTATAATATTATCATCTTATTAAAAATTAAAATAATTTTTCTATTTTTGATTAAAAAAATATTACATATTTAAATAAATTTAAAATATCTAATTATAACATTTTCAAAATGGTGACATTTTGATTCTATACTATAAGATGCAAAAGTTTTAAGACAATCTAAATGGATATCCCGCATTAACTCTTTTCCTTTCTTTTGATTTCTCTCTCTACTTTTATTACTGATTTTCATTTCCTCCCGCATAACTCTCTCCACCAACTTTCTCTCTCTCAAATTTAATTAAGGTTTAAAAATATAATAACTCTTAAAAAATTTGATTTTGATGTATTTATTCATATAAAAATTTTCATACAATATTTTAATTATAATCATTCATTTAGATAATATTTTAAGTAGTGATTTTAAAATTTATTAATTATTTTTAAAATTATATGATTTGATAATTTTATATTTAAAAAATAAAAATAATTAAAAAATTTTCCTATGTCCCATGATGCTAAAGGTGTGTTGATGAATGGATTTATTTATTTTTTTAATTGTTTGGTAAAGTGTACTTTTTTATTTTATATTTTTTAAATGAGACAAAAAAATATGTAAAAGAAAATATTAAATGATGAAATATCATACTTTATCAAATAATTGAGAAAAAAATTAAGAGATCCATTGTGGATAGAATTTTTTGTGTTTTTTAAAATATCTTTTAGTCGATCAGATAATGAACTAATTTATCATAAATTTAAATTTTATTTAAGAGTTTGTGGCTTGTTATATTGGCCAATAAATTATTACATATATCAATAATGCTATACAACAAAATCTTTTTATAAATAAAATTTAATCAAATTAAATAATAAGACTTGAAATAATACTAATTATAACTCATTTTTTATTATGTTAAACTAATTTGATTAATAAAAAAACTTAAATATATAGTATTGTTCTACATATATAAGATGAGACTTATTAAATGGATTAGTAAACTATTTATTAAACTAATCTAAATTGATTAGACAGAGAGTTAATGAAGGATGAAATAAAATTCAACCATAAAAAAGAGAGAGAAATCAAAAGGAAAAAAAAAAGAAATATTGTACATAAATAGTGGGGTTGTCAATTTTTATTTATTTATTTATGTGTAAATTGCTACATTTTTTAGTAATTTATATTGTCTTCTTTTTGTTTGCAAATCGTGCTTAGATTTACGGTTTATGAGTGTAGTCAATTTTTATCTCATGTAGCAATTTATACGAAATAAATATAGAATCAAAATATAATAATTTTTAAAATATTGTAATTGAATAATTTTGCTTTCTAATTTTAGTTAAATGTATAATTTGTCTTAAATCTAACATATGGATTTTATTAAAGAAAAAAAATACGATTGCCCTAAATCTAACATATGGATTTAATTAAGGAAACAAAATATAATAATTAAAGTATTTGGAATTTATGTTAAAGATTAGAAAAAATATATTAAATTATTTAGTAATTTATTTACCTTCCTCTTAACCACCATGTCTCTTTTATGAATTATTATAAAAATATTAAATAATAAAGTTAAAATAAATAATGTTCATAATATAATTTATAATAAATGAATATTCTCATGATGTTATTTTACAAAAAAAATGACATTATAAATTGTTAAATGATTTAATATATTTAATTAAATATGTTTAATTATCTAACAATTTACAATGTCATCTTCACATAAAAATATTTTAGGAGAGTATTTTTTTATAATAATAGAAATTCATTGTTGTGTTTGATTGAAAAATTGTTAGGAAATGAGTTAAGATATTATTACTTTTTTAAATAATTAAGAAGGTGAATATTGGAGAATATTTCTTGGTGGCAAATTTCTTCTGGTATGGGGCGAATTGAGGTGGTGCATGGTGGGGTGAGCAATTACGTTTAGGCAACGAAAACGCCAAGAATGTTCGTGGATGGAGAAATAAAGTGCACTTTGACTATGAATATGAATATTAAATATTAAAATAAAATAATATAGTGGCCGGTATTGATTAAGGGTTACATCCAATGAATGAGGATGGCGGCTAAATATTTCTTTTTTAATAGTTTTATTGTTGTCTACAAAATTGTGGTTTTATTTTGACCATCACTTATTTGACTGTTATCCTCTCAGACCTCTCTAGTATTCATATTCATCAAATCATTATCATCATAAACTCATTTTTCTTTTGCCTTGACTGCTCAAAGTCATAAGGACGATGGGAAGCTTAGACATAAGCTGTCATGCTTGGAAAAGTTGTTTAAAAAAATGACTTGCAAAAGTTAATTATTTTAGAATTATATGATTTTGCCAAATTGATAAAAAATATAAAATATTATACAATATAAATTTTGTTGTGATAAAAATGAGTATATAGATGTTATTTATTATAGACGATTTATGTTCTCAAGGATAAATGTATTAAAAAAATTTAAAAATGTAAATTTTGTTGTAAAGATATATAAAATAAAGATGTATAAATAGAAGACTCTAACATTAAAATAATTAGCCCAATAATGATCTATATATATATATATATATATAATAATATTATATGTTGTAATGTGTATATATATATACAAAGATAGAAAATAGTATAAAAAGTAAAGAGAGAGAGAATTGCATAAATATATATATAAAGATAGAAAGAAATATTAAAAGTAAAAAAAAAAAGATAAAATTGCATGTGTTTATAGTAAGAGAAATAGAGAGAATATTTTGTTTTTTATTATTGTGTGTCTCGTACGTAAGGCTATGAAGCCTTATTTATAGTGGTACAAGATTAACTTTTTCAAGCTTTGGAAAGGTTGGCACCGTTTACATTAAAGGTTTGTATTATCCAAGCACCTTTTAATTGGATAAAAGGGTTGGTGGTCATCCATACTATAACACTCCCCCTTGGATGACCATTCAGGATTATACCTCGTTAAAACCTTACTAAAGAAAAACCCAATGGGAAAAAACTTTAGTGAAGGAAAAAGAGTACAAAATCCTTTGTGATGGGGACTGCCTCATTAAAAACCTTGTCAAGAAAAACTCAATGGGAAAAAACCTGACCAAGGAAAAAAGAGTACAGCCTCCCCCTCTTGTCGACATCATTTAATATCTCGAAATCGGCGCATCCCAATTTCATGTACCAATCTTTCAAAGGAGGATTTTGGGAGTGACTTTGTGAATAAATCTGCCAGATTGTCACTTGAACGGATCTGTTGGACATCAATTGTCCCTTGATTTTGAAGGTCATGAGTGAAGAAGAATTTGGGAGAAATATGCTTTGTTCTATCACCTTTGATATATCCACCCTTAAGTTGAGCAATGCATGCTGTATTATCTTCAAACAGGACAGTTGGAGCTATCTTATGATCAATCAGTCCACATGATGACAGAATATATTGAATCAGACTCCTCAGCCAAAAACACTCGCGACTAGCTTCATGAATCGCAATATTTCAGCATGATTAGAAGATGTTGCTGCTATCGTCTGTTTCGTGGACCTCCATGATATAGCTGTACCACCATATGTGAATAGGTATCCTGTTTGAGATCTCCCTTTATGTGGATCAGACAGGTATCCGGCATCTGCATAGCCAACTAGTAGTGACTTGGATCCATAGGGATAAAACAATCCCATATCAACCGTTCCATGAAGATATCGAAAAATTTGTTTGATTCCACTCCAATGTCTTCTCGTTGGAGAGGAACTATACCTTGCTAGTAAATTCACCTTGAATAATATGTCAGGTCGCGTATTATTAGCAAGATACATTAGTGCTCCAATGACACTAAGATATGGTACTTCAGGACCAAGAATATCTTCATTTTCTTCTTTAGGACGGAATTGATCCTTTTCCACATCCAAAGATCTTACGATCATTGGGGTACTTAATAGATGTGACTTATCCATATAAAATCTCTTCAAAATCTTTTCTGTGTATGTTGTTTGATGAATAAAGATCCCGTCTTTTATATGCTCGATCTGCAGGCCGAGACAAAATTTAGTTTTTCCAAGATCTTTCATCTCAAACTCTTCTTTTAGAGTTTTTATAATTGTTGGAATCTCTTCAGGAGTCCCAATGATATTTAAATCATCAACGTACACAGCAATTATAATGAACCCAGATGTAGTTTTCTTTATGAAAACACATGGGCAGATATCATCATTCTTGAATCCGTTTTTGGCCAGATACTCAGTAAGACGATTATACCACATTCGTCCATATTGCTTTAGACCGTATAAAGATCTTTGCAATTTGATTGAGTATAACCCTTGCGAATATTCCTTGGATGGTTTAGATATCTTTAGTCCTTCAGGGACTTTCATATAGATATCCCGATCTAATGAGCCGTATAAATAGGCTGTTACCACATCCATTAAATGCATATGCAGTTTATGATATGCAGATAAACTGACCAAATAACGCAATGTTATCGCATCCACTACAGGGGAATACGTTTCTTCATAATCTATACCGGGCCTTTGTGAAAAACCTTGTGCCACAAGTCGGGTTTTATAGCGCACAACTTCATTTTTCTCATTTCGTTTTCTCACAAATACCCATTTGTATCCAACAGGTTTTACATCTGCAGGTGTACGGACTACAGGTCCAAAGACTTCACGTTTTGCAAGTGAGTCTAATTCAGCCTTCATGGCTGCTTCCCATTTTGGCCAATCATTCCTTTGTCGACATTCTTCAACTGATCTTGGCTCAAGATCCTTACTTTCATGCATGATATTTAATGCCACATTATATGCAAATATTTCATTGACAATTGTCTTATTTCGGTCCTATTTTTCTCCTGTAAAGACATAATTTATCGAGATCTCGTCATTTTCACAATTTTCAGGTACCTGAACGTCTTCTGGCGTTATATCAGAATTTTGGACAACTGCTGGTGTCTTTACTATGTCTTTTTCAACAGGAATCGTATTTACCTCTTTTCTCTTTCGAGGATTTTTATCTTTGGAACCGACAGGCCTGCCACGCTTCTGGCGTGTATTTGCTTCCGTGGCTATTTGTCCTACTGGGACATCAATTCGAATTGGGGCATTTTCCACCCTGCCACGCTTCTGGCGTGAATTTGCTTCAGTGGCTACTTGTCCTACTGGGACATCAATTCGAATTAAGATATTTTCCACTGGTATATAAGATTTGGTTATCCTCTTTGTATCGGAAAATGCATCAAGCAATTCATTTGCTATTCTTTGCAAATGTATAATCTTTTGAACTTCTAGTTCACATTGCCCTGATCGAGGATCTAAATGCATCAACGATGATGCATTCCAATTAAGTTCCTTTTCAGGAAGCTTATTCTCTCCCCCTAATGTTGGAAAATTTGATTCATCAAAATGACAATTCGCAAACCGGGCTTTAAATACTTCTCCTGTTTGTATCTCAAGATACCTTACTATAGAGGGAGAATCATATCCAACATATATCCCCAATTTTCTTTGGGGTCCCATTTTGGTGTGATTAGGTGGTGCAATGGGAACATATATCGCACACCCAAATATTCTTAAATGGGAGCCATTTGGCTGCTGGCCAAAAGCTAATTGCATAGGAGAGAATCGATGGTAACTCGTTGGCCTCAAACGAATAAGTGCTGCGGCATGTAAAATAGCATGCCCCCAAACCGAGGTTGGGAGATTTGTTCTCATAAGCAAAGGTTTAGCAATCAATTGGAGGCGTTTAATAAGTGATTCTGCTAACCCATTTTGTGTGTGAACATAAGCCACTGGATGTTCAACACTTATTCCATTAGCCATACAATAAGCATCAAAAGCTTGGGAAGTAAATTCACCAGCATTATCAAGACGAATTGCTTTGATTGGATTTTCTGGAAATTGTACTTTTAATTGAATAATTTGAGCTAGTAATCTCGCAAACGCTAGGTTGCGAGAAGATAATAAGCACACATGTGACCATCTCGAAGATGCGTCTATCAGGACCATAAAATATCTAAAAGATCCACATGGTGGATGAATAGGTCCACATATATCACCTTGAATCCTTTCTAGGAATTCAAGGGACTCAAATCCAATCTTTACTGGTGATTGCCTTAAAATTAACTTCCCTTAAGAACATGCAGCACAACAAAATTCACTAGTTTTAAGAATCTTCTGGTCCTTTAGTGAATGTCCATGAGAGTTTTCAATAATTCTTCTCATCATGGTTGTTCCCGGATGACCCAAACGGTCGTGCCAAGTTATGAATTTATTTGGGCTAGTAAACTTCTGGTTTACAGTGGCATGTGATTCAATTGCACTAATCTTAGTATAATACAATCCAGATAAAAGTGAGGGTAATTTTTCTAATATAACTTTCTTATTTGAATCATGAGTTGTGATACATAAATACTCATGATTTTCCTCATTCATAGTCTCAATATGATATCCATTTCGGCGAATATCCTTAAAGCTCAACAAGTTTCTTCGAGATTTGGTAGACAACAGTGCATTATTTATTATAAATTTTGTTCCTCCAGGAAACAAAATTATAGCTCTTCCGGAGTCTTCTATCACATTGCCTGAGCCAATAATAGTATTAACATATTCCTCTTTTGGCACAAGATGGGTAAAATATACATCACTTTTGAGAATAGTGTGTGAACTTGCACTATCCGCAAGGCATACATCTTCATTACATATCCTTGCCATTCTCTTAAAAAACAAATAATAATAAAATGAGTAGTATGCACAGTTAAATTGAATACTTGATCAGAATTATTTTTCTAAGAAACACTGTACATAAAATAATGTCATATACTGAAATTTTATTTTAAAATTTGACACATTTAATAATTTCAAAATTCATAAACACTAATATTTTATTATTTATGTACATCACATTTGAAACTCAAATACATAGAAAATAAAACTTAACAATAAGTTCTTTACATTATTTATTTACATATATACTTCACAATCCCACATATTAAACTATTCCATCATTAATCAAATGACCAATATTTCCTTCAGGATCCTCAAAGAAATCAGATACACCATAATGAGTGGTGGAGTTCTCAGCATCATTTGAAACAAAATTTGTTTCCTTTCCTTTGTCGTTCTTTTTCAAAGATGCCTGGTAAAGATCGACTAGGTGCCTTGGGGTACGACAGGTACGAGACCAATGGCCCTTTCCACCACAGTGGAAACACTTCTCCTCGGTTGATTTATTCTTCCCGATATTTCTTTCTTTATCCCACTTCTGGTGAGATCCTCTCTTTTGAACATAATTCTTTTTCCTTCCATAATTTTTCTTATTATTAAAACCTTGCCATTTACCTCTTCTGGGATAATTTGCCACATTTACTTCAGAAAATGGGGCAGCGCCAGCTGGGCGCGCTTCATGATTTTTCAATAACAACTCATTGTTGCGTTCAGCAACAAGAAGGCAAGAAATTAACTCAGAATATTTTTTAAACCCTTTCTCTCGATACTGCTGCTGCAAGAGCACATTCGAGGCATGGAAGGTTGAGAAAGTTTTCTCCAATATATCATGATCAGTTATTTTTTCCCCACACAATTTCATTCGTGAGGTGATTCGAAACATTGCAGAATTATATTCATTTATAGATTTAAAATCTTGTAAACGCAAATGCGTCCATTCATATCGGGCTTGAGGAAGTATCACCGTTTTCTGATGATTATACCTTTCTTCAAGATCTTTCCAAAGATCTGCAAGATCTTTTAATGTAAGATATTCATTTTTCAATCCTTCGTCAAGATGACGACGAAGAAAAATCATGGCTTTGGTTTTATCCTTCTGGGATGCATTATTTTCAGCCTTAATAGTATCTCCAAGATCCATTGAATCAAGATGGATCTCAGCATCTAATATCCATGATAAATAATTGTTTCCAGATATATCAAGAGCATTGAATTCAAGATGAGAGAGTTTCGACATAATGAAAAATTTGTTACCTGAGTCTTCCTAAAAATTTGATCAGAATCTCGTGCTGATAACGTGTTGTAAAGATATATAAAATAAAGATGTATAAATAGAAGACTCTAGCATTAAAATAATTAGCCCAATAATGATCTATATATATAATAATATTATATGTTGTAATGTGTATATATATACAAAGATAGAAAATAGTATAAAAAGTAAAGAGAGAGAGAATTGCATAAATATATATATAAAGATAGAAAAAATATTAAAAGTAAAAAAAAGGATAAAATTGCATGTGTTTATAGTAAGAGAAATAGAGAGAATATTTTATTTTTTATTATTGTGTGTCTCGTACGTAAGGCTATAAAGCCTTATTTATAGTGATACAAGATTAACTTTTTCAAGCTTTGGAAAGGTTGGCACCGTTTACATTAAAGGTTTGTATTATCCAAGCACCTTTTAATTGGATAAAAGGTTGGTGGTCATCCATACTATAACAAATTTTACTTTGCCTATAAATAGAGAAACAAACTTAGGAACAATTTTACACATCAATATAACATTTTTTCTCTCTCTAGGTACAATATAAAACTTTTTTTTTCTCTTTCTCTCTTCATATACTACAAATACAATATTAATATATAAATTATGGTTATTATGGTAGAATATTAATATTAGTGAATATTAATATTAAAATTTTTTATTTACACTTCTTTATTTTATCTTCCTTATTTATTTATTTCACAACAAATTTTTATTTCATAACTTTTTAATAATTTTATCACACAAAAGGAAGCATTTTCATAAAATACAAACACAACAAATTATTTCATAACTGCTTCTTAATAAAATTGTTCAAACAGATTATTTCAGATTTTATTTTTCATTTGGTATTATTTTTGGTTGTATTCTTGATTTTTTTTATCTCCTATGTTTTCGGTCCAAGATAGTCATGCTTTGAGATGAGGCCCAAGAGGAAAGTATTATAAATAGATATGGACATATGGCTAACAAAAAAACTGATAGCCCATGATAGCCCATACAGTGGTTAACCCACATGATAAAAAAAGGAAAAATAATAGACAAGTATAACTTTGTTCTTGTTGTTCGTTTGGGCTTCGGCCCAGACATGACAAAAGATGAACCTTTTTCTGGAAATTGGAATATAGATATATTCTGTGGTGCCTGACCAAAAATATATTGGACTCTAATACCACTTGTTGGAAAGTGGTATTACCGTAAAAGAAAATCAAACGCGAATACATAAAATAAAAATGACATTACATCCAACTCAAAATGTTAAGATAACAAATTAATAGATCTCTCGTCTTATAAACTCCCGACTCTTCCTTACTTTTTTAAATGTGAGACTAATTTCATACACTCTTCACACTTGCAACATTAACATAATCAACTACTAGAGTTCTAGTAGGTAAGATGTGATTTAAGCAAGATGCAATATATCCATATTCAAGAATTTTATACATATGGTTCAGCATAAATCAGAGGTACTCCTCAACTTAATCAGTCTCAAGTGACCAAAAGCATGACCAACTTCTGTATATTGTTAAGAATTTTGCTCATAGTTAGAACGACCCTCACAAATTGCAAACACTAATCTACTAAGAATTAATCTGATTGATGCTAGAGCATCATCATTAGCTGGAATCGAAATGTCTGCAAGATCTGGATCACAATTTGTATCGACTAAACAGATGGTTGGAATTCCCAAAGTGATGCATTCTCTAAGTGCAGTATACTCCTTTTCCTGATCAACGATTATCACGATATCAGGTAACCTTGTCATGTATTTAATGCCACCCAGATATGTTTCCAAGTGATTGAGTTTTCTCTTGAAATTGGCAATATCCTTTTTCGGAAGACTCTTGATTCTGCCTGTCTTCTGTGTTATCCTCAAGTCCCTGAACTCCCGAAGCCTTGTTTCTGTGGTATACCAATTGGTTAACATGCCGCCGAGCCATTTCTTATTAACATAATGACACCGAGCTCCTGTTGCTGCTTGTGCTATTAAATCAGCTATTGTCTTCCTAGTGCCAACAATTAGGAATTGTTTCCCCTTGCTTGCTGCATCGAAAACTAAATCACAAGCTTCTGATAAAAAGCGAGCTGTTTTGGTAAGATTTATGATGTTGATACCCTTGCGTTTTGTGGATATGTAAGGTGCCATTTTCGGATTCCATTTTCTAGTACCATGGCCAAAATGAACTCCTGCTTTCATCATCTCTTCCAAAGTTATGTTCCAATATCTTTTTGCCTGCTTTGTAGGAACTGAGGCCGAGGCGGCTACGGCAGCATGAACTACTAAGTTATCTCTCTTTCTTCTATATCTGCCACCACAGTATGTGAAAGAACCAAAAAAGAAACAAGATTTGAACAGAAGATACTCCACAATCAATCATCACAAGGTAAGTACAACAAATATCAGGTGTATAAATTTTGATATAAGGCTCTTTTCAAATATTTAAGACAGCATAAGTGATTTAAGTTATGGTATTTGCATTTTTAAGTAAAATCTAGACAGAGGACATGAATGCATATGCATAAATGAAACTTCAATGGCCACAGACCTTAGCAAGTCAGCAATGGATGCAACTTTATCACTTTCATGCGCTACAAACTGACGAATATTTGGCAATCGAGCCATCAAACCGTCATCAACAATCATCAAACCAGCAGGTGCAGCATGATCCACAGTCGTTGCTGTATCGTCGACCGATACCACTGTGGTGGTACCAAGTTTAGCATCCTGCAAATGCATAGTGTTGACATGTATCAAATTCAATCAATAAATGCTTAAACTAAATTTAAATTAAAAGAGAGGAATCTTGAATACTATAATAAACATTAGATGGCAGATTTTCAGTGTCTTTCTCAAGTTGAAGACAGTTTGTTAAAGATTATCAATGTTATGTAAATTACTTAGGCACAAAAGCTACCATATCCAACAAACTAAATGAATCATACATGTAAAAATTAGATAAAAGATTTTCTGTTAATCTTCTCCATCAAAGGAAGTTCCATTTCTTTTAGATCTTCCTCTTTCATGCTCACACAGATTATCTCAGTTCTATGCATAACAAACACCAACCAATAACAGTGACCTCCACTGTGCTAACAAGAAAAAGTTATAGGAAAAAGAAAAAGACTTTTTTACCCTCAGAGAGTGTACCTTTCCCTGGAGAATATCTTCTGTGGCCTCAGGAATGAAAACAAAACCCTTGGTGGGTTCGGCCAAATCAAATTCATTGTTGTCAACAGAAGAATCAGTTCTTGTTAGCACAATTTCTGGTGACACTGATCCAAATGGTACTGCATCATCAGGCTGTAACTCAATTCCAACAGATTCATAATTTTCATTTATATCAAATCCTCCTCCTCCTCCTACTCCAGATATCAGTGTAGCTTTGATTCTTTGTCTACAAACAGCAATGTCACTTGGAAAAAATTTGGAACTGAGATGGATAAATGGTAAATCATATCCATTTATCATGCAAGTATTTATGGTGGTTAGTGTTAGTCCATTCTGCAATTTGTAGTGTCTGCATGCCCTATACTCAGCACAAGATAATCATGAAATTATAATCATTATAACATGCAAATATCAAATAAAAGGAAATCATAAAAAATAACAAAGATAAGAAATTTATTGATACAGAGACTTCATGAGCTGATATATATTACACTCCCCCCCAAAAAAAGAGATTTTTGTGGCCGTTTCTGTGTGTGTGTGTGTGTGTGTGTGTGAGAGAGAGAGAGAGAGAGAGAGAGAGAGAGAGACCTTGAGTGGGAGAGAAACGACAAAGAAGAATAATAGGAGAGATTGGAAGAAGCCATTGGGTGCATAGTGAAAAACGCAGACTTTGAATGAAGAAGGTAGGAACTAAGCAGGGTTTTGTTTGAACAAAACAGGTTTTGGGCTTATAATCATCATTATCAATATATAATATGCTTTTTTGCAGTAATATATACCCCTTCTTTCCTTTTGTTTCAGTTTTCACCATCATCATCATCATCATATTTATTACTTTTGGAAGGTTATCAGGTGTACCGGGAACACCGGTATTCTAGCTATTTTAACCGTTGATCTGAATTAAAAAAAAATATATAATATATATTAATTAAAATCAACGGTTAAAATAATTGGAACACCGATGTTTCCGAGTACACCTGATAACTAATGAAAGCAATATTATGACTACTAGTTACATACATTTACTCAATAAACTAGTTATTATATATTTCTATATTTACATATATTTTATAGGAAAGCTTTCACATATACCACACCACTTTAGTGGAAATATGCTATTTCATGTACGGTTCGTTTTCAAGTTAATCATTTGTTTTTTACTGTACATGGAAATTACCAAAGAATCCCTAAAATGATAAAAAAAAAAAGGCTAATCTAATAAGCAGCTTTCATGCCACGTTGAATTGAAACTGCAGCCAATTGAGCCAAATTATTATTCTAATGGCTTGAAGTTATTGGATAGCATTTCGAACTTGTAGAGCTGGACAAATCCTGAAAAAATTATTGTAAATGATTTGGCCATAATTTCACCTTTTTTTCTCATTTGTGTCCAATCATAATTTTTTTACAATACAATTATCCTTCAAATAAAATTTAAAAGAAATACTAAAAAATATTAAAATTTATTATTTTTTATTATTAATTAATAAAACAAAATATGCCGTTAAATTATTAAACTAAAATAATTGGATCAATAGTCAAAATAACGATAAAAAAATAATAAATTTTAATTAGGAGTGTTAGGGAGTCAATAGATTTTGTGATCTATAGTCATTAATTAATTATTATTAATATTTTTAATGATGTGAATTTACATCTAATAGTATGGAATTACTTATTTTTCTTTTGTTAGTTAAATACTAACCAAATTTTAATAAAAGTACCAGCCTCCTAAACTTTTTCAATTATCCTCTAACACTCTAACAATTTTCAAAATTCAATACACATTTATTAATACAGTACTTTTTACCATCCGGAATAATTAAAATAAGGATTTAATTAACTTATGTTATAAAAATAAGGACACATTTTAAAAAAATAACAATAGATTTTTTTAATACTTTTAATGTATTTAATGCATTGAAAATATAAAAATAAATCATTTTTGTAATAATTTTTATAAAATATATATTTTTTAATTTTTATAGTATGCTTAATTTATGTTCTTAAGACACAAATTAGCAAAATTTTTAAAATAATACTACACAAATAAAATAATAAAATTTATATATTTAGGATAATTCACATAAACAATTCAAATGCACTTTAATATTACACTAATGTCTTAAAATAAAAAAAAGGTAATTCTTTATATCTGATTTACTTGTAAGTTTTACTAGGCATGCTTTATATATTACTTTTGGGCAATCCTCTCAACAACTAAGAGATCCATTCGAAAAATAAAGAGACTAGCTAGTTGAAGTAATGAGCTCCTAATATACCAATATTGGGGCTCATTACTTCAATCGAAATAATAAAAAATTATTTGGTCTTTTTAGTTAGAGCAATTACTTAGAAATACATTTTTGAAATATCTCTTCCTATCTGATAAAAAAGGATCCCATGATCTTGAACTGATCTTACCTGGGATTGCAAATTTTAGTTGTCTATGAAGAACAGATCTAATTATATTAGTGTCTATAATGGATTACTTTGTATAATACTAATCGAGGGTCTCATTGGTAATTGCTACAAGATCTCTACATTAGAATCCATAATTATGGTTATATATCCGAGTCCATTAATATGGAACATTCTCCTTTTCAAGTGAAATCTCCTAGTATATGAAAGAGTGAAAAAGTGCTTTCGTTGTTGTAGAATAAGAAGTCTTCGTATCTTAATGCATGTATTTAATTTATTTGGAGCTATTAGAGAGGGATCCACTTTTTGGGGAATATGAGTTAAAACAATAACAAGAATATTTTTAGTGGAACATCTTTCATAATTGCTGGAGAGATAGTTCACTAATAGACCGAGAGATAAGTAATTCGACTCATTTACATCCATTGGATAATGGAGATGGAATAGCCGTTGGTTGGTTAGGACATCCTAGCTTTAGAGAAAAAGAGGAGCGTAAACTTTTTGTAAGATGTATGCTTACTTTAATTTTTTAATTTTTTTGGGACATTTTCAGTTGTTTTGATCATGGTTCTGAAAATCAAACCGGACCGGTTGGTTCAACCGAAATAACCAGGAACCGGTCACCTAACCGGTCTGGGTAAGGTCAGAAACTGTCTGGCAAAAAACCAATAAAAAAATCGGTCGAATCGAAAGTTAACTGGTGAACCGGAAGAACCGTCCCGTTTTTTAGCGGTTTTTGGTTTGAAAGTAAAAGTGCTAAACGGCGTCGTTTTGTCTCTTGAGAAAAAAAAAAAGAAAAGGCTAAACGCGGCGTAATAATACGGGCAGTACAGAAGGCTCCCTCTCCCTTCACTTTCACAATTCACACAACCTAAACCTTATCAGAGAACTCAGACAAGAGCAACCCCCACCAACAACTGCTTCTCACCCTCTTCTCCTCATCGTGGAACATCGCCATCGCTCGCGCCGCTCACTTTACCGTCGCACGTCGCTCATCTTGTGGAGGCGAGGAAGAAAGAGGAGGAAGGAAGCTGATGATGGTTATGGTGTGTTTGCCGGCGGCAGTGGAGGTGGTCGCGGCGGCGTTCGGGTCAGAGGCTAGGAGAAGAAACAGTGAGAGAGGGAGAGGAAGAGAAGGAAGAAAGGGGAAGAAAAGAGGAAGAAACAGTGGAGGCGGTCGGCGGCGTTCGAGTGTCGCTGCATGCTTCTTCAATGTCGTCGGTGGTAAAATCTTCGACTCTAACCTGGTCGTTCTTCCCTGATTTAAGTTTCTAATTACTAGCAGTAGCCAGCAAGTTTGCAGCTCCCCCGATCTGAGATCCAGCGGTATCACGGCGGCCAGATTTGAGATCTACCTCTCCTTCTCGTTCACCCACTACTCTATCAATCTGAGATCTGTTTATTTTTTCTTAATGCAGAGTTCAATTTTTGAATTCCTGCTGTTGTCAGTATGATAAATCTTTTCTTTCTTGCTGTTGTGGAAATTAGAATCCCTAGGATTTGGAGTTGAGTTAGCATGAGTTTTTGTGGAATCTTGATCTGAAAGAAGCGTTAGAAGCATGCGTTTTTTGTAATTTCAAAGCAATTCAAATTGTATATGAGTGTTTGTGGTGGTTCTTGAAGTCTGCAGTGTTGAATCTTGGATTTGGTTGCTTTTGGAGGAAATGTTAGAGGTCAAGGGCATCCCTAGGTAAGTTTGGAAAGAAGAAGAACATTTTTTTTTTTTGCATTTTGTGTCTTAAGACTTGTTCTTGTTCTGATGATGTTCTGTATCAATATTTGAGAGACAACTAGTATGCGCTGAACTCTCTATTGCTAAGATCAGTCTTCTGAAACCAAATTTCAGGCCTTTTAATTAAACCGGTTCAACTACGGTTCGATCCGATTAACTATTGAACCGTTGAACCAGTTACTTGACTGGTTCAATGACCGGTCTGGTTTTCGTAACCTTGGTTTTGATAGACGGAGACAGAATTATTAGAGCCGATATTCCTTTTCGAAGTATAGTATTAAACAGGTAAATGTAAATTACTTCTGCAGAATAAATGTAAAAACTAAAAAAGATAATTAATTCAATAAAATGTAAATTATAATGTCATAACCATTTCTTTATCCACACCCACAAATTTATTTAATTTCTATTCATATTTTGTGTTGTGAACAAACATTTTTATTAATACGACGATAATAGAAAAAAAATTAATGCATTATAAAAATATCGACGACTAAGCTGTCGATTTTAATATTTTATTTTTAATTTTTTTTAGCACTATCGACAGCAAGCCGTCGAAAATTATCGACGGCAGAAATAGCCGTCGATTTTTTACGTCGAAAAAAACGCTTTTTCTTATAGTGATTTATATAATTTTTATTTTTTATATTTTTAATATATAAATATTATAATTGGATGATTTTATATTCTACTTTAAAAATTTTTTATGATGTTAAAATTATTATTTATTAGATATTAAATAAGTTCATTAAACAAGTATATTTTACATATTTATCCAATACTTAATAAAATAAATTAATTAACAAAAAATAAAAATTAGATTTTTTATATCTTATAAGATAAAGATAACTTCTTTATTTGACAAGAATTATTAATATTTTTTAATTAAAAAAACTAATCATGATTATATGTATTATTAAATATATAATATTTATTTGATTGTAAAAAATTTTAATTTTTATTCTTTTTTCTATTAAAATTTAGAATCATCCTATTCAAAACTTTTTTATAGATAAATTGTGATAAGAAACTGGGTACTAAATTTATCATAAAGATCCATAACAGTACTAAAATTTAATAACACAAATACACTAAACAATCACCAAGATTTAGTAAGGAGTGACATAGCTACTAAACCATAGTATGCAGTAGATTCATTATTTAGTATATTTATGTAGAAAATAAGTATATACAATTATTTTTACCGAATCAACCACTTACAATCATTTATACAATCTTTACATATATCATTTGAGGTTAGAGATGAGAATAAGTTAAGGCAAACTGATCCCAAAATTCAAGTTCAGGTCATTAACACAATCTGAACTTAACTCGCGAATTGATTTAAATAATAATATAAATATAATCAATAATTTTATATATATAAATTATAACTTATATATATTATTTATCTATCAATTATAGTTTATTTTTATATTAAATTTACATAAAAAGATGACTATAAAATTTTAGCAAAACATTAATTAAATTTATTACGTTTTACTTAGTTCATCTTTATTCAACTTCTAATAAAATAAAAAAATATTCAATTTAGAATGACAAAAATAAAAAGCGATGCACACTCGTTTTAATAGACTTCAGTACTAAAAAACTCGGGAATTGGGGACCTAAGGTGGGAAATGAACTCCCAAAAGTTTTAAAAAGTTTTTAGTAGTTAGTAATATTAGTTTAATTATATGTTAATATGTAAGTGTGTGTTAGTATGTAGTGTCTACTTATGAAATATTTTGTTAATGTACTATAACGATGGATTAGTATAATAATTTTTATCAATTTATGAGTAGTGTATAATTAAAAATAATATAAATTAACTAAAAAATTTAAATAATAAAAATATTAGTCCAATATTTTAGTTGAGACTCAAGATTATTTTTTGTGTGTTTATATTTATTATTCTTGTACAAATGCTTTGATATCTTAAATGTTTATAATTTTTTTTAGACTCAAGATTATTTTTTGTGTGTTTATATTTATTATTTCTTGTACAAATGCTTTGATATCTTAAATGTTTATATAATTATTTTTTTATAAATTTATGGTCTAATATACTTTTTGAATTGGATTTGAGTCATGCTTAGTGTAGATTTAACTTGGTATGAAGACATAATTTATAAATAAAATATTCATTTTAAAGTGAAACTAATAAAAAAATATTATAATTTTATATTATAACTGATATTTTTATAATATATATATTTTATTTTAAAATAATTTTATATAATATTATATAATTATTAAATATAATCTTTAAAAGTAAAATTTTAAAAATTTATTATATAAAATTTACAAAATTATATATATTGAATTGACCTAATATAAATTGTTGTTTTTATATTAAGTTAGACTAAATTTGAATATTTAAAATAAATCTAACAAAATATTAATATTTTATTGTAATACATTCATCACTGTTGCAAATTACAATAATTTACAGAGTATTTTTTTTTTATATCTAAGGTCCATGAAACCATTAAAAAAAAAAATCTTTAACCCAAGATTTTCCAATCGGCTCCCCAGGCAATTAGGCAACCGACTTCCCACTATCGACAATGGTTTGATGCGTTTAGGAAAACACAAGGGTAATTCCGTAATTGACAACATGGTGTTTTTGGATAAGGGTATCACAGGTTGAAGGTTTTTCTTGCACTCCCTTTTTATAGAGTATATTGCAGCTTTCTAACAATCAATCATGTCCATTACAATATTTTAATATAGATCTGAACGCCCACAAATAATGAAATAGCAGATTTTCAATAAAGTGATATGGTACATCTGAAAACTTTCCTATTTTATATAGTTTTAATATATATTTATATTTTATATAAATAATTAATTTTTTTATTTACACATGGCATCATAGAAATTGAGGTTGTTGTAATTAGAATTTTTCGCTTATTATTGTAAGTTTATAACTGGCATGATATATTTCATTTAATTTTATTAAATATATTCTATCCGTATTATATTTATTGGATCGGATTAGATATTGACCGCATAATTTAAAAAAATTGTTTAAAATCCTTTTTTTGTTAGAAAATATATTTTTTTATTTGTTTAAGCTTATTTACTTTTAAAATATTAACAATAAAAATTCTTTTAAATAACAAAAGAAAAATAATAACTCAAGATTTAAGTTTAATTATTCTAAGTTAAAATACAGCATAAAAAATTAAAAATAAGATATTATAAAATTCATATCACATTAGGGTTTACTTTCTTAAACTATGCTATTTATATTAGACGTGCAGATATGCGGATCTGCAGATCAGATCTGCGAATATCACTGCCAAATTCGTAATCCGATCCTACCGGATAGGATCCGATCTGATTACTATACAGATCGAATAATATCTATAAAATTCGGATCGAATGCAGATAATTACCGCAAATATGTTATAACAGGTACAATTGGTATATTGTACCAGCATACTATTGGTCAAGGTACTTATTGAAGAAATACATCAATTAAAAAAATAAAATAAATAAAAGTACCCTTTCTTTTCGTTGAAAAGATGTAATAATAATATGTTGAGGTAATTGACTCAGGTTAGGCTGTAATTTTTATTCAAAAAAAAAAAAAGTTGAGTTTCATATGTTATTTATCATGCAATTCACATATTCATTACTTTTGTACATTAACAATTTAAGTTAATGTATCTTAAACTAATTTATGTTAAAATATATTAAAATTATTAAGATGGAAAGTTTTTTGTTAGAAGAACTATTAAACTCATAATTTAGTGATTAAATATCCTATATTTCATTTAAACTCAAAATTGGGTATTGTCATCCCCTTCTCCTGTTGCCCTTAAATAAAGGCAAAATATATTTTTTCATTAAAATTTGTAATTTTTGTTTATAAAATATAAATTTTTACATAGATCGATATTGTAATTTCTTCTTTTTCACATCACTTTCTCATTCTTTCTTCAAATACATGGTAACCAAAAAGAACAACATAAGAAAATTAAAGTCACATATGTCAAGAAATTTTTTAGTTTGGAATTTTTAATATTTATAACATGAGGATAATAGAGGAAAAATGAAAGTCTTTTCATCCTGTTGTCTCAAATAGCAGAAAATGACATCTAACAAATGGAACATGAGTCACAAAATTTGGGCATGAGAAAAATTTCAACTAAAGCAAGCAAAATCCCAAACCATGAGAAAAATGGAGCCTGCGTACGTGCCCAAAAAAATGTTACTATATGATATGTAATGTAACTTTGTAAATGCATCATGCAAGCCACCAATAATAGTTAGGGAATCTACATCATAGTTTTCTTTTTCTCTATTTATAAGAGAACCTCCTATTATCTTTCTATAAAAATTCAGATATAGATAATTTTTAGTAAAGGTAATAATTAAGAGTTATTAGATAATAATTTAGTCAAATTTATTAAATTATGTAATAACTTTAACTATTAATTTCGTATAAAATTAATTGAGTTTTTACCTTCTCTCTCATTTTATGAGATCCAAAATGATATTTTTTTTTTGAGAAATGTTAGAAAAATAACTACTTTCGTAATTTGTAGTAAAAGTGTCAAAAAATTTTAGACGGGACCGCCTCGAATGAGGCTCCAACGGTGAGAAAGTTTTTTCGTTGGGATGAGGATGGAGAGCGAAATTCTCCCAAGACAGGCGCGGGGACTCGAGCGGGGATCCCTGCCCCATCCCCGATAATTTTTTGGATTGTTGAACTTATTTAATAACTCTTACTTTATTTTTAATATAGAAGTTTTTTAGTAATTTCACTCATTAAAAAATCTTAACTCTATTGTTTAATATTTTATTTTATAGACTATGATTTGTTATATTATATTTCTGGACTTATAATCTTGGATAAGATATGTTTGTGTGTTTGTAATAATATTTTGTAGTTTATTTTTTTATTTTTATATTTTTTATTATAATTTTTATATGAATGTTAAACATAGAAAGATGGAAAATGGGGTCCCGTGAGAAATGCGAGACACACAGAAAATGAGGATGGAAACAATTGTTCTTCCATAGCGGGAAACAAGGCGGAAATGGGGATTAATTTCACCCTATTAACATTTCTAATTTGTAGCCATCAATAATAATTTTAATGATGTGAGATTGGTATGAGATTTGATTCGATGACTCATTTTTTTTTTTTTTTGCGGGTTCTTTTCCATTTCTTTTAGCTCTTAGATTTTAACATAATCCTCGTCATGAGGGTACCTAAATGTTGATATAAGAGTATTGCATATTTTGTGTAAGAGACCCAACAAACAGAAGATGTTAAGAAACTTCCTATGATTTCCCTCCTCACATCAAAAGATTAAAAGATCCCATTCCTCTGCTACAACAATGGCCACACCCCACTTTGGAATTACCGAATTAAATCACACACCAGATCTTTAATTTTTTATTTTTCAAAAAAAAAAACTTTATTATATAAGTCATAAAACTTCAAAAAACAAAAGGCTCTCTCCAATTACCCAATCTTATTCCTATTCTCTGCTGCTGCTTTTTTTTCGCCTTCTTGTTTGCTGGTTCTTACTCTCTCCTTCTGAGAATCACTCATTTCCATTGTTGCTGTTAGCAATGGAGAGCTTTGCGCTGCACTCGCTCTCCACCTCAACCTCTTTCTCTCTCTCATCTTCACGCTTCTCCCTTCACCACCGTTCTCGACCCATCATGACAAACAGATCCCAACTCTCACTTCCACTGAATCCACAATCACGTTCAAACCCATCTCCCAAATCACCCCTCATTTCTCAAGTTTTCTCCTTTCCCTCCAAAGCTTCAAAATTTAACACTTCCTCAAGATCCCATTACAGCCCACTTCATGCTTCTTCATCTTCCTCAAATTCTCCGTCACCACCGCCACTGCAGGGTGCAAAGCCCATTCCTTTCGTAATCTCCGTATGCATAGGCCTCATTGTTCGTTTCTTAGTTCCCAAGCCAGTGGAAGTTACTCCAGAAGCATGGCAATTGCTCTCAATTTTCCTCTCAACCATCGCGGGCCTTGTCCTGAGCCCGTTGCCCGTTGGAGCCTGGGCTTTTCTGGGCCTTACAACTGCTGTGGTAACCAAAACTTTAACCTTTGGTGCAGCCTTCAGTGCCTTCACCAACGAAGTGATTTGGTTGATTGTGATTTCATTCTTCTTTGCCCGTGGATTTGTGAAAACTGGTTTGGGAGATAGAATTGCAACTTACTTTGTGAAGTGGATGGGGAAGAGCACTTTGGGTTTGTCTTATGGTTTGACATTCAGTGAAGTGCTTATTGCTCCGGCAATGCCGAGCACCACCGCAAGAGCTGGTGGTGTGTTCTTGCCGATCATCAAGTCACTGTCACTCTCCGCTGGCAGTGAACCTGGCAATCCTACTGCTAAGAGGCTTGGTGCTTATCTCGTTCAGAACCAGTTTCAGGTTGGTTTGGTGTTAATAGTATTCACAGATTTGTAATCATGGCTAGAATAATTGATGGATTTTGGTTAACGGAATGTCTGGACAGTATTATATGAGAATTATCACTATAAAACTTCTAACCATTTCAGGCAGAGATTTCATAAGGTTTTTAGCTATGATGCACAAATGCTACATGTTCACTAGCATATGAGCATCTGCATCTGCATCAAATACTGCTATCCTAAAATTCTTAAATTTGTGACAAAGTTTTCATAAAATGTCTTATATTTAGTATCACGCTGTACTGTGATACTTGCATTTGTATTTGTATTTGTGCAACATAGAATTTAGGTTCTTTTTCAGCTTGGCTTTTGTGAAAGAACTGAAAATCTATCTTAAATATTGCTTAGTTGCTGTATGTTTCAATCATTTGTATCAATTCCTATTTTCTTTTAATTTTATTGGCTATGTTTTGGTTTTAGTATAAGTATTGTTTTATGAAAGCTGTTGCAACTATATCTGGGTATTACAAATGTGTCATAGTAATGATCATAATCTATTTTGATGTAGCTGAATTCTACTCTTCTGTATTTTGTTTCTTATTTGCAAATTGCTATCATGAGATAATGAAGTGACTTGTGCATTGCCTTTGTGACCTGTGACAGTCTGCTGGTAACTCTAGTGCTCTTTTCCTAACTGCTGCAGCTCAAAATCTGCTGTGTATCAAATTAGCAGAGGAGCTTGGGGTCATTGTTTCTAGCCCTTGGGTTACTTGGTTCAAGGCAGCTAGCTTACCTGCACTTGTTTGTCTTCTTGTTACACCGTTGGTTTTATACAAGCTCTATCCCCCTGAAATTAAAGACACACCGGAAGCACCTGCCCTGGCTGCAAAGAAACTCGAAACTATGGGCCCTGTCACAAAAAATGAATGGATTATGGTTTCTACGATGCTTCTTGCCGTCTCTTTATGGATCTTTGGGTATGCTTGATATACTCATACTATAAATATACATGAATTTTTTCTTGAATGATTTATTGGTTTGTTGACATTTTGGATCGTATAAACTGTCCCACTGTCATATAAACTATCATTGAATTGAATTCAGAATCATCAATATTTTTTGGGTTCTTGCAGAGATAGTCTCGGCATAGCAAGTGCTGTAGCTGCGATGATTGGGTTATCAATACTACTTGTATTAGGAGTTCTTGACTGGAATGACTGCTTGAATGAGAAATCGGCTTGGGATACCTTGGCTTGGTTTGCCATTCTTGTGGGCATGGCAGGCCAGTTGACAAACCTTGGTATCGTAACCTGGATGTCTGATTGTGTAGCCAACTCGCTTCGGTCATTCTCTTTGAGCTGGCCAGCTTCACTAGCTGTTCTTCAGGCAGCTTATTTCTTAATCCACTACCTTTTCGCAAGTCAGACAGGACACGTGGGGGCTTTATACTCTGCATTTCTTGCTATGCATAGGGCAGCTGGTGTTCCTGGTGTTCTGGCTGCACTCGCTTTAGGTTACAACACAAATCTTTTTGGTGCAATAACACACTATAGTAGCGGTCAGGCTGCTGTATACTTTGGAGGTTAGTCCCTGTCTTTTTCTTTTCTCTTTTGTTCTTTCCGGCTATTCAATTATTTAGCTTGTGTTTGTTTAGCAACTTTGTTCTATCCCCTTTCTTCATACTGTGCATAATATTTCTAATCTGTAATTTCTTGGCTGAAATTGTTGTGATTTTCCTTCTTTGGCAGCTGGTTATATCGACCTTCCTGATATATTCAAAATGGGGTTCGTTATGTTTGTTATCAATGCTATCATCTGGGGAGGTGTTGGCGCTTTCTGGTGGAAATTTTTGGGACTCTATTGATTCCCATTTCAGTGTAAGTAAATAGCAGTTTTTCCCAGTTTCAATAGGCCTCTCTTCTTCCCGGCCAAAAGAAAACGAAAGAAAAGGTCCTTCATGTAAAGGACAATTGAGCTCAACACAATTTTTCAATTTTCTGCCTTCAGCTTTATTTGTCTTCTTAGTTTTAGCAGTGTCACATTTAGTTTACAAACAATAAATGATATTCTGATAAAGGGTTTTATGGAAACCTACATTCAAGATTTGAAATCGATATGATCTTCATTGATGGAGGTTTAGCCTGGTTTGAAGGTGTTCCTATTTGTGATTTATTCTTTCTTTGTCAGTGTTGTTATCTATAATATGGTGCTATTTTCAAGCTTACTTTATTCATGGCATTTTAATAAACATTAAGACTATATTATTTCTTCCCACTTAGGATACTGTGAATTGACAGAATATAATTGCATTGAACAAGTCATGTCGTACATTCAAGAATGTACCATGATGGAGTACACTAATATCATTTTTAAGTTGATTACTAGTGTTAATTATGAATTAGTGGCCCTGTGATAAGTGAAGCTCTGGTTTCGGTGCAGCATCATTCTTATCCTGTACTGTAGTGTGACAGATTGAATTATTATACAATACTTTCAAATAATGTTATCCAATAATTACTCATCAATAAATGAGGTTATGATGAGCTTTGAAATGTGTAATCTGCTGCTGCTGTTGTATGAGTATCTGAGACATTGCAGAAGATTCAGATACTCAATTGTGATGCTCTTGAGGAATGTGAAAGGAAGAACTAGGAGGTATTAACTCTCGATAACAATACTCAATCTTATATTTATTACTATACTTTATCCAGTCGAATAGAAATGAGTACTACTATGTAAATAAATAAATAAACGTGTTTGAGAGAGCTGCAAGAGATACCTCATTAGTCATTATGCATTTCCACATCAGAATTAGAATTCAGAAGATGAGACTAGTAAGTGAAGCTTGAAATCTTGATATTCTGCGAGATTCATGTATTGTCTGCAAAGATGGATATGAATGTAAGGTCACAAGGTTGAGTTGAATGTTAACCGTTATTCGTCAAGCCATTTTGAAGCAAAATGACTCAACAGTGGCATCTGACTGTTAGCTGTCCTACCTACCTAACTTACATGTCAAATTTTAGTTATGGTTTGGAAATTTTAGTTATGGTTTGGAAGTGTGTTAGTTCAATGAATATATATTAAATGAAATTAAGCTGAGTCAATTTAGTTTCATTAAGCAAAGTACGCGTAGGGCTTCTGAGATTTATTAAATGAAAGTAAAAATTTGAAAAGAAATTCACCTTAACACTCGCTTTAATTGCCAAATAAGAGTTGCAAACCTACAAACATTTATATTCAGGCTAATACAACAAAATCATCATTCAAATTGAGTGCCCCTCTCAACAGACCGAAAGTACATAATAAATAAAGACTAGAGAAAAGGCGAAGATAGGAAAGGCATCTATCTAATTGTCTAGTAAGAGAACTAAAATGTTTTGCCCCCTTCCTTAAATGCCAACTAAATAACATAGCTAACTAAAAGTAATCACTTTCGTGATTAATCTACAAGACTTCAATTTTGTTATCCTGTGCCAACTAATAGCAGATCTAACTAAAAATAATCACTTTAATGATTCAATATACAGGACTTCAATTTTGTTATCCTCCCTTGTCCTTCAGTCTCCCATTCTGTTCATATCAGAGAAGTCATCTATTGATCCCAACTTTTCCAGGATCAGTCTTTCTTGCTTAGCATCTGTTTTGCACGTAGTTAAGAAGTTCTTGTTGAAAGCAAATCAAAATGCCGTCGAGAAAAATGTCTAGATAAAGAATATACCATGCTACCAATGGATTTTCTGGAAAAAAAAAATGGTTTTTCTAATGGAGCATAGGTTCATGATAAAGACAAGTTTGATTGTACAATTTATATACAGCTACATAATGCAAGGAGAGATACCTAGCAAGGATACATTCCTGATCAGGGTTTTCAGTAAAATTGGAGTGCAGGGCATTCCCAATGCAATCCACTATAGCTGAGGTAGTCATTGAGGACTCTACGCATAAAATTGCTGTGATGGCATCTAATCGGGTCACTCATTTCTGAACATCAGCCTTGCATGAGCTGTCATTAAAGATCAAAAGCAAATAAGAGGATAAGGAAGTTAAATGGGTAATTTCACCATAGTTCCAGTTACATACCTTGAGCTAGGCGTATTAAACTTTCCAGCATCCGGACGGTGGTCCTGGCTACATTGCAAATTTGGAACTTAATTTAACGACATAAATTGATGAGCATTAAACTTGATTTAGAAAGGGACATATTTATCTGAAACCTGCATTATGAGTTGCAGACTTCCTTTGAAGTTGATAATAGCTAGATATGACTCTTTCGGCTTCTCTTGTAAGGACTGGCTTGAAAGTTTCTTTCACATAGTGTAAGTACCTGCAAGATTAGAAATAACCAAGAGTCTCTTACCGAGCCAACTACATAAAAAATTAAGAAATTCAGAAACTTAAAAGCTCTATCTAATTTGAAAACCTTCTATGAGACAGAGAATTCAATGGAGACTGATTTGGTATACAACTAACTTCACTATTTTAAATGAGAAAGAAATGTTTTATCGTATTTTTAATTAGGATAGCAAGAGGAAAGAAAACGAAGCAAGAAATTAAGTTGGGATGTAGAAAAACCAATGCAAGATAGGATTCAAACTTCTTTTTCCTTTTTATGCATGTTATCCATGGTCGTCAGCTGCATATTTCACCTCTTGAGTGTAGAAAGAGGCCATACTTTTGCTAGATCTTCATCGTTGTTGGCTCTATCAGGTTCTGCCTGAATATTAGTTTTCATAAAAGTGTTATATCTGTACCCACAGGAAGCTTTTTAATGCAGATGGTCATAGATTACCTCAGAAAGAATATGGGATGAAACTACTGCATCCCATTCAGGATTCTTTGTATCCAAGAGCACAAGGACAATATCAAACCTGCTAAGTAAAGGACCAGAGAGTGTTGTATTGACAGACAGAGCTACCTTGTGTTAAGTTGGACAAGTAATAAACTGAAGCAACTGTGAATTTAGCGGCAAACGAGGTTGCTATAATTACTACATTGATAGTTCAGAAATTTCTAAGCTAGCAGCTAGAGAAAAAAATTTCGTGGACTAGAAATTGTACATCAGTAATACCGAACAATTTTTAAACGTCAATTTAGAATAGTATTAGACAAATATATATTGACTGAAGTGATACGTTGATCGGGGTCATATTGCCCTTTAGGATTTGTGGCACCAAATACCGTTGTTCTAGTGCTGAGTGTTGTTACAAGACCAGCCTGGACAAAGCATGAGAGTATGTAAGCAGCAGCGATTCTTTTCACCACAAGATACATGTCTGTATTGAGAAAAGCAGAAGTTCATTCAGGTTTTGCGTAATATTCAAATATTTCACCCTACCTTAGCTACACTTATTGTTTGCTGCTCCATGGCTTCATGTATTGTTGCCCTGTCATGTTCCCTCATGCTGGGAAAAAGGAAGTTTATATAAACAATGCTAAGTATCATAAACAACTCCGCTGGAATTTCCATAAATCTAAACTTCTCATAAATGCATCCACTGAAAACTACCCTGACCAACTTGAAGTGACAAATTTGGTATGATGATGAAGAGTAGAACAAATGTGATGTAAATCTTGTTAACCCTCTTACTGTGACTATATACATTCTTGTGTCCTTCATAAAGTGCTTACCTATCGAATTCATCTATGCAGCACAATCCTCCATCTGCTAAAACAAGGGCTCCAGCTTCCAACATCCACTCACCTAAAAATTCCATAAATTGGCCATGCACTTAGCAAAACCAATTACAAGATACACAGATTCATGCATGTCTACATTTAGACGAGTTAATAATGTGGGCTATTTATCAGTAAAAATTGATGTATGGAAATTTGCCTCCATCCTTCACTGCAGTAACCGTCAATCCAGCACTTGTGCTTCCCAGCCCAGTGGTAATAACAGATCTATTGCTCAATTTCGCTGCAAATTTCAGAAACTGAGACTTTCCAGTGCCTATATCAAACATAAAAAGGCAAGTTATAGAAAACGAGGACCAACTTTATTTTGTCATTTCTTTTATTCCTTAAGTCGATGATAAGAATTCACAAAACAGTTAACAAACAGTTCAGATATATAATTAAGAAAACTGCACTAAAGCTAACAGCATATAGAAATTTCTCGTATAAGTCCGACTATTATGTGGTCACTTTTCAAATTTCCTTTTCTTGGTTGAACATCATTGAACAAGTAGTGGCATAACTGAAGCACAACAAAGAACTTAATTGGTAGAACTCGCCTTTTTTTGTCTAATCGAAGTCACTTTCACGGGTGTGTTGTAGTATTCATGAAGCAATAAAAAAAATCATCTATGCTACAAACTTGAAACAAGTAATAACAATAGTAGCATTGCTCATATAAATCACATTAGCAATAGATTGCATACCAGGATCACCAACCAAGAGTAAGTGAGATTCCCCTCTTACCCTTGTTCCAGAAGCATCGACATGTTGAACACCTCCTATAAGTGTTAATGCAACTGATTGAAAGACAACAGACATGAAATGAGAAAGAAGATCATAACTGATATCTTGATAGTAGTATTTTAGTTTGCTGACATGAATATAGAAACAAAATGAATGAGAGCCTCCATATCACACTTTTGCTGCCCATCTAACTCCAGTCCAGGACTAATTTCTTTATATAAAATCTTTGCAAATTCAAGTATTTCCATCTATGATCTTTATGAGGTTCCTCTCCTGAATGAAACCAAATGGGACCTATAGAGATCATGTTATCATCTATAAGATCCTCATTTCCACATGCCTAGATCAAGCGAGTCTTATTGCATCTAATCTAAGTACTCATTTATGGTTTGCAAAAAATTGTTTTGATTTAAAATTTTTCATAAATTTAACCCCTTCTACCTTGTCTTTCTCTGTATCATATTTAAGTCTGTTGCATAAACTTTCTCTCCAACATGCACAAAAGAATTTGGGATCTTGGAATTTAAAAGTCAAAATCCATCATAGATAGACGTCATTTGTTTATCAAAATGGAAAATATAAAATATGTCAAAGCAACAACAAATCCTTGAGAAAAATAGCAATATGTAAATAGCCATCACCATAAATATATGTGTTTACCGGCCAGCTTGACAGTAAACAGGCCAAATACTTGTGGGCAAATTCCTCGAAGAATAGCATTCCTCCCTGGATCATTTTGAAACATCCAAGAAGTTAAGAAAATATGAAATTAAATGATACAAAGGATAACCAAGATACGTGTTCTTGGATACCACCTTTTAAGGGTGCATCTTTGAAATGGTCCCAGAACTGCTTGAATTTTGTAACTAAGTCATCAGAAATGTCCATTTCTGACTTCAGTTGATTGGTCCTCCTGAAACAAGGAGAATGCTCTGCTTCCATTAAACTGAGAGTAACTGACTTCAATTTATAGTATAACTTAATTCAATGAAATCATTCAATGTGTGCTCCACTTAGGATATTATTCATATAATATGTGAATTATACTATCTGACTGACAACCTATTATGTGGTTTGCAATAGGACAGAAAAGGGAAGCAGACAAGCAGTGGCAAATCAGTTCCTAGGAGTAATTAAATCATTAAGGAACATTCATGATAGACCAAATGTTGCAAATGAAGACACGGCCAAAGGAAAGAAAGCATTTTGAAGGTGGAAGATGGTGAAGCCAGAAAAATCTACAATTCAGTCCTGAAGAATATGGGTGGCATGGATCTATCCTCAGACCAGCTACCAAAGGGGCGCTGACACAGAAACTACTGTGCCAAAACACAATCAACCAAAATGATTACTCTATTATATGAACTGTAGTTAGCATTAATTATGATCATTCAACGGCAGGTTGAGAAAAAACTCATCTTCTTGAGGAGGAATTTCATAAGAAAACAGTACCAGTTAAAAAGAACATGAGAAATGAATGATAAGCCAAGTTAGGAGATAAGGTTTGCATCACAACCACAAGTATCACCAGACTGCCCATAAATTATGAGTAAGGGAGAGAGTTTAGGAGATGCATAAATAAATATTTATACAATTTACCATGAAAAGAAACAAGAAGAATGACAAATGCTAGTAAGTTCTTTTTGCTTAACAAGGTTTTAAAGGCAAAGAAAGAGAACTTCTTCACCTTACATTGTTGGCTATTAATACAGGATCAAGGTCACAGCGCACATCTTTCAACTCTGGAGACCATTTTGCAGTCAAGAGACCAGTGACAATCACATCATCTGCAAGTAAAAGAGAATTGAAGTCCTCAACCAGCCCAAAAAAAAAAAAAAAAAGAAAAATTTGCATTTATGTTCCAGCACTCTAGCTTTAGCTTGTGAGAGATCATCAATTGTTAAGGGGAAAAAAAGGTTACCTTTTATTTTAACTAAAAATAGAAGAATGTATGTCCAGAATATTCAATTTAGGTAGAGACATAATACATTAACTTATTTTAACCAGCTTTCCTACATACTTCTTAGTCTAGGAAGAAAACAGTTGTTAAAATACCATGTGCATGTCATGCAATCATATTGAAGAGAAAAAGAATCAAAGCTGATGTAAATACCTCCAGCTTTAACAACATCAACCAGATCATCATGCAAGATGACAAGAATTGAACGAGGAATGGCCCCAACACCTAACACCTGTGTACTTTCTTGGATTTTTATCTCCTGATAATCATGGCATACTATAGTATTTTCTACATACTGGAAGTTTGTGCCTCCACAGGGCTTCAATTTCTGCCATTAGGAACAATTAAAACAACCAAATGAAAGATATGCTATCATCGGATCTACAGAAGAACAAAGACATAGTACTGCAGGATGGAGTTTCCAAAATCAATTTTTAAGCTTCCTGGGAAAATTTGCAGGTTTAATATGCTGCACTCCCCAACTTAGAGAAAGAAACTTAACACAGCAGTGCAAGCGAACACATTTCTAATGTTACATTTTAATACATGGCATCTGGGGTGAAATGAAATATTTAATCTCAGATGTAGAAGATACCTGCATGGGGCAAATTGAAGGTAATGATATGGAGTTTCGAGCTTCAACCTCAGGATAAACTGTGAAGCTGTATGCATGCTTTGTTAATCCAATTAACATATTGCTTAATGTGATGAACAAAATGCAGCAAAGCTAACCATCATTTACTAAACTTCATCTTACCATCTACCATCACACGTGATAATCCTGAGCTAATCCTAATCTTATCCTTAGGACATATAATTTAACGAAAAACATGGATTGAAAAAAGAAAAAAAGTGCTGACCTCTTCTTGCATTTGTTGCACATATACTTCCTCTCTCCTTCATGCATCTTGATTGCTCCAGACCTGATTACAGTCCCTTTCACAGTGAGAAGAATTCCGCGATGCTGCACTCGAACACGGCCTATGGTCGGAAACGTCTCTAATTCCATCATCCAAAAAATGTCAAAATATAAAGTGTCCTTATTCCTTAAGTAAGGGGAATTACAACAAATAGGTTTAATGGTAACAAACCAGAGCATTCAAGGGGAGAACCACTGATGTTGATTCGAACATGAATGAAATTCTTCTCAACAACATTCTTCTCTTGCTCTAAATCTCTCACCACGATTCTCTGCACGACTCGCAACACAAATCGAAGTGAATTGCAGCTTTCTCTTCCAAATGAATAAAAATATGAAAAGATAAAAAAGAAAGAAAACGAACGTGAGACAAGAGAGCAGCATTGTCAAAGGCTTGCAAGTAAGGGGTGGGTTGGGAGAATATGAGACGCGCAAGGTGAGGATGTTCCTCCATCAACTCTGCGAAGCTAAAGAAAGAGAAAAGAGGTTTGTTTCAGTTTTAAATATGCGTTGTAGAAAGTAAAAAGTGAAATTGATGCAACAGAAGAGTTACTCAATGAAGAGAGGATAGTGAAGATTGGGATCGGGAGAGGAAGCGATGGATCGGAGCTGGTCGGAGTGGTAGCGGAGCAGATAAGTGGCCATTGGCTTCTCCCATTCCCATGGATCGCTCTGCAACTGCACCTCCATCACTCTCACACTGCTGCAATCGTCGCGGGTTTTGGCGCCAAATCAAGGAAGATCACAGAACTTTTTTTGTTTTTCATTTGCACTTGTTGGCAAATGTCAATGGGCCTATTTTTTTCAAACGCAAACAATTAGCCTGAAATCTTTAGTTGCTCGTGGTATTTTCTAAAGCGTTGCGTGGAGAGATAGATATGGAAAGATTAAGACCGAGAGAAAAATTAAGATACAGAAATTAAAATAAATTTTAGAATTTTGTTTGGTATAAAATAGGAGATAAAAATTAAAATAATAATAAAATTTTAATTTAATTTGCATAAAAGATAAAATTAAAATTAATTAATTAAAATGAGAATATTTTATGTATAAAATATTATTAAAATTTTAGTCTTTATATCTAAAAATTTTAGTCTTTTGTATTCTTATTTTTTGGAAGTACAAAAATACTGAAATTTTAAAAATAAAAATAAAAAATTTAATATTAGTCTCTGAATTAACAAATATAATACTGATTTAGTCACACAAAAAAAAATATGATACTGATTTCTCAGTTTCCAATTTCTATTTCAATATCTCAAAACAAAAACTATTAAGATCCAACCTAAAAGATCAACAACTAATCTCATCTGTTGTGAATCCAGAATTTATTTAAAGGTTAACAAACTCAAACTGGTTACAATTAGCCTAATCTAAAATAGCAAAAAAACAATTAGGACTTAGGTCCCAAATTTTTACCAAAAAAAAAGAGCAAAAAAACAATTAATTTATTAAGACTAATTTCTTAAATATAACTTTTTATAGCAATTATGTTTGATAAATTAAAATAAACATGATTTTTAATAAACACAAATTACAAAAAAATTGTTGTTTGATAAAATTATTTTCAATATTAAAATAGTTTTAATAAACATAAAAATATAAACATCTTACTTTAAAAAATTAATTTATTTATATTTATTATATTTAAGTATCTCTGTTGAAAAAACTTTACCCAACTAGAACTTAAGCAATTTTAATACTGTTTTACACCAACAAAAACTGAAATATATATATATATTGTTAGAACCTATAAACGCTTTTTTCCCGAAATGAAGCCAAACACACCTTAGCAGAAGCAGCGAACATCGGCTTTAATGGCGGATGCAGCAGAGTCCCATGGCGGCGGAAACGAACCCCAGCGAGTGCTGGAGTTCTACAGTGGAATCGGCGGCATGGTAACTAACGCTCCCTTCCCCCCTCCTCCCATAAAAACCTATAATCCTCTTTTCATTGAATTCAAATGCTTTGTTTCTGTTAGAGGTACTCTCTGATGCGAGCAGGGGTGAAAGCTCAAGTGGTTGAAGCATTTGAAATCAACTAATTTCGGTCATCGTCCTTTTCAGGTTTTTTGCTTTTTGTGCTTCTGCGTAGTTCTAGTTAATGAATTCTTTCAGTTAATGAATTCTGGTACAGTAATTAAAGTTTCGTGCTTGTGCATAGTTCTAGTTAGTTCAGTGTCTCCAGGTTATTCACACTTAGTAATAGTTAGGTTTTAGTATAGTATGCTATGTTATGTAATCGCTTTAAGTTCAAAATTAATGGGATTTATTTGTAGATTATGAGGTTTTAGTGTTATTCTTCATTTAGATGAAATGGCTTGTCTTCTCGTCATTCAATGTTCGGATTTTGACTTTTGCTATTGTTTTCGATACTACATGAATTTGGATACTTAGCTACAGAGACATATAGCCGAGATAAAAATATTGTGCTGCTGATCTTGGTTTTGTTTATGTTTCTTTGCTTAGGGAAGTATTCAATGCTTGACTGCGGCTGATCTCGACGGCTATGGCGCAGATGCATGGCTTCTTTCTCCTCCCTGCCAACCTTACACGCGGCAAGGTGAACCTTTTTTTTGTTCCTTCT
This sequence comes from Arachis stenosperma, assembly GCF_014773155.1. Lineage (NCBI taxonomy): Eukaryota > Viridiplantae > Streptophyta > Magnoliopsida > Fabales > Fabaceae > Arachis > Arachis stenosperma. The sequence continues at coordinate 5,770,139 of NC_080386.1, forward strand.
CTTCTTCCTATTTTGTGGGTTACTTTATCCTATTTTAGCCAAACTTGCTCAATGATCTTGTGTTAGGTCTCCAGAAGGACACTGGTGATGCTCGGGCATTTTCTTTTCTTCAGATTCTTGAGCTTATGCCATTCTTATTGAAGCCTCCAAGCATGTTATTCGTAGAAAATGTTGTTGGCTTCGAGGTTTGTCAACTTGGATTAACTCATAAGTACAAGTCTTGTTTCATTAATGCTTTTCTCTATTCACTTCCTTTTTCTTTGTATTCGTGTTGCATACAGACATCTGACACACATGCAAAACTGATTGAAATATTGGACAGAACAAATTTTGTTACACAGGAGTTCATTTTGAGCCCACTACAGTTTGGAATCCCATATTCTAGGCCTCGATATTTTTGTCTGGTAGGGTATTGTGGTCCTTGGTGTATGCTTTCTTTATCTTAAATGAGAATTTTAAAAGATTTTGGTTGTATTCTTATGTCATCACGGAAACAGCTGGAACTATCCTATATGCTTTGGGATACGATCATCTGATTGTTATCTAATTGTTTCAGGCTAAGAGAAAGCCCTACTCTTTTGTTAATGAAATTTGGAACAGACAACTGATTCAATCTCCAAGACCATTATATGAGCATTTTGATACAGCGTTTATTGAAGATGATTTATTACAAGAGGACAGGAATAAGTTGTTGCAGTCATGTCAGCCTATTGAAAGTTTTCTTGAGTTAAAGAATCCTAGCAATAATATTGAGGCTGAATCTGCAACTTTGGGCAAAGGTGACGATAATGTCTGTGACTCTTTACAGCAGTATTATGTTCCCCTGAGTTTGGTTGAGCGGTGGGGAAGTGCTATGGGTATCCACCCTTACATTAATTATTGCAGTATATTCAAATCAGCGTATTATAATATTTTTTTTGTTTGGGGGGGGGGGGGGGGGGGGTGGGTGCGCTTAGTATTAACAGTATTATTTTCTGAACTCTTGTTTCCTTAAAAGAGCCTAGATGTTGTCTATCCTGATTCAAAGCACTGCTGCTGTTTTACAAAAAGTTATTACAGATATGTGAAGGGAACTGGATCCCTTTTGGCGACTGTTCAGGTAGGATTTCTAGTCGGTAGAAATCTTGTTTGATGTGTTGTTTAATGTATTCTCATAACAATGTAATTCATGTTATTGCTTTTCAAGCACTATAATGCTGTTTGTGCTTTACAATCATCATTATATCTAACATTTTTGGTAGCTATTCATAGTTGATGGACTAAATTGTTGATACAATCTTTGGGATTACTAGCAGTCTACCACATTGGGTACCTATGAAACTGTTCTCACTCTTTGATGTCCTCCATTTTGTACATTTAGCCAAAGAAGAGGGACAAAGCATCATTGAAGGAGCAGTGCCTTAGATATTTTACCCCTAGAGAGGTGGGTGATTTCTTTATATCCCATTATTCTATAGCTTCTATTTTGGTACTTAGCATTATTATATAGAATGCCATGCATTCGTAAAATTGTATTGTATTCATTTCAGTGCATATAACTAATCTACAAGGTACTTCTTGTCGTCCCATGACTAGGTTGCAAACATTCATTCGTTTCCTGAAGATTTCAAGTTTCCAGATCACATTAGTCTCAAACAACGGTATGCCATTTACTATTTCATACCTTAGCGTCAATTCCATGTAGAAACATCCATTGAATGTAGTTATTGCTGTCTAGAATTTGAGTTCAATATTACCTGCTTTTCATGACCCAAGGTCAGATAAGTGTCCATATTGGCATGCTTAATTCTATTGATTTTGTTTATCTTATCAATCTTACTTTCTTTTGCAGGTATGCTTTGCTAGGAAACAGTTTAAGCATAGCAGTTGTTGCTCCCTTACTTCAGTATCTTTTCGCCAATCCGTAGTGATTTTCGGTCACATTCATATGATTCATTCACTAGTAGCTGATATTTTCGAATCATGCCATTGCCTCCTACAATTTTTTGCAATGACAATCGGAGATCCTGCAACTGGTTCATTTCCCCGAAAACCACATTCAATCATGTGATCGTAGTTATCAATACTGACCCTAGGTGGTTGTGAAATGTAATCGGAATTTGAAAGGGATTAGAAATGTTATATTCAAGCATGTTGTGAAGAAGAAAGGATAGGATATTGTGAACTGCTTGCTTACGTGGCAAACTTATTCCTTTATTTGCATTATTGATTAGAATTGATAGCAAATGATCACAAACCACAAGAAATTACTCGCGTTAATTGCAGGGTCATGATCAGTTTTCGTCATGCTTCCAGTTCTTTACATGATTGAATTTAATTATAACAGTAGTATTCTTTTGGTATAACAGCCTCAGAAAGCTAGCTATCTAAGGCTTTCATTGGAATCTTTGGTCCTATTATAGCAAGCAATTATGAGTAATCCTAAGGCAATTTTCATTCTCAAAAACAATCTTTTCTAGTTTCGCTGATCAAACAATGAAAATAAGTAAATAACTTCTTAACAACCTTGAAAAGCACACTTCAAACCCCATTAACCAGCTTCCAAAAATTTAACCTTGCCAAGAGATGAAGCCAACTCAGTACGCTAATGAATAATATGACTATGCTTCTGATCAAATTCTCAACAAATCAGTCCAACGGGTTCATATATTTGTTTAGACTTAGAAGTGTATAAATAATATACACGAAAAATCGCTAATAACATCAATCCAAAACAGAACTCACAAGGGTATAACTTGATCATTACAGTAGTTAGTCATATGCTGGAACACAGGAAATTCACGCATATACCATTGTACTCGACCCCTAAATGCTATTCATGTATCAAAATCATCAAGCGACTTATTGAACTCTTGAAGCCACCGCATATTAACAAGACACCGCTGATAGAAGAATTCCTCATTCATTCATGCATAATAATAGTACGACGTAGAAGGATATAAATTTAGCATTCAAAAGTAGGCATCACTAGGTAAGTCCAGATATGATAAAACATTATTGTTAATATGGACATAATAAAAATACTGACAAGTGCTTAAACACAACAGATATCAATTAGTGACTAAACTATGATCTACACGAACATCATCAACTCTGGTCTGCTGTACACATTGTTCTGCTCATCCTCCAAGATGGGGTATGCAGCTACAAGAGCATCCTGAGCTCCGATGTACAGTGAATTATAGATCTTCCAATACACTTCCCTAACCTTTCTTGCTGGGTGGAACAGCCCTTGGAGGCAGTAGTTGAGAATAACGGCAGCACCCAAGGCTACCCTCATCCCTTCGATGGCTTCCATCACAGCGTTGATCACGTGTGGAGAGGTTTCGAAAATGTTTGGCCAGACATAGTTCAGCAAATGGACTAGAGCATCCTCACAACCCAATCCAGCTACTCCCAGCGCCATGTGCTTCACAGCAGAAGCCGCCGTCTGCCTATGAACCAAATCTCTGTCCATGAGAGCATCCTCAAGCAATGGAGTCACAGCATAGATGTAGTCCTTTCCCATTTCACCAATGTATTCAAAGAGGAAAGAGAGTGACTTGAGAACACCATTTTGCACATTGAGCTCTGGCACACGGTACTCATTCATCAAAGCAGGTAACACAGTGAAAGGCGAGCACGTCTCTGCAACTATTGCAATTGCTACAGTAGTGCAGACACGGTTCTGCCTCTCCTGCACCTTGAGGTTATTCAGAAGAGTTGCCAAGACATCCTGTGGACCAATGGCTTTTGCAATATAACCAAAAGTGTTCACAGTCGCCCTTCGAATTCCCTTCTTGTGTGCCTTCAGCATCTCAAGAAGCTCAAAACAGATCCTCATCCATTCTCTAGCTGGCACAAACTCTGCACCACGGTCAGCAATTCTCCCCACAAGATCAATACAATTTTCCTGCACTTTCTCATGCCTATTCTTCAAAATTGGTGTCAACCTGGGAAGCAAATCTTTGATAGGTGGAGTCATCTTCGTCATACCAATAACATTGACAATTGACTTGAGAGCTCCCAAAATTGACCCAAGAACTTCGGGATATTCCTCTCCCAAATATTCATACAACACAACACCAAGATGGCCCATCAGTTGTTCCTCATGGCACTGCTTCATAACAACAGCAATCCTTGAAATAAGGTCTGCTGCTTGCTGTCTCACCTTTGCACTCTTGTTGTTTAAACGCCATTTGATGGTACCACAAATCTGAGGAAGATAAGGTTTCACTCTCTGCCCAAGGGAGTTCACAACAGCACCAAACCCATTAAGCATCACATTAGCATCATCACTGGTCTGCTCTTGGAATGCATATAGAATACCATCAATGAGAAGCTCTTCTAACCTTGCATCTATATCAGATGATCCCAAGTTCGTGACCACCTTCTCAATAGTCTCCATAACCATTCGCCTGTAAGGTTCACTCTCATCTTAAGATCCTCAACTATCCTTCCAACAATATCAGCAACACCAACTTTATAGCAATCTCTACAGTAGTCTCGACAAGTTGCTTATAATTTCTTCTATCCAGAGCCATCCTCCTAACCCAGAAATTCCTGAAAAACTCAGGGAGGATATCATTTCTAATATAATCCGCCTCCACACCCTCGGTGCTCACACATTGCTTCACCACTTTCAGAACAATTTTCTTCATTTCCTCATCAGGTGACTGGAATTCACGAATCAGAATAAGCATCACTTCCTTAGTATAGTAACTGGCATATAGAGCTTCCATCAATGGAATGATAAAACCAATGGCCTTCAAAAATGCAGCCAACACCTTACCACGGTGTTGCCTGATACCCTTCCATAGTGGCTTCAACACAGAGTCAAAACTTTCAATACCATAAGGAGCTGCAGCCTCTGCAAGAGCAGCAAGAGACAAAGCAGTGATGGTTCTCACTTTCTGATTCTCATCATTCAGACCATGCTCAATAATTTCCACAAGGGATCTCAAATGTGGCAAAACTGCACAACCAATTAAAATAGCAATCTGTTGAACAATCTTAATCCCCGTGTGCCGAGCCTGCCATGATTTCTTACTTTGACAGACAGCCTTCAAAAAGGGCAAGAGCGCAGGAATACCAAGAGCTGAAGCAACAACACTAAAAGCCCTAGCAGTAGTGTTCCTAACATATTCATCGATGTTATCAATATCAGGTCGCATGGCTGCAATCATAGTGGCCAAACCAGCAGCCTTACTAAGGTTAGAGATGATTTCTCTCCCCTCCACACGGGCATAGTAGTCTTCATCAATCAACAAAGGTTCAATCACAACAAGAATCTTATGCACATAAGGGCGAACCAATTCATCCAATTTATACAAAACCCTATCAATTACCTTAACCAACAAGTGCCTCTCTTGGTCCTCCAGTGTAGGTTGCATGAGCAGGGGCAAAATCCTGTTAAACAACGGCCCAGCACCAAACTCACGAGCCTTATCAGTGAGCTGTCTTAGAGCTGTTTTCCTTTGAGGGGGCGTTCCATTCTTCACCTTGAGCAGAAGTTTCATGATCTTCCTCTCTTTCTGCTCATCAGGTGACAACTCCTCTTCATTTTCTTCATTCAACAAAGCACCAAAATACTGGTAATCCTCGGGTTTCATGAATGGCAACCCACCAGGTGCTTCCTTAGGAACATCAAACTGCTGACCACGGTTCTCCTCAGGGATCTGATAAAGAGGAGTCCCCATCGGAGTAGGCGTCGCAAGAAGCTTCCTCGCAGGGGTCCTAATAGGCACATATGAAGCAGGTGGCTCCAAAATCTTATATCCTTCTTGAGGAAACATGGCATCAAGCTCCTCATCAGTCAAAGGCCTATTCCTCTCCTCAATATCCCTCTCCCACCTCAACAAATTATACTGCTCCGGGGTCACAGAGCCACGCAATTGCCCGGGGGTTGGAGTGGCCAGTCCAAACCCACCAGCAGGGGTCACACCAGGGGTATAAGCAGCCGCAGGAGTAGCACCGGGCAAAGGGGTTGCGCTGCCCATAGTAGCAGGAGTTTCATCCCACCTAGAACCCTGCCTCTTCGGGGTTGGGGTAGCCATGCCAGAGAGCTTAGGGGTAGCATCCCAAGTCATCCCAGCAGGCGTAGCACCAGGGGTAACACCACCAGCAGGTGTTGCATCTGAGTCCACCAACCTCCCAGGCGTAGGAGTCTCATCCCATCTGTTCCTCCTTCCTGGAGTCGCGTCAGTCACCCTCCCCGGGGTAGGGGTGGCATCCCACCTCCCCGGAGTTGTGTCCGGCATATCCCAATCCGAGGTTTTCGACTTCTTTGCAGCACCACCCTCATCTTGTGACTGGTCCCACCTGTTTCTCCGCTTCTGCTGTTGCTGTTGCTGCTGCTGCTGCTGCGCCGGTGCAGCCTGTGGTGGCGCTGCCTTAGCAGCCTCCTCCTCTTCCTTCTTCTTCTTAGCAATGGCCTTCAAGGTCTCCTCCTTCTCCCTCTTCAGCGCCTGCTCCCTCATGACATCAGCGTAGGTCCTGACGGAGGGGTCCGGTGTCTTCTCGCCAGCAGAGAAGGGATCGTGGCGCTCCGGCGAGATGACCTGCTTGAGCCTCCTTTGGTGGTACTCACCCTCCCTGTCGATAATCTTCTGCGGCTTCCTGAACCCCAATCCGGCGTCGCTGTCATCACCACCGGGCATCTCCTTGAGCAGAGATTTGGGGGCAGTATAGGAGGCAACCTTGCGGGCAACCTCGTTATCCATGGCATCGACATTCTCTTCATCTTCGTTGGCAGGGATTGAGGTGAGGTAGGAGCCCTTGTCGGAACCGCCATAGAGGTCAGTGTCGAAGGTGAGAGAAGTGAGGGATGCGAGTTGCTGCTCCGTCTTCTTGCGCTCTTCCTGCGTCTTTGCAATCTCCTGATCCAAAGACGCCATTTTCGTTGCGTTTCTGATGCTTCTTAATTGATATTAGCGTAAACCCTAGGGAGACTGAAGATTAGGGTTTGAAAGTGTGAGAGAGTGACGAAGAAAGCGAAAACGAAGTTCTGAGAAGCGAGAAGAAATGAAAGAGAATCAAAGATGAAATTTCTACAAAAATAAAAATTCTTTGCGAAATAACCGACTCTCAATGTCGGTTTTTGGATGTCATTTATGGGCCTGAACCATGACTTTTCAGGCCCAAAACAACAGTTTGGTTCTAAGTCTGAATTATACCTAATGACCCAAAGAGAAAGTTTGATACCTGGAGGGAAATTAATGGGCGCAAGCTGGGAAAAGGTGGCGGCGATGGGAGGCTCCTCCCTCAATTCTTGACGGCGATCTTCTTCAGGACTGCTCCGGACTCTGGTGAAGGGTTTGCTGATGTCTTGTGGTTTTTTTTTTTGGTATTTTGTTACTACTTACTAGATCGAGCAGAGGGCCCTCATAGCTTTGGGCTTAAATTTTCTGTCCAAAAAAAAATAGATATTACTGGATATTTTGGAGCATATTTAACATGGTGTTTGTTATTGTGCCTAAAATATATTACTTAATTGCAAAAATAGGTTAAATAATCAATTTTAAAGTTAAAAATATAAAAGTTAAAAAATTTTAAATATTTTAAAATTACTATAAAAAATAATTTAGATAAAAATTAAGTACCATAGAATTGGCCATTTAACATTTGCACCAAAGATTATAGCAATTGTTTTTAATTTGTATTTAAATTACAACTAACTAAATATGATAAATAACTATGTGCAATTGAAAAAATTTGTAGACTAGTGAAAAACACCTATTAATCCACCTTTTTATGTATTTATGTTATAATTTAAAAAATAATTAATGTTGTAGTTTTATTAACAATTATTGAATTAGTTAAAGATGATCAAATATGCATTGAATTCAGCAAGGATGTTTGTTTTCTAAACTAGCACGACGTCAGTAGGAACGATGGAAAATATTGTATACAATGTTGTCATTTTACGAAAATGTCGTTAAGGCAAAAAATTAATCAATCAAATAAACGTCTTTTTTTTTAATAATAGGTTATATTTTATTAATTAATAAAAAATAAAATATAAGACTATCCAAAACAAGATAGCATAACGAAAAGTGAGAATCTTTTAAAAAATACATTGATGGTATACATCAAACGGTATATAAACATACTAAGAATAAGTTAAAAGAAAAAAAAATAATAGGATAAATTGATGAAACAAAGAATTGTCTTCAGGAAGATGGTGAGCTAAGAGGGATTTTTTTTTTTTGAATTTTACGAAACAACTTGACTGAGTTTGCAAAAGTGGTAGATGACATCGAACTGCAGTCTTTAAAAATTAATTGGTTGTGAACTTTTTAACAGTGTCAACAAATAATGGCAAACAATTGAGAGTTTCAGTCAGCATTCTTCAACGAGTTAATCATTTTCGTTGCTGCAATCTACCATATTCAAAAATCATCAAAATTTTACGAGAAAAAATAGTCTCTAAAAGAACTTTAAGATACACTTCTTTACTTATAGAACAGCAGAACAAACAATAAATAATCGTTTCTGTTGCTTCGTAACGACAACAGAAACATATTACCATATTGGCAACGGAAAAGCTCTGCATACAAGCCATTAGGGCTTGTATGCTTTACAAGTTTATTAAACAATAAATTTAAAATACGCGCTCCTCCTGGTACGTTGATTACACGCGCTATATAATATGCCGCGTATATATAACTTCCAAATTTAAAATATTTGTTTCCTTCTTCGTTTTCGTTATTTTGAGATTTCGTTGTGCTTCTTCTTGCGCGTTTTCCTCATTCTTCTCCATCGATCTTTTCCTCTTCTTTTCTCACTGGTATGTTCTTCGTTTACGTTCTCTTTTTCTGTTTCTGCATCTCGAGCTTCGTTTTTCTCTCTTGATTTGTTGTTTTCTGAAATCAAAGTTCGAGCTCGTTTTGAAGATAATGGATCCTTCAAGCTCAGATTCTGCGTTGAATCCAGGCGATGTGGATTATGAATTTGAATCTAACGAAGTTCCTGAGGTTTGATTTACAGTAATTTGTATAGCATTGTGTAGTTTAAAAATTGCTGAACATTGTTTAATTACCTGGAATTTATAGCAGATGAATTTGAATCTAACGAAGTTCCTGAGGTTTGATTTACAGTAATTTGTATAGCATTGTGTAGTTTAAAAAATTGTTGAACATTGTTTAATTACCTGGAATTTATAGCAGACGCTCGGGTGTAGATCAATTTCTTCTTTGGGTGTATTTTAGCTATAAGTGTGGGTGTATGTACACTTTACTGGTTTTTTGTTATTTTTAATTGAGTTGTTGTTGTTCAGGTGTATTATATCAGACATGATTGTGTGTGTTTTTAGTTTTTGACATGGTGTATTCTGCAGTCTGTGTATTGAGAGTTTATGGCTTTAAAGGTCATTCTGTAGTTGAGTTGTTTCGGTTCGGGTGTATCATATTAGCCATGATTGGGTGTATTTTGTATCATACTTATGGGTGTATTCACAGTTCTGACACGGTTTATTGTGCAGCCTCTCTCTGTTGTTGATGACGAGCTTGTTCCGAAGGTCGGAATGACCTTTACGACCCTTGAAGATGCCGGAAAATTTTACAGGAACTACGCCAAGGCTGCAGGTTTCTCTACAAGAGTTCGGTGCACAAATAGGAAGGGAACGAGATTAAGAATCAACTGATTACATGTAGCAGAGAGGGAAAATGGAAATCTAAAATATCTCCAACCGAGAAGACCAATCCGACAGCCGGTCTAAACTGTCCTGCAAGAATTTATATACACACATTGAAGGATGTCGGTGCTTGGATCATTTCAAAGGTTGTGCTGGATCATTCACACCCCTGCTGTCCAAGCAAAGCAGAGATGCTCAAACAGCACAGGGAACTAAGCATGTCCATTCGTCGTACGATAGAGAATAACGACGAGGCCGGTATCAGACCAAGCAAAACCTACCAATCATTTGTTGCGGCTGCCGGGGGTCACCGCGAGTTAAATTTCATCGAAAAGGACGTGAGGAATTACATTACCAGGGAAGTGCGGAATGTTTCCGAACAAGAAGATGCAAAAGAATTCGGGAAATATTTGTTAAGGATGAAAGAGAAGAATCCGAATTTCTTTTTCGAGCTCAAACTCGAGGAGGATCAATCGATTAAGCTGGCCTTTTGGGCCGACGCAAGAAGCAGAGCCGCCTGTGAGTATTTCGGAGACGTCATTTCATTCGACACCACCTACAATACAAACAGGTAACAAACTGTCCCTTTTTATGATGCTAAATTAATTTATTTTTACTAATCCGCAGCAGAGGTGTATATTGGCCGTGTCATTGGGTGTATTATAAGCATTTGTTGGGGTGTACCTAATGATTTTGCATTCTGGACCATGGCACTTCGTTTCAGGTATAATTTGGTCTGTGGTTCTTTTGTCGGGGTGAATCACCACGGCCAGTCAACACTTCTCGGATGCTCTTTGATGAAGAACGAAGAAATTGAATCATTCAAATGGTTATTTCAATGCTGGCTTCGTTGCATGGGAGGAAACGCTCCGAAAGGGTTTCTCACCGATCAGTGCGCATCAATGAAAAGGGCTCTAGAGGCCTGTATGCCAACAACAGTTCACCGCTGGTGTATTTGGCACATCATGAAGAAGATTCCAAGCAAATTAAACGGGTACAAGGCACACGCCGATGTCGAACAACAAATGAGCCATGTTGTTTGGAACTCTCACAGCAAAGACTCATTCGATAGGAATTGGAACGATTTTCTGGTGAATTTTGGTCTTGCGGACAACAAGTGGCTCTCAGGTAATGTGTTTTTAAATTCTGCAGCAGAGGTGTAAATTGTACTGTCTCTCGGGTGTATTTTACAGTGTGTGTTTGGGTGTATTATGCAGATCTGTACGAAGACCGTCACATATGGGTTCCTATCTATCTGGACCACCACTTCTGGGCAGGGATGAGAAGCACACAAAGGAGCGAGAGCATGCATTCATTTTTAACAAGTACATCACCCGTAACAGCTCGCTCATTCAGTTCGTCAAACAGTACGATAATTGCCTCGGAAGCAGGGAGCAAGCAGAGAGAGAATCAGATGCTGCAGATTTTCATACGGTCATACCATGTGCAACCAAATCCCCCATCGAAACTCAGTTTCAAGATGCGTACACCCAAGCAAAGTTTAGGGAAGTCCAAGCCCAATTCAGAGGAAAGGCGAATTGCATCACCAGATTAAAGAATTCTGCTCTAGGCTATTCAGTATACGAAGTTGGAGAACAAGTTTCCAGCTCAATATTGGACAAGTTCGCGGTTACCTACGACTCAGTTGCAGCCGAGGTAAAATGCCAATGTTTATTATTCGAGTCGAGAGGGATACTGTGCCGTCACGCACTAAGCGTGTTAAGCTTCGAACAAGTAAGCCAAGTGTCCCCTAGGTACATACTGGAACGATGGAGCAAGAAGGTAAAGAGGCAACACACACACATCAAGAGCAGCCACGACGAGCCACTAATTGAGCCAAGAAGCAAGAGGTTCGACCAACTTGTTTTCCGTTCGCAAAATATTTGCGAATTTGCCTCCGAATCAGAGGAGCTGACTGCAATTCTGCACCGTGCGTACGACAACGTCATGGCCGAGATGGAAGCAGTAAAAGCCAAAAGGAAGGGGACATCTTCTTTATCCCACGAAGACGCCAACTTGGAATCCGTTAACGAGCTTCAAAGCCCGCCAAGGATTCGAACAAGAGGACGTCCAAAAAACAGGCTAGGTTCAAAGCTGGAGAAACAGATTGCAAATGCCACAAAGAAGAAGAAGACAAAAGTTTTAAGCGAGGTAAATGTGATGTTCTTTAAATCTGTGGCGATTGAGTTTATTTTTCTAGTTAATTGTTTAGCTAATGCGTGAGTGTTATATTCAGATAAACCTGTTTGATGCTGCATCAGCGGCGCATTCAAGTAGCAGCCAATACCAGGGACAAGTTATAAATTATCAGTTCAGGGTACCAGCAGCAGGGGATAACTCTTTGGGTGTATAGTTATAGGGAGTATGGGTGTAAAATCCCTGTTACCTTTGGGTGTATTTTTGTTAATAGACAATTTACATATAGACACATATATAGATACATATAGAACAAAAGCTGTAAAATTTCACAGGTTATGGGCGTATTTTTCAGTTGGTTTTTTTTTTCATATTTTAGTAGTTGTAATTCATTCATTTTGAATACTGCACAGACAATTGGGTGTATATTATTACTCAACCTCGGGTGTATTATTAGACTAGCGTTGGGTGTAACAATTTATAATATGCGTATGCCTTGATTTTTGCTTTATGTTTTACCACCTGTAATACAGTTTTTAAATACATCACAGACAGTTTAGCAGCACAGATAGTTTAACTATGGGAAAAAATATACATTGAATAAATTGAATGGCAAACATTTACATCATTTGTTCAATTTACAAACTACCCAGTTTCTATATCCTCAGAATTAATCTGACAGAACGGACTCAATAATACAGAGGATGGCTTCGACAGCCTTATAGCACTACTCTCTCTAATTACCTGATCTCTCTGTCTATTCAACTCACTAAATAGTATCCGGGAAGCATATTCCACTCTGTAGTGGTCCACCTCCTCCTACAATTAAAAAGTATGTTATGTTTAAACAGAAATATTAATTCAGTAAAGTAATACAGAGTTATATACTTCTAAAGACAGTTACCTGTGTCCAGTTATCCCATTCATACTTCCCCTTTTTAATGTTTTCCGGCTCTATTAACTCAAGCCACTTCATTACGTAAATAGCGCAGTCATAGCTGAAAACGAAGAAAATAAATTACAAATCTCATTTAGGAAAGTTTAAGGTTCAGAGTCACAAATCTATACCTTGTTTTTTGGCCTGAAATTTTAACATATGGGGCTTTAATTTCCTTCTCCTTTTCGCCTTTCTCGAGAGGTTTCCCGCCGGCATATGCTATCAATCTCGAAAATACATATCCCTTAAATACCAAAACAAGTCAGTAATACACCCGAGTCAATTGACAAGACACACCCAACTTAATATGGAATATACACCCAATTGAATATGGAATATACACCCAATTGAATATAGAATATACACCCAACTCAACTTTCAAAACAGACGTATCTATTAAAGTAAAGAAGACAGAGGGAACTTACAGTGAATTTATTAATGTCCTTTCTCTCATGGCTTGGAGCTTTTTTGTGCAGCGGGTCAAGTATTTGACATTTCCGCGTTCTTGTATTTATCAGCCATAACCACCAATGTCCCGAGTGGCAAACAGGAGCAAAAATCTGAAAGATTGCCACATTTCAACAGTCTGTTATTTTACTTGGCATATAAGTAAATAAGCGTACTAACAAATTTACGAAACAAAAACTTACATATGGATGCGAACTTAATTTTTTCCTATCTATGAAGGGAATGAAATTGGGGTAGGCTTCCACCCTGAATTCTCTGTTCGTTTTCGGAGATATGAATTCCCCCTTTGGGTGATCAGAAAGTGCCATGCTCTGCAAGAATTGCAATACAAGAAATGAAAACATGAACATAAACAACTTACACCCAATCTAAGCTAAAAAAATACACCCAAACCAATGCATAAAATACACCCAAAGTTCGTAGAAGTAACACTTACCACAATATCTGGGGGGAGACAGTATATTTGTGCATGAAACCTCTTTTCCTTTTTCTGGTTTAGGATGAGGCAGATGGCAGATACAACCTAGAAATCAATTTTAAATTAATAACCATTGCAGTTGACTTTGGTGTAAAAACATTAATGTTAGTCTAAAATTACCTGACATTCTATATCACTGCTTGCCTGGAGGGATGCAAGGTGCGTTCTCATCAAAATGTACTCTCCTTGGCCAGTCACAGTGCATATCTCCTCAAACTCGTTAGTATCACCCTTTGCATCCTCCTTCAGTCTCGTCCCCCAGATGTAGCTTTTCTTTCATATCATCCGGAATTTGATTTGTTCCCCCCGGTGTTTCAAACTTAGCAGAACTTTCTCCCCCAGTCTCCCTCCGAATTTGCGGACTTTCGTCTTTTCCCTTTGCTAACTTTTGGACCAAACTGTCCAATTGTTCCAGTATAGTTGCAGTTTCTGGAGATTTTTCCCTTTCTGTCTCCTGCGTCGACGCCCCCTCCTGGCTTGAATCTGTCAATCCGAGGCTGAATGATGGCATCGGCAGATCTGTTTTAGGAACATAGCTTGCTGTCCGTGCCATCATCAACAGGGCAGCAGCGTCCTCGGCGTCTGGATGACTGCATCAGTATGTATAAGAATGAGAGTAAGAATAAGAATATACGGATGACAAGCAAGGATTGATTCTAGTCTAATTAACTTACATTTTTGTTGGAGCTGGGGGAAGCTTGGGTGTTGTTTCTTGATGTTGTTTGGGGGTTTCAGGAGTGCTGCACAGTTGCACAAAATCGATCAGGAAGAGTATACACCCAAACTCTTAGCAAATATACACCCAAACATTAAGCAAATATACACCCAATACTATTTTCTTACGTTTCTCTAGCCCCTTCAATCTGTAGCATAGGGGTTGGTTCGGAATCTGCGTCAGTGGTTGTTTGCTGGGATGGCGGCACAAAAAATTGGATCGGGACTCTAAATAAGAATAAAAATGAAAGGTTAACAACATATTTGAAAATATTAAGGTTATAAGGTTGAAATATTCTTGCATATCTCACATTGCAAGCGCTTCCGACTGCGTTTGTTCCCTAACAACCATCATATTCGAATTGTCCGGAGTCAACCTAAAATACATGCAAAGAAGGTCAACAAATACACCCGAACAATTCAAAAAGAAGACGGGCTTTGTTTTTTGAGAACTTACATAGTTGCAGTTTTTGCTTTTTTTTTGCTGCCTTTTTTTTCTTGAATAAAATAATAAAGGGCTTTTTTTTCTAAAAAAAATATATACAGAATTAGAAGTAGAAGTTATTAGAAGAAGAAAAGTAACGGTTATTTGAAAGAGAAATTACATGCTCTGAGACGGCAGGGTTACACTACTCTGTTCTGTGCGTCTTTGAGAGGAAGTATCATCACTTCCCAAGTTGACAGCCGGTAGTCTAAACAGATTTCATGTTATTCAAAACAAATATACATCCAACTTAGTGAACAAGATACACCCAACTTGATGCACAGAATACACCCATATTGTTTCACAGAATACATAACAAGATTTTATTAAATAATAAAGCTTCTTACGTTTCAGAGGACACATAGCGATCTTCTGTCGATCCCAGGTCAGGCTGGTTGTCCCTGCGAAACAAGATACAATTATTAGCAAACAAAAGACACCAAAATCTCAAATACACAGCACAGCAAGACATACCCCTCTGCAGCAGATTTACGAACGTTTTCCCCTAGCCATTCATCGAGTTCGTCACTCGATATTTCATATGTCTCACTACATTCATAAAATAAGACGTTAACAAAAATAATTACGATGATAGACCATAGTATAGCTTATGAGGTACTGTACCCGTCAAAGTATTGATCTTTTTCAGGAGGTGAATCCTCCACAACTACTTTTTTCTTTTTTTGTGGTGTTCTGGGTGGAAAAAAAAAACAGTACCAATCAGAAATAAAAAATTAATTTTATCACAGAATTTTATCCAAAGAAGTGCTTACTCTTTTGGAGTTGTTTTTGTTTCTTTCTTTTTCTTCTCCTTCTCCGCAGGCAATGATTCTTCGATCCTATAAGTCAATAACAGACGCTTCAGTTAATACACGAAATCTTTATAACGAAGCCAAAAGAAAGGAGTAATAATTTCAGGACATTACTCGTCACTTGGTTCAGATTCAGATTCTGAATCAGAATCCGACTCCTCTTCCCTCTGCTTTCTTTTTCTTGAGTCCATTCTGCAGGCAAACAATCATCATTTAGAACATACTAAAAATACACCCAATTGAATTCATGAGACACACCCAACTGAGTATACAATATACACCCAACGCAGCAAAAGAAACACACCCTGCTTAATAAGCTACATACACCCAACGTGGACAAGCAAAATACACCCAAACCCTATAAAGAAATTACACCCAAGTATGGTACTTACTTTTTCCCCTTTTTGCCAGGGTGTTTAATTCCCGAATCCTCCGAGTCTTCTTGAGCCTCAGACTCAGAGGTAGAAGTATCACTCTCGGTAGTTTCTGTCTCCGAAGACGATGTTGAGCTCGCCTTCCTTTTTTTGTTTTTTTTATTTCTTGTTCTTTTTGTTTTTTTTTCTTTTTTTCTCATTTTTTCTTTTGTCTCTGCCAAATTCAGAATCCCCTGAAACATGAGATATTTTAGTTAGCACCATTAGGGTAAATAAAGTACACTAACTTATTATGATTACTCACCAAAGTTTCCTCTCTCTCTTCATTCATTCTTTTCACCAATTGCTCCTTAGTCCAGTTGGCAATCCATGGCTTTGGTGGTCTTTCACCCCTGTTGTTGCGTTTGTTTTTTGAAAGGTGAAAGTAGATTATCATCAGGGCGAAGAGGCAGCCATTGATTGCCTTCTTCTTCTTCTCCTGGTAGTCTGTTATGCCCCTGATCATGAAGGTCAAGACATGCCCCCCCCAGTTTCTCTCCTCTATGCCCTCCATCTCAAAAATCGGGACCAGGTGCACCGGCGATATTTTGTTTATCGTCGTTGGCAAAAGGAACGCCATCTGTATGTAGAGGATGAATATCCTCTTGAACATCAGGCGTTCCTCTTCGTTGCCAACGCCGATTTCCATCATTTCATCGGTAAGACTTTTGAGGGTCTTACCCTGGAATCTTTTAAAATTATTTTGTCAGATTCAGAAAGTTTCTTGTAGTCAACTTTCTCAGGAAATAGATCTCCTACAAAAAGGAAAACAACAAAGCAACCAAGTCAGTTCAGATACACCCAAGCATCAGGTTAATATACACCCAAGCAACAACTTAATATACATCTATAATTTTGAGCTAATTACCTGTTGCATTGATGCCAAGCGCATCACCTATTTTTTTCGGGGTTATATGGAAAGAACCATATCCTGTCCTCAGTTTGTTCTCCCCAAGTTTGAAGTTTTTTGCCAACTCTCTCAAGAGTTGGTGATCCACCCTCAGTGGTGGGATGTGCATCAACCCACCGAATCCAAGATCCCTGACAATGGCCTTCTTCTCCTCAGTCATGTTTCTGAACTTATCATTCAGGAGATGTGTGGCACATTTGAGGTCTTTGGTTTGGTTTCTTGCTGCCATTTTTTCTGAAACTAAAAATACACCCAAAGACATCAGTAATATACACCCATATATATATGACTCAGATACACCCATTGATAACAACTAAGATACACCCATTGATAACAGTAAGATACACCCATATATATGAGTCAAGACAGCCAGATATTCGCAAGATACACCCATTCATAACAGTGAGATACACCCATTCATAACAGTGAGATACACCCAAGATCTCAAACAAGATACACCCATTGATTACAGTGACATACACCCATAGATATTATTCAGATACATCCATATAGATATCAGAGAGATATCACTCAGCCATGCTTCAATATAAAGCCACATTACAAGGTTAAGCAGTTTACACCCCCGAATATACGGAATAAACCCCCAAAAATCAACAAAATAGCAGGAGAACTTAGAACGACGTAGAACTAAGAAGAACGACGTAGAACTCAGAAGAACGACGTATAACAAAGAAGCAACAGTAACAGTAAACCCTATCAGAACGACGTAGAAGAAAAGTAAAATATACAGTATTTTAATGCATTTACGTTGAGTATTCTTGGTTTGTTTTTTCTTCAGATTCTTCTTCACAGAGAGGTTGATGGTGTTTTGATGCAGTTTTCGAACTACGATTTCTATATTTTGAAAGTTGATCTTCGCTCGAAAATGAGAGGGTTTCGTTGATTTGAAAGTGCCTTGAGAAATGGAAGAAGTGGAAGAAGTGGAAGAGTCTCCCATACGTAACCGTTCGAATGCTGAGCGCGTGATTTGGACGCGGCATCTTATCTCTCTTTCGTGCGCGTGTTTCGTGTTTGGGCTGGGCCAACTTGGTTGCTTGTATGCTTGTATGTGTAGCAGGCCCGTATTGGCAATATAGATAGATAATAGTAGTGAATCTGAATAAGAACCGAAAGACGATCATACAAAGATTTTCAAATAAAAATCTTAATTTTGTGGGACAAGTTCAGCTTTCCTAGTCCTTGAACCTTGGTGATTATTGTACGGTGCTACTAGTGTAAAATCCGCGCTTTGCGCGGACCAAATGTTAATCCAATGTCAAAATTAGTTAGTAGATATTGATTTAAAAACTTATTATATACGATAATATAATACATATTAATTGATACTAATAATTATTATTTTTACTTTAAAAAAATTTTTATACATAAAAACTCACCGTAGAAGATAAAATACTATTTCATCTTCTACTTTCTATAGTGTAGATAATTTTTTTAAGTCCACTACTATTTCATATTAGTGAATTTCACTTATATGCAAATAACTATGTATGTGTATTTAAATAAAATTTATAACACTATTACTCTTATGCGCCAAAAAAATATAAAATAATAATTTTTATTTTAATCACATAAGAATGCTTAATAACCAATTCGCACATAAGTTTTCACCACGACCGTTTCATCATACAATAATTGGTTTGGGACTTGCATTCTTTTAACTCTTTTTCTATTTGTCCTCGAGTTTTTCCAAGCTATACTTAGAACTCATTTACTTAATTCAGCCGTTTAGAGAGAATTCAAGTATACACAATTGAGGGATGAGATTTATTTAAGATCTTATTTTTTTCAAATATTTTACAAACGAAATGAAATGGTCAAAGCTGCTAATTGCATTCTTTTTTTATGGGATTCCCATCTTTTTAAACTCTTTATTTCCAAACAAAATATTTAATTGAAAGAGAGATCAGTCATCAATGCAAAACAATCCTATTTCAGCATTTTGCACCACTTTCTTCCCCTTTATATGTGATGGTGCTGCAATAGATGCCCTCTTATATACTTCATGTCATGCATAGTTCCCATTTCTTGCTATTGTTCAATTTCTTCCATGTATTGTCCTTTAACAACATTAATGTATTGATATAGGACATTCAATAGGTAAGACATTTTCGAATAATGTTTCTGAACAGAATTACCTGAAATCTATCAAATTCAAATAAAGTAAAAGAACTTTTCCAAATAATAAGCACTGAATGCATAGCCTTTTAAACAATTCACGAAGATGAAAAAAATATTAGAAAAAAGGAATGAACCAATTGAGACTAACACAAAGCATATATATATATATATATGAAAAGAGAGAAAGAGGAATATTAGCTAATAAATTATCACTTTTTAATATAGGTTTAGATGATGTACTTAACTGACATAAAAAGGTGAGAGCAAAAATAAAACACATAAATTTGTAGCAGTGAAACTTTTCAATTGCAGAAACTTACACAAAATAGTTTGCCTTTTTATCTGGGACTCCTTTGAGAGTGAAAATAAAACAAATAAAAAAAAAGAGAGCACAATATAAAAACAAATCTAAATCAAGCATTGGCCAAAGATCAATAATAGAGAAGGAACACAGTATCATACTTGCACATGATCTCAACACAAAACTCACAAAAATCCATTCACATCAAGATGTAGCAGTTTGCAACAAAGATAAAGACAGAAATATTTTAATTTTATGGTAAAAAATGTTAGGGAAAAAAAAAAGAAAAAGCAATAAGAAACCGGTCTTACAAACAACTATAGATTAGATATTTGTTCATGATAAAAAATGACAGACTGAAATATTTTAATTTTAAACTTTGATATATCTTTAAATCCAAGTACATCCTTAACCCTTGATTCAAGGATCATTAATTGAACATGAAATCCATGTCTCAATGTCTGATCCATTTTTATTTCCTTTTTCCAATTCCATCACCATTTGTTCCAATCTCATATCTTTTCAAACAACAAATACAACTAATGTTAAAAAGACATACACAAATGTTTATTTAATGCCACATAAGTGTTCCAAATTGAATTTGAGCACTCATGCTCTGAATATAACTATCTCAACACATACTTTAAACATTCATAACAGTTAAAAAGACAACTATCAAAAATTAATGAAACCTTCTAAGTCCTTGACCCTTGCTGCGGCCGCAGTCAATCTGGCATGAATCTGCTACCGCAGCCCATTCCTCCTGTCAACTTTCCAAATCATCACCTACAATAAACAAAGGAATATACTTCTCTGTCTTTGGAAAGTATTGCAGTTTCAAAGAAAACCATAATTCATTAATTACTCAAAATTCATTGCAAAACAAACAACACAATGCAACAACATCTTCATCCACCTAGGAATGAAAACCAATACCAGTTTCAGCAAAAATCAAACTTACAAAAGCCAGTGTGATAAACCAAAGAAAAAACAATAGTGGAAGAAAAAGAAATAATTAACATTATTATTCCTCAGTTACTCTTCATTGATATAGACAAACAACGTAATGCAACAACAAAATCCAGATACTTATGAAAGCTAACAGCATACTAATAAATAAGGGTGTTAAGAGCAACATAAAAGATACTGCTTCATTGTTTTGTAAATTCTCAAGCAAAAAAGTAATGCTTATATTAATCTTTTTGGAGAGAAGTTAGAAAAGACAAAACAAAAACAAAAAACTTAATAAATAAATAAATAAAAAGAATAATGTAAGAATATCAAAGGTTAAAAAGTATTGGAGATAAAAATAATAAAAAAAAAACACCTTTTGCTTCCCATGAGTTGGCACTTTATAGCAAAGTGGAATCAACTCAGGATATCTGTAAGAATTGCACCCACCATTTCCATAAGCCATCCAGTATCTTCCCCATGCTTCCCACGTCCAAAGCCAATGATTCATTCCCATCCGGTGCATTGGAATAAACCTGAAGTGTTTATTTATCATTGTATTGGTAAGCTTATATATAGCTGTTAAAATTCAAATTCCTAATCCACATTAAAAGAAACTATTGTTACCTTGTACCATTTCAATTAGCTAGAGAATATAAGTGTTTTTATGAAATCAAGTTCTAGTGGGTTCAGTTTGAAAAATTTATACACCCTATATAAACAACTATCCCTAGATATATATACTATGTAAAACAGCTCTTGCTATGGCAACCTCTAGTATGCACCACTATTACATCATCTATTTCTAGTATCTATAAAGAAACTGTCAGAATATAAAGCAATTTACTATTGATCACTATCTCTATATATTTTCTTTGAATTTAAGAAATTATGTAGGAAAAATTATGGCTACAATCATGTAAGAAATTATCACTTTAGTAACAAATATATTATAGAACAAAAATGTTAAAATGATGATGCAAAAATTTTTACTCCTCTTTAGATGTTCTGCCCACCAAAAGTGTTAGATATTTTTCAGTCTTGTAAGATCTCCAATAGATATAGCAAATTATGCAATTATAAAACTTTTTTCACATCAATCATAAGTGTCATAGTTCATTAAGGAGAAATCAAGGGCTTTCCGATTTGATTAAGTAATGACATCAAAAGTGATTAAAAGCATGAAATGGCTAAGACTAACAAATGCTATACCACAAAGCAAAAATCAATATTAGAAGTGGAACAACTGCACACGTGACTTGATTCTTGAATCGGAGAAAGTTCCATTTGCAATATCAAAAGTGTACCAATAACCAAGAGATCAATTTGATTCACAATAAATCATTTAAATATTGTTCCTAATGCTAGTAATATGTGTTCTGTAGTTTCTTTTACTCCTTTTTAGTTATTCCGCCCATAAACCATCCAAAAATTACCAAAAATATACCAATAAGACGTAAGATATGATAACTCACAATGCTAAACTTCTATAGACCAAAGCTACAGATGAAACGATAAGGGACACTGAACACACCACTTAGTTTATTATAAGCTAAATACATATAAAATTTAAAGTTTACCAAATTCAGAGAAGTAGGTGAATAGGAATGGATGAACTTTGTTCTTGGGACCTTTGAATTCCATCACACTTTATCCTTTTAGTGTTGGATCTAATTTGTCAAAATGAAATGGATATAACATACAAAGGTTTATTCTTTCTTCTCTATATGTCATAGAATTTAAAATTATATCATATCAAAACGCAAATCTATTTCTTTATTATTTTCTAGAGCAATTAATAAATAAAACATGTAACTTCTCAATTGAAAATCATGAATTTAGCACTCAAAACCCCAGTAAAGTGCACTGGAAATAACAGATCGGGAAAGATAATCCTACCGATATATTTGTTCTCCATACCCCAACCAAATTTTGGTAGTATGAGCACCACAAAAGTTTCCCATCATTAATACCAAACCTTGTGCAACAAAAATTCAATGCGCACATGTAAATGGATGCAATGTCAAATGCAGATCAGGAAAATGTCAAGCCAACCAATATGGCATGACATAATGAGTTTGAATCATTTCTAAATAAATATGAGCAAAAATCTAGCAACACGTCATGCTTTCATTTTTACTAATAATTAACAAACCTGTACGCCATAACGGGTGTGGCTAAATCAATACGCTTTACAGCATCATCAAAATGTTCATCAGCATGTTCATATTATTTGTATAACGATATGTATGCATAAGCTATGACCATGGTAAAATTAAGCATACCAAAGCTAGTTCTTCAATGATTATAGAGCTGTTTCCGTCCTTTTCAAAATGTTCATAGGCACACTGTGCATGTTGCTCCCATTGGTCAAGTGCTTCAAGTTGATGAACACTGAGTGTGGCTGCACAAACTCATCAAAATCCATCCTTATATATTGCAATGCATTAAGCTACAACCCAAATTCATTTTAATCGCGAGCACTATTGATGCAAATGCTATTTATATAATTTATGGAAGCAGTGATACAGTTAAATCAGAGAACTTACTAATCCAACGCAGTCAGGAATGTGTGACTCCTTCATAGCATCTATTCATAGTATTGAATACTCCTCTGCTGATGACCTCTTTATAATATTACAAATGCAAAAAGGATGATTAGCTTGGTGCACCAATGATATGCTGCCTTATTTGTCTTCAAAAAAGCAAAAGTAAGAATACAAAGAATAAAAACACCAAATCAAATAATGCATGACCTCATCTTTTGAGCATGTGAATTGTTAACAAAACCTGTCATAATACAAAAAATAAAGAGAATAATCTAAGTTCCAACATCATTTATGAAATGAAACTGTTTCAATTTACCTGGGTTTACAAATAATTTAAGCAAAAGTTTCATCCCTAAAATACTGCTGCTCCAGTATTACAGTGCAAGATTGAGGAGAAGAAAATATTGGGAAAAACTGATAACAACGAAATAATTTTAAGCTATAAGTAAATACTTGGATTCAAAAGCAAAACAGACAGGTGATATCTTAATCAATGGACGCAAACAAGCACTTGCTAATGAGTAGCACTCTCTCACTTAGCAGCCTCTTCCTCTTCCTTCTTCTTCTTAGCAATGGCCTTCAAGGTCTCCTCCTTCTCCCTCTTCAGAGAAGGGATCGTGGCGCTCCGATGAGCTGCTTGAGCCTCCTTTGGCGGTACTCACCCTCCCTGTCGGTAATCTTCTGCAGCTTCCCGAACCCCAATCCGGCGTCGCTGTCATCACCACCGGGCATCTCCTTGAGCAGAGATTTGGGGACAGTATAGGAGGCAACCTTGCGAGCAACCTCGTTATCCATGGCATCGATATTCTCTTCATCTTCGTTGGCAGGGATTGAGGTGAGGTAGGAGCCCTTGTCGGAACCGCCATAGAGGTCAGTGTCGAAGGTGAGAGAAATGAGGGATGCGAGTTGCTGCTCCTTCTTCTTGCGCTCTTCCTGCGTCTTTGCAATCTCTGGATCCAAAGACGCCATTTTCGTTGCGTTTCTCATGCTTCTTAATTGATATTAGCGTAATCCCTAGGGAGAAAACGGAGTTCTGAGAAGTGAGAAGAAATGAAACAGAATCAAAGATGAAATTCTAGAAAAATAAAAATCCTTTGCGAAATAATCGACTCTCAATGTCGGTTTTTGGATGTCATTTATGGGCCTGAACCATGCCCTTCCAGGCCCAAAAAAATTGTGTTTGGTTCTAAGTTTGAATGATACCTAATGACCCAGAGAGAAAGTTTGAATGATACCTGGAAGGAAGTTAATGGGCACAAGCTGGAAAAAGGTGGCGGCGATGGGAGGCTCCTCCCTCAATGCTTGACGGCGATCTTCTTCAGGACTGCTCCCGTGAAGGGTTTGCTGATGTCTTGTGTTACTACTTATTAGATCCAGCAGCTGACCCTCTGTTTTTTTTTTTTTTTTTGGTATAAAGCTGACCCTCTGTTTGTGCCTTTTTAATATTACTTTGGGCCTAAGGCCCTCCTAGATTTGGGCTTAAATTTTCTATCCAAATAAATAGATGTTACTGGATATTTTGGAGCATATTAATTTAACATTTGCTCCAAAGATTATAACAATTGTTTTTAATTTGTATTTAAATTATAACTAATTAAATATGATAAATAACTATGTGCAATTGAAAAAATTTGTAGACTAGTGAAAAATACCCATTAATCCACCATTTTATTTATTTATGTTATAATTTGAGAAATAACTAATGTTGTATGATTATTAACAATTATTGAATTAGTTAAAGATGATCAAAATATTTGATTTTATAATCAATAATCAATCATTATAATTATGATTCAAGTCTTATAAATAAAAAGATCAATTCTGAACAGTTGAATAGTAAATTTTCCATGAAAAACTATGAGAACTAGTGCCATGCATTGAATTCAGCAAGGATGTTTGTTTTCTAAACTAGCACGACGTCAGTAGGAACCATGGAAAATATTGTACACAATATTGCCATTTTACGAAAAAACCGTTAAGGCAAAAAATTAATCAATCAAATAAACGCCTTTTGTTTTGTTTTGTTTTTTTTTTTTTTTTTCCTCAAAGTAGAAGGTTATATTTCATTGATTAGTGAAAAATAAATTATAAAAATGTCTAAAACAGGATAACATAGTTAGGGGTGATAATGGGTGGATTTTTGCTCTATCCAATTCTGCTATGTTTTATAATAATTTATATAGAACTCATTCTATTCTTATTTGTGGGTAATAAAAAATTAAGAGAAAGTATTGGAAATTAATATTAATTGTGTATAATGTGTACAATGAATTAAAAAAATAAAATTAAAATTAAAAATTAGATCATTAATTAATTATTTAATTTTAAATTTTAAAATTAAGATTAGTATTTAAATCCATTCACACTATGTACGGTTATTTTTAATTTTATTGTCAATACACGTCTAAAACCAAGGTTCTAAAAATCGAGCCGGTCGTCAAACCGCTCTAGCTACTAGTTCACTGGTTCATTAGTTCAACCAGTTTGACCGTAATTCAAGTGAAAAAATCGTTTTATAATAAAATAATAAATAAAATACAAATAAACACACTAAAACATAATTATAGTCTAATATAAACTTTAAAATATCATCCAAATTAAAAATACTACATAAACTACAATGTTATGATCTCATTCAAATACAAACTCAAAAGTCAAATAACAAAAATAACCAACCAAACATAAAATGCCAACATCCAAAGTTCAGAGCAAAATTACCAACAATCTTGAGAGAAACCAATAATAACAACAACATTCAACCCACAGCAAAGTTCACAAATTAACTAAAAATATATAATACCTTTTTGCTCGCTAACTGGATATTTAATATTGTAGATTTAGTAACAAGAATGGTCTAAAGCCATAATAAAATCTATACCATTAGAATATCCTGATATATAATCCAATTAATTGAATTAACAATGCAAGATCTTGCTCATAATAATCTGCATTTTAAAAGGAAAACTCCTTTTCCTGCTTAGAGTTGACCCTTCTTACACCACATTTTTTTTTCTTCCCATATTAACGATTATTTCTATTTCTAACATATGAATCTGTTGTAATATAACATACATTCAAAATATGGAAACATGTTTTCTGATGGAACCAAAAGGAAAGAGAAAAAAAAAATATTGAAGACATATCAAACAGCTTAGAAGTCATGGCAAAAACAAGAAAATATGCAGTTACAGCTAAAGTTGAGAGGCTAAACTCAACTGTCCATTGATGTGAATGCTACATTTCAAGATTAAGCCACATTTTCTTGAATAAAACCTTCTCTAATTTAATTAATAACCCATAGTAAGGTTCACAGCAACCCACAGCAAAATTCAACTCATAGCAATAACTATAATCCAATCTAATTACAATATCATAGCAACCCAAGACAAAGTTCCCAGATTAATTAACAACTATACAACCAATAATAACTGAAGGTTGTGGTAGGCTTAGAGAAGGGAGGTTAAATCTATGCATTCCTTTTAAGTTGTTGTTATGACATTTTTAAACAAAATTACAATTCTAATTCTGTTTGAACTCAGCAGCAGAAATTTATGAAAAAATTTATTTTTGTCTCATGAATATCAGAAAACAGAACTCAGCTGAGAAGAGAAAAGCGTACATCAGCATGTATCCTGGTTCGGTTGTCTTGTGCTATGCAACCTATATCCAGTCTCCTCCACAATTATGGAAGAATTTCACTATAGTTAACATAATTACATACACAAATTTCACACTCAAGTTCTATCCTAACTTGACATTGGCTATGCTAACTCCTAACTATTCACTCTTAGTGCTAACCCAACTAAGAAAGGGATACCAAACAGGTACAAGATACAAGATACTTAGCTAACCTAAAGAAATCAGAAAAATAACTCTAGACTTTTCTCTCAAGTGTATCACTCAGCCTTTTTCCACTCATGGCTTTTACTTGAGCTTTCTCACAATGCCTTTTCTCACAAGAAATTACAGAAAGATAAACTTAGAAAAGTACATTACAATCAGTAAAACATGAAGGAGATTGACTTCATCAGCAGCCTCTTTGCTATGTGCAAAACCAGATTCGCAAACCTCAGATGCAGTTCTTCAGTATTGGCTGAATGCTTCTTTGAAAGAAAGCATTATCCAAGTAGAGGAACTTCTTAACAGAACATTGTTCTCACTCTCTGGTTTTCTCTTCTTGGTTTCTAAATGAACAGCAAACCTCTTTTATCTCCTTGCATGTTGCTGGGTTCTTCTTCCAAGGTCAATACCTTGAGCCTTGAGCTTCACCAACCCACAGCTTCACTTTTTCACCTTAATCCCCAGAGTAGAAACTTTCCCTCTGACTTCCTCATCTTGACCGAAAGCCACAAAACAGTAACCATAGACATCTTCTCATGGTCAACTTGATCTTATCCATTGAGAAACTACTTGGTCCCCAAGTATCACTTGTGACCGTAGATGTGAAGCAGAATAGGGCAGAGAACAACTTTTCCTTGAATGCCATTTTCGGATAGAGCAGAGAGTTGGGAAGAAGAGATGAGACCGAGTTGCATGTGTGAGGAAAAGATTTACCTATAACCTAAGCTTGATTTGGTTTGGATTTGTTGAGATGACTTCTGCCTTTCAAGCTTAGTTTCTCTTTCTTGCTTCTTTGGTGATTTGCTTGGTGAATAAGCTCTTTCACTCTCGTTCTCTTTCTTACTTTTCTGAAGCTGATTTGACTTGGTCAAAGAGAAGAGATATGTTGCACATTTTGGAGGAGTGAAGAATTCAATCTTGCAAGAGAAGCTTTGTGGGATGGATACGGGCTTGGATCGGTTTGGTTCATGCAACCTGTTTGGCCCAGTTGATTTCTTTGGCTTCTATCTTTTGCTTTTTCTTGGGCTTCTGATTTTTTGCTTTCAGCCCAATCATCCTTGCTAATTACTTTTTATTCCAATTGGGCTATTGAAATTTTGGCCTGCAACAATAAACAATTAGTAAAAAATAAATACAATTAATCAACACTAGTTATTTATTTTGTCCAAAAATAATGTTTGTCATCACTAATTAATTTAGTTAATTTCTTAACTCAACAATAACAGCAAAATTCACAGATTAATTAACAATTATTTAACCCATAACAAGTTCATAGATTATTCAACAATTATTATTAACCAATTATTGTTTTAAAAAATAAAACCTAGAAACTAGAAGCACAAAACAGAGGGGGAACTGGACCTGTGGAACCGAGCTGACACTGGCGATGGTGGAATAGAGGTGCGCGACGGAGGGAGGAACCGCTATGGTGGAACATATGGTGCTTCCAGAGCTGAAACGACAACAATGGTGGAGAGCTGCAACAACCGCAACTGTAATCTTCAAAGCTCCAACTTGCGACGGAGACGGGAGTGGTTCAGCGGCTGGATGGAAGTGACGGAGACAGCTTGCCGGCGTTAACAGGAAGGATGAGCACGAGGGTGAAGGGAGGGCGATAGTCGCGCCTTTGTGTGGGTTGCTAGGGTTCCTGGGTTGGGAGGGCAGGGTAATCGCGTAATGCACAATGGGGAATGGGGGGTTTAGTGCATCCAAACGGCTTTGTTTTGTTTCACGATTCGGTTCGACTGACGGCGGCTTTCTAATCTTGCGGTTTTGGCATTGATCCAAACCGGCATTTCCATCGGTTTTCGGTTCGACCGGTTCAAACCGATTTTCAGAATCTTGTCCAAAACTCAGCGTTATCTTCTCCGGTTCTCACCTGGCGTCACTGAATTTCTCGTCGGCCATACTGAGGCCGCCGCATCCTTTCACTGACATCGTCCTCACCTCCGCCGGTCAGTTCGATGCGCCTCGCCCTCTGACACTCAGCCTAACGTTGCTGCCGCTGTTTTTGTGCCTCTCTTCCGAACCGGCTTCGCTTTCTCCCATTCTTTCAAGTCTCTTCTCAATGATGATACCACCATGCTCTTCTTATTCGGATCCAGACATGGTTAGCTTCTTTCATGATTTGAGCCCTATGTTTCACAACAGTGCCGCTTTTGTCATGACTAATCCATCAAAATTATGTTTCACCACGATAATAGTTCTGTTCATTCATCTTTTTCTTCTATTTTAATGGTCAATTTAGGATGGTATTTTTAGTAGGTATGCAGATGATTATTTTATTTTTATGTAGATGATTATTTTGATTGGATTGAGTTTAGTTATATATAATTAAAATATGTTAGATGTTCAATTCATTAGATATGCGGATTATTATTTTTATCCTTAAGTGGATGATTATTTTTATTAAGGGTGAGTGGCGTGTGGCAAGCCAAATTGCTACGGTGAAATGGGATGATTATTAATGAATGTGAGGTGGCCACTGGTTGAAAAAGAATAGAGTATTGGAGGATTTTCGATGGTTATTTTTTTGAAATAACTAACTGAATTTTTTAAAAATTTAAAATTTAAAATTTAATGTGAAATAATTGAATAAAATTTTTTAAATTTATTATTTCGTGGATAATTTTCATTTTTAACTCATATTAGACCAAATAAGCAGTCCATTGTACACATTGTATAAATACTTCATTGGCTCTCTCGGGACTCAAAAATTAAATCCTAATCCATTCCTACGGGTACCTGTCCTGCTCTTACCCGTTTTTATAATTATTAAATCTCAATAAATAAAATTAAATTTCAAAATTTATATAACTATCATTACATACATAACATAAATTAAAGTAAAATTTTGAATATGGTACAATATTATTAATTATTTTACTAATTATTTTATATATATTATACATATTATATATTAAAAATATATATATTATATATATACCGGGGGTATTATCTAAACCTAGCCCCGCCCCGCTCAAGAACCTGTCTTAGTGTGGGATGGGTAATTACTCGTTCCGAGTGGATAAGGGAGGGGTGGGTACCCGCGGTTCGAGTGGTATTGTCATCTCTAACCATAACGAAAAGTGAGAATATTTTAAAAAGTGCACTGATGGTATATGATATATTAAGAATAAGTTAAAAAAAAGAAAATAATAAGGTGAATTGAGTGAAATTAAGAATTGTCTTTAGGATGATGGCGACTTTTGAAAGAGTTTTTTTTTTTTTTTATTTAAAGAAGCAACTTGACGGAATTTGCGAGAATGACAGATGACATTAAAATGCATCCTTTAAAAACTAAATGCATCCTTTAAAAACTAATTGGTTGCGAATAATTGAGAATTTCAGTAAGCATTTTTCAACGAATGAATTATTTTTGTTGCTGTAATTTATCATGTCCAAAAATCATCAAAATTATACGTGAAAAAACAGTCTCTAAAAAGACTGAAATTATACTTCTTTACTTGTAGAAAAATAAAACAAACAGTGATTAATCATTTCTATTGCTTTCTGACAGCAAAAACTTGTTGGCAATGTAGATAGACAACAGCAATAAAATCTGAGCAAGGACCGAGAAACAGTTATGTAGAATTTTCCTTGAACCTTGGCGATTATTGTAGAGTGCTATATTCTATTCCTATCCTAATAAAAAAGAGAACAAGAGATCAGTTAGCTTGTTGCATTGGGTACGTAGCTTCATAATTGGGTGGGGGCGGCTACTACTTAAAAGACAATTACTCATACCAAATACCATGTATGTATATGTGTATCTGGATATATATGCGCATATGGCGCTGTAATTTGCGCAGTCTCTTGTTCTTTTCTGATTAATTTCCTTTCATATATACTGTTACATAGTACATACATAGCTTACTTAACTTCCCCAACTTTTCTTCAGTGGAAAAAGATAATGCACCTTTTTTAAGTTTTTTGTCTCCCCATGAAGCACACAACATGACTGTCACGTGTGATCGCACCTATCTTGTATTTTTGTATCTTTCTGTTAGAAAATATATAAAATATGTCAATTTAGTGTCTCATTATACAATATTTTTGTCTATATCTCACCTGTTAAATACGATTTTGTGTTTTTGTGTCTATATCTCAATGTCCTATCTTTATATACAAACACAGCTTTAAATAACATCATAGCAGACTTAAAATGCAAGGTCATTTTCTATACACTTGGATCATTATATTAGTAACTAACTACTAAGCTTGCGTCTCAAACTACTAGCTACGCAACTCACAAAGGCAAGTTACACACAAAATAATTAATCAATTATAGCATGAGTTCCTTTCTTTGTGCACCTCTTGGAACAAGAAGAGGAAGAGGTGGTTATGTTGAAGATGGGTCATCAAGACAAGATGTTCCAATTGTGGTGAGAGAGGGTGTTTATTTGACATGGGAGGAGTTGTGGGTGACAATGTCAAAACCAAGTGGAAAGGATGGGAAGAAGGCAATAATCCTTGAAAGCCAAACAGGGTATGCCAAGCCAGGACAGCTTCTTGCTGTTATGGGTCCTTCTGGTTGTGGCAAGACCACACTTCTCGATGCCTTAGCAGGTACCTATCCGAGGAGTGTTAGGGGTCAGCAGATTTTGTGATTTGTAGCCATTAATTAGTCATCATTAGTATTTTTAATAGTATGTGATTTCTTTTGCTAGTTAAGTACTGATCAAATTTTAATAAAAGTACTGGTCCTCTATATTTTCTCAAATAGTAATAAATAGAACAGAGGCAAATATAAGTTTCGTTAGTTTCTAAACCAACACAAAATGTGCTGCAACAAAGAGAGATTATAATTATATCAACAAAACAAACCTTTTCAAAAGCTGAAGAACTTCCAAGTTAAGGCCTTAATTGCCATGTTCAAATTATATTGCAGGTAGGTTGAATTCAAAAGCAAAACAGACAGGTGATATCTTAATCAATGGACGCAAACAAGCACTTGCTTATGGAACATCAGTAATAAGAGACTAATACAATTATTTTCTACAATACTATTTTTCTTGTTTCACTCTAACCATTTCCACACTCAACTGAAGCCTTTTTTAACATGTTAATATATACAGGCATATCTAACACAAGATGATGCTATGTTGACCACACTAACAGTTGAAGAAGCAGTGTACTACTCAGCTCAACTCCAATTACCTGATTCAATGTCCAAGTTTGAAAAGAAAGAAAGAGCTGAATTCACAATCAAGGAAATGGGTTTGCAAGATGCCATTCACACAAGGATTGGAGGGTGTGGTTCCAAAGGCATTAGTGGTGGCCAGAAAAGGAGAGTTAGCATTTGCATCGAGATTATTACACGTCCTAACCTTCTATTCCTTGATGAACCAACTAGTGGACTTGATAGTGCAGCTTCTTTTTATGTTATGAACAGAATAGCAAGATTGAATAAAACTGATGGCATTCAAAGGACTATTATTGCTTCTATTCATCAACCTAACACTCAAGTTTTCCAACTCTTTCACAACCTTTGTCTTCTTTCAAATGGTAAATTAGTCTACTTTGGCCCTGCTTCTGCTGCGAATAAGGTTTGAATTTGGAGAAGCCTAGTATGTATGTCAGTACAATTATTATCATCTGTAGTATGAAGCTAACTTGTTCCTAGTTGCATGCAGTTTTTTGCATTGAATGGTTTTCCCTGCCCAACTCTCCAGAATCCTTCTGATCATTTTGTGAAAACCATTAATAAGGATTTTGAGCTGGTTAGTGCAATTTTTTGGTACCTCCTGTGAACTAATTTGTTTCTTTTGCTGATGTACTTTTATATTCCTAGGAGAACCCTGAGCAAGGATTAACTGATGAACTTACCACAGAAGAAGCTATTTATATGCTTGTAAAATCATACCAATCATCTGAAACTTGTCAACAAATTCAAACAGAAATAGTTGCCATAAGAACTGGTGTAAGTGCATTTACTTACATTCTTATTGATTGGTATAAATATGATACCTAGTGATAAACAAACTTAATGGGAGCAGGATTCTAGTGCAATGGAGAAGAAAAACAATGCTGCATTCTTTACTCAATGCATTGTTCTTACAAGAAGATCATACTTGAATATGTATCGCGATTTAGGCTACTACTGGCTACGCCTATTTATCTATGGCGCATTGGCTATATGCCTTGGTACAATTTTCTACAACATTGGTTCAAGCAAAGAATCAGCTCAGGTAACACAAATCTTAATGTATATCTAGATACAAAAAATATACCAAAGAATAACCAACTCATCAATCTTGTTAATGGTTTTAGGCTAGAGGCTCATTGCTCATGTTTGTGGCAACATTCCTCACTTTCATAACCATTGGTGGCTTTCCTTCCTTTGTAGAGGAAATGAAGGTAAGCTAATCCTTTTATGTTCATGTCATTTGCAAATGCAAATTTTTGGCACCAAATATAGTTAACTAATGGGGTATTTGACAATTTTCTCTTGCTTTTTTTCATTCAGGTATTTGAAAAAGAGAGACTTAATGGGCATTATGGTGTCACTGCATACATTATTGGACAAACATGATCATCCATTCCATACATATTATTGATATCACTGATACCAGGAGCACTTGTTTATTACCTAACTAATCTTCACCATAGTTGTCAACACTTTGTGTACTTCACTTGTGTCCTTTTTGTTTCTGTGATGTTAGTTGAGAGCCTTATGATGATTGTTGCCAGCATGGTTCCAAATTTCTTGACTGGAATAATCACTGGCTGTGGGATTCTGGGAGTAATGATGTTAAATGGTGGATTCTATAAGTTGCCAAGTGATCTTCCGAAACCAATTTGGAAATACCCTTTATACTACATTTCAATTCACAAGTATGCATACCAAGGATTGTTCAAGAATGAGTTTGAAGGTCTAACATTTACCAACAAAAATAATAATGATCAAGTTGGGGAGCATATGAAGAACATTAGTGGTGAAGAAATGCTAAGAGACTTATGGGAAGTGGAAATGTGTCACTCAAAGTGGGTTGATCTTTTCATATTGTTGGGGATGTTGGTTTTGTATAGAGTTTTGTTCTTGGTGATCATCAAGGCCATGGAAAAAGTGAAGCCTATTGTTGCAGCCTTCAAGTGGAAATAGCATAAGATTGCTGCAAAATTTCTGCATTATTGATGCATGACAACTAAGCTGATCTTGCATGATTGTTTAGGAAACACTATTTTTGTTTCTGCTATAGATACTCCTAGACTAAAATACCATTATAAAAATTGATCACTTCAAAAACTCTATCTAGCTTTGTTATACTAAGATTTCAAATTTTGATTTTGTGCAAAGAATTTTATATAGTTACTCATCATTATGATCAAAACCATAATTATGGTCAATTAAAAAATGTGACTTACAAATGCAAATGGTTAGACAACTAAAGTTTTAATAAGATAGTAATCATTGTTTTTTGTTATAATGACTTACAATAAAAGTAACTTTTGAAATGCTAAAGTTTTTTATGGAGAATAAAAATAAATTGAAAATTTTTATAAACATAAACATTATTTGTAAAAAAATTATATACAAATATGTCAATATTATTATCCAATCAAACATATGCTATGACAACTTCAATGATATATTTTCTTTAAGTCCCAATTTTAATGGGTGGGAAAGCCATATTTTCTTGTTGGATTGGGATCAATATTTTTGTTAGCTAATTATGTAATATAACTTTATAATTTTATTAATTTTTTATTAATTTTTTTAAGGTGAAAATTTAGGTATAATTCACTTTCATATGAAGTTGATAGTTAAGAGTTGTTAGATAATAATTTAATCAAATTAATTAAATTATTTAATAATTCTTAAGTATCAATTTTACATTAAGATAACTGTATTTGAATTTTTATTTTTTTTATTATTTTTTTTATGGTAGCGAATCCGAGTTCTATTCAAATAAATATTGAAAAATTGAAACTTGAATTATTACGAAAAAAATATCTTGGTAGGGGCCCAAGTTATTATACGAACCCTGATTCGCAAATTGAAAGAGAAGGCGAAGGGAAAGGAGGGTGCGCTTCTGCCGGCGTTTCTCTTTGACGGAGAAATGGAAAACGACGACGTCGACATGAACGCCGAAGATAACAACGAACCTGTATTATCTCTTTCTTCTTTTGTTGCTATTCTCTGTTTCTTTGAGTTCACGTGATTTCATTGAATCGCGCTTTCCTCTTCTATGCTGCTCATGTTCGAATCCGAAACCCTAATTTTGATGATACGCCACTGCTATTGTGAGTGCAGGATTTTGATGACATGGATAAGCGCTTGAAGGATATAGAAGATGAAACTGCTGCTCTTAAAGAGATGCAAGCCAAGGTCGAGAAGGAGATGGGATCTGTTCAGGGTAGCTATTTTAATTTTTATTTTGTAAATGATTTCTCGTTCTGCATTGATCATAGAACGTGTCCTAACTCCTTTGCCTACAAGATGTTTTGTTTCTGGTTGGATGATTACGATTTGACTTGTTTTGTTACTGGCTAATGAGTAGCACTCTCTCACTTGGCTGTGAAGAGAAGCTATATTCTTGTATAGAACAAATTCAGGCTGAATTTTGTTGACCTCTGTTTTAGAGTTCACAGGGCTTCATGACTTCATGCTTAATATTGTTGCATTATACTTTTAGACCATTTTTTATTGGTTTGTTATGTTTATCTATCTCTTTTTCATTCCCTTCTCATTCTTATCTATGTTAATGTGTAAACAATGTTATTCCAGTGTATTGTTAGACTCCATTGTCTGTTATTGATTATAATCTCCCAATAGATCTCGGAACTGCATCTGCTAGTCAGGTCAACAGAGAGGAGATAGATTCTCGTTCGGTCTTTGTAGGCAATGTGAGCTCTCTCATTCCCTCATTACTTGAGAATTTTTTATGTTGTTTGGCTGTCTTTTCCTCACCACTCATGATATGGACTGAATATATTAATGTCTTAACTTCTTTCGAAGATATCAACGTCATAACTTTTGTCTAATTCATTTGGTTATGAGCCAATGTGTATTGGAGGATAAATACATTGGACTTTGCATATTTTATCCTGGGAAGTTCAAAGCTTTTGTTGCTGTTGAATATGCTTGTTCTGTTTTGCATTTGAATTGTGTTTCCATTTGGTGGCATCCTGCTTTGACGTGATGTTTTGACTACAATCGCAGGTTATGCTTCCATCTACGAGTTTTCTGCTATTGTAATGCTGCCGTTGAAAGTATAGGATAACATATGGCTGGAGGAGGAAAAAATTTTCATTAAGAACTTGAAATTAACTGAGAGTGAAAAAATAAATATAAAATGCCAAAAAAAAAAACCTTTGAGGGATAGAAGCGAGGGTAACATTAGTTAAGGGAAGTGATCTTTGAGGTTTTGTGAATTTTCATATTTTGAGAGAATGAGGGAAAAGAAATAATGAACCAAGAAAAAAAGAAAAGGAAAAAAAAATCAATTTGTTATATTTAAAGATAAAAATGATAAGCCTTTAGCTAGAAGTTTGAATTAGCATACTGCCAACTTTTTGCATTGGGATTGACTGAGGAATTGTTAGATTGGAGATTATGAGCCAAGACTCCTACTGGTGAGAAGAGGACATGCTCTCTAGGTCAAGTACTATATGACTTTATATCATTTTGGTTGCAAGTTCAAAGGATGCTTTTAGTGGTGCCTAGTGCTCGAGAAATATGTAGACCTCCTTTTTCCATGGTGAGAGATCCTCGACATTCTTATTTTATCCTTTTGTAGGATCAAAAGGGATTTCTTTTAACTTGGGTCTTTTTAATTGTCTCCCCTGTTTTAACACTGCTTTTACCTCAAAAACTAAAGAAAAAAGGAAGAAAAAGAATTGAGGTGCACTATAGAGAGTAACTTGCACAATGGATAGCTGTGATGAAAAAAAAGAAAAGTTTATATTTTTATAAATTACCAAGAATCTGAATACTAATTGATGGATTTTGAAATTTAGCTTCCCAGATCTTTTCATTTGTAGTTGTCTAATGGCAATATGGTACTCTATTCTTTAAAGCGTACCTTGCATTTTGGAGGATGCATCTTGATACTTGCAGTCATATAGGCCAGGACAAAGTATTTTGTCTGGGAAGGTTTCCTGCATGTTAGCATGCCTGCTGTTGCCCATTGGTTGAAGACATATCAAGCCTTTTGCGTTTTTAGTTGCGGTAAAATCAGTACTAACATAATTATTTGCAACTTGCAAGGAGGGGTGTTCCTGCAAAATAAGGCTGATTATCTTTTTGGCATGGTTACCAAAGCTATCACTAAAATTACTATAAAATATGCTTATTATATATATACTTAAGATGCTTTTGTTAATAAAGCTTGTTGTATTTTCAGATATATTTATTTTTTCCATTGAATGTTGCATGGATAATTAGGCAAATGATAATAAGTTAGCTGGTTGTACTAGTAAATAGGACACTGATGACTCATCTTTTATCCTGAAAAGCTGGTGTTTAAGTGTTGACAATTATTTAAAATCATTTCCATGTAATCATTTTGGTTTTGCTTGTTTCTTAGCTGTGATGCCATCATGTAATCTCTTGGATTTGACACACTCCACAGGTGGACTATTCATGCACTCCTGAAGAAGTGCAGCAGCATTTTCAATCATGTGGAACAGTAAACAGAGTCACCATTCGGACTGATAAGTTTGGCCAACCCAAGGGTTATGCGTATGTAGAGTTTATTGAAACAGAGGCTGTTCAAGAGGCCCTTTTGCTGAATGAATCTGAATTGCATGGGCGTCAATTAAAGGTTACAGCTAGAGGCTCTCGCCGTTCACTTCAATTTTTTTTACCATATAAGCTTATTTGAACATTTTTCAGGTAACAGCTAAGAGGACAAACATACCCGGAATGAAGCAGTTCCGTGGCCGTCGACCTAATCCACACATGGGATTTAGAGGCAGACCGCCATATGCACCTCCTTTCGCCTATGCTCCTTATGGATATGGGTATATGCACTTAGTTCTTGGCTTCTTGCCCTCTCCAATGTGTTCTGTTTTTATGCTGCGATAGTAAACTTAACCAGATTTGTGTGTTAATTACAGAAAGGTTCCAAGGTTCAGAATGCCAATGCGCTATAGCCCCTACTATTGATTGTCCAATTCTGGTTGGATGAACAGAAATGCCCCACTTCTCCATCATCTAGTACCAACTACCATAGGGTTTTAGGCATGCTATGTGGGAGTTTTCCAACCATATATTCATCTGATTGAGTTCTGTCGTTCTGTGAGGATTAAGCTTTGACTTAAACAGCAAACTTTGTAAAATTGTGGTGCTTGGGCCTGCTTTTACTTTGCATTGCTTTAGTATAGAATATTAAAATGAAGTTATTGTAAAATTATCCTTGGTAAATGTGGTAAATTCGTGGGTTTTGTTTTGAGTTGCCTATTCATCTGTATTGCATTATTGTTGCCGATATTTTTCTTTATGAAAATGGGGCCATGCATAGACTGTGACCATTCGCGATTTTATACGTCACATACTCTTTTGTACCCTATTGTTT
Organism: Arachis stenosperma; assembly: GCF_014773155.1. Lineage (NCBI taxonomy): Eukaryota > Viridiplantae > Streptophyta > Magnoliopsida > Fabales > Fabaceae > Arachis > Arachis stenosperma. The sequence continues at coordinate 5,808,406 of NC_080386.1, forward strand.
GCGTGTTGTTTAATTAGTCCAATGAACCCACTAAACCAAGTAAGTGAAAAGAAAACGTAAATCAGATGGCTTTAGTGTTGATTGTTAAAAATTATAGTTTTTTAAGCTGTCACGGTCATTTTTACGATTGAATTAGTGAAAATAAAATCGTTAAAATTTAAATTCATAACATTTGAGCACCTATTTCTGGGTGCGTAGTTGAGTTATTTGTCCGAGTTTATTCATAATAGAAAGCTAATGATTGAATTAATAATAGTATCCAATAAAACGCTTAAATTAATATTGCCGAAAATGATCAGTTACTTAAACCAACCTTTTCTTTCCCCCAGAAATTTCCATTCTACCCTCAAAAGGACAAAACAAAGATCTAAGCACACTATTGAAGAGTATTATTGATGATTATAATATTTAGCATGTCAACTTGGAAACTTTTTAGGATAAGGCTTGAATTATTCAACTCACAAAAAGGACATTTATCATTATTTTACTCCCTAGAATAGTAGAATTAGAATATACCTACTTTTGTATTCTCTATTCTGTTTCTGTTTACCCTTCAAAGTATCAAGTTGCCAAGATCACAGCCGACTCACTCAGACACCGTTAATGTCTGCGCAGATCCTCATCCCTCCCTGTCAGATTCCCTTTCGGACACTCTCACATGGGAAAAAACCAAATAAGACAAAACAAAACTTAGTTGAAAAATAATATATATAAATTAAAGATTTAATTTTGATATACTAATATAAATAATTTTAGATATCATTTATATTAAATAGTTTTTTGTGTAAATTTAAGTTAAAATTATAATAGTATAAATTTAGGGTAATATTAAACTAGTACTCCATAAAGTTGTTTATCGCTGAATCAGATATCGGAGAGTCTCTGCAAATAGCAATGGCTCTGGCATCATCATCCCTTATCAGCTTCAAACCTTGTCTCTCCGCACCTTTCCAGAAACCACGCAGATCCATTGTCGTTGCAAACTCCGCAGAGCCCTCATCAAAATCAGCGTCACAATCAACCGCTTCTGCTTCTGCTTCAGCTCCAGCATCCACGAAATGGAGCCTCAACAGCTGGAGAACGAAGAAGGCGCTTCAGCTTCCGGAGTATCCAGATCAGAGCTCTGTCGATCAGGTTCTTCACACTCTGGAGACCTTCCCTCCGATCGTGTTCGCCGGAGAGGCCAGGAGCCTCGAGGAGAAGCTCGCTCAGGCCGCCATGGGCAACGCCTTCCTCCTTCAGGGTGGTGACTGCGCTGAGAGCTTCAAGGAATTCAATGCTAACAATATCCGTGACACCTTCCGTGTCATTCTTCAGATGGGCGTTGTTCTTATGTTCGGTGGTCAAATGCCTGTTATCAAGGTTTTGTTTCTATTTTTTAGTCATCCCTAATTTACTCAATTCTCTCAACAATTCATTCAAATTGTAATTAAATCTGAAATTTGGAGCCATTTTGATGAAGAATCAGGAGAGTGTTGTATTGTGGTTGATCTAATTTACCGTGGTAGAAAAAGGTTGGGTGCCTTTCTTGGGTTGGAGGTTATCCAATCCCTCAATTAATGATTTGATCTAATTAGCAATGATTACTTGCACACAACTACTGTCATGAATCATGTTTTACATTTATAAATGATTTGATGGAAAGTTGGAGACAATTTTTTAATTTCCATTTAGGCATTCAGTGTTAGCTTGTTTTATGTGTATGCTTTAGCATTATATTATGAATCAATCAGAATGTATGATATTCTTAAAACTGTTGGATATGGTGGTTTAGGTGGGGAGAATGGCGGGCCAGTTTGCGAAGCCAAGGTCAGACCCTTTTGAGGAGAAGAACGGAGTGAAGCTGCCTAGTTACAGGGGTGATAATGTGAATGGGGATGCATTTGATGCCGCATCGAGAATTCCGGATCCGCAGAGGATGATAAGAGCCTACACCCAATCTGTGGCTACTCTGAACCTGTTGCGTGCATTTGCCACCGGAGGTTATGCTGCCATGCAAAGGGTCAACCAATGGAATCTGGATTTCATGGAGCGTAGTGAGCAGGGAGACAGGCATCTTTTCTATCCTCTAAAATCTCGAATCAGGCCATATTTAAAAATCTTATTCTTACATGGTTAAACTTTAATGTGATTTGCGCTTGGGATGGATGTATTTGAAAATGCACTTTTTTCCCATCTTGCTTAAAAGATCATGGAAACAAAAGGGTTAGAATAAGTGGGAACGAAATTGGAAGTAGTCTGAGATTACTTGCACTTAATTTTAATTCGGAATTTGAATGGCATCTCGGGCACAAACATATGGAAACAAAAATCAGAATAAAAGAGTAGAAACAATAAAACATGGGATGCTGTTCATTATGTTGTTCCAATATCTTCAATTTTCTTGTAGTGGTCCTCTACTACTTAACATCTCTGATCTAAAGTGGTAGTTCATGCACTTTTCTTTTTCGTGCTTTCTGCAAATGATATACAGAAGTACAGATCATTTTAAATTGAAAAAGAGACTTTTTTATTCTTGATATTGTTCTCTCAGAAAGTTTTCAACATCCTGTTACATTAGTTCTTGTTTGGTGGTGTGGGGTTACAGGTATCGTGAATTGGCTCATCGAGTCGATGAGGCTCTTGGCTTCATGATTGCTGCCGGGCTAACATCAGAGCATCCAATCATGACTACGACAGAGTTTTGGACTTCCCATGAGTGTTTGCTTCTTCCTTATGAACAAGCACTTACCAGGGAGGACTCTACTACTGGGCTTCATTATGATTGCTCAGCTCACATGCTCTGGGTTGGGGAACGCACCCGCCAACTGGATGGTGCTCATGTTGAATTCCTGAGAGGAGTTGCAAATCCACTTGGAATTAAGGTATACTGTCCCTTTTAAGGTTATAGGGCTATATTGCTTGATCAAATTACTTTTGCGCTTTTTTCTATTTAGTTTGATTACGTTGTATTAAACCAACTTTGTTTTGATTATCAAAATTACTTTTGCATTTGATAGACTTTGTTAATAGTTCTGAGCATCTTTAATGTGCTATGCATGCATTTGCTCTCACTGAAAAGGCCATGTGGTTTTCAGGTGAGTGATAAGATGGATCCAAATGAACTTGTTAAGCTGATAGATATTCTGAACCCCAAAAACAAGCCTGGAAGAATTACTGTAATTGTTAGGATGGGAGCAGAGAATATGCGAGTGAAGCTTCCACATCTAATCAGAGCAGTGCGTGGAGCAGGTCAAATTGTCACTTGGGTTAGTGATCCCATGCATGGCAACACCATCAAAGCTCCATCTGGACTTAAAACCCGTTCTTTTGATGCAATCAGGGTAATTTTCATATATACTTTATTCCATCTAAATATATGTACTTGTTTTATATCAATTTTCACACAATGCAGAACTTTTCACTGAAAAGACTATGTCTATAATACATATTGTTTTTGATCCTATGGAAGTGTTGGGGAAAAAAAGTCTGCTTCTGGATCATCATGTTAGAGACTTTCGTGTTGTCTCACATAACACTCTGCAGAACTATCATTGGAATATTTCTTTTGTTTGGCGGTTGGCAACAGCTTTCAAATAAGAATTTCCAATAAGATTTTTCCAACCCTCATGATCCATCAAAATTTCCATGAAGTGTTTTACCAATATGGAAAATAGCAGATGCTGTAATCCTTGTTAGGTTAATGATGAACAAAGCGAGTATACGGATCTGACACATAATTAGTTAAATGATTATTTGGCCCTTCATTTACTTTCGTAGGCCAGAATTGCATGCTAGAAAATTACAGCAGTACATTCAAAATGCAGATGAACTGAACATAGTAGAATCAAATTGATTTTTTATTTATCTGTTATGTTTGTGCTTTCTTAATGGCATTCATGATCTGGCTCTATCATAGTCTCAAGGTTGAATGCTATTGCATATTACCATAACTTCTATTGCAACTGACTACAAATTCATGTTCCTGTATGTTGTTATTTGCAATAGGCTGAGCTGAGGGCATTCTTTGATGTCCATGACCAAGAAGGAAGCTACCCTGGAGGGGTTCATTTGGAAATGACTGGCCAGAACGTGACAGAGTGTGTTGGAGGTTCGAGGACCATCACTTATGACGACTTGAGCTCGCGCTACCATACGCATTGTGATCCAAGGCTTAACGCCTCTCAATCTCTAGAGCTTGCATTCAACATTGCTGAGAGGTTGCGCAAGAAAAGAATGCAGTCTCTAACCTCACTTTAAATATTGGAGTAAGAAGGTGTCTTCCTTTGTTCTTGGATCACAGCATGGTGTTGTACGAACATAAATTAAAATCTCCAATATAGAGTGGCCAAATTCTGTGAGCAATCCCACCATGGCCATAAGAACATAAATTATTAAATTATATACTGTGCAAGTGTTATAAGACAGTTAAGTCAAAGTATGGAGAAGGGGGTGCATCAGGGTATAGTAGCAAGTTTTGTTCTAGTGTTGTTGGGGACATTATGTGCGTATTTATTTTAGATTAAGTAATGAGTGATGAATGAAAATTTAATGTTTTTAAGTATATCTTCATGGGCACACAATTACCAAAAGAGAAAAAAACCTGCGCATTTTTATAGTGTTCTAATCAATAATTTTTTGTCCCAATTTTTTGAAGGGTTTAATTTTCCCTAATAGTAATCTTAATATAAAAAACTACAAAATTTTTATAAAGGGTTTCTAAGTTCACTCTAGATTTGAGAGTAACAGGATCTTGTTTTGTTCTTGGATTCATGATGGATGAAAGAAGTTTGGGAATAACAAATCTTAATGCATAGCTCCACCGATAGTGCCATATAAGATAGGGAAGTATTTAAGTATATCCATCCACTGATATTTCAGTAATTTTTAACTAGTAATCTTAATTGTATATATTATATATATTTTAATTTTAATTATATATATTATATATATTTTTTATAATTAAGATTATCGGTTAAAATTTAAAAATTAATGAAACACTGGTATATTGGTACTTGTTCATACCATGACTCAATGATAAGGTCCAAATTCAAATAGTATATAAAGGCTCAATTCACAAAATTGGCTTTCCCCCGCAACCGACCTTCTCGTAAGAGGTCGGGTTCGTCATAGGCTCCGCTACAAAGAAGTCGGAGACGAAGATTAGTTGACAGATAACACTCATTCAAATAAGTAGCTACCTATAAAATCTTTCACTCCAACGGCGGTTATGGGTTCACCACTATAAGTATACTGACATCTATCAGGTATTTCGAAATTTCCATATACTCTAAACTTGCTTAGATCCTTACTTACTTAAGCATCAAAGTGCTTTTGCAGGTATCATTCCCTGTTCACTCATACACACAAGTCGGATGGAAGCCCCTAAACGAGAGGTAAGGCAAAGGGCCTCCCTCCTCATTCGATTGGGCCAATCTTATAAGTCCAGTCCTTTAATTTCAACGTAATAGTACTCTTCTTTACATTGATGTATCACTCAAGTACCAAATTTCTTTCATCCATTGCATACACAAGGCTAAAATTTTATAATTGATGGGGATAAAATTTGATTTGATTTGATTTAGTTGTTTTGAAAAGAAAGAATAGATGATAGAAACAGAGAAAAGACATTGCAGATGTAGCAGTAGTAACTAACAAAACGAGATAAACCTAATCTCCTCTACAATGCTTTCACTTAACAATTAACAATGAATGAAGTACGGGGAGCTAAAATTTAACATTTAACAATGTGGCCTCCTATGTCACACCCCCTCAATTCATCATTCCTATTTCCTACCATTCTTTTTTCCACTTAAAAAGAAACCCCTTCGTACTTTATTCATTCACCATCCATCAAAATAATCAGATGAAGGATCACCTTTTTTGGATCAACTCACTTTACTTCTATAGAAGGAAAATTTTAAAATGAAAAACAAACACAAATTCTCTCTCTCGGTTTTCAAATTCCAAAAGAACAGTCTTAAATAACTATGGTGAAAACTTACAAGTATTTGTATTTATATAAAATTGATAATTAAAAATAAATAATTATTAATTTTAAATAAAAATAATTATATATAAATTTTTATTATTAACAATAGTACATGATATAAATAATAAATATAAATTTCATTTTTTTTTATTCCTCGTTATACACTTATAGATACACTATTTCCCCCCCCCTTAACTTCTTTACATGAAGTGATGAAACAGAATTTAATTTACACGTCATACAGTAAATGACAAGAACAATCTAAAATGGCAAACTAGTAATTTTCAAAAGCAACACGAAACCTGCATCATCTTCTTCCTTCCCAACTTCATCACAATTCACTTTTAAATCAGTATATCTACACCACCACACTACAAAGTACAAACCTCTCTCTCACTATCACACAAGCGTCTTGCACGCTGACGTCACCGGGTCCCACATCGCCGGCAACAGGAACTTCCTTCCGTTCACTCCGTTCGCATTGTAGCTCGCCCCCGTCGTCTTCTCCACCAGAACCCGACCCGGATATCCTGGGTACGCCCCGGTCCCAAACACTCCGGTGCACGCCGACACCGCTTCAAGTGGCGCCGTCGCCGGCCCCTGGAAATAACCGTTGTTGAACGGGTTAGTTACGGTTCCCGCCAAAAGTGTAGCCAAGTTGATGATCATGCCGTCAACTCCAACGTCTCCGTTTGGCGCCACCAACGGCGGAGTTTGCGGGCCGTAGATGGGCTGGTGGAAGGGCCACGCACACTGGCCCGGGCATTGAGTCTCTGAGTTTCCAACCCACACGTACGCCGTCCGGGCCTTCCCATTGACGGAACGAGTCGAGCCGTGAGTTCCGCAACGGCTCGAACAGAAACCATCAACGGAAACGTCCTTAGCCGTTAAAATGACGTTGATGGCGGACACGTCGTTGAAGCTGGAAGCGAGAGAAAGGAGGTGCGTTGATTTGAGGTACTTTCCGAGGGAATAAGCCGGGTGTAGGATTTGCTTCCCTACGAGGAGAGCAGAGGAGCCTCCACCTTTGTAGTTTTCAGTTGTTTTCCACCAGGATGCTGCGGAAGGCTGTGGTGGACCACCGGAGCTGAGGGAGTTTATGAAGTCAACGATTATGGAGCGTTGGATTGGAGTGAAGGTGCCGTACCATAAGAGATTAACGGTGATCCTTCCCTTGAGGAGTTGGCCGTTGTGGTACTTGAGAACGAGGGGCTGCTGCTGTACTAGCGCCCCTCCCGTGGAGTTCACGAGAAGCAGAACCAACAGCGTGGCAATGTGGTAATTAAAGGCCATCTTAGAGGGTCAAAGATTCTATGAAGATTGAAAAATGAGGTGAATGGAAAGTGGGAGGGAAAGGGGGTATTTATACGCGGGTATGGTTGGAGAGGGTCCACGTGGGAGTATGTGATTGGCTGCTCTCGAGTATCGGGCGGGTGACGTGGCGGTCTACGCTGATTAAGTTTGACAATCCCAAGACTGAGAGTGGAGTGCTTTGGTTATTTTGTTTAGAGGAAATCACACGCAATCAGACGGGGCAGAGGGTCCCCGTGAAGCTGACGTCATATCATTAGAAAGTATAGAGCAATCAAATTGATGGTTCCCCAGCCTATGGCTTCTGAGCCATTATCCTACTCAATACGTCAAAGTATTACTATTTTAATTATAAATGATATAAAATAAACACATTTATTTACTCTTATTAGAAGATTTTTTTACACTTTATTTGGATGTAAAATAAAAAATAGGTGAAAAAAATGGATGAAAAAAAAATAAAAGAAAAAGTTAATTTTTTTTGTGTTGTTTGAATGAAGAGAAAATACAAAAAAAAATAGAAAATTTTTTTTGTTTGAATAAAAAAAAAATAAAAAAAAATCATACCTAAATAAAAGTATATTAATACCTTTTATAAATTATAATATACTAATGTTATAAGAATAAATTTGTAATTTTATCCATTTTTTTACTTTAATCTAAATTTTCTTTTCAATTTTAAAAAAAAACTTTAATATAAATCTCACATATACTTTTATATTTTTTATTCATTTTTTTTTAATCCAAACAAAATAAAAAACTAATTTTTCTATCTATTTTTTTCTCCTTCTGTTTTCTTTCCTTTCAAATCCTTCTAAACCAAACAAAGAAAGTGTTAATTTAATTTTAAAAATAGAAGCGCAACTGGTTCAGAAATCAAAACCATAGTGCGGTCTGGAATCTGGATGGCCACTGTGCAAATTCAGCGTTTCAATTTTCACTTTTTGTTATTTAAACATAATATCATGGGACGGTGCCAGCCAACTACATAAATTGAATGAAAAATTATATATTTTTTATAATATACAAAATAAACTATTTATCCTCTCTCACTTTATCGATATTGAAAACCAATATATGTAATATTTCTTAAACTGAATGGCCACTCACTAATATCATTATCGATGTACATGCATTTGTTTTGGCGGTTGTTGGATAATTCAAAATGACATAAACCAAAATTCCATTGCATAGAGGCTAGCTAGGTAGTGTAGTTATTAATTAAGATGCAATGGGAGAAAGTATCATTTTGTTACCCACATGGCCACATCAGATACCTTCCAACTTTCAAGCAACCTTAGCATTATTTAATTAAAAAAAAAATTAAAAAATCAGTACTTTTATTAAAATTTAACCGTATTTAATTAGCAAAAAAAATAAACAATATTATACTTTTAAATAAAATTTTACACCATTAAAAATATCAATAATAATTATTTAATAACTATAAATTACAAAATTTAGTGTTCCTAGTACTCTTCTTTAATTTATATGTAACTTGATATTAAGATAATGACAATTTTTTTGTTTGGCAATCACGTTAAGAGAGGAAAAACACGTTACAGTTTTTTGAACGCTTCAATTTTTGGTTTGGCTAATTTTTCTATCTACAAATGCAGAAGTGATTTTAGTTACAAAATCACATTTATAAGAAACAAGAATTTTTAACTTCTGTGTTGCATTAACTGACTTTTAGCCATTGACATTTAACATTTATTTTTCTTTTACCAAATTTATTCTTTATACGTATTATTATATTATTTATAAAATTTTTATTATTTCTCTTTACATGAGCTTTTTTCTATTATTTATTATTTATATTTTTTTACTAATTTTTTATTTGACATTATATATTTTTATAATGGTAATTTTTGTGTATTATATTTATTATTATCTTTTTATAATATAATTTATTGATTCCGTTAGGTAAAATAAATTAAACAAAAAAATTAATCATAAATAATAATAATAGTAAAAAATTATAGCGTACCAAAAAAGAATACTAAGAATATTAAAAATATACTATATAAAAACATATAAAAAAAATATAAAAAAATTAAATATATATAAAAAATAACATTATAATTTAATGTCATGTTCTTTTTAGTAATTATTTATCTAAAAGTGATTTTAACTAATATTATCCAAACAATATTTATTTTATCATAATCAATTTTACTATAAAATTACCAAACATAAATCATGTTCACACAAACTTACTTCTATCCAAAATCAATTTTATAAAATCACTTTTATTCAAACTCCAATTTAACCAACCACAATCTAAACACACATAGGTCTTCCACTTTTGTCGTATTCAAATTAATATTTATAGATTATGTATGTATATATAGTCTTTCAAAAGAACATATACTGTTTTTAATATGAACAATCATTTTCTATTCTAAAACAGTACTAAATAAGGATTCAGTAATGATGTACGAGACAACTGAGTGTTGTGTAATGTCATAAAAAGTGCTAAAAACCAGCCATAAATAAATTTAAAAAACATTCGATTAAAAAACATGAATTGTTCATAATATATATAATAGTATTGAGGAGATTGACCTAATCACACTAATATCCATCAAAATTAATTTTTTAAGAATTAATGATAAAGAATTTGAACAGAAGTGTTTTTCGCTTTAATTTGTTTAGTCTATTATTGGTGGGAAGTACATGATGAACCATGCATATAATTAAAGAGAGAGTAGTGGCTTAACAAAAAAATATATATATATTATTTGTTAAAGGTAAAGCTAACACACACCACATGAGATTAGATTAGGAGAAGGGGATTATAATTAAAAAAGTAGTTAGTAGAGATAACCCATGAAGATTCATGCACCAGTCTTTGATTCTTAATAAATTAAAGTCACAATCACATCATTAATAAGAAAGTAATGAGGATAGATTATTATTAAACAAAAACAACAAATGAAGCGGTATAATTGAAAGCTAGAAATTAAATACCACTTTGGTTTTGAATGAAAAGAATGAGTAATGGTAATTCACGTGCGAGTTGGGGGAACGAAGATTGAAGAAGCCAACCAGTTCGTTTTATGAATCAGTGATTCCATTTTGGCGCTAGCCATAATAAACCCAAACATCACACGCAATCCCATCTCTTTCTGTTTTTATTCGAAATTAATATTTAAAAATTATTAAATAATATAATAAATTTAGTTAAATTTTTTTTTAATAATTTTTAATTATTAACTTCACATAAATTATATATAAAAAAATTTGATAAAAAAATTAACCAAAAATAATTATAACGTATCTTATTTAATATTTATTAATTATTAATAATTAATAAATATTAAATAAAATAAGTTCTGACTATTTTTTTGTCTTTCTAACATTATCGAATTATATGTGAATTTTCACTATGTTCTTTTTTAGTCCATAATGATTATTTGGACTAAATATAAACCAGTCTTTTAAAATTTAAACATTTTTAATTAATCTCAAACTATTTTAAGTAATTAGTTTAAACAATTTTAATTATTAGTCTAAAGACTTCCGGATAAATACACTAGCAAGTCACCATTTACAAGGACCGCAAATTTAGACAAATTATTTCAATAATTGAAAATTTTCAATTGTGAAAGACCACTTTATCTTTTAGACAAATAGTCAGAAATTGAAAAAAATATTTACTCTAATTTTTATTAATAAGTTTTTTTTAATACATACTCTAAGAATACATTTTAAATAAATAAATTTTTTATTTTTATTTTTAAATTTTATGATTTTAGAAATAACATGTATATTTGATTTCTTTTAAACTTTTTTAAGAATTTAAAAACTGAATTAGAATTATTACTCCTTTAACATCAGTATATTATGAAATTTTAAAACTTGTGGATGCATAAATTAAAATGATAATCGAACCATTAAAAAAGGATGGGCTTATAATTATATTGTTGTATATTTGTTAGGATTGGTTCTGAATATTACTATTTGCCCTAAATGGAGCAGTAATTAAACAACTCCTCTATCATTGAAGATTCATTGAATACCAACACACGCAATATATATGGCAGGTACCACCACTCAATACTATACTATACTACTATATATATTCACTGCTAACACACATTATTCATTATTTAATTAACGTCACCTTTCCATATTGTTAGTTACTTTGGTTGGTACTTGTTTTGCAACCATTAAACGAATTTGTTGTGTATTATTGAATTCAACCACATGAATCTCATAAATAATAATCAATAACCATGGGTTACATACTTACGTGTATCCATGCATGTATATAAGTATTCAATTAATAAACAGTTATTGGAAAATATGTGTTCCAATAATTTAATTAATAAGCAGCAATATTGACAGCTGTATTATCATTTTTTTATTGTGCATAACAATAATTTTTGAGAGTTACTAAGATAAATACGTTTAAAATATTTTTTTAAGATATTTTTTAATAATTAAAATTTATTATATATAATCAATTAAATCGTATTATTTTTGTCAAAATTAGGTAAATAAATTAATTTGACCGAAAAAATAGTGAATTAAATCTTAAATTGGTCTAAATTAATATTTTTTATAGAAAATTACTATAATACTCTTATTATAAAGAATGACTAAAATTCTAATATTATATATATTAATTTTAAAATCTTAAATTTTAACTCTTTTCTTCTCTGCTGTCATATCATAGGATTAGGATTTAGAATTTTCAAAATTAATATATATAATAGAAGTATTTTAGTTATTTTTCGTAATAGAGATATTATAGTCATTTTTTATAAAAAATATTAATTTAAACTAATTCAAAATTTAATTTATTAATTTTTCGGCTAAACTGATTTGTATGGTCTAATTTTAATAAAGATAACACAGTTTAATTAGTTATATATGATAAATTTTAATTATTAAAAAATATTTAAAAAAACGATATTTTTATCTGAATAGTTCTTATAATTTTTTTATAAAAAAGATATTTGTAAATATATATATATATATATATATATGTGTGTGTGTGTGCGGGCGCGCACATAATGCTATTGTTTAAGCAGTATTATAAATAATAAGAACTTTGATTATAGTGAAATATTGTGAATTTTGTGGAAGATATATAAAAAGGAAGGGGAAGAAGTCCAAAATGGGCAGAGGCGTAATTTTGTCCGAGAATTAATGAGTTTTGTTTGGATTATGTGACGATAAACAACTTTTGTTACGATGGAACTCACGGAGAGCATCACTGTATGTGTGGATAATTTTCAACCTAACAATATTATGGCGATTAAGACATGTTTCGTTTTTTAGTATGTCAATTATAAGCCATCTTCATTGGGTAATTTTGGATTAGGACTTTTATTTAATTTGGGGAATAATTTATAGCTCACAGGGAAAGATTAGAGGACGTGAAAAATATGCATATTTACACCAACGTCATATCCAAACAAATTAAGTAAAGAGGTTCATTGCATATGCATGATTAATAAATAATAGAATAATTATAAAAATTTAATTTTTAATTAATTAATATTTGTTAATTTATTTTATTGTAACTTTTTTTTGAGAATTTAAAATTTAAAATAAAAAATAATATTAAAATATTAATTAATATTAAATAAATTAAATATTATTGAAAGAATTATATTTTATATATATTGTCCACCAATATTTAAATAATTTTAATTATTAATTTTAATTATAAAAAATATATATAATATATATTAATTAAAATTAACTGTCAAGATTATTGAAACACTAATGTATCATATACATTTAAAAACTTTTTAATATTATTTTCCATTTCCAAATCATGAGTTTTGTGGATTGTGAAGTAAGTTAAGTCTAATGTAGATGCATGAAGCCTAGAAAGTAGAGACTATAGAGTGATAAAAATTTTACATTCACGGGAGAGAATATATAGCTACCTACTAAAAATTAAATGAATATAATGTTCATGTTTGGTGGTCGTCAACCAACGCCTTATTATCCTTTAAGTAGAGTCAAAATCTATACATGCACAACCAAAAAGGGTTCAATAATGTAATTGTTGCAATAAGAATGAAATAGATGATCATGAATAGCTCATCTTTTCTATATTAAAATATTATGTTATCAAAGTTTTTATATTTAGTGATAGTGAAAAAAGAAATCTCTATGTATATATAAATAGACACACATATCTGAAACAATACATAAGTAATAAAATAAATATTTCTTTTTCTCTTTTTTTTTTATATTATAATATAATTTTTTTCTCTTTTTGTAGTTTTAAGTTATAATAATTATAATATTAGTAAATATATTAATCATCTCTATTATATTGACATAATAATTGTAGTAAATATTGTTATCTAATTATACTTCTTTATTTTATATCTATTACCTCTTATTTATTTATTTTACAATACGTTATCATCACGAGACTCTGATCAAATTTTAGGAAGACTGAGGTAACAAATTTTCATTATGTCGAAGCTCTCTCATCTTGAATTTAATACTCTTGATATATCTTGAAACAATTATTTATCAATGATATTAGATGCTGAAATCCATCTTGATTCAATGGATCTTGGAGATACCATTAAGGCTAAAAATAATGCATTTCAGAAGGATAAAGCCAAAGTCGTGATTTTCCTTCGTTGTCATCTTGACGAAGGATTGAAAAATGAATATCTCACATTAAAAGATCCTGCAGATCTGTGGAAAGACCTTGAAAAAAGGTATAATCATCAAAAGACGGTGATATTTCCTCAAACCCGATATGAATGGACCCACTTGCGTCTACAGAATTTTAAGTCTATAAATGAATATAATTCAGCAATGTTTCGAATCACCTCACGAATGAAATGATGTGAAAAAAAGATATCTGATAATGATATGTTAGCGAAAACTTTCTCAACCTTCTATGCCTCGAATGTGCTCCTGCAACAGCAGTATCGAGAAAAAGGATTTAAAAAATATTCTGAATTAATTTCTTGCCTTTTTGTTGCTGAACGCAACAATGAGTTGCTCTTAAAAAATCATGAAGCACGCCCAGCTGGCGCCGCCCCATTTTCTGAAGCAAATGCGACAAATCATTACCCCAAAAGAGGTAAATGGAAATGTTTTAGTAACAAGAAAAATTATGGAAGGAAAAGGAATTATGTTCACAAAGGATCTCACCAGAAGTGGGATAAAGAAAGGAATAATGGGCAAAATAAATCAACAGAGGATAAATATTTCCATTGTGGTGGAAAGGGCCATCGGTCACGTACTTGTCGTACCCCAAGGCACCTAATCGATATTTATCAAGCATCTTTAAAAAAGGACGACAAAGAAAAAAAGTCAAATTTTGTTTCAAATAATGCTGAAAATTCCATCACTCCTTATGAATATCTGAATTCTTTGAGGATCCTGAAGGAAATATTGGTCATTTGATCAATGATGGAATAGTTTAATATGTAAGATTGTTAAGTATTTATGTAAATAAATAATGTAAAGAACTTCTTATTAAGTTTTATTTTCTATACATTTGAATTTCAAGTACGATGTATATAAATAATGTTTAATAAAATATTTATAAATTTCAAAATTACTAAATGTGCTATGATAATAATAATAAAATGTTTGGTATATACTATACTTCTTAGAAAAATATTTTCAATCAAGGAAATAATTTTATTGCGTAAATATTTATACTCATTTTATTATTATTTGTCTTTGAAGAGAATGGCAAGGACATATAGTGAAGATGTATGCCTTGCAGATAGTGCAAGTTCGTACACCATTCTTAAAAGCGATATATATTTTACCCATCTTGTGCTAAAAGAAGAATATGTTAATACTATCATTGGTTCAGGCAATGTGATAGAAGGCTCTGGAAGAACTATAATTTTATTTTTCAGAGGAACAAAATTCATAATAAATAATACACTATTGTCTACGAAGTCTCTAAGAAACTTGTTGAGTTTCAAAGATATTCGCCAAAATGGATATCATATTGAGACAATGAATGAGAGAAATCATGAGTACTTATGCATCACAACTAATGATTTAAATAAAAAAGTTATATTAGAAAAGTTACCCTCACTTTCATCTGAGTTATAATATACCAAAATTAGTGCAATTGAATAACATGCCATTGTAAACAAAAAGTTTACTAACCCAAATGAATTCATAACTTGGCATGATAGATTGGGTCATCTGGGAACAACCATGATACGGAGAATTATTGAAAACTCTCATGGACATTCACTAAAGAACCAGAAGATTCTTAAATCTAGTGAATTTTTTTGTGTTGTATGTTCTCAAGGGAAGTTAATTTTAAGGCTATCACCAGTAAAGATTGGATTTGAGTCCCCTGAATTCCTAGAAAGGATTCAAGGCAATATACGTGGACCTATTCATCCAACATGTGGATCTTTTAGATATTTTATAGCCCTAATAGACGCATCTTCGAGATGGTCACATGTGTACTTATTGTCTTCTCGCAACCTGGCATTTGTGAGATTATTGGCTCAAATTATTCGATTAAAAGCACAGTTTCTAAAAAATCCAATCAAAGCAATTCGTATTGATAATGCTGGTGAATTTACTTTCCAAGCATTTGATGCTTATAGTATGGCTAATGGAATAAGAGTTGAACATCTAGTAGCTCATGTTCACACACAAAATGGGTTAGCAGATTCACTTATTAAACGCCTCCAATTAATTGCTAGACCCTTACTTATGAGAACAAATCTCCCAACCTCGGTTTGAGGGCATGCTATTTTACATATCGCAGCACTTATTCGTTTGAGGCCAACGAGACACCATCAGTTCTCTCCTATGCAATTAGCTTTTGGCTAGCAGCCAAATGTTTCTCATTTAAGAATATTTGGGTGCATGGTATGTGTTCCCATTGTACCACCTAATCACACCAAAAATAAGCAACTTGACCACCATCGTCCTTCTGCACACTGCATCACCAGTGCCTTTCTCTTTCTTCTTCTTCAAGAAGGACTGAAACTTCGTTGGATCAAGAAGAGAAACTCAGCCACCTGAAAGCACCAAACGTTAGAAAATATAACAACATCAACAAACCTAATAACAGACAAGCAACGATACCTATATACGCTTTCAAGCCCTCATTATCACCAGAGTCATACAAATACAGAAGTTCAGAAATCGATAAACACTCTCCAGTAGCGAAGCTCTCAACCAAGAAATCTAAAAGGAAATCTTCCTCCTCATTCCGCTCAGAGGCCTCAAGAATCTGACTCGGCTCAAAACACCAGTAGAGAGGAAACCTCTCAATAAGCTCATTATCTAAATAGAACGGGTACTCAGTCTCAGTTGTCCTAACTTTAACAAACAGGGATTTAAAATTCTTGAACGAAGATTTGTACAAGAGAAACAAGGAACGACCCGGGAAACTACTAAGACAAACCCACAAACCCTTTCGAACGCCTTTTGACTGAAACAGAGAGAAAAACAGGGGCAACGAACAAGGAAAAGAGAAGAAATCCATCAAGCACTTAAAGGCACGAAGAAATGCCCAGGAATTTAGGTGAAGTTGTGAAAGTGCGCAATTGAGCTGCGTAAGAACGTCACACTCAAGAGAAGTAAAGGAAAATCTCACACCAAATCCAACGATACAGGGAGTATACATGTAGAAATACCCCCAATCGCCCCTCCTCTCACAAACCCTATCAGTATCAGAATAGGGAAGGAGTTTAACAGCAGCAACAGAACCGCCCCTAACAACATTCAGACTACCCAAATCAGATATGGACTCGGCAGTGGTAAACAAGGAAGAATGAGTCCTAACGTCGTCATGGACCCAATGATATGGATCATCTTCCCTCTCTTCAACCGCTTTCAACTTTTCTTTCCCCTTCTCTCTCGCCATAGAAGTAATAGTAAAAAGCAACGAAAAGAAACACTAACCTTGCGAAGACATGAGGAAGGTTAAACCGTAAAAAACGTAGCAGCAAAATGTAAAGTCCCGAAGCAAGGTACAGCTATTATTGCAAGCCCACTAAATTAGTGAAAACCTTAGTCAATAACTACCACTAACGTGGGAAATCAAAAAACATAAAGGCACATTAAATAAGGTACGCCCCGCAAGAGTAACCAAAGAGTCTCCCCAATTTCTTTTTCAAATTCCTTCAACGGGCCACAGAGGCCCAGCAACAACAAAATGCTATAAGGCCACAAAAGAAGGGAGTCAACAACAAATCAACTAAAGTTCGCCTACCGTTCTTCCGTACAACACTAGCCGAACTTGGGGGCTATGACGTGTACCCCACCAACCTCGGAGATAAACCAACAACTGATTACCGACCTAAGAACTCGGAGAAACTAAACAAAGTAGAAACTCCCAACTAAATTGTGGACAGGTCAGCATCATCTCTCAACCATCACCCACAACCGCGGAACTCACTCCCTCAAATCCGATCACGACTCTACACAGGTCAAAGATATCAATAACGGCACTCATCTAACATTTCGAAAACAAACAAACTGACACACTACTCGTCTATAAAAAACAAACCTAATAAACCACGAAGAGCTAGGTCACATAACTCATTTCAGTTTATCACTCCTTATTCTTATATAACTTATATACTTACTTTAGTATCGGAGTGCTTTTTGCAGGTGCTCCCGCCACCGTGTTTCAAGAGGACCGAGGTTAATTCGCGACGATCCCGGACGACGTCTAGCTCAACCGGAGGTCCGAACTGTCACCTGGAAGTCACATACCTCGGTGCACTCAAGACAGAACAGATATTATATTACGAGCACATGTATATGTGTATAAAAGAATAATGTTTAGACATTTTAATTTATTCTTTTATTATTCAAATATATATTTTAAAAAATATAAATGGTTAAAAATTTTATTTTTTTATAAATTTAAAACATAATTAAGGATATTATAACTTAAATTTTTATCTAAAATGATTCCTCTTTGTTTATTATCTACGACTCTTAGAATAGTAAATCTTTCTCGTATTGAAATTGAAATACAATTTATCATCAAATTCCATGGCATCAAACATAAAAATTGACAGCATTATTTTTCAGGAAGGTAACAGTAGGAACTAATTCAAAAGAAGCGCTGCAGTGTTGCATCTTGCATGCATTGCTGGTTACAAGTTACAAGGGATAAAAATGGATCGATCTTTCAAACATTTCAAAGCATTTCTTTGAAAAATATTCTGTAGGAAAGTGTCCAGCTCCCTATATAAAATTAATATGTCAAATTTAGCTCATCTCATCCAAAATACAGTTTAATTGGTTGCATAAAATTGGAAGCTATGAACATAGTAAACTAAACAGATATCTTATACCTTGAGAGTTGCATAGGTTAAACGATATCCTGTATTAGAATATGCAACCTTATACCTACAAGCCATGGTTAAATACATTATTTTAAAGTCCTATAACATCAGCAAATTAGTAATGTATGAGAATTTATCTATTTATAATATATAAAAGTTGATACTAATTTTTTCTAAGGAGTCACTTAAATAAAGATGTCAAAAACATCTTTTTTATAAAAATATTTTTTAAAAATTAAAATTTAACACATATAATCAATTAAATTATATTATTTTCATTAAAATTAGACTGGATAAATCAGTTTAGTAAAAAAATTAATAAATTAAATTTTAAATCGGTATAAATTAATATTTTTTATAAAAAATTACTATAATATCCCTATTATAAAACACAACTAAAATCTCTCTCTCTCTCTCTCTCTCTCTATATATATATATATATATATATATATATATATATATATATATTAATTTTAAAAATTTTAAATTTTAACCCTATAAACATAGAGAAAAAAAGGGTTAGAATTTAAAATTCTCAAAATTAATATATATAATAAGAATATTTTAGTAATTTTATATAATAGAGGTATTGTAGTCATTTTTTATAAAAAAAAATTAATTTAGATGAATTTAAAATTTGATTCACTATTTTTCGGTCAAATTAATTTGTCTGACCTAATTTTGAATAAAATAACATAATTTAAGTGATTATACGTGTTAAATTTTAATTATTAAAAAATATCTTTAAAAAAAGACATTTTTTACGTCTTTATGGAAGTATCTCCTTTTTTCTAACTATTTTTTTTTTGTTAACGATACCACATCAGCAATTCTAATAATTTGGCAAAAGATTAAAATCAACCAATCACTATTTAGTAAAATATTTTTAAAAATTAAAACAAAAAACTTTTATATATTATTATTCAATTGAAACATCAAGTACTAATTAAATGTAATAAATATACATTAAAAGTATCATAATAATGATAATTATAAAAAATTTCAGTTACAAATATTCAAATTCTTCAACTACATATTAAGACTCTTACTACTTTTTATTTCTTAATCTCTTATATTAATTGTCAAAAATTTCTTAAATTTAATATAATATTTTTATATGTTTTTCATTCTCATTCATTTATTTTTTTAATTATTTACAAAAAAAACCGCAAGGGCTAGAAAATTAGAATTCCAAGGGTTAATAAATGCAAAACACATTACTGTAGAGAATGGTAGGAAATTAAAAAAATATTTTAAGTAATTAAAAAAGGACAATTTACACATATAAAATGATTGAAGAAAACGTTTACGCAAATACAACATTGGCAATTTCTAGACGCAAATGCAACAAACGCAACTATATATAATCCGTTACACCCTGCAGTGGAATTTAATTGCACGTAATCTACTACAGGGTATCGCGGATTACGTTGAGGGCGGGGTTACTCATAAACCGCTACACCTTGTAGCGATTTATGACCAAATGGCTTTTATGCATAATCTGCTACACCCTGTAGCGAATTATGAGTATAGTGGGTTGTCTATATATACCGCGTGAGGCTGTTGCGGAAATCATTTGAGTTATTTTGGAAAGAAAGTTAGAGAGAGAAAGTAGAGAGAAGGGAGAGAAAATTTAAAATATTTGAGTAGTTTGGAAGAATGGAGGATGAACGGCGGTTGTACTGGCTCGACAGCGTTGCTCACGTACCCGGAACCATCGATGCAGAGATAAGTGTCTCTATTTCCAAACACTATTTTAATAAATGTATATTTTATTCAATATTAAGGAAGTAATTCATTAATTAGATAGATAGAGACTTAGTTTAGGTTTTGGTTTGTAAATAAAAATTTGAAATATAAACTTTGACATCTAACATTTAATAGTCAAGGTAGAGAGGTAAATTAGTAATTTCAAAACCCAAGTAGCTTAAGACTAGAAATACAAGCTATAGTTTAGTTGGTGATGTTATTGTTAGAAATTAAGCCGGTTTTCTTTATTTCTGAAAATGCAGCCAACCCGATGTGTGTATAGCGTCCGTAGGCAACAGAATATGCCATTACATGATAGGATCATACCTTACTTAGAGAGGGCTGGGTTGTACCACCTGGCTAGGCTGAACGCGCATTGGTTCTGGTTGGATTAACCTCTGGTCAGCGCATTTATTGAGAGGTGGCGGCCTGAGACCCACACTTTTCATATGCCATTCGAAGAGTGTACTATCACGCTCCAGGACGTGGCATACCAGCTCGGGCTGCCCGTGGATGGCCAGGCTGTTTTCGGGTGCATGATAGACTTCCACATGCACATCGAGGGGGCCAAACTGGCATCAGAGTGGTTCGAGGAGTTATTTGGTGAGCTTCTGCCACCGGATAAGAGAAAGTTATACACAGTCCACTTCACATGGTTTCATGAGCGGTTCAGGGTGTTACCAGCGGATGCTTCGGAGGAGACCGTGCGCATATATGCACGCGCGTATATTATGATGCTTCGATGGGACCTTAAAAAAATTGGAGATATATGTTGGATATGATTCTCCCTCTATAGTAAGGTATCTTGAGATACAAATTGAAAATGTATTTAAAATCTGATTTACATATTGTCATTTTGATGAATCAAAATTTTTAACATTAGGGGGAGAGAATAAGCTTCCTGAAAAGGAACTTAATTGTAATGCATTATCGTTGATGCATTTAAATCCTTGATCAGGGCAATGTGAACTAGAAGTTCAAAAGATTATACATTTGCAAAGAATAGCAAATGAATTGCTTGATACATTTTCCGATACAAAGAGGATAACTAAATCTTATATACCAGCAAAAAATGCCCCAATTCGAATTGATATTCCAGTCAGACAAATTGTCACGGAAAATAATTCACGCCAGAAGCGTGGCAGGCCTGTCGGTTCCAAAGACAAAAATGCTCGAAAAAGAAAAGAGGTAAATACTATTCCTGTTGAAAAAGATATAGTAAAGACACCTGCAGTTGTCCAAAATTTTGATATAGTTTTAATGCCAGAAGACGTTCAGGTACCTGAAAATTTTGAAAATAACGAGATCTCAATAAATTATGTCTTTATAGGAGAGAAATGAGACCGAAATAAGATAATTGTCAATAAAATATTTGCATATAATGTGACATTAAATATCATGCATAAAAGTAAGGATCTTGAGTCAAGATCAATCGAAGAATGTTGACAAAGAAATGATTGGCCAAAATGGGAAGAAGTCATGAAGACTGAGCTAGACTCACTTACAAAACGTGAAATCTTTGGACCTGTAGTCCGTACACCAGAAGATGTAAAACCTGTTGGATACTGATGGCTATTTGTGAGAAAACGAAATGAGAAAAATGAAGTTGTACACTATAAAGCTCGACTTGTAGCACAAGATTTTTCACAAAGGCCTGGTATAGATTATGAAGAAACATATTTTCCTGTAGCGGATGCAATAACATTGCGTTATTTGGTCATTTTATCTGCATATTATAAATTACATATGCATTTAATGGATGTGGTAACAGCCTACTTATTCGACTCATTAGATCGTAATATCTATATGAAAGTCCCTGAAGGACTAAAGATATCTAAACCATCCAATGAATATTCGCAAGGATTATATTCAGTCAAATTGTAAAGATCTTTATATGGTCTAAAGTGATCTAGATGAATGTGGTATAATCATCTTACTGAGTATCTAGCCAAAAACGGATTTAAGAATGATGATATCTGTCCATGTGTTTTCATAAAGAAATCTGCATTTGGGTTCATTATAATTGCTGTGTACGTTGATGATTTAAATATCATTGGATCTCCTGAAAAGATTTCAACAATTATAAAAACTCTAAAAGAAGAGTTTGAGATGAAAGATCTTGGAAAGACTAAATTTTGTCTCGACCTGCAGATCGAGCATACAAAAAATGGGATCTTTATTCACCAAACAACATACACAGAAAAGATCTTGAAGAGATTTTATATGAATAAGTCACAACCATTAAGTATCATAATGATCGTAAGGTCTTTGGATGTGGAAAAAGATCAATTCCGTTCTAAAGAAGAAAATGAAGATATCCTTGGTCCTGAAGTACCATATCTTAGTGCCATTGGAGCACTAATGTATCTTGCCAATAATACGAGACCCGATATATCACTTGCTGTGAATTTACTAGCAAGATACAGTTCATCTCCAATCATAAGACATTGGAATGGAATCAAACAAATCTTTCGATATCTTTGTGAAACGGTTGATATGGGATTGTTTTATCCATATGAATCAAAGTCACAATTAGTTGGTTATGCAGATGCTGGATACTTGTCTGATCCACATAAATGGAGATCTTAAACAGAATACCTGTTCACATATGGTGGTACAGCTGTATCATGGAGGTCCACAAAATAGACAATTGCAGCAACATCCTCTAATCATGCTGAAATACTAGTGATACATAAAGCTAGTCGAGAGTATTTTTGGTTGAGAAATTTGATCCAATATATTCTATCATCATTTGGACTGATTGATCAGAAGATAGCTCCAACTGTCTTGTTTGAAGATAATACAGCATGTATTGCTCAACTTAAAGGCAGATATATCAAAGGTGATAGAACAAAGCATATTTCTCCCAAATTCTTCTTCATTCATGATCTTCAAAATCAAGGGACAATTGATGTCCAACAGATCCACTCAAGTGACAATTTGACAGATTTATTTACAAAGTCACTCCCAAAATCCTCCTTTAAAAGATTGGTACATGAGATTGTGATGCGTCAATTTCGAGAGGGGAGACTGTACTATTTTTTTATCAGACTTTTTTTTCCATTGGATTTTTCTTGACAAGGTTTTTAATGAGACATTTCCCATTACAAAGGATTTTGTACTCTTTTCCTTCATTAAAATTTTTTTCTATTGGGTTTTCTTTAGTAAAGTTTTAACGAGGTATAATCCTAAATGGTTATTCAAGGGAGAGTGTTGCGATAAAAATGAAATGGATGACCATGGACGACTCATCTTTTTCATACCGAAATGCTATGTTACCAAGGTCCTTACACTTAATGATAATAAAAAAAGAAGCCTCCATGTATGTATAAATAGAGGCACGTATATAAAACAATACATAAACAATAAAACAAATATTTCTCTTTCTCTTTTTTTATATTATAATATAAATTCTTTTTCTTTTTGTAGTTTTAAGTTACAATAATTATAATATTAGTAAATATATTAATCATCTCTATTATATTGAAATAATAATTGTGGTAAATATTGTTATCTAATTATATTTTTTATTTTATATTTATTACCTCTTTCTTATTTATTTTATAATAGTAATAATGTATACGGGCAATATTATTTTCCAATAATATTATTAATGACATTTAAAGTGGTTTAATTAAAACGAAAAACATAAAGCCGTGTATACAATAATGGGCACCAACAAGGCACAATTATTTATATGTATTTAGTTTTGAAATTTCTACGTACAATTTTCAAGTATTTTGGGTATATTTGGTGTGAAAAAATTTAAAAAATAAAATGCATTGGTTTCACATACAAAACGTGCGGAGAAACTTTGTAATAAAGAGTGTAGAAAATGGCACTAATAGCTGTCTTAGAATTTTGGTTCATTTAGAGGTAGATTTTTTCTTCCCTTAGGGTATGGACTATGGACTCAGTTGACATTTGACCCTTGTTATATGGTTCATATAAATAAGTAAATAAATAAATGCAACTTGGGGGGACCAATATAGCATCTCTTGTTAGGAAAAATAGATGTTGTTTTTCAACGTTGAACAAAGTTCTTTGGATCCTAGCAATTCAAGAAGAAGTCATAAGCCAAACCTGATTTAAAAAAAAAAGAGACCTATTCTGAATTACTATTTAGCCTTCTTTTTTTAGATGAATTCATTTATCTAAACGATAATTATTTTTTATTTTTATATTATTTAAAAAATACTTTTGAATAATGTTCATGTAACTACTAACTTCTTTTTTTTTTGTCTACAGTGTTTTCAATTCAACGGTCTAAAAATTAATTCATCATAAATTTAAATGAGTTGACCACTTGACTAACTTAAGTTGATTATAACTTATAACTACTAATTAAATTGTGTACTTTTCAAACTCTGCACCAAAGTACCGAATTCTCTTAATAAATGGTGTTTTTGAATTATTGGTTATTAATAATGAAATTCTTCTCTTAATTATACTGGTCAACCACTAATTCGCCATCCACAGAATTGCTACGATAACCTAACAAGAGTGACAGCTGTTCATGGACAAGAGTGCTAATCGAGTCCACCTTCGCTGGTTGCCTTTTGTGGTAAGACTTGACGATATGAACAGCTATAGCTGGGGCGCCGCTGCATTGGCGTGGCTGTACCGATGCATGTGCAGGGTGGCGAACAGAAACGTCACCAACTTGGCTGGACCCCTACAGTTGCTACAGTCATGGATCTTTTGGCGGTTCCCCACGCTGAGACCGTCGGGTTTTGATGCCTTCTCTTTTCCATTGGCATTCAGGTATACTTTAATTCATTGTTTCTTTCAAGTTCATTACGTTCTATATTTGAAATTACATACTTACATGCTATTTCTGCTACTCAGATGGGCCACATATTTGTCCTCTTCTGATGGGAAGGAACGGCGGATTATACAGTATCGTCTGGCATTGGATCGACTGACTCATCGAGATGTAAGTATTTTGTTTTTGTTTGTTGTTATTTTAATTGTTTTTTTTCACACTTATATGTATACATTGGTATAATGCTGATCTTGCCTCCTGTCTATCAGATTGTGTGGGAGCTTTATGGGTTGCTGGACGTACTGGCAGTCATCCATCCGGAGATACTGACCGAGGAGCACAGCCGGTTATGGTGGGCTATCACCAGCCTGATCTACTTTGCAGTTATTGAGTGGCATCAGGTTGACAGGGTCTTCCCACAGCTAGGGGGCATACAGCATTTGCCTGAGCCAGCGCTCAACATAGAGTATCTTCATAGTAAGGACGATAGGGGTGGAGATAGATGGTTCTCCACTTGCTATAGGACCTAGCATCAGCATTGGGACGAGCGAGTTCGTTCTGTGTTGAGTGTCCAGAGAGTTCCTGATCCTGGTCCATCCCCTGAGTACCTGGACTGGTGGCACCGTGTTGCACATAGAATTCTGTCACCAGGAGTTGCTTTCGCCGACCCCAGGCCGACCCAGGTTCCGGACGATGCTATACTCAGAGGGTCGTCGCAGGCGCCGACTAGAGTTCCAGCGTCCGATATGCCAGATAACAGACATTTGGAGCGGAGACGATGCATCGGTACACGTGCCACTGATTGCGACTGGCACTGGCTAGACGACATGGTGCAGGAGGAGCAGGTTGGTGGTGATGACGGAGGCCAGGCAGATCATCGCCTTCGTCGATCTTCTGCTAGACGACGGGCTGCTCGTGGTGGAGGAGCACCTCCCGTCCACCACGATGACGAGGCAAGATCGTCTCGTCAGCACCCTACAAACACTCATGCTGGTGGCACCGCGGAGGCTAGTATGGGTGGTACACCTTTTACCCACGTATCTAGCTCTCAGGTACTACATGGGTGTAGCACACAGCTGTTAGCCGATCTTGCTACCACTTCTTTCACCATGGATTTGGACGATCAGTTGGGTGGTCCCCAGTTCTATGCGATTTTGATGAGTTCATACGGGGTGACGACATTCATCAGTACCAGAGCTCGATTCCAGGCGACCCTTCAGACCCTACGGAGTATAGGCCACATCCAGCGGATATGCCTGAGACCCAGGTTCCTGAGACCCAGGTTCCTGAGACCCAGCTCCAGGTCGACTTGAATGAGCCCGCAGGCAGCCCGTACGACACTTGGTTCGGGATGGGGGAGGGGGGACGCCACCATCTACATTTGGAGTTGGGGCACAGGAGGCTCCGTCGGGAGATCGGCGAGCGGCTAGGGTTAGGCGTCCGACTCGATGTAGCACAGGCTCGCACCTACTTGGTCCATTCGGAGGCGATCATGATGTTGACGGTGACCAGCAGTAGCGTCTGACTCTCTTAATTTCCGACAGTTATCCATGTATGAATTATGACTTATTTATTTTCTGTTAGGGTTAACGACTTGTGACAGTTATATCTGTATTAGTTATGTAGTTATACCTGTATTATTTTTGTATGAGTTACTGCGAATGACGATAAAATTTTGTATCAATTCGTGCATTTTGCATCATGGATTTTAAACCCTAACATATAAACACCACTATACTGCATAAAAACTATTTGGTCATAAACCGCTACAGGGTGTAGCGGTTTATGAGTAACCCCGCCCTCAAGGTAATCCGCGATATCCTGTAGCGGATTACGTGCAATTAAGTTCCGCTGCAGGGTGTAGCGGATTATATATAGTTGCGTTTATTGCATTTGCGTCTGGAAATTACCAATGTTGTATTTGCGTAAACGTTTTCTTCAATCATTTTATTTGCGTAAATTGCCTATTAAAAAATATCAATTTATGTCCCAAACATCTAAAGAATGAAAATAACATTAATATATGTAAATATATAAATAGAATGCAAACAAATAAAAAAATAAAAAATTTATTTTTTTATAAATAAATTGATTATATAAAATAAAATATAATTGATGATAAAACATAATATTTATATGACATGGTTGTTGAAATAATAAATAAAAATGACATTACTTCATCGTAAAAATATGATTTTTTTAAACTAATATGTATATTTATATATATGGTATCATATACCATTTGAGCTATTAACTCATTTTAAATAGGAAAAATTACTCTAAAGAACTGTTAGGAAGACTTAATTATTAAAAAGGACCTTTAATACCAAAATTATTAAGAAGGACCAAATTTTTTTATAATATTTAAGAAGAAGAACTAAATCTTTTTATAAGAAGATAAATATATTCTGAACTATTTTTTTATTTATTTTGTATAATCTTTAATATATGCTATTTGATTTACAATGTTATATAGATATTTATAAATATTCACTTGGAATTAATTAGTTAATTAATTTAAAAAAATTATTCTAAAAGACTGTTAGGGAGATTTAATTATTAAAATATTGATTCTTAACTATTTTTTATTTATTTTTTATAATTTTTATATTAAAAATTTTTATTTTTTCTAAAATTTTGGTAATTTTTATTATTTATTTATTTATTTATTTATTACTTTTATGATCTTTTATCTTTTTTTCGTTAGGTAAAGATCATAAAAATAAATAAATAAATAAAAATAAATAAATAATTAATAAAAATTACTAAAATTTTAAGAGAAATAAAATTTATCAATATAAAGATTATAAAAAATAAATAAAAAATAAGTAAAGATATATTTATCTCCTTTTAAAAAGATTTGATCCGTTTTTTTAAATATTATAAAAAGATTTAATTTGTTTTCTTAAATATTATAAAAAGATTTGGTCATTCTTAATAATTTTAGTAATAAAGGTCCTTTTTAATAATTAAATTCTTCTAACGATCCTTTAGAATAATTTTTTCTTTTAAATAAGGTTCATATATATATCTCTCATTTAAGAATAAATATCCATTTAAAGAAAAAACCATTCTAATATGACAGCATCCAAGGTGTTTAAAAAAGCCATACAATGATGATGAGTACCACGGGACTATCAGAAGGTTGTCAAAATTTCATCCAAAAATATCAAAACTGATCAGGATCCCGAAAAGTTCTAAACAGGATTCAGAAATTATAATTACTGCCTACAGATCAAAAGTCAAAAGTGCTGTTGTTGAAGAACTTAGTGCTGACAAAGTTGCTGTTGAGGCTGGTGACAACTAAGCAATTAGGAAATGGTGGATATGCCTTGCTTTAGAAAGCATTACTGAAGGGTGTGATACTTTTGTGCTTTCTTGTGATTTGATTTGACTTTTTGGTCTTGTATCTTTTACTTGATTGAAGTATTCACTTTGATTTCTGAACCTAAATTACACATGTTATTTATAATGACTCACTTTTTTTTTCAGTTTAATATTATACATTGAAAATGTTTGATAATAAAAGAAATTAGCTAAAAATAACTACAATTTTTTTATTTAATATTTATTAATTATTGCAATAATTAATAAATGTTAAATAAAATAAATTTTGATCGATTATATATATTTATCTGAGAACAGCAATATTAGAAAGACAAAAAAAAGTCAAAATTTGTCTTATTTAATATTCATTAATTATCGTAATAATTAATATTCTAAATTAATAAATACTAAATAAAATAAGTTATAACGATTTTTGACTAATTTTTTTTATGATTAAATATTTTTAATATGAAAAATCATATAGTGTAAATAAACGGGTTTATATTAATTAAAGTTATTTAACCTATATATTAAATAAACGATAATACTAAAAAAATAAAAAATAATCAGAATTTATTTTATTTAATATTTATTAATTATATTAATTATTATAATAATTAATGAACTGACTGTTCGTTTTTTTTTTTTTTTACCAAATTGAGAAGTTCACGTAGACCCGCACCATTAATTTGGTTAACTATATATGTTATGAACTTATGATTTATCAACTAATATATATTCCAGTACATAAATTAATTTTGGATGAAGATTCCGGAATAACTTTAATTTACGTTGTATCCATTATATTACGTATTAGTTAAACCTTTCACGTTTTTAATAATCTATAAGGATAGACTATAGCTATCTATCCAAGTTGGTCCGAATAATATGCACTTATTCAATATTCATGATGATAATGTCAGTTTTTCAATATGAACCATTATATGCATACCCGTGATGTAGAATTAATTTGTGAACACATTAAACAATGCACTGAAACAATTCAATTAATCAATATTATTCAATTGTCAATGTAAGTGTTTTTTTTACACTAAAATTTTAAATTTTAAATAATTCTAAATTCTAAATTTTAATTCTAAATCCTTCAAAAAATGAGAATTAAAATATTACAAAAAATTAATATTAATTAATTAAAAGTTAATTTTCTTCACTTCTTAATTAATTTATTATAAAGCAAGGTTATTATTTGAATATGTGTTTATTTCATATTGTCATTACTTATTTGGATGTATCACATAACTAATGAACATATTTTCTTTTTCTTTCTACAAAGTCGCTATGAAACTAACTTTTCCGATCGAATCCCAAAAAAAAAAAAATACCTGAAGAATATATTATCGATCATATTTTGTTACAAAACCTGAAAAAAATCTACTTGATCAATAGACTTACATTCTTTTAAAATTAAAAAAAATGTTAGATGATTATCAAAATTTATTATTTTTTGTCATTAATTAGTCATCAATAATAAAAAATAAAAATATATTATTAAAGGGTAAAAAATTTTGATATGGAAGTAAAATGAGTGATATTTTTGGTGTCTAAACAAGGAAAGAAATAAAGCAAAAACTATCCTAAATCCGAGCGGATGATTCGTTGGAGATCAACACAAGGCTCAGACCAAATAACATGATTAGAGTTATTCTTGGCACCATATTTAGCCATCAAATCCGCAGCTCTATTTGCTTCTCGGGACACCCATTCAACGTGAACAAGCCAAGGACGAGATAAAAGCTCCTGAATCTTGTGAACCAAATCTGTTACTTCAGATGAATACCCACTTGTAAGCTCATGCATGATGGGCAGAATGTCAAGGCAATCCGTTTCACATATAATATCCCTCAAACCGCAATCCCAAGCTAAAACCAGCCCCCTCCAAGCAGCAAATAATTCACATCTGATTATAGACCAAGGGGGAATGCTTCCAGAGCAGCCCGAGATCCAATCTCCCTTAGAATCTCTAATAATACACCCAAATCCCGCTAAATTTGAATCCATATACAAGCTTGCATCACAATTAACTTTAAAACTATTACTTACCGGTGGTTCCCAACACAGGCAATTTCGGAGAGACCTAAAGGCATTGCTTCGATTCCTGTAAACCTGTAAGTCCTTGGCGGTAATTCTGGCCAAGGCAACAACCTTGTGGTCTGTCCAAGGGTTGTCAGTATTGAATATGTCATTGCACCTATGTCTCCATACCCACCAAAGTCCTGCACCAAAGGATGCCTCATTGTTAGCCAAGGCCTTCCGAAACCACTCTTCAAGAGCAGTACCAGCCGTCGAGTCCAGGATACCAGGATCCAACATATACCAAATTGCCTTTGATCGTTCACAGTCTCTAAGGCAATGCTCCATAGTCTCCTGCGCCTTGTTACATCTCTTACACATATCTGAAGAAGCTAAATATCGCTTGAATCGAAAGGTCTCAGTATTTTAACATGGTAATTGTTGGTGTTTTTTAAAATTGTGGGAGTACACAAATCGGACCCTCCGATTTGTGTTTAAAAGTTGAAAAAAAATTTAGAGTACACAAATCGGATCCTCTTACTAAAAATAATAAAAAAATAAATTTTAACAATCTTTTAACATTTCTCAA
Source organism: Arachis stenosperma (assembly GCF_014773155.1). NCBI lineage: Eukaryota > Viridiplantae > Streptophyta > Magnoliopsida > Fabales > Fabaceae > Arachis > Arachis stenosperma. The sequence continues at coordinate 5,839,437 of NC_080386.1, forward strand.
ATAATGCTGTCTATATTTCTTAAAGGCTAATGCTCTATGTTGTTCTGTACTTTTTCAACAGAAAAATAAAAAATTGTTGAGAATTCTTGAAAATATTTAAACCAATCACAAGCAACAAGCACTAAAGGATCAAAAGTTAAATTAAAAAAAATTCAGAAGGTCAATTTCTGTAATCTGAATATTGGTTGGAGAGAGATACAACCTTGTGTAGGGTATATACATAGTATAATAATAGTAATATATTCCAAATTATTTGGTGTGTTCAGTGAGCGTGACATTTAAATAATGGTAGAAACTAGAGACAATCAAAATATCAAATCATAATTAGTAGATGTAGGGAATCCATCATATATATAATATGCTATGAAAAGCACATATGAACACAATCTAACTAAACGAAATGAAGATGCATGCATATATTTCATATGCATGCTGCCTAACAACCTTGCCAATTAATAACAAATAATAATTAACCAATTAATTTATTAACCAATGATTTTAAGTCTCTGAAAAAAATAATTTTATAATATGATATCAAATTTTTATAATAAAAAAGTTTAGAATTTAATTATTATTATTTTTCAAAAAAAATATAAGACAAATAAAAGAAATTATAATAAAAATTCAAACACTACAAAAAACATCGTTAAAATCGATGGCCAAATCGACGGTTAAGCCGTCGATAATTTTGAAATTCGACGGCAAAATAGACGGCGCAGTTGGTCGCTATAAAGCTTGTTAATTTTTCAAAATGCTAATAAAATCGACATTTGTTCCGTCTGTAATATGGGTGTGAGAATTTTACATCCTTACTAAAATCGACAACATTACCGTCGATATTATTATTTAAAATCGACGCCTTCTTTGTCGATAATTGATTCAATAAAATCGACGACCTTTGTGTCGATATTTAACTCAATAAATCAACAACATTTTTGTCTATAATATGCTTAATAAAATCGACGACATGGCGTCGATATAAGATTGAATAAAATCGACACAGATGCCGCCGATTTAATTATTTATATTTGTCTATTTTAACTTTTAAAAGCGATAACTTTACCGTCGATTTTAATAGTTATATGTTTTAATTTTTTTTATTTGAAAAATAGTAAACAGTTAATACAAATAAACTTTTAAATATAAAAATAAAATTTATACAGAATATAGATAATAAGAGAAATAAACTTTTAAATATAAAAATAAAAATTTATACTAAATATTAGATAATAAGTTTACAAACTTATCAAAATAATAAATAATCCTCTAACATAAAGACTCAAGACAAGATAAATAACTAAACTTAGACTTATTTTCGTTTAAATTGTAATTTACTAATAATACAAAATATTCCCCGCCGCTGGTGGTTGCTTGTCGGTGCTTGAAGACGCGGACAGAGGATGACTCCACGAACAGGAGTGTCGCACACAGGAACGAAGAAATGGAGAAATGGGGAAGAAAGAGAAGAAGGAAGAGAGAGAGGGTAGGCAATGGTGGTCGCCAGTGGTGGTGTCGGACGGAGGCGGTGGTGAAGAGAAAGCGAAGTCAACCAAAGGATACCTAGCTTGAAGAATACCTAGCGAAGTCAACCAAAGAATACCTAGCTTGAATTTAGGGAAGTTTGCGTTTCTGAACTTTGGAAGCGGGAGTTGACGCGAGAACATGTGTTTTTAGTGATAAAAATCGACGGCATATTTGTCGATTTTAATTAAAAAAAAAACAACACATATAACATCTATTTTATAGATTAAATTTACATTTTATAGATTAAATTTACATCATTCATTCCATTTTAGAAAGCAGTCAAGACCGTTTAAATTTATCGACGGCAAATGTGTCGATATTTTAAATAATAAAATAGACGCCGTATTCGTTAATTTTAATATAAAAAAACAACACATATAACGTCTATTATATAGATTAAATTTAGACCGTTCATTCCATTTTAAAAAGTAATCTAGACCGTTCAAATTTATCGACGGCAAGATTGTCGATATTTAAAATAATAAAATAGACGCCATATTCGTCGATTTTATTTTCGACTTCTGGTTCGTCTATAATATGACGATAATAAAAAAATAAATTAATGCATTATAAAAATATCAACGATTAGGCTGTCGATTTTAATATTTTTATTTTTTAATTATTTTTTTTAGTAATATCAACAGCAAGCCGTCGAAAATTATCGAAGACAGAAATAATCGTCGATTTTTGGCGCCGAAAAATACGTTTTTTTATAGTGTTAAAAGATATTTTTACTTAAACAATCATATTAGAAATATAATTATTTAAATAATTTAAATTTTTGAAAAAATAATTTCGTAACACTCATCTTAGCTAGACCTAGCTTCAATATTGCGACATATATATTCCATACATTGATGACCGATAATAACATTGCGAAACTATATTATTGAAATATTAGATACCAATATAATTGAGCCACGGAACTTTTCAAATTATGAGTATTGCGATGCCATAATCCCAAGCATGGCCTAAATCTTTGACTATTTCATTTCTAAATGGATAGTAATAATATTGGGATGGCGACTTATGATTATGATATTCAAGCAACTCGAGTAGCCCCACCACCATTTCATTGGGACGTGTTTGGTGCTGCTCTTGTATATGTCTAGGCTCAATTAGAAACTACTTTTTTCAGTTTTTTAGATATATATATTTTTTATTAGTATATATAACATGATTATTATTGTTGGAACGGATTGAATTTGAAATTGAAAAATAATTGTTTACAAATATGTTACATGATAAGCTCTAATTCATGATCCGTGTTAATATATGGATACTCAACTCGTATTCTGATAAAATATATAGAGATAAAATATGGTGAAAATTTAAGCGCAGTTAACTTTACGTGAAGTTGATAATTAAGAACGATTAAATAATTTGACTGATTTGACTAAATTTTTATCTAACGGTTCTTAATTATTAACTTCACATAAAATTAATTGTATCTAAATTTTTACTGTAAAATATATAGAGAAAGAAAAAAAAAAGAAAATGTGATTAGAATGAGACTGTGTTGGACACCAAAACCAAATACAATTAGTTTTATTTAAAAAAAAACGAAAATAACTTTGTATTCATGAAAAATGAATTTTGGTAGTAAAAATTGTTAAAAATTAGAGATACGATGCTTTATTAAATTAAATGTAATTTAAAAATTTTAAATAATTTTTTAAAATTTAGATATTTTTATCAACCGAAAAATATATTTTTTATAGGTATCAAATTTTTTTTATTTTTGGTAGATATAAATTTGTTAATATTCAAAATATTCATAAATAAAAATGATAATTTATTCTTAAAACAAAAGAAAAGCATAAAAGAAGAAAAAATCGAAAAAATACAAAATTTATGTATTTATTATAAGAAATTTTGTGTTTAGATTAATAAATATTCTGTTTTTTTATTAAAAGAAACTAATAGTTTAAAAAACTTAACCTTTTAAAAGCTGAATTAAAATTTAATTACAAAATACTTATTCATTCATTCAACATATCTCACTTTAAGTTTTTATTATATTCTTTTTCTAGCTATGAGATATATGGTTCATGACCAATGTCATCATACTTGTCCTAGTCATACCCAAATTTTAATTTAACTAATGAGCCATCAACAGCAATAATCTTAATTAGTTAAGCCAACATTATTATTCATACTTTGAAAGGGTGGAGACCCCATATTAAAGCAAACACTTATCAAACTTGCATTGCTTGCTTCTTATATTAGAGTTTCTAATTCATTATATATAATTATATATACATTATACACTGATAATTCTTTATCATTAAAAGATTGAACACCGATTTTGACGCATTCCCTTTTCTTAGGTCTTGATGGATACTACAAGATATTTTGTCAGCTCTAAAGCAGACATTAGCATAATTAATCACATTATTTAATTTATTTAAGACTAATCATATATATCTATGTATTTCTAAACCTGGTAAAATGTAAAATGTACTTTAACATATAAAAATGCACAATTTTTTTTTAATTTGTATATATATGTAGTATTCTTTCAGCACCCAAATACTCCCAATCGATTGATGACTTTTTTTTGTGTGTGTGCTGATTAATGACTTTGATTATGAGATAAAATAGTGATTTTGAAGATCGATATCATGAACAAAAACAACATTGGTTTTTCCACAAAACAGCTTTCAGGCCTTACAAATTTGAGGGTAACTTCAAACTGAAATGAATTATTTAGGACACATTTGACTTCCAATTTGGCTTCTTGCCATTTTCATGAAAAATAATTTAAATCAAAGTCTTCAAAAGGGGGCACTTTTTTTTCTTTTTAATCCTTTCTTCAGGAAAAGCCATAAATCTTTCCGTTCTTCCATGACTTTTTTGTGAAGAAAAAACACGATCAGGCATATAATCCAACTAGGAGTGAAAATAGGTCAGGTAATCTTTCATGTAAGTCTCTGTCTTGTCATAAAATAATTTTAATTCTAACTTAATTTAAAAATTTAATTCTGTTAATAAGTTAAATTTAGACTCATAAAATAATTTAATAGATTTGTTAAAATTGTCTGGACTAATTCAAATATAAATAAATATAAAAATAATTTTTTGTAATTAAAATATTATTAAAAGTTTTAAATTTATTATACTTTATGATAAATATTTTAAAAATTTAGATATTATTATAAAGATTGAATTTAGTATATTGTATATAAATATATATTTTTTAAATTAAAAAAATTATTTTGATAAAAAATTATATATATAAAACTTTTTATTAGGCTATAGATTATGTCAGATTTAAAATAAAGTCTATAATAAATTATTAACTAAATTTAGATCAGTTAAATATATTACAAGTTTGATTTATTAAGAATAAAAATTGACTTGACCTTTGTTTTTTACCCTAAAATCAAAGGAGAAAATTTCAAGCAACAACATACTAAACAAATAGAACTAGTTCATTATTTATTTATTTATTATTCTTTAAAAAGTATGTATACAAGTAAGTAATTGATTTCCTACTCTAGCTTTACCCATTTTTTCTTCTTTCAAATGTACTACTAATTTTGTCTAAATATACTTGTAAATGATATGTAGGTTTGAAAAATTAGAAAAATATCAAAGAGAATTAAAAAAAAATTAATGTAATTTATTTAAATATTATTCTATAATTAATATATTTATTAATATATTTTTAGTCTATATATTGGTAAAAACTTTATAATAAGAGAAAGAATGAATATATTACTTTTTTAAATTATACTTCTTTTTTTTTTTAGACCCTTTGTACTAACGTAACATGATATTCGAGCAGAATTAGATTCTGGGAATTCAGAAGTATCATCACTATACTACCAAAATTCAACATGTTCGTATCTGAAGAAATTAGCAGTACTATCAATCCAAAATCAACCATTTCTGACAAACTGACATTACAAATTACAAATATGTTATGCAATAGTCTTGGAATGCAATCATCACAAACCAATTCTGATAATTTGTCAATTGGTTTTAAATTAAATGGAGATAATTATCCATTATAGACAACTCTGATGAAAAAAGCAATTGGTGGAAGAGGAAAGAAAGCTCACCTAACAAGGGTACCTTCGGTACCGGTAGAGACAGAACCAGCATATAATCAATAGAAACAAGCAGATCAAACAGTTTTTACCTGAATTATCCAGAACATCGAAGCAAACCTAATGAACAACGTGTCTCAATTTCCAACTGCAAAGGCACTATAGGACGATCTGGCAACCACTTATGGAAGCGGTACCGATCCGATGCAGATCTACGACCTACATCAACGAGCCAACACTCAGAAATAAGGCCAGGATACCCAAAAAATATTTGGGAACAAATTGTAAGCAATATGGATGGCCATCGACGAAAATAACCAAATCCCATGAAATACCCTAAAGATATTCTGATTTTCAACCAATTAAAACAAGAACAGAGGTTGTATCAGTTGCTTACTGGAATTGATAAAAAATTCAAAACAATCAGAAGGGATTTATTGAAGCAAGAGACATCTCCTTCAGTCGAATCTGCCTACGCCGCTATCCGTAGGAAGGTGGCCCGACTTCAGATCTTGAAACCTATTATCGACGGCGTAGGCAATGCATCACAAGGAGAAATTGTGATCGGACTAGCTGCAAAAAATAGAGCAAATCGGGACGTAGTCGCTCAGAAACTGCTTTCAAGCGTTCGTCACCATGGGACAAGAGGATAAAAGTCATTTCTCCTGCTCACACTCCAGAATAAAGAAACACACCAAAGAATTAGCATTGTGGGTTACCCAGGTTAGTGAAAAAACAATCTCAAGTCATCAAAAAATCAGAGTAAGGAAGTCATCGCTGTGAGCATCCCAAAGGTCACCAATAGCAGTAGCAGCGAGACCAGAAGAGAGAAAATAAGTCACGATGACAAGGCAGCAGTGGCAGTAAGGGCTGAAATTGTGCCAGAAGGTAAGGAGGCAGAAAGGGAGACCCAAAATCAAAATCTAATTAAAAAAATAAATGAATAAATTTTCGACTGTGGGACTACTGATACTAAGACTCATGACCTCCATGATTTCAACAACTCGACTATACTCTCAAAAGTCTATATTGAAACAGCTAGTGGAAAATTAATTGATGTTAAAGGAAGAGGTTCCATTACTTTTTCAAAAAAATTGAAATTAAAAAATTGTCTCTATGTCTCTGCACTATTATCAAAATTATTGTCTGTTAGTCAAATAACAAAGGAACTAAATTGTGTAGTACTAATATACTCTACTTTTTATCTTTTACAGAACATTCTTACGAAGGAGATCATTGGGCGTGGTACTGAGCGAGAAGGCCTTTACTACGTTGATGAAGTAGCACACCAGGTCATGCCATGCTTGCTCACAGAACGGTTACTAGGTAACTTTGGTTATGGCACATGCATCTCAAATATCCTTCATTTGGGTACCTCAAATTTTTATTCCCTAATCTTTTTACAAGTAGCACTGGACCCCTCAAATGCGAAACTTGTATTCATGCAAAAAATCACAGAGTTTCTTTTCCTCCCACCAATACTAGAGTCAATTCTATTTTTTCTCTAATACCCTCTGATGTGTGGGGTCCAACCCCTATTTTCCATAATAATTTTTGATATTTTGTGCTATTTGTGGACGATTTCTCTCGCATGACTTGAGTATATTTTTTAAAATACAAATCTAAAGTACCTGATAAATTCTCTACTTTCTTCCAAATGATTCAAACTCAATTCAACATGAAAATTCAAATAATTCACTCAGATAATAGTAGAAAATTTATAAACCAGTCAATGCCCAATTTTTTATGCAAAATGGCCTTATCCATCAAACTTCCTGCCCAAATGCATCCCAATAAAATGTTGTGACTGAGCGACGAAATTGTAAGTTACTTGAGATGACTCGAGCCATACTTTTTGATGCACAAGTTCCAAAATTTTTTTGGCCTGAAGCTATAGCGACCTCTACCTACTTACTGAATCGCCTACCTACCCAAGTTCTCCACCACAAAACACCCTTATAAGTCTTGGCTACTCAGATTGCGATCCCACCTATTCTATCTATACCACCTCAAGTATTTGGATGTTTTGTCTTTATCCATACCCCAAAGTCAATAGAACCAAACTTGATCCTTATGGAGAAAAATATGTTTTCGTTGGGTATGCTACACACCAAAAGGGGGGGTATAGGTGCTACAATCCAATCATTCGTTGTGTTCATGTGATCATGGATTGCGATTTTTTAGAATCTGAATTTTATTTCAGCCACCAACATGACATTCAGAGGGAGAACAATAATGAACCACTAAGTTAGCTAAATAACCTTTGTTGCGAAGAATATAAGAACCACGACTAATTAATAGCTTAATTAAATTAAATTAATTGTCTAAAATAGGATCCAAAAATTTAAAATGTGAATTAGAAAATTTAAATATGATTTTTGGACTCAGTAGATTTTTCTGAGTTGGAAAATATAATTTTCTGCGAACAATTACATAAAAACGTGTACTGATAAATTAACTGGCAATATCGGATTAAATTTGTCCGGTACTGTGCGAGAATAATAAAAACAGTAGAAAAACTTAAGAAAACAATTAGAATTCTAAATCGAATGCTAATTTTAAAGGTTTGATCCAAAGTTGGGTCAAACGGATAAAAAATACTAATGGTTAGACTGGGCCTAAGTTGGGCCCAAACCTAACATATAAATACTTTCATTAAAGGCCATTTCAGCCACTTCACTCTTCATAACTCAAAAATCACAGCTGCATGAGTTGAGAGAGAAGAGAGGGAGAACATTATTCACTTTCTCATTCTTTTGCTCATAACTTAAGCTACGGTGCTCCGATTCGCGTGCTGTTAACGGCTACGTAAAGCTCTCGTTGAGCCCGTTAGTTCTATTCATTTTGTGTAGGTAATATTTCTAATTTCACTTCCTATTCTTCTGTTATAAGAATTTCAAAATTTTAGGTTTGATTTTTGAGATATTTTTATGATTTTGGGTGTTTAGGTACACTCTAACACTTGGTTGCTATTAGATTTTGCTCTCAAAACTATTGAATAAGATAAACTTGCTCTTATTCTTTGTGAATTTGTGTATTTAGAAATCCTAGGTATTGATATATGGTAAATTAATGTGTATAGCTTGGAAAAATTTGATTGTTGATTTTTGTTGGAGTTTATTGGTGATTGGAGGCTTGAATTGGACTCATCTTGGTATTTTGTGCATATTGAAAATTGGCCAAAGTATGGTTTCGGTTTCTTCTATGTAATATGTAATATTTCTGAACACTAAGACTAGTGGATCTCAAGATAGAATTGAATTGATTGTGATAAATGTTAAAATGAGGTTGTTGCTTATAAATGGTGTTGATTTTGAGTTCATGTTGTATGATGATGAATTATTGATATTGAGCTATGATTGGTGGTGGATGACTATTATGATAATGAGGGGTGGTAAGTGATGAATTTATGTATGAGAAATCATTTATGTGTGATGTTGTTGCATATTATTTGAAAGAGTTATAGATTGAATGATGATTAGGTGTGGAAAGGATGAAAATGTGTATTATAGGATATGGAGTGAATTGGAATATATATGAATATAATTAAGATAAATTAGAACTGGTTTGGATATAGAGCAATTGGCTTTGAATTGAAATTTTTTTGGTGAAATTTGATTTTTGAGGTTTTTGATAAAAATTAATTTTAGGCCAACTTTGGCAGATCATATCTTGAGTTACAATTTTTGGAATGGATTAAATTTTGTATCAAATTAAAGATAATTTAAAGAGCTTTAAAACAGTTTAGATTTTGTAGAAATCAAAATTTTGTAGAAAAAGATATGATCGTTGGAAGTTGGTATTGAAAATCTGAAATTCTGTGATGTTGCAGATTTTGTGATTTCTGGTATCTGTGCCCACGCACACTGTTGTGCGCTTGCCCTGAACAGGGGCCATGTTTTCACTTGTGCGTGCACACGCACACCTTGTAAATTTTTGAAAACGTGCATACGCACACTCTGGTGCGCACGCACACACAGGGATATGGCTACTGTTGGGAGCATTCACATACTCTGGTGCACACACACACCCTGCGAAGTGTGCAAGTTGTGCGTACACACAACATCATGTGTACGTACACGTTGGAAAGTGCATTCTGTTGAGGGCGTTCGCATGTATCCATGCGCGCACACAAAATGAAAAATTTTACTTTGTGTGCGTACGCATACCTCTATGCGTACGCACACTTTGACAAAACTCTTCTGAGAGTGCATATGCACAATCCTATGCATACGCACACCGTCCCGTTTTTCAATAAAAGCCTCGTTTTTAACTGTTTTACCTTTTCAGCAAGCTTGTAAACTTTCGTAATGCTTATCTAGGTTTTCTTTGCTTGTTTTTAGGCTTTAAACATAGAGAATGCACTAAGTGAGTTCAATTAGATATTTTCTGGTAAAAATTTTAGAAAATAGAGTCTTAGGTTTCTGGAGTACTGAGGATGGATTAGTTGAGTGAGATGGCAGAGTACTGTAATGATGTAATGACGATTGAAAGAATGAATTTGTGTATTTCGGATTAATGATGTTGAGACGAGTCTAGGACTCGGAGTGGACTGAGTACTGAAAATAATTTCTGAAAAATCACTGATACACTGTTTTATACTAAGATTTTTGAGACGCTATGCGACTGGAAAGGATGGTGGTTAATCCCACTTGTCGAGGTCGAGGCGGCTGTAGCGACCTTCAGTTTTAAAAATATAAATATAAATAAGTTATAATTTATTTTATAAATTGGAGTTTTCTATACTTAGAAATTATTTTATTATCGAGTTCGATTTCTGCCGATATGAGTAAATATTGATACTTTTTACTGAGTTTAGCTTTGCTAATGTTTCACCAAATACTTTTCACCTTTAAGTTACTAATGTCATTTAGATTAGTAACTCATATGTTATTAACTTTATATATAAATTATTATTATTATTAATCATAAAGCACGGAAACAAAAGACGGTGTTAATTATGCATTACGACTATATATATATATATATATATATATATATATTATATATTATTATTATTATTATGTGCGCATATAAATATAAGGCGGCAACCATTTACTTAATGGAAAGACATTGCATACGTGTGTGTATATATATATATATATATATATAATGGCCAATGTTACGGTAATGATGCGTATTTTTTTCATCATGTGATGAACTGAGTTGGCATAGTGATAATAAAAACACGTTAATATATAATATCTGATAACATTTTTGTTGTTGTCAAAGATGTGTCTGGGTTCAGAAATTTTTATCTAATGTGACTTTTTTTTAGCTAGATGTAATTGACAGCAATTAACTTAATTAACAGTATTTTATTTGACTACTTTTGTTAATTATGGAACTGATAGCCCATTATTGATAAATTCTAAAGATGCACTTATTTGTTGGTAAGAAAAAATGTGGAGTACATGTTATAACCCACAACAAAATAAATCACTCCGGAAGACATTAATAATAATAATAATAATAATAATAATAATAATAATAATAAGTAAATAAGTAAATAAATAGAAAAATAGTGTGGCATACGTAATTGTTATTAATATTATGAATACTGGGGATCCAACAGGTATTATTATATCTTATTTAACTATTTTTTTATTATTTTAAAAAAAATTATATTTTTTAAATTTTAAATTTGATATTATTAAATAAAATATAAAAATAAAAATTTTATAAGTTATTTACTATTTAGAATGTACGAAATAAAAAATATAAATTAAATAAAGTATGATTAAAAAAATTTAAATTATGTTGTTCAAATGTGTAATAAAAATATAAAATTAAGATAAAAATTTATAAAGTAGTTATTTATAAATAAATGTTATTAAATTTATTTAACTTCTCAACCCTATTTACTTTTTTTTTGGTGAAATGGATATATGAAAATTTATATTTAAAGTACTCTTATTTCATAAAAAAATTCTTTATTTTTATACATAATTTTAATATATATAAAATAATTGTATTTTTTTCAATATTATATTTAACATATTAAACTATCTTCAATTTCATTTTTTTAAATTACTAATTTTTATTTTTATCATACCCTCTTTTAATATTATACTATTTTCTTTAATTTTCTAAGTGTTCTTTTAAAAAAATAATAATAAATTAGACAATCTTCAACTCTATACATTTTATAACCATTCTTTATATTTATCGTCATTATTATCCCCTCACCAACCACACTTACAATTCTTGTTAGCTTTTATTGTTTAATTCTTCATATTTTACCTTCTCTTCATCTAACAACAAGTAATTATCATAGAATAATATGCCGTTATCACAGCCCTCTCACATCTTTTTTCAATACCTTTATTTAATTTTACAACATAATTGAAAAGCGATTATTATATTACTTTTTTACTTATGATATAAATAGTTAGTTTAAATATTTGATTTTAATTAATTCGATTTCGTTAAGAAACCAACTAAAAAAAATAACTAATTAAAGTCAACTTGTTAAAAAATAAAAAATTTATAATTAAAAAAAACAATTTTTAACTACTTTAATTTTTTAAAATTTAAAATTATAAAAATATAAATATAAAAAATTAACTTAAATTGTAGTTAATTTTCTGGACTTTTTCTAATTAATAATATGTGAATATAATTACTTTACTTACTCAGTACTCATATGAATTAAACTCTTTGTATACGTGCATACATATTTTACCTAATTTTATAAAGTTACATGTATAATTATTTTTTCCGACAAGTTTTGTATAAAACTTGTGTGCCATTCTTGGCTAATAAAAGATGGACAAAAAATCATGATTGTTAAATAAATAAAGTAATCTTTGTAAGTGAAAAAATAAATGTGGCTTAAATAACTCATATTTGAGTATATTTTTTAGAAAGTTATTTTGATCGCATTCTTATACATGGAACAAAAAAAGTAAAGTATCATTTTTGTCTTCAATATTTGGGATAAATTTTAAAGTTGTCCCTAACGTTTCAATCTTCCTATTTAAGTTCTTAACATTTCAAAATTGACTCAATGTTATCCTGCCATTAGGAATCCGTTAATAGAATTGACGGCGGGATAAAATTGAGACGATTTTAAAACGTTACGGACTTAAATAGGACGAAAACTTTGGGGACAAAAACGACACATAAAAAATAAATTTTAATTTTATCTTTCAATAATATATCAATTTTTTACTGTACATAGTATTTAATTATTTTTTTATCACATCCAAATAAATTATACTTAATCACATTACTTTCATTCTAAATAAATTTATTTTTTTATAATTTTACACTTAAAGTAAATAAATAAATAAATGTTACACTTTCATTCTAAATAAATAATATAATGTGATTAGAATGAAAGTGTAAAATTATAAAAAAAAATATAAGTAATGTGATTAAGTAATGAAAGTAAAATTATATATATTATTCAGAATGAAAGTATAATATTTATTTATTTATAAAAAAATGACATTACTTTAAGTGTAAAATAATAAAAAAATTAATTTATTTAAAATAAAAGTGTAAAATTATAAAAAAAATTATAAGTAATGTGATTAAGTAATGAAAGTAAAATTACATTATTTAGAATGAAAGTGTAAAATTTATTTATTTATAAAAAATTACATTACCTTAAGAGTAAAATTATAAAAAAAAATAATTTATTTAGAATGAAAGTAATGTGATTAACTGTAATTTACTTAGACAAGATTAAAAAATAATTGAATACTGTGTACAGTAAAAAATTAATATTATTGAAAGGATAAAATTAAAATTTAGGATAAAAAATACTTTTTGTCTCTAAAATTTGACAAAAGTTTCAAAAATACTCCTAAGTTTTATTTTGTTTCAATTTTGTCTCAAAAGCTTTCGATTTGCATCAAATATATCCTCGACGGGTAAATTTTCAAAAAATTTAAGACCAATCTAACAATAATGCCTGAAAATTATGCTTGATTTGCTTATGTTGAGGGTTGTTCTTATGAAATTGTTGTTGAATTGGTCTTAAGTTTTTTGAAAAATTAGCCGTTAAGAGTGTATTTGATGCAAATCGAAAATTTTTAGGACAAAATTGAAATAAAATAAAACTTAGAGGCATTTTTTAAATTTTTGTTAAACTTCAAGGACAAAAAATATACTTTACCCTAATATTTATTTATAAATAACTACTTTATAAATTTTTATCTTGATTTTGTATTTTTATTGCACATTTTAACAATGTAATTTAAATTTTTTAATTATACTTTATTTAATTTATATTTTTTTATTTCATACATTCTAAATGGTAAATAAGTTATAAAATTTTAATTTTCATTTTCATTTTTATTTAATAACATCAAATTTACAATTTAAAAAATATATTTTTTAAAATAATAGAAAAATAGTTAAATAAAATATAATAATACCTGTTGGATCTCCGGTATTCATAATATTAATAACAATTACATATGTTACACTATTTTCCTATTTTTTATTATTATTATTATTATTATTATTATTATTATTATTATTATTATTATTATTAATGTGTTCTGGAGTGATTTATTTTATTGTGGGTTATAATATGTGCTCCACATTTTTTTTACCAACAAATAAGTACATCTTTAGAACTCATCAATAATGGGCCATCAGCCCCATAATTAACTAAAATGGTCAAATAAAACACTGTTAATTAAGTTAATTGCTGTCAATTACATCTAGTTAAGAAAGAAAGTCAAATCAAATAAAAATTTCCTAACCTGACATATCTTTGATAACAATATAAATGTTATCCAATATTATACTAACGTTTATCACCATACCAAATCAGTTTATCACATGATAAAAAAATAGGTATCATTATCGTAGCATTGCCCATATATAATATCTAGTTATGAGTATCATTAGTCTTATTATATCATTAACTTTATATATAATAGTACCAACTGAAGAAATTAAGTAATATTTACTTTATTATCATTATTATATATATATATATATATAGGAGCGAGAGAACGTAAACTCCACTAAACTTTTGACTTTGATTTTTTACAATTCGTAACTCCAATAAAAAATTTAATCCGGTAAAAGTATTCGTATCCTCTTCCTCTACACGTTGGCACCACTTTTAATCGGTGGAAGTTGACAGTGACGTAACTCCTCTACTCTTTGAGTTTGGCCAACGGAAATTTTAGGAGGCACAAACGATTCTGGACGTTTTCTTCTTCGATAGCTCGGTCAGAAAACTTCTCCAGAGCTTTGAATATTTTGATTCCGTACGAAGATATGATTTTGGTTTGAATTATAATTGATGGATTGGGTATATGGAATAAAATGTGGGGTTTAGCTATTGTTAATAATTTGCTGTTGAAGTTGGTCGGTTTAGAAAAAGATTTAATATTGGTATTTGTTTCATTTTGAAATAATTTGTTACTGGAAATGATTTGAATGACTGAGAGGTGTTTGGTTTGATAGTTGGGACCCTTGAAGGGTGGCAGAAATTCAAGTTTTAGAGAAGATACTGCCAAAATTTCTATGAGGATTAGAGTTTTGATTTCAAGGGTTATTTTAAAAAGGAAAGAGATTATATGTGGCTTGTGTATTTGAGACTATTTGTTGACCCTCTGTCGCAAGACGTGACCGGGCACTTTAACTCCCCGGATTCTCCCATGGGCATATATATATATATATATATATATATATATATATGTGAATATATATGAATATTGAATATTATGTTTGAGCTTGGAGTTTAACTCCATGGAATACTATATTATTGAGCTTGGAGTGCAACTCCATGGAATATTATTGAGCTTGGGGATGCGTGCACAGAGGGACTGTCCAATGGTTAACTACCAGGACATGTCGGGCTGGCTGTATAACCGACAGATGAGACTCATCAGTCATAGGACAGGTATACATCATATGCATTTGTTTGCTTTATTTGAGTATGCATGTTAGTTTGCTTAGCTGTTTAATTCTGCTTAACTCTACTTGTTCTACTTGCTGTAAATGCTACCAGGACATGGGGCTGGCTGTATAACCGACAGATGAGACTCATCAGTCATAGGACAGGTATACATCATATGCATTTGTTTGCTTTATTTGAGTATGCATTGTTTTAGTTTGCTTAGCTGTTTAATTCTGCTTAACTGCTACTTGTTCTACTTGCTGTAAATGCTTCTCTATCTGTGTTCTCCTTGCTTGAATTGTATGTGTATGTTTTCTGAGAAACCTCTCTTGGCAGAGGTGTGGAAGGGGTTGTTCCACCAGTGATTCAGTTTAGTTGAATTCTTAAGCTAAAATCTGAGTGTCGAAGTTCTAGGAATGCCTCTGGCTCTCCCGAGACCTTTTATATTAACTATGCGGGCACCTTTACCATGCTGAGAACCTCTGGTTCTCACCCCATACTATATTGTTATTTTCAGATGCAGATCGAGAGGTACCCCGTTGAGCGTCTGGAGATCTTCCGTACAAGCAAAGAACTATCTTTTAGACAGTCATATTTTGTTTTATGCCACGTATATATGCTTATAGAATCTCTGTATGTACATATTTGTGTTTTGTCCCTCCTAGAGGTTAACTTGGAGATACAGGTATTTATTTTGTAGTTTGAGTTTTATTTTGGGTTGTATATAAATATATAATCATATACTCTGGTCGGCCTTAGCTTCGCAGGTCGAGTCTAGAGCTTGCTATCTGTATTTTAAAACTCTGATATGTGTATATTTTCAGTTTCTTTTTTTATCTTACCTATCCGTTTAATGAATATCCATGCGAGAGTCACACGATTTTCTGTCTATCGTTCTTGTTTAGCTAATTCTTCAAGGCTCCTAGATATGATTTCTTTCAACTATATTTATATGTCTTTTCTTTTAGAGGTCGTAATACCTTGCCACCTCTTCTTTGCGATTTAAGCATAAGGCTCTGTGTGGTAGGGTGTTACATTATGGTATCAGAGCAGTTCGTTCCTATAGAGCCTGAGGGATGGACTTATTATGCTTCTGGGCATACTTTGAGTGTGTGTATGTGTTATTAGGATATCTGATTGATATATGTAGCATAAATGTTCATGAGCATGCATTTGGAACTTGAAGCATTAGACTTGCGATATTGAGACTAATCAACTTAATATCACTTGTTTGGTGTGTAAAGGGACCAGATGTCGACTCACGGACGCGGACGCGGGCGAGGGAGAGGTAGGATAGGCACCGTTACTCCTGGTTCGGCAGGGAATGATCCAGTAGATTTCATGGCTGCCCTGGGAAATATGGCTGCGGCTATGCAGGCGACAGCCGATGCACTAGGTAATAAGATAAACCAGGGTAATCACGGGAACAATAATGATGAGGACGGTCCCATGACACTTGCTACATTTCTGAAAGTTCACCCTCCGACCTTCCGGAGAACCTCAAATTCCACTGATGCAGACAATTGGATTCAGGCTATGGAACGGGCACTGCAGGCTCAACAGGTTCCTGAGGAGCAATGGGTTGAGTTTGGAACTTATCAGCTGTAAGGTGAGGCTCAGTATTGGTGGCAAGGGACATGACGTATCCTGCAGCCAGGTGGCGCTGTGATTCCTTGGGAAGTTTTCCGAACAGAGTTCTATAAGAAATACTTTCCTAATTCAGACAAAAATGCCAAGGAACTTGAATTAATGCAGTTAAAGCAGGGACAGATGACTGTTACTGAGTATACTAGCAGGTTTGAGGAGTTATGTCACTTTTCTCGTATCTGTCAAGGTGCGCCTGAAGATTTTGCTGAATGAAAGTGTATTAAATATGAGGGAGGTCTTTGAAGCGATATTCTGAGCTTTGTTGTCCCAATGGAGACAGAGTGTTTTCTGAATTGGTGAATAAGAGTAGGGTGGCTGAGGATTATCTGAGGAAGGCGACATCGGATAAGGGTGATCAGCGAGTTTTTGTTAGGAAAGATCAGGGAAGGAACTTCGCCCCTAGAGGACAAGATTTTAAGCGAGGCGGTTATACCCCACAACTATATTTGGGTCAGAATAACTTTCAGAGATTCAGTAATAACAACAGCCAGGGAAAAGGCAAAGGAAAGCAAGCTCAGACCCCACCGAATGATTTAACTTGTAGGAGGTGTGGAAAGTACCACCCGAATACTCCGTGCAGGGCTGGTTTAGGTGTATGCTATTACTGTGGTGAAGCTGGGCATTTGTCTTGGAATTGTCCAGAAAAGAAGAAGAATCAAGAAGCTGGAAAGGCACAACATCAGTGACGCGTGTTCACTATGACAGCGGATGGTGCTGGAAGCGCAAATACTCCAATTAGAGGTAATCACGAACTGGTAGTCGAAATTTTCGATTGCCTTGCATAGTAAATAACATGTAGCATTCATTGTAGTACATTACCGAGTTGTGAGCATTGTGATTTTCAACTGGGCGATCGACTAATGACCTCCGAATGGTGAGACAGAACGATAGTTGGTCAGCCTAGAAAAGTGACTAAATTCTTGGAGAATAATAATAAGAGTGGCGCAGCAGTAATGGGTTGAACTATTTTGAGTATACAACTTAAGTTATACATAAGGAACCGGAAATGTTGAGAGCTGTGCGGGACAGTTACCTGAAACCCAGAGATGGTAAGTTATGAGGAAGAGACATGACATAGATTGAACCCGTAATTGATAATGAGTTAGGTGTCAAGAGAAAGAGTAAGTTGTGATAGATTTAGTGTCAGAGGCTGAACCAGTTTCAATTGTATTACGTAAGGTGACACTATTAGAAACGGTAGAACTTAGGAGCTAGATGAAGCGAGTATTAGGGACGATAAATCCATCATTTTAATACCAGCCTGCCTTATAACCCTTCTACATCGAGCCTATCTTGTATCTTTCGCTTAGTGTAGACTTTTAAGCCATAAGAATATCCTGGATTTGCAAACTAAACATGTCAAGTCTTTCTGTTTTTCTTTGACATGTTTAAGAAGGGAAGTTACGCTAGTATTAATCTTTTCCATTTTATATCAATTTTCGAAGGCAAAAATTTTTGTAAGGTGGGTAGAATGTAGCGACCCTAAATTTTAAAAATATAAATATAAATAAGTTATAATTTATTTTATAAATTGGAGTTTTTTATACTTAGAAATTATTTTATTATCGAGTTCGATATCTGCCGATATGAGTAAATACTGGTACTTTTTACCGAGTATAGCTTTGCTAATGTTTCACCAAATACTTTTCACCCTTAAGTTACTGATAAACCCCATTTTGACGGTTTATCTTGTATTGATTTTAAGAGCTTTTATCACCTTTTACCCACATTTATTCAATGAAATAGCATGGTTTTGTGATTGTCTCCTTATTTGTGCTTAGATGTGAAAACATACTTTTAAACCCTTAATTTGATGGTTTTAATCTCCCTTTGATTCCACTAGATGCCTTGATATGTTTGTTAGTGATTTCAGATTGAAAAGGCTAGGAATGGATCAAAGGAGTGAAGAGGGAAAGCATGCAAAGTGGAGAAATCATGAAAAGTCAAAGAAGTTGAACTCGCCCATGGACGCGCACGCGCACCTGCGAATTACCCCATGGACGCGTACGCGTGCTGTGCGCGTACGCGTCGGTGCTGGTTTATGATTTTTTAATGAAAACGTGGCCAACGAATTCTAAAGGGGTGTGGGGCCCAATTCCAACCAACTTTGGCGCCTAAACTGCTATTTAAAGCCAAGGATTGAAGAGCAAAGGAAGATTAGTTCATTTTCCACTCATTAGGATTAGTTTAGAGTTAGTTTTAGAGAGAGAAGCTCTCACTTCTCTCTAGGATTAGGATTAGGATTAGGTTAGTTCTTAGATCTAGATTTTAATTCATCTTCTTCTACTTCTACCTTTTCAATTCCTTATTGTTACATTCTTCTTCTATTCTTTTGTTGTAATTCCTTTATGTTGTTCTATTGTTTTGTTGTAGATCTACTTTTGTTCCTTCTCTTTTCTTTCAATTCAATTCAAGGTAATTCAATAATACTTGTGTTTCTTTTAATTGTTGTTGTTAGTTCTTTTCAATAATTGTTGTTAGATTTTGTTCTTGTTGTTGATTTACTATGCTTTTCTTTTATGCCTTCCAAGTGTTTGAGAAAATGCTTGGTTGGATTTTAGAGTAGAATTTTATACTCTTGGCTTGGAAAGGTAACTTAGGAACTCTTGAGTTACTAATGTCCAAGTGATTGATGATTGGGAGCCATTGACTCTAGTTCTCACTAATTGAATTAGTGGAGAGTTAGGACTTATGGACTAGGATTGATGTAGCTCATTTGACTTTCCTTTACTACTAGTTAGAGGATGACTTAATGAGATTAATCCTTGCCAATTCTCATATTGTGGTTAGTAATTAGGATAGAGATCCTTGATCACCAACCCTTGCCAAGACCG
Organism: Arachis stenosperma; assembly: GCF_014773155.1. Classification (NCBI taxonomy): domain Eukaryota; kingdom Viridiplantae; phylum Streptophyta; class Magnoliopsida; order Fabales; family Fabaceae; genus Arachis; species Arachis stenosperma. The sequence goes on from NC_080386.1 coordinate 5,859,368, forward strand.
TTTTAGCCATTAGTTTACTTTTTGCCATTTATCTTTCATGCTTCATATCAAAACCCCAAAATAACTCACAACCAATAACAAGACACTTTATTGTAATTCCTAGGGAGAACGACCCGAGGTTTGAATACTTCGGTTATTAATTTTAGGGGTTTGTTACTTGTGACAAACAATCTTTTGTATGAAAGGATTATTGATTGGTTTAGAAACTATACTTGCAACGAGAATTCATTTGTGAAATTCTAAACCGTCAAAAATCCAATCATCAGTTACTAATGTCATTTAGATTAGTAACTCATATTATTAACTTTATTTATAAATTATTATTAAAATTATATTATTATTATTATTATTATTATTAATCATAAAGCATGGAAAAAAAAGACGGTGTTGATTATGCATTACGATTGTATATATATGTATATTATTATTATTATTATTATTATGCATGTGCGCAATATATATATATATATATATAAAATAAAAGGCGGCAGCCATTTACTTAATGGAAAGCCATTGCATACGTATACACATATATATAATATCTAGTTATGAGTATCATTAGTCTTATTATATCATTAGCTTTATATATAATAGTACCAACTGAAAAAATTAAGTAATATTTACTTTATTATCATTATTATACTTGCGCCGCCATATATATATATATATATATATATATATATATATATATATATATATATATATATAGGAATGAGAGGCGAGAGAGAAGAGTAACCGAGAGAGAGGAGCGAGGGAACGTAAACCCCATTAAACATTCGGCTTCGATTTCTTACAATTCGTAACTCCAATAAAAAATTTAATCCGATAAAAATATTTGTATCCTCTTCTTCTACATGTTGGCACCACTTTCGATTGGTGGAAGTTGACAGCGACGTAACTCCTCTACTCTTTGAGTTTGGCCAACAAGAGTTTTAGGAGGTACAGACGATTCTGGATGTTTTCTTTTTTGATAGCTCGGCCAGAAAGCTTCTCCAGAACTTTGAATATTTTAATTCCGTACGAAGGTATGGTTTTGGTTTCTCGAGTTAATATTTAATGTCACGTAAAAACTTAGGCTAGAAGACCTTTAAGATAGGAATAAATTGAATGTATAATTGATGTATTGTGTATATGGAATAAAATGTGGGGTTTAGCTATTGTTAATAATTTGCTGTTGAAGTTGGTCGGTTTGGAAAAAGATTTAATATTGGTATTTGTTTCATTTTGAAATAATTTGTTACTGGAAATTATTTGAATGACTGAGAGGTGTTTGGTTTGATAGTTGGGACTCTTGAAGGGTGGCAGAAATTCGAGTTTTAGAGGAGATACTGCCAAAATTTCTATGAGGATTAGAGTTTTGATTTGAAGGGTTATTTTAAAAAGGAAAGAGATTATATGTGACTTGTGTATTTGGGACTATTTGTTGACCCTCTGTCGCAAGATGTGACTGGGCACTTTAATTCCCCGAATTCTCCGATGGGCATGCATATATATATGAATATTGAATATTATGTTTGAGCTTGGAGTTTAACTCCATGGAATACTATATTATTGAGCTTGGAGTTTAAATACTATATTATTGAGCTTGGAGTGTAACTCCATGGAATATTATTAAGCTTGGGGATGCGCGCACAGAGGGACTGTCCAATGGTTAACTACCAGGACATGTCGGGCTGGCTGTATAATCGACAGATGAGACTCATCAGCCATAGGACAGGCATACATCATATGCATTTGTTTGCTTTATTTGAGTATGCATTATTTTAGTTTGCTTAGATGTTTAATTCTGCTTAACTGCTACTTGTTCTACTTGCTGTAAATGCTTCTCTATTTGTGTTCTCCTTGCTTTAATTGTATGTGTATGTTTTCTGAGAAACCCCTCTTGGCAGAGGTGTGGAGGGGGTTGTTCCACCAGTGATTCAGAGGATTTGAGGAGACAGAGCGTGAAGTATTAGGTTAAAGTTAGATTCAAAACTAGAATACCTTAGATAACTTACCTAATTTCTGGTTTAGTTGAATTCTTAAGCTGAAATCTGAGTGTCAAAATTCTAGGAATGCCTCTGGCTCTCCCGAGACCTTTTATATTAACTATGCGGGCACCTTTACCATGCTGAGAACTTCTGGTTCTCACCCCATACTATATTGTTATTTTCAGATGCAGATCGAGAGGTACCCCATTGAGCATCTGGAGATCCTCCTTACAAGCGAAGAACTATCTTTTGGACTGTCATATTTTGTTTTATGCTACGTTTATATGCTTATAGAATCTCCGCATGTACATATTTGTGTTTTGTCCCTCCTAGAGGTTAACTTGGAGATACAGGTGTTTATTTTGTAGTTTTGAGTTTTATTTTGGGTTGTATATAAATATATAATCATATACTCTGGCAGGCCTTAGCTTCGCAGGTCGAGTCTAGAGCTTGCTATCTGTATTTTGAAACTCTGATATGTATATATTTTTACTTTCTTTTTTTATCTTACCTATCCGTTTAATGAATATTCATGCGAGAGTCACACAATTTTCTGTCTATTGTTCTTGTTTAGCTAATTCTTCAAGGCTCCTAGATATGATTTCTTTCAACTATATTTATATGTCTTTTCTTTTAGAGGTCGTAATACCTTGCCACCTCTGCTTTACGACTTAAGCGTAAGGCTCTGTGTGGTAGGGTGTTACAGCGGCGACGTAAGGACGGTGGTTAATACAGCTTACGTTGAGATGTGAGGTATGTGACAGAGGATCCTGCTCGCATCCTTTCATATCACAAGAGTGTGTCCGACACCATATCCGTAGGTAGTGTGCCCGGCACTATATTTGTGGGGGGATCCCTCTTTTATTTGTGAACAAAAAGTGACATTCCCATGGAAATGTGTCGGGTTGGCAGATGAACCAAAAATGTGATATCACAGCCAAATAGGACAGGCATTCATCATGTGCATATTCTATATGTTTGCTTGCTTTGCTGACTTGTATTGTTTGCCTAATTGTATAACATGCTTAATTGCTTCTTGAATTACTTGATATACATGATTATACTTGTGTTTTACTTGCATTGCCATTACTTATGTTTTCTTCTGGGATTGAGGAGGTTCGGAAGGCGGTGGCGATGTGATCGCATGGTGGTTAGGCTGGCGAAGGCTGTGGGATAGCGGTGTAAATGTTAGAGTAGAAAATTCCTAAGTTAGTTTCTCTTATTTCATTATGGTTTTAAAGTGATGGTTTTAAATTTATTTATGCTTTAAGTTGAATCTCATGATTAATATGAAGCTCTAGGATTGCCTCTGGCGTCCCGGAGTCTTATATCTTACATTACTGGGCATTGTTACCATACTGAGAACCTCTGGTTCTCATACCATATTCTATTGTTTTTTTTCAGATGCAGGTCATAACCCACCTCGGTGAGTTACGTGATGGTGACAGAACGGAGGATCCTTATCATATTTTGGAGTCTTTTAAATATTTTGTTTAGTACTCTCACTTTTGTATTTCTATTTGTCTTAGAGGCTTACTTTGGGAGAGATATATTGTATATGCTGGTTTTATTTTCAAAATTCTGTATGTTTGTATATAACTAGTTGGCCTAAACTTCGCAGGCTGAGGCTAGTTCCTTATGACTATTATACTCATATATCTATTTATGCTTTCTTATCTTGTATCTATATATCTTGTGTCTTAAGTTTGTAGCTTCGTGTGAATGTTTTGCGCTTTTGTAACTCTATTTTTTAGCTTATTCTTTCATCGGGCTTCTAGAATTACTATTTCTTTCTATATATATTATTGTACAAGCCTTAAAATTATCATAACCTTTGATTAACCTTTGCTTTATGGCATGATGTAAGGCTTATGGTAATTAGGGTGTTACACAAAAACTGTTCAAACAGAGCAAGTAGATGGAGCCACCGAGCATACTTCACTCAACGTAGGAAACAACTCATTACATACAACCAGTGAAAGTCCTTTTTAGAATGTCAGATAAGAGGTAAGTAATTGCCAATCTGGTAATTTACTCTCTATTTTTAATGAGGCCACAAACAATTATAGTATAGCACTGGAATATGAAGAACCAGAGTCCAATACCTTTATTCTTCCTCCAAGAAGAAACAGAGAAATGCCTCCTGATTGGTACTCACCAGAACATGTTCTCCGTAACTCAAGATACCCGACAAGGGTGGCTAGAGAAGGAATAACAAATGTTGCAAAGGCTTTTTTTACCACACTCTTGACAAAAGTCATTTCAAGAACTGTCCGAGAAGCCAATGAGAAAACTGAATGGCGAAAAGTCATAAATACAGAAATGAAAGCTCTAGAGAAGAATAGAATTTGGGAGAAGCGTATCCTACTGATAGAAAAAAAGCTAGTCGGGTGCAAATGAGTTTTTACCATTAAACACAAGGCAGATGACACCATCAAACGGTACAAGGCGAGGTTGGTGGCCAAAGGTTAAACAGAGACTTATGGTATTGACTACACTGAAACTTTTTTACTGGTTGCAAAGATTAACACCATCAGGATGCTGTTTTCAATAGCAGTAAATGAAGATTGGCCACTCCATCAATTTGACGTCAAGAATGCTTTCTTGCATGGAGAGTTGAAAGAATTAGTGTACATGGATGTCCCTCCAGGTTTCTCAACGAGATTTAGAAAATATGAAGTTTGTCTGTGAAAGAAGGCCCTTTATGAGCTTAAATAATCTCCACGTGCCTGGTTTGAAAGATTCATAGTGGCCATGAAAAGGTATGGGTACAAGCAAAGTAACTCTGATCATACCATTTTTTTGAAAATATAGAGAGATTTAATCACTTGCCTAATAATCTATGTGGATGATATGATCATAACAAAAAGTGATGCTGAAAAAATTACAAAATTGAGAATGAACTTATTCAGTGATGGACCTAAAAAATTATAATAGTGGGGCAAAAGTAATATATTTAAAATATGTTAGTTAGTCAAGTTTTTAATAAATATAATTAACATAGTAAAAAATATATTAATTTATATTAAAAGTATTTTTTCTCATTTCAATATTTTGACATTATTGTGTGATATGTTTATTATTAATACCAGTGCCTTGTTAAGTATTCCATATCCGTCAAATTATATTTTTATTGATTATTTTTTATATAATACAACAAAAAAGTATAGTTCAATAACTAAAGAATTTATAAGAAATATAACTCGAATTAACTAATTTTAAATTTTTACAAAAATTATGTGAGAGACAAAAAATTTGTGAAAAAAATTTAAATTAAACAACCACAATTCTTTTTATATATATAAATATAGATAAGGTAATTTCTCTTTTTATATTATACAAATATTCAAATAATTTGTTAGCATTTAATTATAAAATTGATATTTTTTAATATTTATAGTAAAAATTTTTCGACAAAAATAATTATTATATGTTCGACTAAAACTAAATTAAATAAAACAATAAAAAAATAAATAAGTAATTATTTAATAATCTTATTTATATTTGAAAAGTTATATTTGACTTTAGGTAATTAGCTAATTGAATTATTATTTTTTTTGTTATTATTTATTTTAAATATATATGATATAGCAGTTATATATATATATATATATACTTTTTTTTTTACCAAAAATAGGGAGACTCGAACCCACAACCTCTAAGTGAGTATGGGGAGACTACGCCATTTGAGTTATAGCTCGTTGGCATATATATTTATTATTGTTATTATTGTTTTTTTTATAAACTTAATGGGGTAATTGTCCCCAGTCTCCACACAAATTAACGTGAGTTTGTCCTTGAATCTATTTATAGACTTTGAAATAAAGGATTTGGAAAAACTAAAATATTTTTTAGGAATAAAAGTTCTACGATCCAGTAAATAAATCTTTATCTCCTAAAGAAAGTACATTTTAGACCTTTTAGCAGAAACAGGAATGGTGGATTGCAAACCAATAGTTATGCCCATGTAAGTAAGTCACAAGTTGAAGATAGTAGAAAGTGTCACCCTAGTAGATAAGGAAAGGTACCAGCGACTGATTGGAAAACTAATTTACTTATCACATACTTAACCTGGCATAGCTTATGCTATGCTGTGAGAATAGTAAGTCAGTTTATACATAAGCCACCAAAAGATCATATGGAAGCCGCTATGAGGATAGTTCGATATTTGAAGGGCGTTCGAAGAAGTGAAATCATATTCAAAAGGAATGGTCATTTGAAGATTGAGGTGGGCGGCAACCCAAACTATAGAAGATCAACAGCTGGTTACTTTACACTTGTTGGAGGAATCTGGTAACTTAGAAAAACAAGAAACAGAAAGTTATAGCAATTTCAAAGTGCGGAGGCAGAATTTCGAGAGATCGTTCAAGGCATAATTGAAGTATTGTGGATAAGAAAATTGATGGCCGAGATTAATGTGAGAACAAAGTCACAATCAACATTTCAGATAATCCCATACAACATGATAGAATAAAACATGTTGAGATGGATCGACACTTTATCAAAGAAAAAAATTAAGAATTGTACTATTGAACTTTTATTTGTGAGATCAAAAGATCAGTTGGCTGATATTCTTACTAAAACAGTTTTAAGATAAGCTATTGTTAAAGTTCTAACCAAGTTGAGTATTGGTGATCCCACTACTCACTTTGAAGAGAAGTATTAGAATATCACAAGTAGAGAACAAAATCAGAAAAATATTAAAGAGAATAAAAAATTAATAAAATTTATTAAAATATTATTCTATAATTAAGTACTCATTAGGGTACTCTTAGTCTATATATTATAAAAATATTGTAATCAAAAGAAAGAAAGAATGAATATGATACTTTTTAAATTATTTTTTTTTCTTTCTTAAACCCTTTATAACAGCGAAACATGACTTAGGTCTAATATATAAAAAGATGTATGTGAATGATTTAGGTTTGGGGGGTTAATTAAATTAGTTAAAGAAATCAAATAATAATGTTTTTGAAATTGTTGATTATGATGGATGAACGACCACCAGACCCAGCTCTAATTAAAGCAACCCCTTATTAATACTATATAGGTGCTATTAGTAGAATACATATATATACCACATCCTTATCTTTAAGAACCATTCTGATTTTAATTTTAGGTTAGCTTATTAGTTGCTCTAATTTCAATATACTGTAGTGGGACACAGCTAGCTATAGCTCCTTCCCTATCTTTCTGCTGCTTCCTAAAGTTTGTTTTTTTTTTTGTTTACCTAATATTTCTTTTTAGAGTATATTTTAAATTTATGATTAGTAGAAGTTTTTAATTTTTAATTTAAAAGTACATAATATATTTAATAATGTATATGTTAGTTTAATGTAATAGTAGTTAGTATACCAAGATTATGAACTAACGTGAGTTATAAATATTAAATTGGAGATCAAATTGAATAAACCAAATTTAAATACCAAAAATGAAGTGTGCGTGTAATTTTAATGACCAATACGAGTATTAACTCAAGATTAAAAAAATTGGGATAGTTTAACAATTTTTTTTTGGTCAGGGTCCAGGCCTGGATAGTTTAACTTAAAATTCTACTTGAACACCAAACAGGCCATGTCAGATTCGCGGGTACAAAGTCCGTTTCGATGATGGGTAAAATTGGCTGTGTCTCCTTTTTTCTTTTTACACACACTCATTCCTTTTTTTTTTTTTGGGGTGATACACACTCTCTCTCTTGGATCGTTCCAAGTTATAGTTTCTTTTTTGCCATGAGTGAAACACTTTTCCGAGACTGATTCAATTAATAACGGGCTAAATTTCATTTAAGAAATGTGAGCCCATCCTAAAAAGGACCTGAGCCCAAAATAAATGTGTGTTAGGACTTTGGACTACTCTGAAAAGGTTCCTCATGGCCCAAAAAAAAAACAGATCGTTCTAAATATCTCAAAATATAAAGAATAATATAATAATATAAAGTGAGAAGTGTTCAATTTCAACTAGTATACTGATTAGGACTATAATATAGTTTTGAATAATAAACAAAAGGACTGGTGCTATTCCGTGCAGGACTTTGCCATTATGTGAGCACAAACTCAAGTATCTTACAACTTCTCGTCACAAAACAATAGCAAGTGAAATGAAGTCATATTACCTAAATGATATTGATTTATTCAAGAGTTAAGCTTAGCCACACTCACAAACAAGAGTTATTACTTATTTGATTTCTCCTCTGCCAATGTATTTTTGGTGACCGAACATAACACAAAAGAAAAATTTAATTAATATATTAAAATAAAAATTTTCGAAAAATACATATAAAATAATATTAGGTGTGAGAGACGGATCAAAAATATTATTCATATATTAAAATTAGTTATTAATACATTTATATATAAATACATATATATTTTAATTTATTTTTATATATATTTATATTTTAGAATAATTTTAATAACTGGCTTTAATAGACACTTAGCATATTCGGGGCGGATATAAAGTAAGAAAGTGATGAGAGAAATGATGAGGATTGGTTATGGGTTGGAGAGGGTTACTTGGTTTTGAATATGGCATAGTTCAGGCGCCATTAGGCCCTGATATCTCTGGCCCTGAGCTTGTTGCTGCTGTTGCCAATGCCGGCGGTCTTGGTCTTCTCCGGGCCCCCGATTGGGAATCCCCGGATTATGTGAGGGGCCTCATAAACAAGACCAGGTCCTTAACCGATAAACCCTTTGGGATCGGTGTAGTCCTTGCTTTTCCTCATGAACAGAATCTCAAGGCCATTTTGGACGAGAAAGTTGCAATCTTGCAGGTCTACTGGGGAGATTGTACCCCTGATTTAGTTGCCATGGCTCATTCAGCTGGTGTCAAGATTGTTCCACAAGTTGGGGATTTGAGAGGTGCCAAACAGGCAATCAATGCTGGTGTTGATGGAATCATTGTTCAAGGACGCGAAGCCGGTGGTCATGTCATTGGTCAGGTATTCATTTTCCGTGCTGCCTTCACTTCTCTTGTGTACTATTCCAAATTCAGTTACTCACATGATGAATTTCGTTTAGGATGGTTTGATTTCGTTAGTGCCAACGGTGGTTGATCTCGTTGGTAATCGGAACATTCCGGTTATTGCAGCCGGTGGAATCGTTGATGCTCGAGGTTATGTTGCTGCTCTGGCTCTTGGTGCTCAGGGTGTATGTCTAGGGACAAGGTATCAACATGTTTTTTATTTTTCATGTGATGAATTTCATAGCCAAGAACCGTGAGATAATTTGATATATTTAGCTAAACAAAAATGCTATTAATACACCACCAATGTATTTGTGTATAAATATATGCATTTGTATTATAACATGTATTTTATACTAGTGGCTGACTTTGGTAGCTGATTTTTTGTGTACACGTAGTATAGTCACTAACTAAATTGGTATCTAACAGTTTCTATCTATCAACTTTTAAGTGAAGACAAAGTGTTCTCTATTAACATAATCTACCAATTTTGCAGGTTTGTGGCAACTGAGGAAAGCTATGCTCATCCAACATACAAGAGGAAGTTGATTGAAATGGATGAAACCGAGTACACAGATGTATTTGGGAGGGCAAGGTGGCCCGGCGCGCCGCAGCGTGTTCTCAAGACACCCTTCTACAAGGATTGGAGATCACTTCCACCCCATGAGAATGAAACCAACCAGCCACTCATTGGCCATTCAACAATCCATGGCATGGTAAAGTTTCAAACCTTCATTGTGTCTGTCTTTGATCTTTATATGCTATTGCAGACCACTTGAAACCTTTGTGTTTTCTATCCAACAGGATAGAGAGATTCGCCGTTTCGCAGGTACTGTCCCAAACATGACAACCACAGGAGATATTGAGAGCATGGCTATGTATGCCGGCCAAGGCGTCGGTCTCATCAAGGAAATTCTGCCTGCTGGTGAAGTTGTGAAGAGGCTAGTTGAAGGTGCTCAGATTCTGATTAAGCAGCACTTCAATTAGCTTGCTCAGTTAAGGGTTGGCTTAAACATTTGGTACCCTACCATAATACCTTGTTACCTCTATTAAATTTGTTCTCAATTTAGCCAATCTTGCAAACAAAGAATGAGATTTGTATATATACAAATAAGTACAGTGTGGAGATATCAATGGAGAGAAAGGTTCAGGGGTATTACTTTCTGTTTCATCATATGGTCATGTATTTTAAAGGGTTTAAATTTGGTTTTCATTATGCTTCATCTTAGTGACATTTAACATTTCATACTACTAAAAGATAGATTGAACAAAAAGTCAAAAGAACTATATTCACAGTTACTTAGTAGTTATTATGCATTAGCATCACAGGGAGAAAGGAAAAACTAGTATCAATAAGTTTAACAACACCTCTTTAATCATTATTTTATGAATAGAAGACTTCTTACTCAAAATGCAGAAGCATATATTATTTTTTAACGGAATAAATTGTCTTTACTCTCTGGGACTTATGCATGCAACTTGTAGTAATTAGTAACATAAACTAATCATCAATTCCTAAACTAGCCGGCAAACAATTAATCTTAATCATTAAAAAATCACACAGCTTGATGAGGACTTCACATTCCACTACATGGAGCACAAACAGATGCCACCAGTTTTTTACTACACAATGCTGCATATTCAACAGGAGAAAGATAAAATTGAATGATTACAATACTGCATTTCATTATTAAGAAAGAAAAACATATGGCAGTAATTTAATCTAGTTTTCTTTCAGTAAGACCTCCTTAATCACTTTGTCCAAGTTCATGTATGAAGAACCACCAGGTCTAGTCACCTCCTCTGCCTTCTTCTTGAGCTCCATGACCTTTTGTCTCATCTTCTTTCCCTTCTCTCCCACCATCAATTCATTGACAAGATTCTCCAGATCCTTTCTCTTCACATCGTTTTTAATTTCAATCCCAATGCCCCATTCATTACATATATTTCTACAGTTTGTTGGTTGGTCTGCGAAAAACGGCCAACACAACATTGGCACTCCGGCACACACGCTTTCAGTGGTAGAATTCCATCCACAGTGAGTCAAGAATCCACCAACTGAAGGGTGGTTCAGCACCTGCTCTTGGTTGCACCAACTAGCTATTAGGCCTCTACCTCGAGTCTCATCAACAAACTCCGGGGACAGGACCACCGAGCCACCAATAACAAGGTCAGGCCTAATGATCCATAAGAACGGCTTCTTGCTGTTGGCCAAACCCCACGCAAACTCTGATAGTTTCTCGGGCGAAATAACTGTTATACTGCCGAAATTCACATAAATAACAGATCTCGGCTCCTTGGAGTCGAGCCATTCAAGACACACAGTATCTTCTTTCCAAAGATTAGAACCCAAAATTTCCAGTTGTTGATCCTCTGGATTGTGATAGGAAAATGAAGGGAAAGGGCCAATGGTGTAAATAGCAGGTAACATAGAGGAGAGAGCATTGACTACCTCTCCCTCAAGTTCATCAAAAGTATTCAAAACAACGGCATTAGCATTGTGAGCTTTATCTGTCAATTCCATGAGAAATTGTAACATGGGATCATTTGGATCTGTTGTCCTTATAAAGTCAGGCAGGTCCTTGAGTCTAAAATTTTTCATTCCTGGAATCCAATCAACTTTTGTCTCCAAATATCCATTTGTCAGACAACTCTCATCTGCATATATATCACATAGATAAATTACATGACTTTAGGAGTATGTTCAGTGTCACATACTCACATTTTATAAAATTTATGAATATTGGACATGAAGAATAGTAGTGAAGGTACTTACCTTTGAGTGGTATGAGACCTTTATGAATGAGAGTGCGAAAGTGCATAGCAGACAAGAATGAAGAAGCAGCAGATGGAAAAAGAAGAAGGATAGGGAGTCCAAGATCTTGAGCAGCTTGTATAGTAAAAGGCATGGTTCCATCAGAAACAAGACAAGTAACTGGAGGGACAGCACCAGCTGAGGCCAAGTCTATAAGTTTAGCAAGAAGGCTTCGAAACGGGGCGAGGAATTTGTTCCTGACTGAGTCCAAAAGAGCAAGAAGATCTTGATTATGATCATTGCCATTATCATCAGGATGGGGAAGACCATCAGGGATGGTTTCAAAGCGAAAGTGCGGAATGGAATGAATAAGGTGGTTGTTGTTGTTGGGAGACATAGCCATTGATTTGAGGAAGCGTTTGTAGTTGTATTCAGTGTGGACAAAGGTTATATGGAAGCCTCTTAGGTGAAGAAGCTTTGCTAGTTTAAACACTGCATTGATATGGCCTTGAAGTGGATAAGGTGTTAGCACTGCATGCGGTTTTCTATTACTTTCAATGATGGAATTCATTTTCCTAATTAAAGACTCAGAAACTTTTCTTGTAAGGTTGATGATAATGATGATGATGAAGAGCTGTGCCTGCATGCTTATTTATTTTCATATTCCTGTCAATAAGCCTGCATATTTATTCATATATATCAATTTCATTGTTGTTGTTGATGTCATTCAAAAGATACATAGCAAATTAAAGAGAAAATTGAGACATCATGGGATATCCGACACAAAAAAAAAAAAAAAGATAGCATCTTCAATTAAATAACCTTTTAGATTAGAGTTATATGCCAAAATGGTTGCTGAGATTGGACACTTGCATTAAAAAAGTTTAAAATCTTAATTGTACTATAAAAGTTTCTGAGATTGAAAAAATTGCATTACGTTATTATTATTATTTATGGTAACAACAATAGATTGCTCTACCATTTTTTTACTTTATTATTTATCTCATAAAATAAGTATCTCATATTTTTGGTTGAAAGATTTATAAGCATGCTTGGAACTGAATGGCTAATGTGATAATGACAATAGCTTTTGACTAGCGGCCCAAACAATTTAGATTTTGCTAAGATGTGTGTATGTGTCTTTACACCACTAAAATAAACTTTTAGAACTCCGATCATGAAAGAATGTGTCCTTCTCTCTTTTTCTTTTACCGGGAAAAAATAGCTTAATCTTCCAAGGCTGAGGTACCAAAAGACGGTAAACAATAGAATTCTGAACTTTAGATGTATCCCATCCATGTAAGGAGGAATGTGTTGAATGGGAGATATATATGAACCTTGAAAACTGCTGCCCTACGCTTCAAACTTTAAAGCATCACGTACATTATACATAGGCCACGTCTCTGGTAGCTGTGTCTTTGGTGACTATCGGTGACTATGCATTGACCAAACAATAAAATATTGACAAGTAAAATGTGTGTATGAAATGCTAAACAATTATTCAAGCACAATGGCCACACTACAAGGATTTATTCACAATAGTCATCATCAATTGTCACAGACTTCAATCAAGTAAAAGATACAAGACCAAAAAGTCAAATCAAATCACAAGAAGGCACAAAAGTATCACACCCTTCAGTAATCCTATATCATACATTAAAAAGAAGATTATTCGCATAGTGAAATTCTTAGGTGTCATCTTCCAGATTTATTCTCAATTTTTGATAAGTGTGTTCATCATTAAAATTTTCATGCCTTCGGTCATCAATATCATGACTTTTATTACCATCATAACACTTGCATCAAACTATTTTCATTACACCACACTTTTTATGACTTAATCTGAGTTTTTTATCCTCCTTTTCCGTTTGCTTTATATGTACACATAACCTAAATTTTCAAATTTCTAATTTTGAATTCAAAATCAAAATTATGATTCACTCCATTCTTTGTTTTCAGTTTTATCTCTTCCTCCTCTTCTTCGGTTCTTCTCCTTCTTCACCTTCTTCACCTTCAGTTCCTCTTCCATTTTTCTCCTCCATTCATTGATTATGTTTTTGTATAATCTTCTTCTTCTTCCTAATTTAAGTTGGAGGTGGAGATTATAGAGTTCATGTAAGCACCAAGGCAAAATTACGACCGTGGATGAGGTTGTGACAGCTATGGTGGTGGATCATAATATGGCGGCGGTGTTGCAGTGGGTGCGGTGGAGTTTGTGGTGGTCATCGATGATGTGGTGATGGATACGGAAGAGGCAACGGCGGAAGAGAGCAAATCGATGGAAAGTACTGAGTCGCGCGGCCACAGAGAGCACATGCAGTGACACTATGAAAGAGAGCACAACAGCGATTTGATATTTTTTATATTTTTCTTTATCTTTCTATCCAGGTTATTTCCCGTATTCATCTTCATTTTCAATACGTTCTTGATGTCTGTTCTTTTACATTTTTTTTCAAATTTTAATTCCAATTAAATCTGCATGTAATTTGAAATTAAAATTTGAATTTTAAATATGCACAATCTTATCAAGCATTCAATCCATCTCTCACATAATCAACTTTCGATTTTCTTCTTACCATAACCGTCTTTCTTTCTCTATCTTCTCTCATGTCTTTCTCTCCTAGATCTATATATCTCTCTGCATCACCTTTTTTCTTTTATGTTTGTTCTCTCTGTCTTCTCTTTGTCAAGCGGAGAGTTCTTGATGGTATTATGGCACGGTATTTGTTGCAGGGAAGCAGAGGAAAAAAGTAGAGACACGATAGGGAGGAGCGAGAGATGCATACTGGCGTCGACAACAATGGGATGATTCCGATGGAGATAGACGGCACGGAAGAGAAGTCACAGTTGTAGCGCCGAAAGCGCCAGCAACGGTCTTGGGGCGATAATTCTGTATGCTCTGCTTATGTAAGTAGTCGTCGTCTTCTTCAAATCAAAGTATATATAAGATTTCTAATTTTATCCCTATTCATACAGTCATACTTCTCTTTTTTTTTTTAATTTTTTTATATAAAATGTGCCTTCTATGATGAAGTTAAGTGTGTTCCTTATTATTTGATCTGATGTATATGTTCTAATTTTGGTAAGATTTGAAATATTATTGTTGTTGTGCAGAGTCTTCTTTGTTTGGTGTGGAGTTGTTGATGCAGAAAATCCAGAACCTCATTGTTGTTGCTGGGATTCTATTTGCATTTCGCTAAAAGGTTTTAATCTCTTTCCCTTTTATATTCAATTTACATCCAATATACAAAACCAAATGAGTTTTCAAAGTAATGCAGCATGAACTATACATTTTTCCTTTAGTTTTTGATGTCCTGACTTTTGTATTTTCAGAGTAATTTAGGAACTAAGACAAAAGAAGTTCTTGCTGTGTAGCTACTGAGGAAGGTTTGCATCCACTCTATTGTGTTTTTATTAGCTATTTTTTTTGTTTAATTACTTAAATTTGTTGTTTGCTTTTGCTTATTGTTATTCTTCTGCTTATTATTACCTTATCTCTTCTCCTTCCTCTCAAGCTTGGCTATGTTCTTTACTTTTCAAGGTGGTAGTTTCAATTTTTTATTTTTGAGTCTTTTTCCTTCTAAAACTGGGTTAATTTCTTTTCCCCCCACGAACCATTTGAAAAATGTGGAACAAATTATGGGATACCACCAAGATTTAAGCTGTTGCTTTCAAAGTACTTTCAGTTTTCAAGGTAGTTCGTAATTTTGTACATTTTACCTGTTTAATTCTGTTTTGAATTGCCTTTACATTTGGTTTTCAGGGTTTAGGATTTTGTCCGCGAGTAATTGATGGGATCATCGGTATATTTGCTATTCAAGTGTGTTTAATTAACTGCTCTATTTAAAATTTTTGTTTTCTGCATTGATTTTTTGCTTTTCTCATTTACTGATGTCACTGTTAAGGGTAGAAAATAGAAGAGGATAATAATGATCATGCTTAGTAAAATATATAATAGTGATTATAATTATAATTACCCAGAGTGCCAATACCGAATTAGTACATGGCACTACTAGCCTCTATCAAGTATAAGAGCAATTTTGCTGGCGTTGATTTCATGTTTAATATGACTTTTAGATGGTGCCAGGTTTTCCTTCCTCTTAGATAAAGGAACTAATTAGCTTTAGGGCAATTTGTACCCTAGGAAACTTTGAAAGTTTTATACTTATGTTAACTTTACTACATGATTCGTTCTTCTTTCTATGCTTAATATTGCGTGCATCTTATTTTGAATTAATATTGTTACCATAGAATATAAAATAGAGAGAAATCTATTAACAGAATACAACTTTGAGCAGTCAATTTCCGTGATGTTCATTTAGACTCGGCCTTTAAACGTTTTAACCAGTTTGTGCTATTATTGGGAGAATCCTTGGACTAAGTATATTATTCAGCCATATTTCTTTCAGGTTTCATAATATCTATAACGGACTAATTTGAGTATTCTTACAATATCAAGGCAATATTTGGAAAAGGAGATCCTCTCAACAACTTTTTCTTTTTTTTTTTTTTATGCTTTTGATGGGAAGGGAATTATAGAGAATATTCCCAATTTAAATACTCTGATAATTTATGACTGAAGCACCACAAACCTTAAGAGTGGAAAGTTAACACTGTCCAGAACAAGAAGAAATAGACCCTTTTAAGTGCACAATGTTCTGGTTATTGTTAGCTATTAATTTATATTTTTAGTTGCTAATTTATTTAGGCTAATTTCAATTTACTATTAGAGTTTTCTTGCTGTAGTAGATACAAATGAAACGATTATTTGTTGTACGTGGGCATTAGGCAATCTATAAACATGTTTCTTTGAAGTATCGAAACCCGATGGTTAAAGCCTTTTCTTTAAGGAGAACTGTGGTTGGTAAACGTGATGTATATGTTTTTAGGACGTTTCTTATATGGGAAAAGTATTTTTGGGACCTTTAAGGTCCATGAAACATTTGATATTAATGAATATTTGAGTTGCCGGTTCATAAATATTTTTAAGTTAGAAAATTTAAATTATTGAAAGTAGAATGGCCGGGTTTGTGATAAGTAGTAATACTGTAGCAGTATCATTGTCGCTATTATTATTATTATTATTATTATTATTATTATTATTATTATTTATTATCCAGAAAGTAAAATATAATAAGTTATTTGTTAACTATCTCAAATAACAACCAGCGTTCGAACTCCGACTTAAGAACTTGCTCTATTCCTATCCTTTCTTCGAATCCATTGAAGGACCTCCACCTTCTATGCCCACGGCTCCAAGATGGCCACCCAACAACGATGACTAATAGAGTTGCCTTCTCCGATTACAACCCGACCCAGTCCCAACCCGACCCGACAAATTGGATCTATCTCTGTTGCAGCTCCCTCTCTCCTTCTCGTTCTGGCCCTCTCTCGCTCGAACTTACTCTGGAGTGTGGAGGCGCTTTGTTTTCTGCGATGAGAGCTTCCTGCTGTGAACAGTGGTGATGTCCATGTCCATCTTCGCAAGGATCTCTGATCTCCTCTAGATCTCCTCTAACTCTAAATAAATTTCTTTACTATATTATTTTTTTGGGTTTAACCATTCCCATTTTTCTTTATCAAACCGGATTGGTTTGCAATTGCACAAACTAATGACTTTGAAAATCAATCTCCTTTATTATTTATATTTTTATGATTTTGAAGCTTTCTCAGAATTCATACATATGATAATGTAGAAGATGAAGTACTAGTAAGAATGGATAATGTTATTGGATAGTGGATAATAATTAAACCTTGTTTTTGGGGTATGAGTTTTAATAAATTGTGTTTGGATGAATTGTGAATTTAATCCATATAACAAAGTCCAACAAAAAAAACAAAAATCAATTCCTCCCAAAAAAACAGAAACCAATTCCTCCAAAAAAAAATAATAAACCAGTACGGATAAGGTTGGTTCAACTGAACCATGTTAGGGCCAGTCCATAAATACATTTAATTTGAGAGTAAATCTAGCATTTTCAATAAGTTTGGTACAGCAGCCATCTAAGCCATCCATTTAGCATTTTGTTGCATGGTCCTTTAAGGACCTAATTATTCTTTCCCCACCAAAGACAAATCCATGTTTTTATATAAATCACAAACTCAAATTTCATTCTCACCTTCCCTCTCATACGGTACTCATGTCAATCTTCTATAATATTTTGGTATCTTGTGGCTTTTTTGAATGAAAGTTGCTATTTACATATCAGTTTGTGAAATTACTTTTTACTATATGCTCTGAATCCAATATCATCGACAAATTTAGACAAATTGAGAAATATTACATATCAATTTTGATTTAACCATTTTAATTGTGAGATGGTCTTAATAATGATGTTGTCTTGATACGTGAGAATTGAGAATTACTGCTCATTGTTCTTGAAAAAAATAATTGATGAAAATTCATCTCATGTTCATCTTATAGCAATTTTGTTTGGTTGAATCTCATTGTTTATTTTTGTTATTTTTTACCAGCTTTATTTTTTAGCATTTTAGTTTTTGGTATTAAAGCTTTCAAAAGTATCTTTTCCTTTTTTTTTTTCTTAAAAAGGGGAAAAATAAAAAAAGAACAATGGGTTTGGTACATAAGAGTTTTGAAACAAATGTAAAAATTGAAAAATAAGGGACATGATGAGATGATTTTGTATAATTTTCATGATTTGGAAAAAATAAAAAAAAGTTTATTATTATAATACAAATTGAGTTGTACCTTGACTTTAAATTTTTTGGTATTTGTGTTGATTTATAAACTTTTTTATGGGATTTTAATATTAAATTATTTTATTCACAATTTTACTATATAATTATACTATAATATATTTATTATAATTAAATTGCATTTTTTATTTTATTTTATATACTGCATTTTTTTAATAAATAAAATCACATATTTTTATTGAATTCCTGTTAAATACTTAATCTACTAATTTTTAATATTAAATATTTTTCATTAAATTTATCATCGGGACACTTCACTAGTGCTTTCTAAAAAGGCATATCCACCATTTTCTAATTGCTTCGTTGTCACCAGCCTCAACAGCAACTTTGTCAGCACTAAGTTCCTCAACAGCACTTTTGACTTTTGATCTGTAGGCAGCAATTGCAATTTCTGAATCCTGTTCAGAACTTTTTGGGATCCTGATCAGCTTTGGTATCTCTGGGTGAAATTTTGACGACTCTCTGATGATCCCGTGGGACTCATCATCATTGTATGGTTTTTTCAAACACCTTGTGTGCAGCCATATTAGAATGGCTTTTCTTTAAATGGATATTTATTCTTGAATGGGAGATATATAGGAAAATTATTAGGTGTTCCAAGTACTTTTATGGAACATGGCTGTTCCAATAAGCAAAAGGTTCCTATATTAATTTTGTCGTTTAGCAACTTTTTAAAAGACTCTAAAATCCTCTAAATTAGACATGAAATGACATAAATGGGCAGTTATAAGAGATTCATTGTCCCTTGGATTGCTGGCTTTCAATAACTGGCTTAATTGCTTGTGAAAGTTATCAATAATTTTTTTATAAATAATAACTTTATAATTTTTTAAAACAATAAATAAATAAATTTCAACATAGTAATGATTTAAAAAATATAAATTCTAATATTTAAAACATTTGTATCTATTTATAAGTATCATTTATCATTAATAGTTTTAAAATTTAAATCCGTTATAATATACCACTAATCAATTAAATTTTATATTTATCATCTCAATTAAATTAAAACATGATAGTTAAATATAATTAATATTTAATTAAAATAGCTATAATAACAACTTTTAATTATAAATATTTAGAATATATAAGGGATAAGTGCTTTTTTCGTCCCCAAGGTCTAGGGTCAAAATCAAAATCGTCCCCAACCTTTTTTGTTATTAAAATCATCCTCAACGTTTAAAAACGATTTAAAATCATCTTTTCCCGAATTTTTGGACCAAAATACCCTTAACTATTAATAAAAACTAAAAATAATATTAAAAAAAAAACCACCCCACCCCATTTCTTCGTCTCTCCCCCCCCCCAAAGATTTCTTCGTGTCTCTCTCCATCGCGTCCAGCCCGCAGCCGCCCCGCGTCCAGGTCGCCGCCGCCCCGCGTCCAGCCCGCCGCCACCCCTGTTTTTGCTTTCTGCCTTCTGCTTCTTCTTATTCTTTTTCTTCTTCTTCTATGAACTGAATTTTTGATTAAATTTGTTGTTGTTGATGAAATTTGTTTTTGCTGAAATTTAAATTTCTGAATTTTTGATAAAATTTGTTGTTGTTGCTGATGAAATCTGATGATGATGATGATGATGATGACCATGAAGAGAGGGCATGAGGAAGGGGGTTGGGGGTTACGGTGAGGGAGTGGGGTGAGGGGTAAGGGGGTGAGGGGTGGGAGGGGGGTTACAGTGAGAGGGAGTGGGTGAGGAATGAGGGGGTGGGAAGGGGGTTACGGTAGGAGGGAAGGGGAGACGGAGAAGGGAAGGAGGGGAGGGGAGACGGGGAAGGGAGACCGGGGGTAGGGGTGGGGGGAGGGGAGGGGGGAAGGGGAGACCAGGGGTGGGGGCAGGGGTGGGGGAGGCGGGAAGGGAGGGGGGAGGGGGAGGAGGAGGGGAGGGGAGACCGGGGTTGGGGGAGGGGGTGGGGTTGGGGGAGGGGGTGGGGTGGGCGAGGGGAGGGGAGGGGAGGGCGGGAAGTGGAGGAGGAGGGGGGAAGGGTAGACCGGTGAGGAGTGGGAGGAGGGGTTACAGTGGAGAGGGAGTGGGGGAGGGGTAGGAGGGGGGTTACGGTGAGGGAGGGTGGTGGTGGTGGTGGTGGTAGGAGAATGATGATAATGATGGTATTTTGGTCCAAAAATTCGAGAAAGGATGATTTTAAAGCGTTTTTAAACGTTGAGGATGATTTTAATAAAAAAAAAAGATCGGGGACAATTTTGATTTCGACCCCAAACTTTGGGGACGAAAAAAGTACTTATCCCAATATATAACGCTAGATTTACTTAAACATATTCAATAACATTTTTATTAATATTACTCTATTTTATATCTTCTGGATCAAATAAATTATTTAAAATATCTCTAAGTATGTTTAGCTTTAACACAACAACAAATACTTATTTGGTATACATTCTAATATATTATAATTAATAAAGTTTATTTATATTTCTATATTATATTTTTTATTTTTATTTTTAATCATTTTTTCTTAACATTTTTCTTTAATTATTTCTAAACATAAACTAAAATAATTATAATTAAAATTTAAAATTACACCATAGAATATCATCTTAAAAAAACATTCACACCAACAAATAAAAATAAATTTATCTGCTTATAATTGAATATACTAGATAATTATATTATCTATTACATAAAAATATTAGAAAATACACATAAATCAATATGGGCAAAAATAACATTATGGACAAAAATACTAATTTTGTAACTAAATCTCTACCGTGACAAAAACATTAAAATTAATGGAATGTTTTGTTAAATTATACAAAATTTTAAGTCAAATATTAGGCATATTCGTTATATTTAACAGAATATTATGTTAATTTTAGTATTTTGTCATAGCATGGACTTAATTATAAAATCTGATATAGTATAATGACTCAATAAAAAAAACAATATATGGACTTAATTGAAAATTCAAACTATAAGGATCAACCAAATAATTAAACCAAAAAAATATAGAGTTTAATTTTTTATGCTCGGACAATGTAAAATGTTTTACACATTCGTGTAACCATATTCATTTTTTTGGATAATCATTCACGCGATCAATGAAAATAATAATTATTTTTTATGATGTAGTATTTGTGATTAAATGTACATGTAAAATTTTTTACGTATCAGTTAAATTTTAAAATATATCCATGATTTAAATTTATCTTTTTATATTTAAATATAAAAATTATTTGTTATATACTTATTGTTCATACTCTAACCCAACGCTAAGACCCAGGTCCAAACTACAAATCCAACCACAAGGTTGGGCTCCTCAGTACACCGACTTTCTCTCAAGAAGTCGGTTCTACCCACGACTTGCTCTAAAAAAGTCGAGAGCAAATATTAGCTGGCAGATAATAACTGCCCCTAAAATCTTTCAACCCACTTCCAGGAGTCATATCGCAACCTCCCTAAGATAAAGGGACGGTTATCTACCATAATAGGTGAAACTACTCCAACGGTGGTTATTGGTTCACCACTATAAATACACTGATACCCCTCAAGTATCTCTAACCACCCCCCATTCTCTCACACTCACAAGTCGGAAGGAGTCTCTAAAGGCGCAAATCCGCTCAAAGGCTTCCTCTCTCATACGATTGGACTAACCCAACAAGTTCAGCCCGTTAACCTTCGATTACCCAATGTAACACTTATATTATACACAAATTAACATAAGCAAATATGTAAATATTTTTTATTTGAATTTAAATAAAATACTAATAATACTTTTGTAATGTAAAATTTAGATAAAACATATGAAATCTTAAGTTCAAATATTGTCAGAGTCTTGTTTTAATTGTTATATGTTAAGTTATTTTTAGAGATTATTCAAAAACTAAATGAAGCAAAATATATATATATATTTTAATTTCAGGTGATTTCACAGTTTTTTATAATAATATTTGATTTTACATTTTTTATATTAATATTTTATTTGAGTTAAACAGTATATGTTGTTACTAATATTGTAAAAATTTTAAGACCCGTTTAAAAAAAGATTACGTGATATGCAACGTTGGCTCGGATAATTTATTTAATTATGGCTGGACTCATAACGAAGTCTTAAAAATCTTTTTACCAGTGTCAATTTTGTCAAAGGAGAATTGGATAAAAAAACTACCAGTTGAAAACCACCTATAAACCACTCACATTGCACACCCACAACATGTTTTCCACCTCAATATTGACCGTTAATATTTTTTATATTAAATTTGAATGATTAAATAAGTTGGAACGAAAAAGTTCCAAATTCGTACTATAGAATAGGTGATAAGCTTCCTATAATATATACGGAAAATTTTCACATGTACTCTAACAGAAAATGGAACATGAAGTTCATGTGTACGAAAAATTATTCAATAAAAAATTATTCTTTATTGAATGAAAAATGACTAAATTAACCTTATTTAAAGAGGAAAAATGTCAAAAAATGATAGCTTTAAAAACAGGTAATCAGCTTGTAGCTTATTGATGTAAAGCAAATGGCAACCTTAAAGATATTGGGTCATTAGAATTTTTTTAAAGTTTAATGCTACTACTACTTACATGATTATTGAAAATGCTAATGCTACTACTTACTATGCAAATTCGACTAGATTAACTTCATTTCGCTTTTTTGTGGTGAAGGATTAACTTTATTTTAATCATATTTAAAGGCAACAAACACACTTGGACAAAAAGGTAAAGAAATATGTTATATCGAGAAATTTTTACCTTCTCATCCGATTAAACACAAAAAAGCAAGAAGTTAGACAAAAGATTGTGAATATCACAAACTCTATAGATATTCTACCAATGATTGCTATGATTTAAAGAATGTCATTGAAAAATTTGCTAGAGAATATCGACTAAATAGGTACTTGACAGATAGATTAGACGATTAAAGAAAAAGAAAAAAAAAAGATGAAGAAGGAGGACGACAAAAACGTCTACCTCAAACTCCCGAACAACACATACACATGATTAATGGCTGGAGGATTTGTTGGAGGAGGGATATCAAAATCATCATGAAAAAGGCATCTTAAAGAGGTGTACCAAGTCGGGGAAGATAGCAGATCTCCCGACTTGCCAACCATCTCGTTCACTAAAGAAGATCATTAAGGGATACTGCCTGGCCATGACGACTCCGTGGTTATAACAATGATCCTTGCCAATACAAACTTCCATAGAACACTAGTGGATCAAGGAAGCTTGGTAGATATATTATTTAAACCTACTTTTGATAAGTTCGGGTTAAAAGAAAAAGATCCAAAGGCATACCCAGATAACATCTTTGTGCTGGGGAATACGCCAATTCGATCTCTTGGATTTATCTCCTTATATACTACTTTTAGAAAGGATGTAAAGTCAAAAATATTAAGCATTGATTACATCATTGTTGATGTTACTTCGGTATACAATGGTTTAATAGGTCGGACAACCTTGAACTGACTTGTATAGTAGTCGTTTCTACATCCCATCTATGCCTGAAGTTTTTTACTGTAGAAGGAATTGCCACTATATAAAGGGAGATAAAAAATTAGCACGCAAGTTTTACAACGAAAGTCTTAATTTAAAAGGTAGCCCGAGAGAAAAGGAAGTCAACACTATCGAGTTTGGAGATGTTCGAATTCGGGAAAAATTGCGATCCCAATGTGGAGAAAAGGTGGAAGAAGTTCAGATTGGAGATCAGCTCGAGAAAACAACAAATATAGGGGCCAATGTAACCTGGAAAAAGGACTAAAAAAGAAGTTCATTGACCTTCTAAGAAAAAACTCCGACATCTTCGTCTGGAAAGCCTTCGACATGCCTAATATAGATTTCGACCTGATGTCTCATAAGTTCACTGTGTATCCAAGCTCCCGACCTATCCAGCAAAAACGTCGAAAACTTGGGAAAAAAAAAGAATATAGATCGTGAAATAATAAGTGCAAGTATTATTGGAAGTCGGATTCATAAGAGAGGTAAAATATCCACTTGGCTGACAAATGTGGTTCTCGTAAAGAAGTAGAATAGAAAGTAATGGTACGTATTCGTTGTTTTAGTTAACAAAATAATATTATTAATTTATCTTTAACATTATTTTTATACTTGTATTTATAAATTTTTATTAATGAGAAATTAGAATGTATAGTTTATGAATTTAATTAAAATTTTAGATTTTAGAGAATATTATATAATTTATAAATAATTAAATATCATTTTTATATTCAATAAATTAATATCTATTTTATTTATCTTAGAATATATTTTTTGTAAATTAATTAATATTTATGTTATCAAAAAATAATATTATTATATATTTATAAAGAATTGAAAATATATTATTTAAAAATAAATTATTAATTTTAAAATTTAAAATGAATTATTAATTTTAATTTACAAAACCAAACACATTGCATTATGACAAGAACGCAAATGCTTCATAACAAGCCATTTACATATATTATTAGATAATTAGACAAAATTTTGCTTAAATAGCCCAACATGATGTCGGCTCTGCTAAGCTTCCAACATGGCTTTTCCATAGTGCACCACGAAGCTACATTCTAGCCGAACAGGACACAAGGGTTACCTTCAATTTCAAGCAAACGGGTAACACGGTTGCATGTCCATGCTTAAACTCTATCACCTGCGGTCCACAATAGATCAATTTCACTGAATCATGACCCTTAACATTGTTTAAATTAAATCTGCATGGTCTGGACAATTGGAACAAAAAATTTCTAACTTAGTACAATAGTATACGTGAACATCTTCCATTTATGAACCTTAAAATGTCTTTGTGAGGTACATTTGTATATATACCTTATTTAAAATGAGTTAATAGCTCAAATGGTATATGTTACCATATATATATATATATGAGAAATTATTACCATATATATATATATATATGAGAAATTATAAGGTACAGACATTAATGTACAGATATTTTATTTTAATCACAAATATAAGGACAGTAGTTTTTCTCTAGTGCAATGAGAAGTAGCTTGACAAAGTATTAAATAGCTCAAAGTTTTACAGGAGCCAATTATCATTGCTAGCTTGTAGACTTACACACAATAATAATCAATTTTTTTTCTCTTTCCGTTGGAGAGGTAGGATCATAGTACTTAAATAACATTAAATAGTACTTGAGAGCCAACAAAAAATATTAAATTTGTTGTACCAAAAATCAAGTGTATATTAACAATTTAACACTGGCTTGTTCATAATTGCCTTGCTATTTGTTATATTAAAATTTTTTGCTTTGATATAACTTAAATAATTGTTGTGAAGATTATTTTTGAGGGAAAAAAAACATTTGTTTTATCTCAGGATTTAACAAAAAATTTAGTTTTTTATCTTCATAAGATAAATAAATTCAAATATTCAATTTTAATTTGAACATTTTAAATAACTTTAATTTTCTTATTTAAATATGCATAGCATATTTTTGTATACATTTAACAAATACTAAATTTATGTCATGATAAAAAAATTACAAAAAAGTATGAGTTTTTATGCCAACAGTGATAATAAAAAAATTAATTAAAATTATAATCTATATCTGGAGATAAAAACACAAAAATCAATGTTATAATTTTTAAGTGATATTTAAATGTATAATTTTATTTGGCACAAAACTATTAATTAAATATTTATTATGAAAATAATAATTTTTTTGACAGATAAGATATGGACAGAAACAATATGTCTAAAGATACTAAATTGGTATATTTTGTGTCCATTCTGACAAAAATGACACAAAAACACTTACAATAGACACAACTTATTTTTTATTTTTTATTATTTTTGTTCATTTTTTATAATTATAATTTTTATTATTATATTTTTTTAATAAAAAAATGAGAATAAATTAAATTTTATAATTTGTTATAATTTATCACCAAATAGAATACAACACAAAAATTTGTGTTTCTGTCATTTATGTCTTATTCTCAATATCTTGTCTTATCCTATTTTCAGAAAAAAATGCATCCTAATAGACCAAATATAAAAGTTCAATAATTTTATCTATGAACTACACATAAAAAATCCAAAATTTAACTTCAAGACATTATCAAATGTAAGAATTTCTAAAAATTGTCTTTAGTAATCAAAAGAATTCAAAAGAATCATAAAAGTGTGTTGTTAAAAAAATATTCTAATTAAATATTTATCATTTTAGTTCTAATATTTTATTCTTTATTTTGTAAAATCTCTTCTAATTTTATAAGAGAATTTTCTTAGTTATTTTGAAAATATTTCAATTTGTGATTCTTTTGACTAAAATAATCGACATGGTGTTTTAGTGTTTTAAAACTTCAATTCAAATTTCTAATTTATAATTCAATAAAAAATCATGATATTTTTGTCTTTTTAAATTAAAGTTTAATTTTAATACACTGATAGTGTAAAATATTTTATATAGTCGTTCAATTACATTCTTTTTTTTAACGACCATTCATACTATTAATATAAAACGTAGTTATTTTGTCTGCCATATCGTTATATAATTGGATACATGTGTAAAATTATTTTATAGTGACAGTATCAAAATAAAATTATTTAAATTTATGCTAAATGACGTTTTAATATCCTAAAACAAACTCTATCTTTATTTTAGTATTCTTAAAAGTTGAATTTTATAATTTCTAATATAATTAAATAACCTTAATTTTAAAAGATTAATTTTAATGTTTGTAAGATTAATCTTAAAATATTATTTTAATTCTTTTAGAAGTAAATAAAAATTTATTTTAGTATTTTTAATGTTAAATTTAAATTTATAATTGCTAATACAATAAATCAACCTCAGTTAATTATTTTAGTATTTTTTAAATTAATGATTAAAAGGATATCTTAGTCCTTTAAGAATAAACTAAAAGATATTTTAGTTTTTTTTAAAATCAATCTTCAAAAATTATTTTGTTCTTTTAAAAATTAATTATAAAAGTATTTTAATCTTTTTAAAAATTAAAATTTAAAATTTTTATAGATATATTTTTGAAATGTGTTTGATGTATGTGACATTTTCATATTGCCTGTTTCTTGTATTAATTTTTCAACTAATTATTTTCTATTTTCATTTAAATCTTATATAAGGAAAAACAAAATTTTTACAATTTTAACTTGTATTTACAATTAAATATATTTTAAAAGAGAAAAAAGTTAATTATTTTAAATATATTCTTTTATCTTTTTTTTTCCTAGTTTAATAAACTTGCTTTATATGATTATTGTTTTCTGCTTCTAACCCAACTTTATATTTTTTTTTTCTCTTTTTTAATAAAATCCAAAATTCATACCCGGAATCCAAGAGCCACTTGCTATATGCCTATATCCAAGCCAAATCAAATAATAGATGCTAACTCAGAGTTAGATGAAGAATAGCCAAGTCAGCCAAAGAACATTCAATACATATATAACGAAATAAGATTAAAAAATAGAAAATCTGTAAATCTTGATCTGTACCGTAATGCGACCCTATATATATATACATATTAGTTTAAAAAAATTATATTTTTACGATAAAATAATATCATTTTTATTTATTATTTCAACAATCATGTTATATAAATACTATGTCTTATCATTAATTATATTTTATTTTATATAATCAATTTATTTATAAAAAATAATTTTTTTTATTTTTTTATTTATTTGCATTCTATTTATATATTTACATATATTAATGTTATTTTTATTCTTTAGATGTTTGGGACATAAATTTATATTTTTTAATGGACAATTTACGCAAATAAAATGATTGAAGAAAACGTTTACTGATGAGCGGATAATTTATACGCTTTTTGGCATTGTTTTTAGTATGTTTTTAGTATCTTTTAGTTAGTTTTTAGTATATTTTTATTAGTTTTTAGTTAAAATTCACTTTTCTGGACTTTACTATGAGTTTGTGTGTTTTTCTGTGATTTCAGGTATTTTCTGACTGAAATTGGAGGTTCTGAGCAAAAATCTGATTCAGAGACTAAAAAGGACTGCAGATGCTGTTGGATTCTGACCTCCCTGCACTCGAAGTGGATTTTCTGGAGCTACAGAAGCCCAATTGGCGCGCTCTCAACGGCGTTGGAAAGTAGACATCCTGGGCTTTCCAGCAATATATGATAGTTCATACTTTGCCCAAGATTTGATGGCCCAAACTGGCGTAGCAATTCGGCCTCAGAAATTCCAGCGTTAAACGCCGGAACTGGCATAAAACTTGGAGTTAAACGCCCAAACTGGCATGAAAGCTGGCGTTTAACTCCAGAAAAGGTCTCTACACGAAAATGCTTCATTGCTCAGCCCAAGCACACACCAAGTGGGCCCGGAAGTGGATTTTTATGTCATTTACTCATTTCTGTAAACCTTAGGATACTAGTTTACTATTAATAGGATCTTTTGACATTGTATCTGGGACCTCATGACATTTTTACACATTTCATTGTATACCTTCCACAGCATGAGTCTCTAAACCCCATGGTTGGGGGTGAGGAGCTCTGCTGTGTCTTGATGGATTAATGCAATTACTACTGTTTCTTATTCAATCATGCTTGCTTCCATTCTAAGATATCACTTGTTCTTAACCCGGATGAATGTGATGATCTGTGACACTCATCATCATTCTCAACTATGAATATGTGCCTGATAACCACCTCTGTTCTACTTTAGATTGAGTAGATATCTCTTGGATTCCTTAACCAGAATCTTCGTGGTATAAGCTAGAACTGATGGCGGCATTCAAGAGAATCCGGAAGGTCTAAACCTTGTCTGTGGTATTCTGAGTAGGATTCAATGATTGAATGACTGTGACGTGCTTCAAACTCCTAGCATGCGGGGCGTTAGTGACAGACGCAAAAGGATCGATGGATTCTATTCCGGCCTGACCGAGAACCGACAGCTGATTAGCCATGCTGTGACAGAGCATAGGAACATTTTCACTGAGAGGATGGGAGGTAGCCACTGACAACGGTGAAACCCTACATACAGCTTGCCATGGAAGGAGCCTTGCGTGTTTGATGAAGAAGACAGTAGGAAAGCAGAGATTCAGAAGATGGAGCATCTCCAAAGCCTCAACCTATTCCCCACTACTGAAAAACAAGTAACCAATTCATGTTCTTTTGCTTTTTACAATCACTCCTGATAATTTCTGATATCCTGACTAAGATTTACAAGATAACCATAGCTTGCTTCAAGCCGACAATCTCCGTGGGATCGACCCTTGCTCACGCAAGGTATTACTTGGACGACCCAGTGCACTTGCTGGTTAGTTGTGCGGGATTGCAAAAGTGTTATTGCAATTTCGTGCACCAAGTTTTTGGCGCCGTTGCCGGGGATTGTTCGAGTTTGGACAACTGACGGCTTATCTTGTTGCTTAGATTAGGACTGTTTGTTTTTGTTGGTTTAGAGTCTTTTAGTTGAGTCTAGTTTCATATTTTAAGTTTGGTGTCAATTGCATGCTTTCATTTTTCTTTTAAAATTTTCGTTTTTGCATGTTCTTAGTCCCTTTTTGATTCATAAAAATTCTAAGTTTGGTGTCCTCTTTGTGTTTTTCTTTAAAATTTTCGAAAATTAGTGTTTGATTTTCTAAAAATTTTAAGTTTGGTGTCTTTTTGTTGTTTTTCTCTTTCCTCTTTTCAAAAATCAAATCTTTTTCATAAAAAAAAAATTTTTTTTCAATCATATCTTTTTAATTGCTGTTTTCAAAATCTTTTTAATTAACTAATTGATTCAGTTCTCAATTTGCTTTGATTTTGTTTTCTTCTTGATTTTCAAATTTTTTTTATTTCCTTTTATTTTATTTTAATTTTTTTCGTTTAATTCAAAAAAAAAAACAAAATTTATCTGTTTGCAATCATTATCATTTCCCTTTTGTCCATTATGGACCTAAGAGGGATTGATCAGTCCAAAAGGACTCTGGGGTCATATGCTAACCCCATTACAGCTGCATATGGGAGTAGCATCTGTACACCTCCCATCAAAGCAAGCAGCTTTGAGCTAAATCCTCAACTCATTATCATAGTGCAGCAAAACTGCCAGTATTCCGGTCTTCCACAGGAAGAACCTACTGAGTTTCTGGCACAA